>NC_135656.1:94802200-95533034 GCF_964188315.1 Podarcis muralis
AACCTGGGATTTTCTGCCTGCAGGGCAGATGCTCTACCAATGGTGTGCTTTGGCTCAGTCAGCCAAATGTTGAATTAGCGCCGTGATCAGATTCGGTGTTATGGTGCACACGCCAGAAGAGATTATTTATTTGCAAGAAGCTGCTTCTTAGACTGGTGCATTTTCTGTCTGGGTTCCTGGTCTCTTTTCACGGCTGCATAGCAACAAGTGAAACCTTTCACATCACTGCAACTTTGTGCTGAGCAAAGCAGCGCCCACAGATGGTTTGCCTGTTGTGCAATTTCCAAAGGCACAGGGTTCTGCTAAACAGAAAGGCGGTAGCCTCACACTTTTGCCACGTTAATGTCCACAGGTGGGTTTTTTTGTTTGTTTGTTTTGTTTTTGCCAGGCTGGTTGTGATTTCTTGTTACTCTTTTTTTTGTTTTTGTTTTGACTCTTGCAAAAGTCCCTTCAGAGCTAGAGAAGAGGTGGAGACGCAGCAGCTGAAAGTGCGCGGAATTTGGAAGGCAAACGGCCGGCACCTCCACCGTGACCTCGTGCCCAGCGTAAAGGAGTTAAGTGTCAGTAAATGTCAATAAAATGGAGAAGGTGTGAGAAAGTAGTAGCCAGAATCCATTGTACTTATTACAGCTGCATACAACTTAATATTGACATAGCCTCTGCTCGACTGTATGTACAGTAATTCCCAAGTAAATATTGCTTTTTGACAAATCAAATAGCGCTATCAGCGGGGCTTGATTTGGAGTTGGAGCTTGTCAGGGGTGAGCCCTGGAACCTGCTTAGAATTTTTGATTCCCAGAGACTGAGCGTGTGGCCTAAGAACAGAGAACTAAAAGCTTCTGGGCATGCTGTAAACTCCTTTCCTTTACCACTGAGTACCCACAGGTAAGTCTTCAGGGTTACAGGCTTTTCGACCTATCAGAGCATCAGCATACAGCTCCAAGTATGGGTTCCCTTTAAACCTTGCAGGTGTCATGTTTTAATAGACTCAGAATCATTGGAGTTGGAAGGAACCACAAAGGTAATCTAGCCCAACCCCTTGCAATTCAGGAATCTTTTGCCCAATGAGGGGCTTGAACCCACAACCTTGAGATTAAGACTCTCATGGTCCACCAACTACTGGTAAATCCTCCTAGAATACCGTACTGTATTTTTCGCTCTATAGGACGCACCGGACCATAGGAGGGGGAGAACAGGGGAAAAAAATTCTCCCCCTCTGCTCAGCACCCCTTCAGCAAAGCGGCAGGAGAAACGGAGCCCCTTCCATTTCTCCTCCTGCTTCACTAAAGGGACGCTGCGCAGAGAGGGAAAACTGTGCAGCGCCTCTCCAGTAAAGCGAAGCCAGGAGAGGAAGAGGGATCGGTGTGCACCGACTGCACAGTGCTCCGTCTCCCTGTTCTGGCTTTGGGCTTAGCCGCGCAGCCTGCATTCACTCTATAGGATGCACACACATTTCCCCTTAATTTTTGGAGGGAGAAAAGTGCGTCCCATAGAGCGAAAAATACGGTAATTGCTTCCCTCCTGTTTCCGATGTTCAGAGGTGAGTGCCATCGCTTGAGCAGCAAAATGATTATTTATTATTATTATTTATTAAATGTGCATAACCGCCCTTCGTCTGTAGCTCACAGGGTGGTTCAAACATGAAATTACAAAATGAAAACACAACATTCATAATAAAACAAAGACAGAAACAAACCAAGAACCCGCCCCCTCCTTCCACAAACACATTTAAAAGGCCATCGGTGGTTTTTCATCAGCCAAAAGCCTGGCTATAGAGAGGCTGCAGTATCCACACACAAGTTATCCACAAAGTACCGACAGGCTCAGGGGAACCCCAGGTTTTGCAGGGGTATAAAAAAGGTAGGGGGAACAACCTGATACAGCCCAGTCAGAGACTGAGTATGCTGAATGGCAATGGAATGCTGACTGGCTGTGGCAGGAGAAGGGTGGAAAACTTGGGAAGGAGGGCAGTGGAATGGCAGGAATCCTGAAGGACAGCATTTTGCTGAAGTTCTCACTAGTTCTCTTTGATCCCCACCAAAAACAACAAGAAGACTGAGTGATCCCTTAGAACTCAGGTGGTGGCCTTTGATAAACAAGCATACCCACATCATTTTATTTATTTTCTTGGTGGTGAGAGGATGCCTTCTGTCCCCCCCCCCACTCCCCAGCCTTGATTTTCTAGTGAAGCACTCATAGGTTTGCTTGAAAACGCACCCAGACTCTATCGAGAGATTTGTATTTTTAAAGGAGCCCACATGTGATTGCACCATCCCTGTATGCACTTTCAAAGGCTTTGCGGGTACGTAAAACCAGGATCTGGGCATGCGACTGCTTTGCTTTAATTGACCACATGCACTCAATGAAAAGCGAGAGAGGGAGGGAGAGAGAGAGAACAGTTCCAGGTTTATTAGGGTGCCAAGAATGTGTACGAAAGTTTGCTCCATTTCGCACCACAAGGACTCCAAAGCTATCCGGTTCCGTTTGAGGGCTTCCTATAGGCTGCTGGTTAGCCACCATGAGGATTGTGAGAAGAGGATGATGAACTAAAAGGACCTTTGGTCTGTTCCAATAAGGCTCTGCTTATTTATTACATGTAGGGCTGCAACATTTAACTGCCAAATCATTTAAATACATTATATCAAAAAGGTGCCCCCCCCCAAAAAATAGCCAGCAAATTTCTTCAAAGAAGTACTTATAAATACCGCAAGTGTCAAGTGTGTAAAGGATAATGAGGAATACCTCTTCAAAGGTGGTGCTGCTGAAATGGGCAAAGATTGAACCAATTAATTGACCAGGACATTTAATCAGGTAATAGTTCTACTTATATTAATTTACTTCTCTTTGTTTATGAACAGTGTGAGGTTCCGAGGAGTCTCTCATTGGGACATTAATCAAGGCTACATCTGCCTGCTGTCAAACCTGTTACAGCAACAGGTCCTTCAGACTGCGCTCCTTCTGCCACCATTCGTCCCCAGTAGAGCAAGAAGAGTTGCAATGCTTTGCAGCTCAATTCTAACCCTGTCTGCTCAGAGGAAAGCTGTATTGAATCCAGTGGGGGTCCATTCCCAGGTAGAGTTGGGGGAGAGAGTCACTTTTGTTGCATCTTAATGAAAAACAGCCTAATTTCCACTTCTTGAAACAATACAAGAACCCAAACACAATTATTCTTCAAAATTCACACTTCTCTGAATTTTGCGAAGCGGTTCTGCATCCAAGCAGTGTGTACAATATATACAATAAGGGGAAATGTGCACGAAATGCATACATTAGTAAGAATAATAAACCACTTTGAGGTTTTTTCCTACATTCAAGCAGTGTATAATTTTTACCAAAAAAAAAAGTGTTATATTAAGGGGAATTGCTTGCAAAAATAGGCATGTTACTCAAAACAACATACAAAAAGTGTGTATATTAAGAGAAAGGCACACTAAAATCCTAGTGAACTTTCAAGGAGATTTGGGGGGGGGGGAGGTTTGGTTAGTTGCAATTTGCTCCAGGAACATGGAGAACTGAATTTAAGAGCGGGAAGCTGAAGTAAACTGAAACTGACAGAATTGCCTGTTGCCACTCCCAAGTAAGTGGGGTTGCAGCCTTAGGGAGTGTAAATGGGCGAGCACAAAATTAAAGTTGAGCGTCACCAGCTGTGCACTCCAATGAAAAGGGCCAGGAAGGCAAAGGAAAGAGCAAGCGAAGAAAGAAAAGTCTCTTTCTCTCTTGCAGCCAATGGCCAAGAGAGCCAAGTCAAAGAAGATGCACGCAAGCAGAGTGGAGCACTGCTGTGAATGTCTCTTATGCGAGAGTGGTTACCATGGCAAAATTTGCTTGTTGACTGAACAGAAAACAGTGAAAGAAATAGCATGGAGCCTGCCTGTGTGGCACATTCACAGGGCAACTGCCACAGCATCGAAGAGGCAGCTCTCCAACTGTCCCTCCAGCGCCTCAGGCCAACTTAGAGATGTTACATTTAATAAATGAAAGGATCACACGATGCTGCCTTTTTTGGCCCCAGCTTTTTGGCCCCAGCAACATTAAGGCAAATCTGTCCGGCTGCATTTTCTGAATGAACTCCTGTAAGCACACTGCTGTAAACCTTGGTGGAGGGTCTGCTGAGAATGCACCTCCTTGCTAACACATGGAGGAAACAAATCATAGTGCCTGTCCTAGAATTATGTGCAACTTGGGGAATATGGTTTGTTTTGCCTCAACAAACCATCATCAGTAAGCTGAGAACAAACCTTAGCTTCAGATCCTGACTTGTTAGGAGCAAAGCTACAGTTTCCTTAGTTTGTACAGGATGCTTTTAGTTAAAAGCTTAGGGAAGCAGAACTGAAGGGCCCAAGTGGCAAAAATGATGGTGCCAAATGAACCAGGGAGGGAATTTCAAAGCTGGGGTGCCCTCTTCCCATTAATCACCTGCCTATGTATGTGGGGGTTAAAGCCTTTTTCTGTTTTCTGAACTTCTAGGGTGTCACTCACAACATACCATTATGTCCATAGGAATGGTGGTAAAGAGAGGAATGTGAGCAGGAGAGGAGCTGAGAATGAAAGAGGCAGGGATCAGGCCTTGCCTTCCGAGAGGCATCTGATTGGAATCAGCATGCTGGAGTTAACGGACCTCTAGCCAAGGCATAGGCAAACTTGGTCCTCCAGATGTTTTGGGACTACAACTCCCATCATTCCTAGCTAACAGGACCAGTGGTCAGGGATGATGGGAACTGTAGTCTCAAAACATCTGGAGGGCTGAGTTTGCCTATGCCTGCACTAGCAGGCCTCTTCTTGTTTGCTCTTTTTTATAGAAGGCATTTTAATACCTCACCCGTTTTTCATGATTACAATTTTAGCAGAAGTCATCAAACCAGAATGTGTCACTATACGGCGCCCATTCATTGATTTTTTTTGAAAGCTAAATTCTAACAAGCAGGCCAAGGGGGAGCAGTTGTGAAGAAAGAGTCATCCACAGCAATGAGAGGAAGGGCAGGAGGAGGAATCTGAGTGGGGTTATTTGTGGTCAGACCACAAATTCAAATCTCTTACACTGAATTGTGGCAAGTTGCCTGGCTGGAGTGTCATCCCTCTTCCTAGTAGAGACATAATTCAGCCCCTCAGTTTACAGAACAGACCCGGTTAATTAACTCACTGTGAGTAAGCACAGCACACTGACCAGCACACAACATGGTTAACTCCTCAGCTTAGCCTTTACTAATGCTGTGTCTCAAATTCCATCTCACTTCCCACCCCCCAGCCATTCTCCAATGGTTAATGGGAAGAGAAATTGTTTTTGAACATCATCAAAGAGTAAAGAACATTTCAATGAAATCCTTATGGATGGGGTGCAGAGTTTTTACTTCTGAGGTGGCCGAGGAGCCTTGTGAGTGTCCTTTCTTTCACACTACAAGTCCTCTCTCTGGTGATTTGCATTCTGCAGCCTTCCCAGGTGTCAACACTTCCTGAGAGATCTATAACATCCTAGGCTGCGCTTTTTTCTGTAAACAGGAAAGCAAGGAGGGTGCCTATGTGTGCTTGACTGTTGTTTGTTGTTATTTTTTAAGGTGGTTTTTTTTAAGGTAAAAGGAGGAAGAAGAAGAAGAGTTTGAATTTGATATCCCGCTTTATCACCACCCGAAGGAGTCTCAAAGCGGCTAACATTCTCCTTTCCCTTCCTCCCCCACAACAAACACTCTGTGAGGTGAGTGGGGCTGAGAGACTTCAAAGAAGCGTGACTAGCCCAAGGTCACCCAGCAGCTGCATGTGGAGGAGCGGAGACGCGAACCCGGTTCCCCAGATTACGAGACTACCGCTCTTAACCACTACACCACACCGGCTCTCAGTGTTAAAGGAAACACTTCCCTTTAAAACAAAATTAGAAAGCAAAATGATCTCAGGTGCTTGGTTGCCAGCCTCCCCAGATTCTTGCGCTTAAGTTACTGCTCCAGGGAAGACATCCTGACAAGGGAAGTTCTCCCACATCCCCCCCCCCCCAGATCAGAAAGTGTGGGCAGCCAGGAGTGCTGGGTAAATGTTTAATGGAAGTGAAAACACACACCACCCATGGCTATCTTGCCATGATAAGGTAAGCTCAGCCTCACACCCACCAAAACGATAAAAGAAATTGCCCTGAGAATGAGGCAGAAAAACAGGAGCTTTTTTTTTCCTTGCAGGGAAGGAAAACTTTCTTGCAATTGGAGGAGGAGTTTGAAGTGCAGTACCAGCCTGTACAGGAGAACACCTCAGAGCAAAATGCAGGTGCTGAGTGGAGTCATTTTCAGGGTGCTTTAAAGATCCATAAACAAGTCTCAGGCTTTGAGTTTGAGTGCAGATTCTTATTGCACATGGGAGGCGGCAATGGCTGTTTGAAATTGCTGCCCATTATCCTGGTTCTATCATTGCCCGTGGCCAGCCTGATATGTGCAGTCATCCCTTACATTTATCACTTTTTGAAAGCCACTCCACCATCGCAAGCCTTTTGCCTTTGGCACATAATCTCCTGACCATGGAGAGCGAGCCATTGTTTGCTGGAATCTGAAGTGGTCCTCACAAGCCCAAGGAACAGGCCAGCTTCACTCTCTGAGCTCTCTATCAGCTGTAGAGGAGCTTAGCCTATGTCTTTAGTCCTGAAATGGTATTTTGGGAAAGGTGCTTATTGAAACGTGGGAATATTACTCAGTGGCGTAGCGTGGGGGGTGCAGGGGGGGCCGGCCGCACCGGGCGCAACATCTGGGGTTAGGGCAAATCCACAGGTTAGGGGGCGCAAATCCACGGGTTAGGGGGCGCAAATTACTTGCCTTGCCCCGGGTGCTGACAACCCACGCTACGCCACTGATATTACTGTGTCCGGCTGCAGGATTCCCAGGGCTACGGCTACGTGTGCATGTCTGTGTGGGAATACAGCAGACAATCATTCAGAAGTAAATTAAATTGATGCATTAAAGAACTTGAGACACATCAAACTAATATTTAGATTATTGCAGGTTCATGTTGATTTGCATGATGACTCCCCTCCCCATGTACCCTTAAGTGCCCTCAACATTTGCGTGCATGTCCCTTTATCACACTTACAGTATGCAAGATTTGTAAAGACAGCTGATAATATTTTCTACCAAAGCTGATTGCAGTTTTCCATAGAGAGTTGTTACTTCCCGCTTACATAACTCTCACATTTTATAGCTGGAAAAAGTAAGTTGGGCAAGCATACCATTGAAGCCTAAGTCTCCTCTGTTTGAACCTGTAAATCTATACCAAGAAACAGGGTGCATAATCCCATATTTGCCTTGGGAGATATTGCACCATGAGATATGGAAATCAAAATCGCAACAGGTTGTGGATATTTACTCAGTCCTGGTAGATATTTACTCTGTCCCCAAGACAGATAGAGCAAGTCCAGAACACCACACGTTCCATCTGTACTGGATCGGTTTCTATCATTGTGGCCTGAGGAGATGGATAAGCAAGTTTGAAGAACCATGGTTGGCCACCTGCCCCCTTAAACCCTGCCCATGTTTTCTTCTTATAGCTAGCCATAGGGGTCTGACCAGGTGGGTCCAGGGAGTGATCAACGCTTCACTGGGGGAGGAAAAAGCTCCATCTGCCTAGAAGGAGGTGGTGGTGCATCTGCTGAAGAAGACCTCCCTAGACCCAGAAGTGTTAAACAGCTATCGTTCTGTGGTGAAAATTCCCTTTGGGGGCAAAGTGTTCAAGAAGTTCTAGCTTCAGGCATGTTTGGAGGAAACTGATTACTTGAAAGCATTCCAGTCTGGCTTCATTCCTGGTCAGGGCACTGAAAATGCCTTGGTTGCCCTGGTATTTTTCTGGAGCATCTTGGGAAGCTGCATTGTACTTCACTGATTCTGCTCCTACCTCCAGGGCTGCTCCCAGAAAGTAGTTATGGGAGCCTACGGTTCTGCACAATTGGAATCGTCCTGTGGTGCCCATCAGGGTTCCATTTTGTCCTCCATGCTACTGAACATTTATGTTTATTGGATACATTTGTATTAATGTCTTTCATAAGTCTTCTCAATGCAGTTTACAGTCCATACAGTCATACTTCGGGTTACAGATGCTTCAGGTTGCGTTTTTTCAGGTTGTGGACCGCCGAAACCCGGAAGTACCAGAACGGGTTACTTCCAGGTTTTGGCAGTCACACATGCACAGAAGTGCTAAATCGCACTTTGCGCATGCGCAGAAGTGTCAAATCGCAACCCATGCGTGCGCAGACTACCTCTGGGGCATAATTAACTGCTATAGGCCATAATGAAGGGGCACTTCACATTGTCCATGGATGACGCCTGCTGAATATCAAGTTGTAATGCATTCCACAGTTTTGAGTCCAGTGCCGAAAATGCCCTGGTCCATGTACCTGCGAGTCGGATTTCCTTTACATCTAAGGACCTCAGTAGAGCTCCAGAAGAGAATCTTAAGGTATGGGAGCAGGTGGTCCTTTAGGTGACCTGGTCCGCAACCATTCAGGACTTTACAGGTGACCAACATAACTTTAAGTTGAGCCCAGAAATGCACTGGCAAGCAGAACAACTGATATAATATTGGTGTAATATGTTCTGACTGGAGCTGAGTGTATGGGGTAGAAAAGATGGAGGTAGTCATCTGGGGCAACCCATTGCTTGCAAATGGAATTTTTCCCAACTTAAGCCATCTTGTCTACAGGTGTTATTATCAGCATACCCAACAGAAGCCAGCACAGCTTCCCGACCACTTGGTGTTGGGCAGAGCTGTGGCAGTGCTTGCAAATTCTGGCCAAAGAGAAAGAGGACCAAGGCAAAGGGGAAAACAACCCTTGCTTCTTATCATAACAGCCATTCCTCTGGGGTATTGTGGGAGGTAAATGAGGATAATGAGGTGGACCCACCCTTTCACTCAGATGAGTGCAGGGCACAGCAGGCTATACATTGTGGCACCTCCGGCATACCGAAAATGTAACAACAACAGCAGCAGCAACAACAATTTCATTATTTATACCCCGCTCATCCTGCTGGGTTTCCCCAGCCACTCTGGGGTAGCTTACAGCATATATAAGAACATAATAAAACATCAAACATTTAAAAAAATCCGATACAGGGCTGCCTTCAGATGTCTTCTAAAAGTTGTGTAGTTCTTTATCTCCTTGACATCTGAAGGGAGGGCATGCCACAGGGAGGGTGCTCTACTGAGAACGTAATAACATTAGAGCCTCCTGGATCAGGCCAATGGCCCCATCTAATCCAGCACCCTGTTCTCACTGCGGCCACCCAGACCTAATGTTATAATGCTGAATGTTATCTTTGGCTCTCTCCACACCCAGAGCCTTTTACATGTATTTGGGATTTTGTGGGGTGTGCTGCTTATATTTGAAGCTGGGAAGTCCTTGCAGTTCTCCTCCCTCCCCCAATTGTCACTTTCAGTCTTGTTGCCTTTGGAATTCTTTCAGGCTGCTTTGGCACAGGCGTGAGTGGCAGGTGTGTTGCCACCTGGGTCACATTGGCACTGCTGGAAACAAAGGAGACAATAGACTTCCAGCCATAAAAAATAATAAAGGCAGCTGCTTAGCAACTCCGGCTTGCACAATCTCAACCCCCACCCCTCCTTCTCCTCCAAGCAAACAAGCAGGCACGAGCAGCGCAATAAAGGGAATGACAGGGGAAGAAAGAGACAAGAACTGGCTCCGGCCTAGAGTTCTCCTTTTTCTCTCTTAGGGTGTGTGAGGCGAAGGGACATGGGAGAGAAGAGATTGGAGGGAATTGAAGATGGTGGCATCATAACAAAACACTCCAGGGCAAAGTAGGCCAGCGTTTTCTGGGAGAGCTTCTCTTTTCAGGAAAAGGGAAGCAACATTATATGAATTACAGTGGTACCTCAGGTTAAGAACTTAATTCGTTCTGGAGGTCCGTTCTTAACCTGAAACTGTTCTTAACCCGAGGTACCACTTTAGCTAATGGGGCCTCCCGCTGCCGCCGTGCGATTTCTGTTGTCATCCTGAAGCAAAGTTCTTAACCTGAAGTACTATTTCTGGGTTAGCGGAAGTGTCTGTAACCCGAGGTACCACTGTAGTAGCAAGAGTATATGGAGTAACACTATATGAATTAGTGCTGTACTGAAATCTACAACCAATATAAGAACATAAATCATAAGAAGAGCCTGTTGAATCAGGCCAATGGCCCATCTAGCTCAGCATCCTGTTCTCACAGTGGCCAAACTGGGAAACATGCAAGTAGGATTTTGAGCACAAGAGCACTGTCTCCTCCTGTGGTTTCCAGCAACTGGTATTCAGAAGCCTGTTCTCAATCTCATTCTGATGGCGCTTTAGAATTTCCTCAGAATTTCGGTGACTGTGAGGTTTTGAGCTAACCTTATCACTGTGAGGTAGTTAGTGTGCGTTTCTTCCCAGTAAACAGTTATCCAGTACTCTGCCATATCCCTGGCTGTCCATACTTCTTGTTCTGAAAAAGGCCCATGGGAGGAGTTACCTCATGATGACTCCCTCTGGGCTTTAAAGTGAAGTCCAGGCACCCAGGAAGGCTGCAGGGTGTAGGGCACTGGAGAGATAATTTGTGGAATGAAAGAAATGGCACCCACAAGTCCCCCTCAGCTAAGTGCATGAAACATACTGTCCAAGTGCCCTAGGAAAAATGGGACACCCTATTTTTTAATTGTGAGATCTCGGTGGCCGTTTTGGGTGCTGTGGTCTTGTGCGCTTGCACACTGTCGTCTCCCCCTGAAAAGTGCTTTAGGGGGGCAGCGATCCTGCATGAGATCTCGTCTCCCCAAAGTGCTTTTGGGGGGGTGAAGGTGAGGTGCAGGTCACGTGACATTTCTGGGAGCACAACCCAGAAGATGTGCATCCCAGGGGTCCAGTGATGAGAGGGAGAGACCAGCTGCAGATGGCATGGTGACCTCCATCCAGCTGAGTCGCTGTAGCATTCTAGGATGCAAAGAGGGAGCAGCAAAGTCAATGCAGTGGAAATGTGTTGGCAGGAGCACTCTCTTGTGCTCCCTGGAAAATGCACAAAGAGCCACCAGAACACAGCCTTTAAACCTTTTAAAGTCATATTGTTCAAGCTGGCGTGGGGAATGGGTAATTCCCACCAGATTTTATGAATAAGTATGGATGGGGAGGGGAAATGGCTGTACAATACAAGCAATGTCTGGAAAAGTGCTGTTGAAGGCAGGAAGGTTATCCCTTAGCAGGAGGCATCATCGCGAACACATTCATGTCCCACTTCATATGCTCTGTACAAAGCCCTAGCATTGAAAGGAAACGCTGGGTCTTAGCCCAGACTCCCTTAAGCATCCTGGCTAACTGTTGCTGATATCTCTATTTTGCACAAACGGGTCTATTCCTGTCTAGAGACCACTAGCACGGTGTTGCGGCTAGCATGTTTTGGTATGGGAGGAGGAAACTCAGTTTGAGATCCCTGCTTGACATATCAGCCTAGCCCTGTTTCCCAGGATTGAAGACTTAAATGATTGGTTTGAGGCTTAAATGTCACTCTGAGCTATGTGGAGGAAGATATGGATGTAGATGCAGTTAAGTTCAACAGCCATGTTACTTTAGTTCCTAGGAACTGAAGAAAAATGGCAGATCTTTGGTTCGCATCCTTGTAGGGATAGACAAATTTGCCACTTTCAGATTCTCTCATCTCCCCCCATTTTTCTAACCTGAAGTTTCTAACCTTAAGAGTGGCTGGAACAACCTAGCCAGATGGGTGGTGTGTGTGTGTGTGTGTGTGTGTGTGTGTGTGTGTGTGTGTACACACACACACACATACACGAGTGCTTTTTTCTGGGGGTACGCATACCCCTAAACACTTTGTGAATCTAAGTTTGGCCTCATTGAGGGGCAGTATTTCAATATGAGTAGGAAAATGAGAGTATCCCTAAACATTTTTACACAATGTTTCCCTTTAAAAAGTCTGCATTAAAATTTGTATACATTGGGGGGGGGGGGCATTTCTCCTACTATATGAATTGCTCTTGTTTGCCTTTTGATTGTCTTACCCTATCAAAAAGAACATAGGTACAGTGGAGTTCATAATCTGAGTTTTGAATTCTTGATCTTTGAAACACTGGGGCATGATCAAGCCATTTTAGGAACATCTCAGACCTGCTGCTTTCTACAGGAGAATGAAACTGGCGCTTATCTTTCTCCTTTTGAATGCAATGGGATTTAGAATTCCTTAAGTTCAGAAGAATTGTGTTCCTAGGGTGTGACTTTTACTGTTTTATTAGGCTGTTCTTATTGTTTTCAGTTGAAAACAAAAGCATTCTGCCACACAATAAATACTATCGCTTATCAACGATCAAACAATGAATACTGTCACATTTCAATTGTGAATAAATATCAGCTGTCCAATGCTGACAAATATCAAATACCAAGTATTGACATCAAAAAGCAAATATTGTCAAATGTTGAATGCTGGTGTTGAATGAGGACTGTTTGGCAGCTGCATGGACACTTGTGCCATGAACATGGTATCCCACATGTTGAAAACCTATAGATATTATGGTGCTGCGCAGAGAAATTTGGGAGAGCATCCCTATGAAAACTGCAGAGTGAGCTACTGTCCATATGTTGACTATTACAGCAGAAAGGGAACATGCCACTTTGATATTCTATACATTGCTTAGCATACTGAAGAAACCAGGGACGCCAACTACAGGGGACTCTGGGTGCCCAAGCACCCAGAAAACACTTTGTTGTGGGTGCTCAGCACCCACACTGCAAGGCCCCGATGCAACTTCTGGTGCCTCGTGAAGAACTGGAAGTCATGTCTGAGACCTCGTGAGACCTCGGAGATGCTTTTTGAGGTCTCGCGAGTTCTCGGAACCTGAGTGCCACTGGAAGTCAGGTGCCAAGGTCTGATGGCGCGCATGAGGTCATGCTCACTGGGCACCCATAACCCGGGGCCCAAGTCAGCTCCCCTGGAAGAAACTGCAGAGTAGGGTAAGTCTACGAAAGCTTTTTCTTCATGGTTCTCTTTCTCTGCAAAATCTAAAGGAATCCAAATGTGCCACTAGCAAAGGGAACAGCTTACAACAGGTAGCTGGTGATGAGCCATTAAGAGCAATTACATTCCAGCTCCCTCAAAGTCTTCAATTAAGCCCCTTGGTTCTACATGAAGTATTTGCCTCATTAAAACACGTGCCTCGTTAAAATTAAAATACCATTTGCAATGTACATTGGAGTTTACAGTGCAATAACCAAACGGCAGTATGCCTTTAATTTGAGATACACCCCTTTTTGAAAGGGAGGGGATGGGTTTTATTAAATGTGTGCAAGGTAGGCACAGCCTAGAAATGGATCATAGAAGAATGGTTTTAGTTTGTTTTCGGCGAGTTTAGCATATACCACTGAAAGAAATGACATGTGCTTATTTCGTTACACTTGAACGAACTGCTGTACTGGGAAATTTTGTAATGTGAGAATTGGCATTGAATGGAAGCGCTCTGTTCTGCCATTCTGGGTGTTTGGAGAGCTAATTGTGGTGTGCTCAAACTGTTAAAAAAGAGTGCTCCTAACATATCTGTGGCATCTGCGAACAATCACAAGGACATAAGAAGTGCCTTGCTATGTTCTTGAGACTGTTTATTGAGAGGCTTTGCTCTACTTGCAGCCCAGGAAGCAACCAAACTGGGGGCCGGGGGAGGAGAGTGATGCCCAAGGATTTGGCAGAGAACCATTTGCCAAACAGCTTGATAAGAGGCTTTCTCTGTATGGACCTCTCATCATACACATGTGGCAATTCAATGTAGCCGGTTCGTTCATTTCTTAAATTTTATCCAGGCCTTCTACCCAAAGGACCGGGCCCGGGGCAGCAGAACTATACAATTAAAAACATTCAGTAAATACCGGGGAAAAACATTTAAAATTTAACTGCATCTAAAACATTTTGAAAGATTTGACCATAGGCAAGAAAAGCACCTATATTACACCCCAGTGAAAACCAGATACAAAGAAGTGCCTTGCTAGATCAGAGCAAAGGTCTACCTAGTTTAGGATCCAGTTTCTCATGAGACCCCTTTGGGAAGTTCACAAACGGGGCAGTGATAGATCTTTCCTCCATGAATTTATCCAACCCCATCTTTTAAGCCATCTAAGCTAGTGACTATGTGTTATGTACTGAGTTGAATAGGATCCAAAATGCAGTAGACTGATTGGTCCTAGAACAATAGGATTCAGAGTACAGCAGTCTGATTGGTCCTAGAACAACAGGATTCAGAGTGCAGCAGTCTGATTGGTCCTAGAACAATAGGTTTCAGAATGCAGCAGTCTGATTGGTCCGCAGGAGCCACCCAATCCAACTCCAGGTGGAAGTGAATCCGCAACCTGATTGGCCTACAGGAGAATCCCAGAATTAGCCAATCACGTGGGGCCCATTGTGTAAATAATGTATAAAAAGCAGATATTTCCATTCCTCACTACTATAAGCTGAATAAAGAGCATGAAATCCACACTCGATTCCGAGTATATTTCACTATGCATAGTCACCGACTGACAATTGCACCATTAACACCAGCTGCTCACGAGAGCAGTTCACAACAAGCTGTGGATCACTTTGTCTACTGAGAACGAAGTTCTATGTGAGGCTTTGTCCCTGGGAAATGTGTTTAGAATTGTGGCCTGCAGGGGCATGTCTTGGCTTCCTCTTTAGCCACGCACAACCTCTCCAGCTGGGAGAGGCTGTGTGCGAGCTTCCCCCGACCCCAGCCCCCAGAACAGGTTTGGGAGCGGAGGCAAGGTTGCGCAGCCTTGCCGCTGCTCCCAGAGCTTGCGGGCTGGGGGAGCGCTCCGAAGGCTTGCGGATAGCTGCCCAAAGCCCGGATACTCCCGCCACGCTCAGAAGGCTTGTGGATACCTCCTTGAAGCCTGGAGATTGAGAGGGGTCGGTGCGCACCGACCCCCTCGCTCTCCAGGCTTCAGCGAAAGCCTGCATTCGCTCCATAGGAAGCACACACATTTCCCCTTCATTTTTGGAGGGGAAAAAGTGCGTCCTATAGAGCGAAAAATACGGTACGTTGAATGTGCATTAAATGCTATGTTTGTGTGTGTTGTGTATGAAAGTGGTTTGCATTTGCAGCATGTCTGTTTTGCAGAGACTTGTAGCCACTGGGACCATATAACACCGGTCCTGAGAGACCTACATTGGCTCCCAGTAGGTTTCCGGGTACAATTCAAAGTGTTGGTGCTGACCTTTAAAACCCTAAATGGCCTTGACCCAGTATACCTGAAGGAGTGTCTCCACCCCCATCATTCAGCGCCGAGGTCCAGTGCCGAGGGCCTTCTGGCGGTTCCCTCACTGCAAGAAGTTAGATTACAGGGAACCAGGCAGAAGGCCTTCTCAGTAGTCACGCCTGCCCTGTGGAACGCCCTACCATCAAATGTCAAGGAGATAAACAACCATATAACTTTTAGAAGACATTTAAAGGCAAGCCCTGTATCAGGAAGTTTTAAATATTTGATGTTTTGGTGTGTTTTTATATTTTGCTGGAAGCTACACAGAGTAGCTCTGGCAATTTGGTCAGATGTGTGGCATAACAACAACCACAACAAGCTGCAGGACCCAGGCTTGCTGGTATCTAGAGGAGGTCAGTACAGGAGGTGGGGGACCCAAATGGCACTCACTCAACCTGCATCTTGCCAACTAAAAATGGCTGTCCGAGTTGTGACCTTTAGATCCCTGAAGAGCACAAAAACATGCCTAACACAACCAATGGCTGATGCACACAACCTTTTGGCAGGTGTTCTGCCCCACAAGGGCCAGTTGTTTAGTAATAGCAGACCTGTGTATTGCAAGATGTCCACGGTCGAGGCAGCATGCCTCTGAATTCTAGCTGGTGGGAATCACAAGTGCAAGTGTGCTGTTGTGCTCAGGTCCTTTTTACGGACTTCCCATGAGCATCTGGGGTTGGCCAGCCTGAGAGCAGGATGCTGAACTAGATGGGCCTTTGGCCTCATCCTGTAGGGCTTTTCTTATCATACCCTTATGTTCTACTCTTCTTCAATAGGCTACAGTCTGGGCTACAGTCATATCCGTTGGCAAGCAATGTGTCGGTTAGCCCTGAGGACTTTGGCCTGGCGCTCTAAGATTCCCATAGACATTTGGGTTTAATTGTTGTGATTCTGCATCCTGCCAGGAGAAACAGAACAGATATTAATTGCTTTTCATATAACATACTCTGCACATATCTTTACTATTTTATTCTTTGACAAGATACAGCAGTGCTGCTTCTTTCCCACTCTCTCTGAATGTTTGCAATAAATCCACCGGCTTTGGTAAGGTTTCTATGGACACAAGGCTTTTTAGAAGAATTTGTTACACTCAAGTAATTATGTTTTATATCACATTATCCATTAGCTGTAACCTGGCAGTTGCATCCATCATAATATGCTGTTTCAGAGAAACGGATGAATGACTTATCCCCCTTTGAGAGGCCTGGCACAATTTCTTGCTACTGAGCTGGGTTTTTTTAAAAAAATTATTATGTAGGACAAGTACAAAATAGTACTTGAGGTCACATTTATGATACAGACGAGTAGAATGACTCCAGTGTGTTTTAATCTGGTTTTTGGCTTATTGCTGATTTTAATTATTTTTGAATGTTTTAAATAAATTGTATTGTTTTTAACAGGGTTTTAAAAAAAATTACTGATATATATATATATATATATATTTGTAAACCACTTTGAGGTGTTATTACAACCAAGCGGCATATAAAGGTTGCTAAACAAACAAACAAACAAACAAACAAACAAACAAACAAACAAACAAATCTGGTCCCAAAACCAGTTTCTCTGACCTAGCTGCCTCCACAGAACCCTGGAATTGTTGCTGCTGTTGTTTTCAAGGGTGCTGAGGATGCTTTGCTTCAGATACTTTTCAGAAAACCATAATTCCAAGTCTCTAAGCAGGAAAATGTGAAATGCAAACCAGTTCGCGTCCAGTTTAATTTTATGGAGTTGGGGAAACAGCAAGCGCAGACGAGTGAGCAGGCTTGTAGTTACATCCCATTCTTGGGTTTGGCCCTGGAAAGAAATCCCCATGGACACCAGTGAGATTCCCACCCCCTTCCCACTGCAAATAGCCACTTTGAAAGAAAGATTTTCATCAGGACCACAGGTGGGGAGGAAAAGGTTAAACTCTTCCTCTTTGGCTGCAGTGCAATTATCAGCATCCTCCAGCAGCTGCTACTTGCATTTTAGTAAATGTGCATGCTGAATGCATATTGCCCTCAACCCCTTAGCTTTTATGCTACACCCCCAGCCTGCTTCCTCCACTTTCCTGCAGCCTACTGTTTGGTGCGCTTGCCGGAGTCTCCTTGGAGCTCATTCTTTGGTGTGCTCATTCCCTGCTCTGTGATTGCGGCTTTAGTTTAGCGGCAGAGCACGCAGTTTGCATGCAAAAGGTTCCAGGTTCAATGCCTGGGAAAGACTCCTGTCTGAAGCCCTAGAGAGGTCCTGCCCGTCAGTGGGTAGGCAATTTTGAACTAATTGGACCACTGTTGTGATCCGGCATGAGGCAGCTCTTTGTGTACCTGTTGTATGGATTGGTTTCCAGGAGGTGGCTGGCTGGACAGATTAACCTGCTTTGCAGCAGAGTTCTGGCCTTGGTGGCCTTACGCTTCTTTCCCTTTCTGTTGTTTTATTTATCTATCTGAAGCATGTTTACTGTACTCTTCAGCCTAAGTGGTGCACAAATGTCACGGAAAGACAGGCCCAGCCCTCAGGCCTTCAGTTTAAAAGTCATGACACAAAAGGAAAACGGAGGGAGGGAGGGCAGGGCAAACTATTTCTCATTTCCAGAGTTATTGTAATAACCAGCCACCATGGAAAGATTTCAAGAAGAGGATAAGTCAAAAGTTGCTGGTCTTTCAGCACAACAGATGGAGAGACCTTTGGTGGTTTGGCTCCTTGGAGGAGAGGGAGGATATAAATCCAATAAGTAAGTGAAATTAAATTTGCAAGTTGGCCATGCAGACCACACAGTCTATATATGCACTGTAGTGTAGATTTCTGGGGATATATGTGAAGAACCAGCATTTCCACACAATTGTGCAGAAAAGTTTAGAAGTACATTAACAGCATTGCTGAACCTTCTCAGAATCTTATGTGCGGGTTTGCCTTTAGCGATACAACAAGGCAGCAATTTTACTTATTTATTGCATTCGCATAGGTGGCTGCACTTAATTATTCCCTTTCTGTTAATGAAAAGAACACGCAAGGTGGCATTATTTATCAGCTATTTCTGTGACACTTTTACTGTGCAGAGTACTTTACAGCCCTTATTCGCAGAGCATCATGCTGCAACGAGATGAATTAAAAAAGATTTATAAGCATAATGCTGCCTGTGCTGCAATAATGATAATCTAGGAAGCCAGGGAGATGGAACGGTGAAAGGAGGGTGCCATTTGAGCAAAGAAACAGCACGAAATGGGGGGGAACAAAAGGAATGCGGAATCCATCCTCATCTGTGTAAACGCAGGGATCTGGAATAACCTGAGCGCGTTCACGAGACTCCCGTAGAGAGCAGAGGTGACAGGATTCGTCCTGCAGGGATATATCGGGGAAAATAGTTTACAGATAGCAGCTGTGATTTCATTTAATGAGCAGCTCCTCCTCCTCCAATGAACTAATGAATAGATGGGATCTATGTGTAATCTTTTCTTACTGTGTCCACCCTGATTATCCCTGGTGAGACACCGCAGCTCAGCCCCAATTGTCAATCAACCCCCCCCCCCATCCCCTATTACTGTTGCCAACTCTATTATGCGGGGCGCAGAGTGAGGCACTGCTAGAAACAGGCACCTGCTATATAGCTTCTTGGGCGAGCTCGGGAAAGCAAATCAGTAAGGATCTGTTCCATATGCGGCGGCTGAGAGTGACAGCACATCCACCGCTTCTCCTCCCCAGCGGAGCCACCTCACAATTACCTCACGCGACCCTGTCAGTTTCCTGCTCTGCTGAGATGCAACAAGGTTATTAAGCAAATATGATTAATGAAGGGGGATAAAAATAAAATAAAAAACTCTGGCGTGCTAGAAATTACCGTAGGTTTCAAGGCCAGCAGGGAACTAGAGAAATTCTCTACGTGTACCTTTGGAAGTTGTGGCAGGCGTCTGCGGTGAACAGGATTTGTATATGCCACCCGAGGGGTCAAAATAATTTCAGGAGCTCTTGCTCAGAAAGGAGAAAAAAAACATCACACACACAGTAGGATGGATCTGGCCCATTAAAATATGATCGCGTTATTAATACAGCCTTTGGAAAATGGAAATAAATGAACGCAACTGCTACTGAATGTATTCCTGTGGTAATTTCAGAGTAACCTGCTTCACAATTCCCCCCCCTCCCTTAACCACAAGCAGCGTTCCAGTGACTTACTTCGATTTGCTCTGTTTTAATAGCATTCCGTATGCAAATGGAGGCTATTCCAGTAGAAGCGAAAATGATCTGGCTACCTCATACTTCATTTTGCTGTTTTTATCTAGGTTTATGTGTCTTTATTTTCAGGTGCTTTCAGGTTTATTAATAGTCCACAGACCTGCATGTTCCAAAACAATTCTTTTTATTCCATACAGTGGAAACATAAGAATACAGAAAGGCTGACTGTAACAATGTGTTTTTCACTGATTTCAAAATGCTGATTAAAAACCCCAGAACCCCTTAGCAATTCTGTGAAAGTTGCTTACATATGTTACAGAGGTGAGAATACTAAGTTTGCAAGTCAATGAGCGGGAAGGCTATCACATACTGTTCTGGAGAACTTCCTAGAAAGTACAGTGCTTCTGCAGGTGCCCCGCTTGCTCACGGAAGCAGTGCTGGAATCAGTGCCGATTTCCGCCTAGATCTTGCAGCAGAGGCAGTGCGGCAGAGTGGAGTGACACTTCCAGTTCCATGCTGCCCCTTGCAAGGGTGTTGCCTTTGCTGAATCTCCCCCTTCCCAACTCGCAGCAAGGCTTCTGGCAAAAATGGGTGGAATTTGCAGGCACTGGGCCCCCTGCAGAGTGGGTTAAGCCTGCCAGATTGGAGACAAATAGGTCCAGAGGCTCTTATGGGGAAAGTAAGAAGGATTCACTCTCATCCCTAATCCATATTAGGCCAATACCTTTATTAGGCCAACTAAAACTCCAAAAAGTCCATATTTGTATCATATTTCAAGAAGGAGAAGAGAGTGGGAATATGTCTCTTTCTTACCTTAAAACAATTTAGAGGTGGCCAACTAGTGTGTATTATTTCTTGTATTTTTTTTTTAAATACACCAGCCAGTTTAGCTTCTCAGCACTTGTTTCTGTTGGGAGGGCATGTCCTTCAACAGGCATTACAAGGCATTCCTGTCCTGGATGTTGCCTGCAGAGTGCTGAAGAGCTCAGGTGGGGTGGAGTTTGAAGCACAGCAGTAGATACTTTTAAAAAATCAAAAATCAAAGGAAGCTTTTTTTGGAGTGTGTGTGTGTGTGTGTGTGTGTGTGTGTGTGTGTGTGTGTGTGTGTGTGGAATCCTCCACTGTTCTGCTTTAAGAATAACAAAACCACCCTAATTCTTGTGTGTTCCTCAGTCATCATTTAAAGAGCCTCACTTCTTGTTTTTGATTTTTTGTTTTTTAAAAAACACATGAACCCAGATACAGGCAGAAAAACATAGGGCTCCAGTGGACAGAAATGAAGACACGGCAGGAAAAACGCAAGACGTTGTGAGAGTCCTGATCTGATTTGAGGTGCTTAGCTGCCTTCTTCACAT
This sequence comes from Podarcis muralis, assembly GCF_964188315.1. NCBI lineage: Eukaryota > Metazoa > Chordata > Lepidosauria > Squamata > Lacertidae > Podarcis > Podarcis muralis. Next base: position 94,822,925 of record NC_135656.1, read on the forward strand.
TTCAACTCAAAGAGGGATAAAATCACCATCCTTTTTTGATAGGCAGTAAAAGTTTGGAACAGGAGCAGATGGAGTAAGGGGCTCCAGGAGCTGGCACAAGGATTGAGCTCAGTATGCAGAAGAGAGAAAGGAGTTAGATAAGGGGAAAGAACAAAGAGTCCCAGAAGGAGAGAGAGAGAGAGAGAGAGAGAGAGAGAGAGAGAGAGATAGAGATTGTTGACAGTGGCAGCATCTCAGGCGGCAGAAGCAATATGGACAATGAGAATCAAGTAGGAGTCTTGGCAAAAGTAACCAGAAGCTTTGCTGAGAACACTTTTAGTAAAAGGAAACCAGCCATTGCTAGTTTGTGGTGAACAGGGAAAGACAAAGACAAAAAGAAAGAGCGAGGGGCATAGAATACTGGTGAGAAGGCAAGAAATGAGAAGAAGGGCAGCTTAAGCCATTTAAAAGCACAAATTAAGTACTGATCACTTTGGTGCAACCCATACATAGGATTCTACTGGTTTTCAAAAGGTCTCAGGCAACCGGGCACTTCTGAAAGTGAGTCCTTGAACACAAAGGCACACACTCACCCCAAATCGAAGAAACGTTCTTGGCCACAGCAACTCAACAGTTCAGCTGAAATAGCACTGATTTCAGTGGGCTTAACCCTACTGCCCCCTGTATGGGGTTGTAGCTAGTATCTGCAGAACAATGATACAAACACTAGGCTGCTATTCTGCACGTCAGCAAAGGGCAATTGCTGACAATTTCTGCAAAATGCAGAAGTTTAAAAGGTAGGTGTGTTTGTGGGAGATATATATATATATATATATATATGCTTTCGTAGATTTTCACGGGTACAGGAATGCAGGTTTTGGTGTCCTCGGGTATCTTCCCGTGTAAAAGTTGGGGTGTCTAGGCGACGTTTCGACGAGGTCTCACTCGTCATCTTCAGGCTGGTATATATATATATATATATATATATATATATATATATATATATGCAGGTTTTGGTGTCCTCGGGTATCTTCCCGTGTAAAAGTTGGGGTGTCTAGGCGACGTTTCGACGAGGTCTCACTCGTCATCTTCAGGCTGGTGCTTTCGGCTTCTTGTTACTGGAACAGAAAAGCATATATATATATATATATATATATATTTTCTAGCTGGCAGGGACCAAGTAGCTACATTCAGAGGGTGCCTTTCCTCAGCCCAGAGGCTCCAGCTACATCCTTGCCTTCTCCTAATGTAGTTGTGAATCTGCTCCAGCTGGGAGGAGGGAAAAAAGTGTCTGTAAAGCAGATCTGAGAACACATTGCACCCATTTGGGAGAGGGTGGGGTGCTTAGGAGTCAGCCTGTCTGACTCTTCTAGCCCTGAGAACGAACATAAAGAATTTTCATGGTTTGGGAAGAGACGACCACGACGCACTTCCTCACAAGAAAGGGCTTGGTGGGGGGGACACATGGCCGATGAATTTGTCACATGGATCATTATTCATAGTTCGTTTTTAGAGAATCTTTAAGGAAATAGCTTTTTATCATTTTCATTTCAATAGCGCTCTCACAAGAGCTCAGGAAAGATTGATTTGGACATGCCTGCCTGTTTAAGGGCAATAAATTTCATCCCTGCAGATTGAGCAGACTTCCTTAGCATTTATTTTTACAGGAATAAAGAGCGTGGGCTGTGGGGAGAATATTGCGCAGCTCATTGCCTTGTAGTGTGGCTTCGGGTGCAAAGCACCAGACATTCTACTGCTGATGCAGAAAGCCTCCGTGATGTCCCTCCCCCCCCAAGGGGGCAGAGTTTCTCACACAAGACCTATTTAAATGAAGGAGGGCTGCGCGGCAGTAGCACTTGGTGGGTTGCCGGTGGTAATCTTAACAGAGTGGCACTTGTGTCCAAACTGAAATTACACACAGGCAGATGAGCAGACACATGGCTTCATCCAGCCCAGCAGAGGCTGTTCATGGTCTCACACAGGAGCCTTTCTCAGGCTTTTGAAATGAAGGGTGCTGGGGACCGGACCTGGAACCTGAATGCAAGCTAAGGACGCTTGCCTTTCTGCATCCCATAATCAGTGGTGTAGCGTGGGTTGCCAGCACCCAGAGCCACGCGGAAGGGTTGGGTGGGAAGGAGGCAAAGAGAGTACGCATGCGCATTGAACTGCCTAACATCACCCAGGAGATAGCAGCTGCAGAGATAAGAAAAGAAGAGTCGTCCCATTGTCTGGAGAAGTCACTTCATGGTTTGCATGGAGAAGCCGTTTTCAACAGAGCCCAGAGACGGAAGTGCGCATCTGTATTGAGACAGAACCTGGTGTTGAAATTTTGCGCTCCTCACAAATTTGTGCCTGGGGCAACCACCCTTGTGCTCCCCCTACGCTACAAGGGCCAAACTAGGCTAGCCATCATTGGCTCTCTTGACATGTCTCCTTTCCCCCCTTGAAAACACTCATAAGCTGGCCCTTCACACACATGCACCTCTGGATCAGGGCTATGGAAGAAGGGCTTAATTCTTTCTCTTGACTCCAAGTCCCATCCCATAAAGCTGCTCTTCAAACCACACCATCACAGGAACAAGGGTTTGCAGCCACTGACTGGTGGTGCCTGCAAATCCCACTCCCTTTACCAGGGTGGTTTGCATTCAAACTACATAGGCAAAGGCACAAGGGTTTTTTAAGGACCCTTGACTGGCCTACAAACTTCTGGCATGGAGCTGTGTCTTCACCTGCAGGTGGGTGTGGCTTAAGGAAAACTGCCACATTGGCCAAATTAGGACAGTCCTAAATTAGGCCTGCAGGCTGGTGGTTCCTCAACACTGCATTACACTGAGGCATTGTGGGAAATGTAAAACGCTGGGTGGCTTGTAACCACCAGCTACAAATCACAGCATGGTGCCATTCTCTGCCATTGTGAATATTAGGAAGATTGCTGTCCCCACTCCATCCTGCAGACATTCAGGGGGGGACTCACAAGATGGTATGGGCCCCCTCCAACCTAACTGGACCATGTTCTCCTTTCTTGCTCTGTGTACTCTGCATAAGCTAGCCTTGTTGCACTCCCTTGGTTTTTTATACCTTTTGCACACTTAGGGCACTTTTGGGCATCCACAATTAAAAAGGACCACATTATCTAAAATAATAAACTAACTTGCTCATTAAAAAACAACAACAACCAGTGTCAAAAGCTTTATATAAATCAAGCAGGGAGTTGGACTCGATGACCTTTGGGATCCCTTCTAGCTCTACAACTCTATGATTCTATGAAGAACCGGTAAGATACAGAGAGGCCATGCTGGAGAGGAGTGATGAAGACCAAGTTGAGGAAGTCAGTAGTACTCTGATGGCAAGAGGTGAGTGGAGAGACCACTCTGAGGTGGGAGTTCTTTGCCTGGAGTAGATAACAAAAGAACCCTCGAGGAAGAGGACATAAGTGAAAAGTTACAGAAGGGCCTGGGACTTCAGGTGCATTAAAACAGAAGTAGCATCTTTCCCATCACCTTCGAGCCACCACCTGCTTTTGTCTAACAACAATCGCCGTTAATTGGGTAGTTAATCTAATTATCTAATTAGGCAGAATTGCTATTAGCAATTAAGGCTCAGCACTGTGCCTGAGCGCGGACGGCACCTTCCCTTCTGGGCCTTCAGAGGAGAAACAAGGCAGCGATACAACCCCATTCTTCTTCATTACTTTTTTGGATTTGTAAATGGAAACACCTGCAAACTGCACATGCATCCATGCAGTCTGCTTGAATGAAGTGGAAGCAGCCAATAGTGAACAGGGAAGAGTTTTCATTCAGAAGATCAACTGGAAGTCTGCTGTCTATTAGCATCCTATGAATGGAAGCTTTCGTCCATCCTAGCTGCTTTCCAACACAGCCAGGGGAAGTGCACTGCAGCCTTTGCACAATGCGCCTAGTGCTGTATCAAAACCTGACTGAAAAGCACTAACCAATTGAAAACAGTGATGACCTGAGAGTTTGTTGGACCTTGGCTGAGAGCCAGGGTGGCTGGCTGGAGTCCTGGGTGCATGGGTGCATGTACTGTAAAAAGAAGAAGAAAGAAAAAAAGCCACACAAACCCCTCTGGTCGTGAGGAAAGGACCTCAGAAGACACACTATTATCCTAGACAAATTTCAAAGGCAACTGGAGGTATGACAGGCTTTTGTTGGAAGGAAGATCCAAAGCCCAGGCAGAAGCCATGGAGAGACCTTCTCCCTGATCCCAACTAAGGCTGTTTCTAGGGGAGGTTAGGACACACAGGGGGCCTCTGAAGATGATCACAACAGGTGGGTAGGCTTAATGAGAAATGACAGTCCTTCCCAGGCCAGAGGTTCCCTGCCACTCAATCACAAGAGCAGCTTTTCTCTCATCTTTACTGTTCCCACATGTGCTTAGATTAAGGTTTGGGGTTAAAACAAGGATGGGATTCAAATGTAAATGCCCAAGCGCATAGAACAGTAAGAGAACCACGCTGAATGTCACCTTCCATGTCAGAGTTTATGACATGTAAATGCTTCTGCAAGGCACTCTCGTTATCTGACATATCTTATTGGGGAGCTTATTAGGTGCAATTAAGCCTAAGTCAGACATATGCACTGTCAGGCCAGAGCCACTTTGGGAGCCCGGCAGCATCAATGTTTTAGAGAGCAGAGCTGCTGAAACTCTTAATTAGCCAGCCCATAAGACGAATCTAACCTTTCTCTAATTCCTGAATTTATAGCGAGGCCTGACTGGGCCCAAATTGTAATTAAAAATGGGTTTATGAAGTTAACTTCGGTGGCTCCAGGTAGATCCTGAAACTTTGCAAACAAAGCAGGTTTGGGGCCTCTGGCAAGTGTGTGACGAAGGCAGAGGGGCTGGAGACTGACCCAGGAGAAGGGGCCAGTGATTTATGGGGTTTGGGGCCACCTGCAAGGCAGGAGTCAGGGAGGGGGAAGGGGAAGGTTCTGGGTAGTCATCTGTGGGAGCACAGAATGTGTCGGAAGCAGAGGAAGACGTTGTTCAGTCAATTGGTTGAATTCCCGCCATCCCCTGCCCTGCCGCATCCTAGAACCAGGAAGGACTTGAAGAGGGAAGCACAGTTGACAACTTCCATACAGGAGACGTCTCAGGTTGTGTATGCACATAACACCAGGTGAGGGTACATAAGCCTGGAGGCAGAGGGTGCAGCGCAGGGTGGCGGCTGGTCCCACTGTTGCTTCAACTGCTCTGCCAGGCACAAACCTGGAAAAGTTAATGCCGTCTCCATAGAAGCTAAAAGCATGTGTGTTTGTGCATCCAGTGCATCTCAGGAGATTGCTGTAAATGCGTGCTTTTGTCAATAAAAAATTAACTATCAGCTGTTTGCCTTACTTGGCTGGGTGTGCACAGGGCAGCAGACATGGTGATGCCCAGGCACAGAACGTTGCACAATGTGGTAGATGGGATGCAAAGGGTAGATGGGAAGGCTGAAGGTGAAGATGCAATGGCTGAAAGGAGATTATAGAACTGTAGAGTTGGATGGGACCCAAAGGGTCATCCAGCCCAACCACCACAGCGAAAGAATCCCTGACAGATGGCCATCCAGCTTCTGTTTTTAAAAGAACAGTTTTGAAGCAGGAAAACCTGAGCTTGCCATTCATTCTCTTCACACTTTACTACAGAAGCTCTTGAGTCGTAGTGCTAACCACCGGAAGCATAACACTTCATCTTTTAAAAAACATGTGTCTGGAATAGGTGGCTGATAAGAGAACACGCCAGAGGAAATTTCTGACTGGCCGACGATCTTTGTAGCTTGTGGACTTTTGAGGAAATCATGCCTTGCTCCTTGGAGCAGTGAACACGGCCCTTAGGTTGTAACTGTGCCAAAGGTTTTCGTTTGCTTACACTTGCCCGCTGTTCCTTGTTATCCACGCACAGCATGCCTTGTGAGCTTTAAAGTCTGTAACTTTGCTTACAGTATATACATATTTCCCTCTGTCCTGATTACCGTGCCATTTCTTCAGATGGGAAGGTGACTGGGCTTAATCAACTCCAGAATCCAGAACTGCAGTATAATGCTATTGTCCTAGGGAGAAAAAGAAGAAAACATACGAATGGGCTTGGAAGTTAAGGGGGGTGCTGGAGAAATTGGCACCTTGGCCATAACTTGAGCAGGCCCTTAGCCTACAGTGGGCCCAGGAGCGATGTAAAAGCCTTTCTTTTTCTTCTCCTCGCTTGCTTGACAACACTTCTGAGATTATATATATATATATATATATATATATATATATATATGCGCAGTATTATGCTGCAAAAATATTTTTGCAGTATTATATTTGGGCTTTGTCTATGTTCTCATCTTAAATCTCATATTAAGGTGTTTATTACCCTGTTGTGAATATTCCTGTCTGGCTGAAACTTGGCAAGCGCCCGCAGGCTTGGCACTGCACTTGTTAATACGAAAATTCAGTTAGACAAGCTGGAAAGGGATCTAGGAAGCGTGTGCCAAATCTTCAACTTCTGCAGCTTCTTCGGTCAACTATGGAAAATAAGAGAAGATGGATATTTCCCTGTGAGGAATGGGAAACAGCAGCAGGAGACATAAAAGAGGAGGGGTTGGAAATTAATAAAGCCAAACCGTCTTTCAGTTAAGCTGTGTGCATATGTGCTTTAAAGCATATCTCGAGCAAGGACATTCTAGCCAAGTACTATTGGTATTAGTCTTGACCTGTAATAACACCCATCCTGCCCCCCCCCCAGCACAAGTTTTGCCAGACTTTTTAACACCTTGCATTTAGCCATCGCTGAATTTCCTTTGAAACGGGTAGCGATCTTCCTTTGCAAGGGGTGAACAGGAACCTCCCACATCATACCTCTTCCAGTCACTCGTGATGTACAGACAGAAGGCTGCTTTGCTGGAACTGGATCAGTGCTAGCTGGTACATTAAAGGGGGAGGGATGCAGATGGAGTGATCTTTGGCTGTGGGAGATGCCTCTCGGAAGGCTAGCTGTGATCCAATGAGTCTTGCTGATTTCCATGGGTTAAACTAATCATTACAGTGTCAGTCATGCATCTGGCTGGCCAGTTATAAACAGAATGGCCAGTCACGCATTGCCAAAAAAGAGAATTTGCATCACCAAAGAGAGAGGATGAGTTGACACCAATTTGCATACAATATGTGCAAATTTAGAAACCACTGCTGCAATTTAAAGAGAAATACAAGATATAGCTCGCCGTAATAGAAAAGACACCAAATGAGTCGTGTGCTTGCTCAGTCTGGCGGTGGAGGGTTGCTAATAGCTGGTGGGCACTTCAGGGCTCCTGCTTTTTTTTTAGTGTTCCTGATTTTCAAACAGGACTTGATTATTATCAATCCTTAAACAATCAATCAATCCTTAAGCAGAAGAAACCTTCAAAATGGAAGGCTGTCCTCTAAAGTAGGACACACGTTGTTGTTGCTGTTTAGTCGTTTAGTTGTGTCCGACTCTTCGTAACCCCATGGACCAGAGCACGCCAGGCACCTCTGTCCTCCACTACCTCCCGCAGTTTGGTCAAACTCATGCTGGTAACCTCGAAAACACTATCCAACCATCTCGTCCTCTGTCGCCCCCTTCTCCTTGTGCCCTCCATCTTTCCCAGCATCAGTGTCTTCTCCAGGGAGTCTTCTCTTCTCATGAGGTGGCCAAAGTACTGGAGCCTCAGCTTCACGATCTGTCCTTCCAGTGAGCACTCAGGGCTGATTTCCTTCAGAGTGGATGCGTTTGATCTTCTTGCAGTCCATGGGCCTCTCAAGAGTCTCCTCCAGCACCATAACTCAAAAGCATCAATTCTTTGGACCCCTTCATGGATCACTGCCTTGCCGTGGCGAAGGGGCTTGAAGAACTCAGAGAAGCTATGAACTACGCCGAGCAGGGCACACAAGATGAACAGGTCATAGTGGAGAGTTTTGACCAAACGTGATCCACCTGGAGGAGGAACCGGCAAGCCACTCCAGTATCCTTGCCAAGAAAACTCCATGGACAAAGGACACACAGCCAACCTTAATTATAAAAGCAGTGAGTATATATATATATATATATATATATATATATATATATATATATATATAAAAGCAGTGAATAGATATGACTTCAATATCTAAAGGCAGCACATTTAGAGGAGTGGAAATATACCCAGCCACTATTTTGTTTTGCTGGAGGATAATTTAGCAACTGCTGTCTGAGGCATGGCCCACACCAGGGGTCAGCAACCTAAGTCCCATGGGCTGGAAGTGGTCCGCAGAGGTCGTTTGACTGGCCCACGAGCCACCCCTGAACTGAGCTGCCCGCTCACGCGCTGCGCTAAACAAGCACAGTGCGGTGCGGGGACTCGCTTCTGCGGTGCCGAAAATCGCATCTGCGCAGACACAGAAAATCTCCTCTGCGCATGCGCAAACACCGGAAATTGTGGGCGTGGACTCTCATGCGCACGCACAATGCGGCCCACAGAGGGATCTCAGTGGAAATGATCTGCCCCAGACAAGAGAAACTTTGCTGACCCCTGGCCCACACCAATAAGATGAAGCAGAATACCAGGGGGTTCATCCTGCAAGCTGCTGCTGAAAGCATTTGCTGAAATTTAGAACTGCAAGTTTGGACACAGCTACTGACATTTCAAAAGCGTTTTAGGAGAGTGCTTCGGCAAGGAGCACTTTACATTGTGAGTAACATCAAAGTTTCATTGAGAGAGCTGAGCGAAGAGCCTCTGCGATTGTGTTCCTGTCTTGTTTTCAGCTGGCTGAACTGTGTGGTGGAGTCCCACAAGGCTCTACCTCGCTCCCCTTTAGTACTGTACTTTATCCAACATTTATTCTGTTTTAGCATTTTTGCTCCCAGGTATCATTGCTATGGAGATATTTCTCAGACCCATTTATCATTTCCCACTTACCCAGTTGCAGCAATCTATATGCTGTCTTGGTGTCGATCTACACTGAGAGCTTGACTGTCCTACAAATTGTTCAGAGCTCAAAGGCCAAGGTAGTTTTTCTTGGTTGCCAGCATCTGCTGGGAGAGGGAGGAGTCAGAGCTCTTTGTTGTTTCTGTGGATAATAATCAATAAGACCCATTAGTGAGACAACTACATACATCACTAAACTTTGACCTATGATCCCCAGAGCAGTCCCAAGGTACCTATTCATATACTGGCGACATCCAGCCTGCACTATTGCAAATCCAGTAAAAAAGAGATCACAAATTTGCATTACTGTGCCTTTAGCATCCACAGAACAGCACAGTCCAAAGTGTATGTGCTTGTACGCTTCTGAGTGCAAAAGATTCATATTTTAACTTATGGAAGTATAACTTAGGCCAAGTCTAAAAACAAGCCATAAAACGTAAGAATTGCCTTGCTGGGTCAGATCAAGGGTCACCTCGTCGGATATTCTATTTCCAGCGATGGCTAGTCAGACGCCTCTGAAGCCCCCAGGCCAAATTATGATGGCAATGGCTTACTTACTTACTCGTCTCTGAACATGGAGTTCTTCTGTCAAATTGCCAACGAAAGACCACTTTCCCATAAACTTGTCTATAGCATTCCTTGCAACATAATCCTGTCCTCGGATTACTCCCTGCTGTTCAACACCTGCATTAAGATGCCAAATGATGACATCCAGACTCTTGGGATGAGATGTCATAAGTAAGCTGATGGTCTCTAGTATGCTAATGAAATAGGCACAATGAGAGGTTCCTTTGGGTGTGGCAAGGTGAGAGCAGTAAAGCAAATCTTCCAGTCAAAAGATTAGATGTGCACAGAGGCTGTTGAACAACCTGGAAAAAATGAGCTCACTGAAGCTCTGTTTAATCAGCTGGCTTTATCAATTGTCAAAAACACTTTGCAACGACCCTGTTAATTATAGTTTGTTCACTGCTTCTGCATTTAAATGGGGGCTATGGCACACTGTGATTCTGTAAGAGTTCCTTTGGAGCATGGCTCCTTCAAAGGGCACTGCCTCCAAGCACACTTACAATTCTGTGAATGGAGAACTTCACCACATGCCCATATTACCGATAAAAAACATTTGGGGTGGAGGTGACTGCTGGTTGGCTTCCGTCCTGTGACACAGACTAAGAATGCACTGCTGGGTGGAGTGAAATTGCCTCTAAACAATGAATTGGACATTCAAAAGAAGCAATTAAAACTACTGGTCTAGAAGGTAGTTTATGAAGGTAGTGCATCCTAAAGAATACCAAGCTTCAAATACTTGGCTCAACTTCAAATTCAAGTTGAAGTGGTTTTATTTGAAATGTGTTCCATAACTGCTTATACTTCTATTATTAATACTATTAACAGTGATTGCTATTAATAATGGCAAAACTTCCCACTTGAATCATGAACCATTATTTGCTGGCAAAAAACAAATAAATCATCACTATAATGTCAGGTTTTGCATTTTAAGGCCTACAGCTGTCAGGAAATGGGCCATTACTCATCAAAATACAAAAATAAATATAGGTTATTTAAAGTTGCTTAGAAATTTTAAGCTGGCCTCAGATAACAGGATAGTGGACATTTTTTTCATCATTCATCTTTCATTATTAATCATAGCTACCATTTTAAACAAGGGGCGCGGGTGGTGCTGTGGGTTAAACCACAGAGCCTAGGACTTGCTGATCAGAAGGTCGGCGGTTCAAATCCCCGCAATGGGGTGAGCTCCTGTTGCTCGGTCCCTGCTCCTGCCAACCTAGCAGTTCGAAAACACGTCAAAGTGCAAGTAGATAAATAGGTACCACTCCAGCGGGAAGGTAAACGGCATTTCCTTGCGCTGCTCTGATTCGCCAGAAGCGGCTTAGTCATGCTGGCCACATGACCCGGAAGCTGTACGCTGGCTCCCTCGGCTAATAAAGCGAGATGAGCGCCACAACCCCAGAGTCGGTCACGACTGGACCTAATGTCCCTTTACATTACCATTTTAAACAATGGAGTCGAACACTAAGGCCCCCACCCCCTGTCTAAATGTCATGCTTATCATGTTTTTTAATCATTAAACAAGTTTTCCTTAAACCCATGACTGTTGGATATCTGCCTAGGCTACATGTAGCTGTGGAGGGGCGAGGGAGGTATGGCGGCGGGGGCAGATGTCATAGGCGAAGGGGATCGAGATACGGATATGCTCGTACCCCTTCCAATCTGCGCCCCATCCCGAGAGACGAGGGTAGGGTGAGCAAGGATTACTCACCTCCGTCACTGGTGTTGTGCAACGCCAGGTCTATAGGCAACAAAACCGCCACCCTGCGAGATTTCTTCATCTCGCAGGGGGTTGACCTGGCTTGTGTGACGGAGACCTGGGTGCGCGAAGGGGATACTATGACCTTACGAGAGATGGCGCCCCCGGGTTTCTCCGTCCTCCACCAGTCGCGGACTGTGGGCCGGGGGGGAGGGGTGGCATTGTTAATCCGGGAAGATTGTTCTTTCAGGGCTCTACCATTGCCATCGATCCCCGGCATTGAATGTGTTGGCCTAGTGTGGGGCTCCGAGGTGAGCTTGGCTGTCTGGCTGGTGTACCGGCCACCTAGCGCACCAGCAGCCACCCTGTCAGGCCTGCTGGAGGCGGTGGCCGGCTGGGCCTTGGAGTTCCCTAACCTATTGGTATTGGGGGACTTCAACATCCATGCTGATGCTACTCCCTCCTCACAGGCTCTGGACCTGGTGTCTTCCATGGCGACACTAGGGCTCTCCCAGTTTGTTTCGGGCCCCACACATCAAGCAGGCCACACGCTGGATTTGATCTTTGGCGTCGGTATAGATGTGATCATGTTTCCTTCGATGAAGGTGCCATGGTCTGATCACTACGCTCTGAAAGCCAGGATTGACGTTCCACCCCCACCCTGCTTAGGTGGCGAGCCGATTTGGGCTCGCCCGCAGAGGCTGATGGACCCTGATAGATTCCGTCAAGCCTTGCGGGACCTTACTCCCCCTGGCGACTCATTGACTGAGCTTGTTGAGGGCTGGAATACCCAGCTCCTGGCAGCCATCAATGAGATCGCACCTAAGCGCCCTCTGCGACCCCGCAGAAACCGGGCTCCCTGGTTTACCGAGGAGCTCCGGAAAATGAAGCGGGACCTCAGACGGCTAGAGCGAGTATGGCGGGGTGCCCGTGACGGAGCTTCAAGAACATCTTATAGGGTCTTTATGAAAACCTACGAGATGGCAGTGAAGGCCGCTAAGAAGTCTTACTTCTCGGCCTCCATTGCATCCGCCAGCTCTCGCCCGGCGCAATTATTTAGTATAATTCGGTCTTTAACGTCCCTCGAAGGACAGCCAAATTTAAATAACAACTTGACACACAGCTGTGAGGCATTTGCGAGCTTTTTTGCGGAGAAGGTCCTGTTGCTCCGCCATGACCTCCCTGCCAACTTGGATACAATAAAGGAACTGGAGGCCCCTCGACTGTCCTCGGGTCCAGTATTGGACCACTTTGACCGGATATCCCCAGCCGATGTGGACAGACTCCTCCGAGCTGGAAAGCCCACCACTTGTCCTCTCGACCCGTGCCCGTCCTGGCTGATTAGAGCGTGTCCAGACGAGGTGCGGGCCCCCCTGGGGGATATCATCAATTTGTCCCTTGGCACCGGGACATTCCCAGGGGAACTGAAGGAGGCAGTGGTGCGCCCGCTTTTAAAGAAAACATCATTAGATCCCTTAGATCTATCCAATTACCGCCCAGTTTCGAACCTTCCATTCCTGGGTAAGGTGATTGAGAGAGCGGTTGCGGAACAGCTTGGTAGGTTTCTGGATGAAACATCGGCTCTGGATCCATTCCAGTCCGGCTTCCGCGCTGGTCATGGGACTGAGACGGCTCTGGTCGCCCTAACAGATGATCTCCGCAGGCAGCTGGATCGAGGCGGGTCGGGGCTGCTGACTCTTCTAGACCTGTCAGCAGCCTTCGACATGGTCGATCACGAACTCCTGGACCACCGCCTTGCCGACGTGGGGATCCAGGGCACAGTCCTTCAATGGCTGCGCTCGTTTCTCTCTGGTCGGGGACAGAGGGTGGCGCTTGGGGGGGAACTGTCATCCCGCCACTCCTTGGTGTGTGGAGTGCCCCAGGGTGCGATACTCTCCCCAATGCTTTTTAACATCTTTATGTGCCCCCTTGCCCAGCTTGTCCGGAGTTTTGGGCTGGGCTGCCATCAGTATGCTGATGACACCCAACTCTATCTGTTGATGGATGGCCATCCTGACTCGGCCCCAGACACACTGATCAGATGCTTGGAAGCTGTGGCTGGATGGTTACGTGGGAGCCGGTTTAAGTTAAATCCCTCGAAGACAGAGGTCCTCTGGCTGGGACGGGACGATATGAGATTGAGGGGGCAACTTCCATCTCTTGCGGGGGTGCAATTAGTGCCAGCACCGTCCGTTAAGAGTTTGGGTGTAATCTTCGATACCTCCCTCTCCATGGAGGCGCAGATTGCAGCTATAACAAAGGCGGCATTTTTTCATCTCCCCCAAGCTAAGCAGTTGGCTCCTTACCTCTCTCGCCCTGACCTAGCCACTGTGATCCACGCGACGGTCACCTCCAGACTGGATTATTGTAACTCGCTCTACGTGGGGCTGCCCTTGAGACTGACCCAGAAACTCCAGCGGGTGCAGAATGCCGCAGCGAGACTCCTTACGGGGTCTTCGCTGCGAGATCACATTCATCCGGTGCTATACCAGCTGCACTGGCTCCCGGTGGAGTACAGGATCAGGTTTAAGGTGCTGGTTTTAACCTTCAAAGCCCTATACGGCCTAGGACCCTCGTACCTACGGGACCGCCTCTCCTGGTATGCCCCACAGAGGAACTTACGGTCTTCAAATAAAAACATCTTGAAGGTCCCAGGCCACAGAGAGGTTAGGCTGGCCTCAACTAGAGCCAGAGCTTTTTCGGTTGCGGCTCCAACCTGGTGGAACGCTCTGTCGCAAGAGACAAGGGCCCTGCAGGACTTGACATCTTTCCGGAGGGCCTGCAAGACAGAGCTGTTCCACCAGGCCTTTGGTCAGGGCGCAGCCTGACTCCCTCCTTTGGCAATCTTTACAAAACTTTAGTTTATGGTTGCCATCAATTTGTATTTTAATTAATTTTTATAATGTTTTTATAATGTTGCATTGTTTTAGTGTTGTTAGCCGCCCTGAGCCCGGCTTCGGCTGGGGAGGGCGGGATATAAATAAAATTTATTATTATTATTATTATTATTATGTGTGGTAAACCTTGGCTGCCAGGTTTCTACTAGAATGGTATGAAGGCATGAGCTAGTGATGCCTAATTTTAACTGTCTGATGTTTTCCCTGAACATCTGACAATAACTCCGAGCCATCTTTCCTTAGCTTTCCCTCAGAATTGTGTGCTATGGTTTCTGGGAACCTTTAATATATCTTGTTTTGGAGATAGCAATTTGTATCAAGGAACAGTCTGTCACATTATTCTCTCTCTCTCTTTTTTATAATAAATTTTTATTAAAAGTTTCAAAAGTTTTTTATCACAACAAAAACAAAACAAAACTATACAGTAAACAAAACAAACATAAAAACATGTATAATTTCAACCCTTAATTTCTTATATCTTACTTTCTCGACTTCCTCATACCTCCCCTTTCTGTATTCCAATTTCTAATTAATTGTTCAGCAAATCCTTCCCTTATTTTTGACTTAATTTTAATCTTACTTTTTCTCTTTAACTTATCCATTACCACTAATAACCACATGTTTTCAAATCCAGCGTCATTTTAACATTCATTGATTTTGCAATATTTCTTTAAATAGTCCTTGAATTTTTTCCAATCTTCTTCCGCTGTTTCTCTTCCCTGGTTTTGGATTCTGCTCGTCATCTCTGCCAGGCCCATGTAGTCTATCACCTTCATCTGCCATTCTTCCAAGGTGGGTAAATCTTGTGTCTTCCAATACTTTGCGATGAGTATTCTTGCTGCTGTTGTAGCATACATGAAAAATGTTCTGTCCTTCTTTAACACCCCTTGGCCAACAATACCCAAGAGAAAGGCCTCTGGTTTCTTCAGGAAGGTATATTTAAATACCTTTTTCAATTCATTATAGATCATTTCCCAGAACTCCTTAATCTTTGGGCACGTCCACCAAAGGTGAAAGAATGTACCTTCATTTTCTTTGCATTTCCAACATTTGTTATCAGGCAGGTGATAAATTTTTGCAAGCTTGACTGGGGTCATGTACCACCTATAAAACATTTTCATAATATTTTCTCTTAGGGCATTACATGCCGTAAATTTCATCCCGGTGGTCCACAACTTTTCCCAGTCAGCAAACATAATGTTATGACCAATATCCTGAGCCCACTTAATCATTGCTGTCACATTATTCTCTCCCCCCAACAAATGAAAATGTTTTGAAGCAATCCAGGATATCTGGGGGTTGTTCTGACTCTGAGGGGGCCACAGGGTTTGACAGAAGCTATGCCAGCAGACACACAGATGTCACAACTGAAAACTCCATGGGGTGTAATTGTGGACAACAGAATGTGGTATGAGGAGGAGAGTGCAGATTGTACACTAGGCCACTCCGGACCACAGTCACACTCCTGTTGAGAACACAATTTTATACCAGCCCTGAAGAAATTCCCTTCCATTGACTTCAATTGGGAGGGGGCGGAACTTAAAAACAGTTGATAACTGTCCTGTCCATGCTGCCATGACAGATCATAAACATAGCTGTCAACTCTTCCCTTTTCTTGTGAGGAATCCTATTCGGAATAAGGGAATTTCCCTTAAAAAAAGGGAAACGTTGATAGCTATGGCATATAATATGGTGCAATGCAGCACCCAATCCTTCACAGGACACCATCACCATTATATAAAGCCCACACAAGAGACTGTGACTCAGATAACAGGGTGTGTGATACACACTCTCTGTCCCCGCTCCCTCACTTTTGAAATCCCAAGGGAGAACGGAATTAAGGAGAAAGGCTATTTTTTGCAAAGTGCTCCACCTCCAACAACGCACAGGAAAAGCTTGCTAACACTTCTCTGCCTAGAACCCTAAGAGGTTCTTTGCCTTGGGATTCCAGGCAAAGACCCACAACAACCCCCACTCCCTTCTTACAGCCGGGGCTGCCAGGACAGACCACCCCATGCAGATAAACAAGGTAAGGGGCGACGGGGCGACACGTGCTGTAATGGATAACTGCTGAAACTGTCTTTTCTTTGCTATATGTTAATATTCTTCCTTGTCGGAATTGTATTGCAAGTAGGGCCTAGACCAGGGGTCTGCAACCCGCGGCTCCGGAGCCGCATGTGGCTCTTTTACACCTTTGCCGCGGCTCCGGGGCGGATACTAGCGAGGGGAGGAGGCGCATTGTGCGCCCTGACACTCCCCGCTGTGGCGGGCGCTGTACTGGCTGTGACGTCGCATGGGGGCAGTGCGTGCGTTAGTCACGCACCGTCCCGTTGTCACCTTCCCGCCCGCCCGCCCGCTACATTGTAAGGGGCATGTACGCTGGTCACTGCATTGAAAGGGGGCATGTACGCTGGTCACTGTTTTGAAGGGGAGTGAAGAACACACACACCAAAAAAAGGTAACTTGTTAATTTAACGTTTATTTCTATGAGGAGGATTAATTCTGAGGGGTCAAACAAAGAAATAATAAAAAAAGTGACAAAAAAGTTATTTTTATAATGACGAGTTTTGCGGCTCCCAGGTTTTTTTTCCTTCGGAAACGGGTCCAAGTGGCTCTTTTTGTCTTAAAGGTTGCAGACCCCTGGCCTAGATGTTGCTCGAGCCTTACGAAAACAAGAGGGCTTCCTCTGAGCAGCTAGCCTGACTGGCTGGAAAGGCGCTGGGATCATGGGCTCCTCCGGCGCTAGGACTCCTGAAGAAGGAATGTCAAGGCTGGCTCTGAGGGCTGGTTCATTAGGCTGGGTGGGGCACTGCCCCACCAACTTCAGTGTGCCCTGAACTGGCTCCCAGCAGCCTGCCTGAAGAAGAAGAAGAGTTTGGATTTGATATCTCGCTTTATCACTATGCAAAGGAGTCTCAAAGCTGCTAGCATTCTCCTTTCCCTTCCTCCCCCACAACAAACACTCTGTGAGGTGAGTGGGGCTGAGAGACTTCAGAGAAGTGTGACCAGCCCAAGGTCACCCAGCAGCTGCATGTGGAGGAGCGGGGAAGCGAACCCGGTTCACCAGATTACTAGTCTACCTTTCTTAACCACTACACCACACTGGCTCTCTGCCTGCTTACTTACAACCAGTCCAGGGGCTGGGATCACTGCTTGTCAGCTTCCCCCTCCTTAGTCCTGATGTTCCCCTTAGAGAACTCAACAGGGAGGAGGATGGGGACAAAACTAGGATTAATTGGCTCTGCCTGTCATTGGTTCTGGCTTCACCTATTGTTCGTCTCCCTGCCTTCTGTCTCAGTGAGCCTCAGGGCCCTTCTTTAGCAAAAAGACCTTTTCCTTTCTAGGTGGGCCTTGAACCTTTATCCCAGGAAAGCTTTCTCTGTGTGTATGTGTGTATGCGCATGCATGCACACACACTTTGCAGAGCTCCTGCTCAGAGAATGACGTGAGTCCTATGTCATGTGGGATGCTCTTCCTTCCCTTTGGCCGTTGTGTTCCAAAACAATGGCTGTGTGAGCAGGCCCGGCTCAAGGCATTTTGGCACCTGAGGTGAACCACCAAATGGTGTCCTCACCACCACACACCACCCCCAACCCCTGGTTAGGGAAGAAGGGGTGAGTGAAGATCTACATCAGCAACAAGAGAGGAATAAAGATCTACATTTAGATCTGATGCCCCTGTGGACCTTGCTGCCTGAGGCAGTTGCATCACCAGGCCTCATGGGTAGGCCGGCCCTGACATAAGGGGATTTCAAACCCCTGCCCTCATATGCTTGGGGACCAGCTGTTGCTGCTGGCAGTGCCACTAGAGCTAATGGGGTGCCGTCATGTGATCTTGTCTGGTGGTGATGTAGGAAGGTTGTCCCTCCTAGCAGTGAATTCGCTAGCTGCCTCTGTGGGTGGGTGGCATTTGAACCTTCTTGCCAGTGCAGTTCCAACAATTGTAGCAATGTTTCCAGGGGCACTGGGGGAATGTCTACCTCCCCCCCCCCCAGTTTTTGTATTTTATGTTTGTCCTCTTCCTATTCCAGCTGAGCTTGCATTAGATGTGGCAGTTCCACCAGCATAGCAGTGGCATAATCTCCGACCCCAGCGTAATGAAAACATAGGATTGCTCTACCTGTTATTGGGATTGCTTTACATATAGGAAAACTTAATGCAATTTATGTTCCTATATTCCACTTCCAAAATATTGAATTAGCCTCTAAAAGGTCATGAATACGGTATAGTCACTTGTTTGTTTTCTACATGGAAGTTAATATAAATCGATGTAAAACCATCTAAAAACACACATAGTTAAAAATGAAATACAGCCACTTTCACTTGCCAAAGTTCCAGCAGAAATTCAGTGCAATGAATGCGGACGTAAAAGCAAAGATAGGGTTTTAGGCTGCAATCCTAATCCTATGCACAGTCACATGAGAGTAAATCCCACTGGACACATACATGTCTGAGTAGATATGTATAGGATTGTGCGGCTAGTTGCAATTAATCTTAGCTAGATCAGGGCTTTTAATATTTGTTGCTAATTAAAAAGCACAATGATATTGATCTCCTATCTTCTAAAATTTCAGCAGCACATTATGTCATCTTAATAATGTTCCTATTTTCAGTCATTAGTATCCACATTTTAGACATGGGTAGCCAAGGCCGTGAAATGCTTGCTAGGAACATAGGAAGCTACTTTATACTGAGTCAGACCATTGGTCCATCTAGCTCAGTATTGTCTAAACTGAATGGCGGCAGCTCTCCAGGGTTCCAGGCAGCTCAACCTGGAGATGCCAAGGATTGAATTTGAGACCTTCCATATTCATTCATCCATTCATTTTATTGCTATGCTGCTTTTACATACCCACTCACCCCTCATACTCAAAGCAGCTCACAACAAAGAAACAGGGATGCATTTCAAGCAGACATTACAAAAACAGCTTCATAATAACATAGCAAAACAATAACATAGCAAAAAAGTGATAACAAAGCTAAACAATAATAACAATGATTTCATAATAACAGAGCAGAACAGTAGCAAATATAACAACACACTGAAAAACCACATTCCAATACTGTAAGAAGATTACTTAAACAACACGCAGCATCCAATAGCAAAAATAACGGCGGAGCGTCACGCTTTCACCTTATATGCAAAGCAGATGTTCTGCCACCAAACTACTTGGGCCCTTCTGCAGTGTGAGATCAACCTATTAAGGAGATGACATGCCTGATATTTGCTTGCCTGAGGTTCCAATTTCCAGAGACTGCTTAGCAGCCTGCTCTCTTGCTTTTTAAATTTTTTTTATTGCTGGATATGCAGGGTCAGTCTTTGAAGAAAGGATCACAATCATTAAGGAGGGCTCTCTGATGCAAGATCTGAACACCTGAAAGGTAGAAGCAGCATAATATCGAGGGAATGTCTGCAGCTCAGTGGCAGAGCTTGTATGCAGAAGGTCCCTATTTTGGAATGGGAAGAGAATCATTTCTCCTGGGTTGGAGACAGTACTGAGCTCAGCGGACCAACGGTCTGGCTCAGTATGAGGCAGATTCCCACGTTCCTAATTGGTGTGATGCCCCTTCCCACTGCTATTTTTATGGAAGATTCCGTTCGTATTTTTAAAAAATAATTGTTATTCATTTTACAAAAGAAATCTCAGATTTAACACACTGATATTCCAAAATTAAACAAGATTCTTCTGTATCCTAGGACTTCCCTCCTCCCCTCTGTGGGTCCTTAGTATATCTAAGTCAACTGCATATTACAATTTCTCTACATACAAAATTCCTCCAAAATATCCAAAGTCTCTGTAACGCTGCAGCAGTTATTAAAAGTCTGCCAAAGGGCTCAAGTGATTACAGTGTTCTTTTAAATACATTTTGTATTTTTCCCATTCCCTACTGAAGTTTTGACCCTCCTGATTTCTGATTTTCCTGGTGAATCTCGCCTTCTCTGCATAGTCTAATAGTTTCATCTGCCAGTCTGCTTTTGTCGGCATCTTCTCCTCTTTCCATCACTGGGCAAGTAACATCCTTGCAGCTGTAGTCGCGTACATGAATATTCTTCTCGTGTCCTTTGGTATGTCTGCACCTAAAATTCCTAAAAAGGAAAGCTCCTAGTGTTTCAACAAATGTTATTTTAAACATTTTTTTAAAGTTCATTATATATCATTTCCCAGAATTCCTTAATCTTTGTACAATTCCACCACATATGGTAAAAAGTGCCCTCTTTTTCCTTACATTTCCAACATACATTCGAATTAGTCCTATACGTTTTCGCTAAACTACTGGGTGTTAGATACCAGCGGTACGTCATCTTCATATAGTTTTCTTTCAGCATATGTTGCTGTTAGTCCTATACGTTTTCGCTAAACTACTGGGTGTTAGATACCAGCGGTACGTCATCTTCATATAGTTTTATTTCAGCATATGTTGCTGTTGTTTAGTCGTTTAGTCGTGTCTGACTCTTCGTGACCCCATGGACCAGAGCACGCCAGGCACTCCTGTCTTCCACTGCCTCCCGCAGTTTGGTCAAACTCATGCTGGTAGCTTCGAGAACACTATCCAACCATCTCGTCCTTTGTTGTCCCCTTCTCCTTGTGCCCTCAATCTTTCCCAACATCAGGGCCTTTTCCAGGAAGTCTTCTCTTCTCATGAGGTGGCCAAAGTATTGGAGCCTCAGCTTCAGGATCTGTCCTTCCAGTGAGCACTCAGGGCTGATTTCCTTAAGAATGGAGAGGTTTGATCTTCTTGCAGTCCATGGGACTCTCGAGAGTCTCAGCATATAGCACTCTGTAAATTTTAGATCGTCTTTCCATAATTTTCCCCATGCTGCTAACTGTATATGGAAGATTACATTCATATCCCACCTTTTCCCCAAGGACCTTATGACAGTGTACTAGCCATTATGGCTATGCTCTGCCTCCATAGCTGGAGGCAGTAAGCCTTCCAAATACCAGTTCCTGGAAACTGCAGGGGGGGGAGAATGTTCTTGTGATCAGATCCGGCTTCTGGGTTTCCCACAGGCATCTTGTTGGCCACTGAGAGAACAGGATGTGGGCTAGATAGACTGTTGGCCTGATCCATCAGGCTCCTCTTGCGCTCTTACATTCTTTATATTGTAAATTGCCCTGTGATTATCAGATGAAGGGTGCTATGAAAATTTAATAATTAAGATAAATAAAAATAAATAAATGCTCTTGTGTCTTTATGCAATGTATGCGATTCTCCCTCTCGTTTTATCCTTGCTACAATCCTATGAAGATGATTAGACTCAGAGATGGTGTCAGACCCCCAAGGTTATCCAAGCCGTTTCACAGCTGAATGGGGAACTGAACCCAGGTCTCACTGGGCTTAGTCCAGCACTTCGCCACGCTGGCTGTCCAGTGATGAGGAAAACCAAGTTCCTGGATGGATCCTCAAATTTCATTTAAGCAAACGCTTAGTGAGAATACTCACCTGCCAAATCCCTCATTAGCAGCTAGAAAGATGGTGTTTCTAAGAACGCGTGACAGTCTAAGGCAAACATGGAAGCGGGGCTTATATTAACCACATTGGCCAATGAAGCAAAGTGTTCCAAGCTAACATTTATAGTTGGCATCAAACTGCTTGCACAAATACTGGCATTGATTCCTTATATTTCATAGGAGTTTAAAATAGCCTGTGTGGGCAGTCCAGGTGCAGGTAAATAATCCTCGGATCTCTGCAGTCCTGTGCTGGTGAGAATCCAGACACAACACAGAAGCAATTAGCTTGATGTTTGCTTTGAGGAAAGCATGTTTTGAAGGCAAAGAGAAGCCCCCTGCCAGCTGCATTTTCCAGAGCCACATACATTAGACTTGGGTTTTATTCCATCTACTTAGAAGCTGTAGCAAGTGCTATTAGGTGAAGGGACATGAAAACCATGCATTAAATTCTGGGGTGGTGGTGAGGGAGAATCTCAGTGGTCACTATCTTCACATGCTCAAGTAACATTTCCATAATACTGTCCACATGGATCATTACTAAATGTTAGTTAGTCGTTTAGTCGTGTCCGACTCTTCGTGACCCCATGGACCAGAGCACGCCAGGCACGCCTGTCTTCCACTGTCTCCCGCAGTTTGGTCAGACTCATGTTTGTAGCTTCGAGAACACTGTCCAACCATCTCGTCCTCTGTCGTCCCCTTCTTCTTGTGCCCTCAATCTTTCCCAACATCAGGGTCTTTTCCAGGGAGTCTTCTCTTCTCATGAGGTAGCCAAAGTATTGGAGCCTCAGCTTCACGATCTGTCCTTCCAGTGAGCACTCAGGGCTAATTTCCTTAAGAATGGATGTGTTTGATCTTCTTGCAGTCCATGGGACTCTCAAGAGTCTCCTCCAGCACCATAATTCAAAAGCATCAATTCTTCGGCGATCAGCCTTCTTTATGGTCCAGCTCTCACTTCCATACATCACTACTGGGAAAACCATGGCTTTAACTATACGGACCTTTGTTGGCAAGGTGATGTCTCTGCTTTTTAAGATGCTGTCTAGGTTTGCCATCGCCTTTCTCCCAAGGAGCAGGCGTCTTTTAATTTCTTGACTGCTGTCACCATCTGCAGTGATCATGGAGCCCAAGAAAATAAAATCTCTCACTGCCTCCATTTCTTCCCCTTCTATTTGCCAGGAGGTGATGGGCCCAGTGGCCATGATCTTAATTTTTTTGATGTTGAGCTTCAGACCATATTTTGCGCTCTCCTCTTTCACCCTCATTAAAAGGTTCTTTAATCCCTCCTCACTTTCTGCCATCAAGGTTGTGTCATCTGCATATCTGAGGTTGTTGATATTTCTTCCGGCAATCTTAATTCCGGCTTGGGATTCATCCAGCCCAGCCTTTCGCATGATGAATTCTGCATATAAGTTAAATAAGCAGGGAGACAATATACAGCCTTGCCGTACTCCTTTCCCAATTTTGAACCAATCAGTTGTTCCATATCCAGTTCTAACTGTAGTTTCTTGTCCCACATAGAGATTTCTCAGGAGACAGATGAGGTGATCAGGCACTCCCATTTCTTTAAGAACTTGCCATAGTTTGCTGTGGTCGACACAGTCAAAGGCTTTTGCATAGTCAATGAAGCAGAAGTAGATGTCTTTCTGGAATTCTCCAGCTTTCTCCATAATCCAGCGCATGTTTGCAATTTGGTCTCTGGTTCCTCTGCCTCTTCTAAACATTACTAAATACTAACTTGTAAATGTGTCAGATGCTGCCCTTCTAGTTTGTCTGGAAGGTTGTTATGGCATAAGTAATAGCAATATATAATCACAATGATCTGAAGAGAAGTGAGATTCATTAAAGCAATCCCTGACTGTTAGGTCCAGTCGCAGATGACTCTGGGGTTGCGGCACTCATCTCGCTTTACTGGCTGAGGGAGCCAGCGTACAGCTTCCAGGTCATGTGGCCAGCATGACTAAGCCGCTTCTGGCGAACCAGAGCAGCACACGGAAACGCCGTTTACCTTCCTGCCAGAGCAGTACCTCTTTATCTACTTGCACTGGTGTGCTTTTGAACTCCTAGGTTGGCAGGAGCAGGGACTGAACAATGGGAGCTCAGCCTGTTG
The DNA here is from genome assembly GCF_964188315.1 of Podarcis muralis. Taxonomy (NCBI): domain Eukaryota; kingdom Metazoa; phylum Chordata; class Lepidosauria; order Squamata; family Lacertidae; genus Podarcis; species Podarcis muralis. The sequence goes on from NC_135656.1 coordinate 94,846,526, forward strand.
CGGGGATTCGAACCACCGACCTTCTGATCAGCAAGCCCTAGGCTCTGTGGTTTAACCCACAGCGCCACCCGCGTCCCATTACTAATTGTTAAACTCCTAAGCCTAGCAAACATGCTCCTGCCAGTAGAAATTTGACTGATGAAACACATCACATGCTCACTTATTTTGTAGGACTAACAACACGTTACATAGATAAATTTCAGTTCTGGTGTGTGCTTAATGTTCCTATTTCTTTGCCTTTGTGGAGAAATCATTTTCTTTTAAAAAAAATCTCTTTATTGGAGCTGGGTTTTGTTTCGATACAATGTGTGGAAATGAGGGTGGGGGCATTGTAAGAATTAAATTATCAGTTGGTGCCTGACATTTGGCTGCTAATTACACAGAAGTCTGGTCTGGAAAACCTGGGTTCTTTTAAATACGTACTGAGATAGCGGGTTGCAAAATCACACTTTTGATTGGTTTCCGGGTAGAAATTGTTGGTCACTCATTGGATGGGGAAAGTGGTCTGTGGGGGGAATTCTATACCACTCAACTCTGATTGGTTGAAGGATAGGCTGGCTGGGATATAAATAAGCCTCTTCTGCTACTGTTAGGAGAGACCAGGGGATAGAGGGAGCCAGAGTTGACAAAGTAGAGTGAGCATGGCTAGGAATAAGGTGAGGGAGAAGATTGGTGCTGGAGAAGAAGCAAGATGGGCAAAAGGCTATTTGAGGCTAGGGAAAAGCCTTTCAGTATAGCCTGCCCAAAAGAGCTAAATTGCTGTTTTAAGCTCCAGATTAGTAGTGAAGCCATATAAGGGTGTTGAGCAGTGAGGAGAATTCACTAAGAAGCCTCTGGAGCTGACATGAGTGAGAATTGCCTGGAAGTTTAGCTCCAAGAAAACCAGCTGAGCTCCACAGTACTTGGTAGTGAGATTATCATAGAATTGTAGAGTTAGAAGAGACCCTAAGGGTTGTCTAGTCCAACCCCCTGCAATGCAGAAATCTCAACGAAAGCATCCATGACAGATGGCCATCCAATCTCTGCTTTAAAACCTCCACGGAAGGAGAGTCCACAATCCCCTGAGAGAGACCATTCCACTGGGAAGAAGGACTAAGGATAACTGGCATATAAATCAAATAGGGTTAGGGACTACGTTTTATCAGCCAACCTTATATAAATGTTTGTGACTATTGTTTAAAGTTACAGTAACCTTATCGTAGTAAATCCAAGTAAGGCTCAAATAATCAGTAAAAAATGGAAGTATAGTATTCCCCTTATCGTACCCTTATTGTTTATAATTAAGAATATATTGCTAACTTTAATTATAGAAGCTTTGCTGGCTGCCTAAATTGCAGCAGCTACTCGGATATAGCTAAATACATTGGTAAACAAAAAAGTACTTTATTTGGTGGTAGTAGTTAGAAGGTGAATCAGCTGTGATAAATAAATGCTGGCTCTCCATGTATAAAATAAAAGGTGGACTTGCTGCAGCCCTAGATGTGGCAGAAATCTTACAAGCAGTGACCAGGGTGTCTAGATTTCAAAAATAATCTTTGATAGGTAGCCCAGTGAGTAAGAAAAATATGAGACTCCTGTACCTTTAATACACATGTAAATAGGAAATTTCAGCATGTATAGCTTATGTGATACGCAACACTTGCTGAAATTACTTCTTCTACACATATATTTAAAGGTGAGGGAACTCTGTCATTTTTCATCTGGTCATTTTACTTGGGGCAGTATTCACTAATTGATTGATTTATAACCTATCTCATCCCCATATGTTAATTGTTGAAATTAACTATATCTGAATGTTAAAACCTTCCATTGCACTGATTATGCCCAACTTCCCCTATATGTCTGGCCACTGAAAGCCCATTTAAATATAAATATATTACACTGCTTTCAGAGTAAGGGTTGGAGGGTAGCGATTAAGAATGCCACTCTGTTGCCCACTTGTCCTGACTAGGTACAAAAATAATAAACGTACGTAAGCAACTGTTCCATATCAGTCATAACAGATCATATGTGCTTTGAACAATACATGCTGAAACAGGGGGTTCCTCTTTGGCTAGGAAGACAAGAAAGGAGATTCTGACTAAACATCAGGAAGAACTTTCTGATGGAAAGAGCTGTTCAACAGTGGAACAGACTTCCTTGGAAAATGGTGGACTCTCCTTCATGGGAGGTTTTAAAGCAGAGTTTGGATGGCCAACTTTCATGGGTGCTTTAGTTGAGATACCCATATTTCAGGGGGTCCCTTCAAACTCTACAATTTTATGATTATTGGGTCAGTGGTGTTGTGAACTGACCCAGAAGTGCAGGTGCACTTTGGGACAGACAAAAAAGAAGCTGTTGTAGAGGTAAGCCTGGAGAAAGCTCACTTCTGATACATTCTGAAAGCATTTTGGTGACTGCCAGGAATCTCCTAGGAGGGCGCAGTCTATGGACCCAATACTGTAACATCTGAGATCATGTATGGGTGGATTCACACTAAACATAGATGCTAGTATCCATAACAGTGCAAGCTATTCCATTAAGCATATCTTTAGGATTTAGGTGCCCAACCAAGATCTTGTCGGTCCTTCTTCATGCTTGTATGATTCCATCACACCCTGTTAGTATCCTTGTATTTATTTTTTTCATTAATATTGCCCTCAGCAAGTAAGGAAAAGCACTTGCATGAACTTTGGCAGAATAGGGGAAGGGTTTAAAAGGTCAGCATAAATCAGCAGGAATGGCAGCACTTTATAGTATCCTGTAGTAACTGAAAACCACTGATGCAGAAGTGTGACCTTTGATAACAGCCACATGAGATCACAACAGACCACCTTATACCAGTCTTAGGTCTGTTCTACGATTGCTGGACTTAAACTTACCTGATCAAGCTACCAGTTAAGAAAACAATACCCAGATGGAATGTGCTAATTACACATTTAAAAAGAGCAATTCATAAACAGGAAAATTGCCTTGTTCTGTGCATGTTTTAACATTACACGAAATCAGACTGGTGGGGTGGCTTGGCAAGCTTTCTGTGTGTGACATTATAGTATTTGCTAAGAAACCAAGAGGTCCAGGGAAACTACATAATTCATCTTGCAGATTCAGGGGAGGAATGAGAAAACTGTGAATTTTGTAGGCGAAAACATCAACTTTTGAGAGAATAAAATTTTCTGCAAAGCATCTTTCCAGGCATCTTAGAGCTTATTGCAGTTGCATTGTTTTTGTACAGACTGTCATTGAATATGAAGGAGAGTGTGAGTTACATTTTTAGCTAGCTTCCACCCCCTCATTTGAACAAACAACTTGACATTTTTATTGTTAGAGTGATTCTGTCCAGATCAATTACGGGCTGTGCATTCTCATTGGCGTTTTTCTCTGTACTATTTAGGGAATTTCTTCCTTCTGGTGAGAAAGTCAGTGGACCTTATCGGAGGTCAGTATTCTCCAGAGGACAGACCTGTGGTGTCTTGTGAAAATATGTTTGTTTGTTTTTTACATCTTTATGGGCCACTGAAAATAACATTGGGGTAGCAACCAAAGTGCTATCTCCAAAGCAGAATCAGTACATGCCTTGGATCGTTCCAAGGTCTGTTTATTTCAAACTCCAAATTCTGTTTCGTACAGTGGCTTGGCCACCCAGATGCCCATGAAAATCTTATAAGCAGGACACAATCAACCGTCTCCTGTTATTGGTTGCAAGTACTGACGGGCTGAAGTGTCCTGTCTCCGAATGTGGCTTGAATAGTTTGCTAGAAGTTCTGCATGTTTCTTCTAATGCACTATTAGTCCTAACTCCAGAATTTGTGGGGTGGGTGGGGGTGGGAATAGAAGTGCTAGACTCGGTGCAAATCATATTGCAAGTGATGCCTTCTATTTGCTCATTTATGGCAACCACTGCTTCAATACTATCCAGGTAAAAGATCTCTTTCAAGGTTCATCTTCATCTTTTCCACTTCTAGCACTTTCTCTGCTTCTCCTTCCCGACTGCTCTGGCAAACAACCCTCACCCCACCCCACTCAAAGCAGCTTGAAAAAGATAATTAGCTGCATAGATACGAATAATAACTTAGCATCATACACATAGCAGGAACATTGTGCTTCCAAATGATTTAAAACATTTGATTTACAGTGCAAACTACTTGCAGTGTTTCTAGTTGAGGTCTCCAATGAGTTTTTACTGCTGGGCCAATCCACCAGAATTGTTCCAGGCACTGTTCTCCATAGCTGTCAACTTACAGATTTGAAAATAAGGGGCCAGCAGCCTCGAAAATAAGGGATCAGCAGCCAAAATAAGGGATTTTAGTCAACCAGCTGAAATACGAAGTTAAAAGGGACCAGATAATTTTGGAAAGCAGCGCCGGTTTTTAGCCCTTCGTTTCCATAGGTTGCCGCTCAAGACACCAGCTGATGAAACACTGCAATTAAATAACTACAAGCAGCAACCAATTTTCGCGCAAAACAAAGTCCAAGCTACGAAGATGCTGCTGCAGTTCTGTATCTTTTCTCTCATACTTCATCTGCAGCTCTCAGTTCCATCAGGCGGGGCAGGAGGAAGAGAGGGGGTGGGAAATAGCATCCGAAGTAAACCTGCAGATCAGACCATCTATGCTAGTCTACCACTACAAATCTATGGGAGAAGCGCTTGCGGTCCTTCCTCCGCTTTCCCCCTCTATGGTTAGCCCTTGGAATACCTGCCCGTGCCACCGCCGCCCCCCCCCCCCTCTGAACTGCTTTCTCTATGGTTGCCCTCACTCTCCTCTCAAGGCTTCTCAGTCCTGGCGGGGAGGGGCTCCCAGGGGCCGAGGCTGGTGAGAGGAGGCCAAAGGGGGGGCGGGCCGGGCAGCCAAGCAACCCAGTTGGAGCCTCCCTCCTCCCTGGGCGGTAGGAAGGGAGGGAGAGGAGCTGCTTCCTTTGAAACCCGGGAAATTTAAGGGACATCATCAATAAGGGACAGCAGCGGGACATGGCGTTGGGATAAGGGCGTTTCCCGCCAAATAAGGGACGGTTGACAGCTATGCTGTTCTCCCATCTTGGCTCCCTCTCTTGTCTTGGATGACCCAACCCCTCTCTTACCCCGTCTTCCTTTTTCTTGCCCCACACCATCTCCTCTTTCATAGGTCTTCTACCTTTACTTTTTCTTTCATCACTATGATGACGCTGTTCCAAGACTCTGGGAGCCCACGTGAGAAATCAGGTCCTCTGAGGATCAGTCAGAAGAACTAGCTATATTTAGCCTGGAGAAAAGAAGATAAAGGGCTCTTTGTTGCCCCAGAGGAGCAGAACTAAAACCAATGGGTAAAAATCACAAGGGGAAAGCTTTGGGGTTGAATTTTAGGAGAAAATTCCTAACTTCCCAAGAAATGCCTGACAGGGAAACAGAGTGCTTTGGGAGGTGGTGGGCTTTCCTTTGCTATAGGTACGTAAGCAGAAACTGGATGTCCATCTGCCAGGAATGCTGCAGTTGCAAGATTCCTGCACCGAGAGCAGGTGAATGGACCAGATGACCTCCAGTGTCCCTTCCCTAAAATTAATTAATTAATTTTAGAATGAATGATTTTAGAGTGTTGTTTATGTTGTACTTTTGTACTGTTTTATTGTTGTTAGCCGCCCTGAGCCCGGCTAAGGCTGGGGAGGGCGGGATATAAATAAAATTTATTATTATTATTATTATTCCAACTCTAAAATGGTGTGAATCTAGGACTTTGACTTGCCTGCACTAGTCTGCAGCATAAGTGAGCAAGCAGACCAAGGGCTGCCTGGTATGTTTCTTACAAGCAGGTGCGGTGAATGAGTAAACAGGTTTTGCTCTTCCTCATGCTCACTTTCTCTCTCTCTCTCTCCTCCCCCCATCTTACTATACCTCTCTTCTCTCGTTCCTCCTTACTCATCACCATGAAGACACTTGAGTTATTGCATGCCAGGGCTGTGGCAAGCCAAGCAGCCTCCAGAATTTTGCTAGAAACCAAATAACATTTTATCACGGGAGGCTCAGAAGAGAGGCTTTGTTTCGTACTCAGGATCTAGCTGGTTCTCATTTTTGTGGGTAGGAATAAAATTTCTCACAGATCAAATAGGTTAGTGTGTGGTTTGTTCCATTTCTTTGCATCACGAGGCCTATTATTAAATTTGAATCAGGAAGGTACTTCTAATATGAGGCATAATTGTTTACTCTTTCTCTGTGCTAGGAAAGTGCATGCGGCTTTTGAGAAATGTAAGTGCACAAACTGAGTCATTTCAGATTCAGATGCAAGCTTGTTTTCGAAGGCAGGTATAGAGCTTATTAGCCAGCAACTGCCCTATACTTATTTATTACATTTCTGAGTCACATTTTCCAAATCTTTTCCAAGAGTGCTCAAGGCAACCTGGGCATCTTAAGATGGAAAGGGATAAATGCAATGAAGCTAACTACCTTATTTCTTCCATACGTTCATTTTAAAAATTAGGAAAAGCAAGATAGTACAGCTGTAAAATCTGAGCTTGGGTCTGCCTTTCTTCCTGACTGGTTACATTAACTATTGCAAGAGGAAGGGGAGGAAATGATTGAAGCTTCTTCTTAAAGAAGTTATTGAAACATCCTTTGAAAAATGGGATCATTCAGTTTTGGGACAAGAGTGGCTCCTGTCCTGTTAGCACTTCAAACGGGATGCCTTTTTCCCATATTTGAGCTGTTCCACTTCAAAATTCTGTAGGTAGAGGGTGGGTCCAGTGGAGAGCAAGAGTTCATTGGTAGGTGTCACCTGCCCCACTTCCCCTCGCTTCCTGTCACTGTCCTCATCACTACTGTATTATCCTCCCCAACCCCAGGAGCAGCCCCTCCATTCCTTGACACTATCAGGCGTGAGAAGGAGGCAGTCAGCCCAAAATGGTGGCTGGGTCACTGTTGGTGTGTCTGATGAGGAGCCCAGTCCAGTGTGAGTGACAATAGTGAGAAAGGGGAAGAAGCAACTCCCTCTCTTTCCCTCACCATCTCCTTCCTTCTCTCTTCTCGCTGGTGCTCCTCCTCAGTCGTCGCTGCTGCTGGTCTAGCATGGTGAGGGTCCACCACTGCTTGAGCCCCTCCGCCACCCTGACCTGACCTCTCCTCCCTCCTCCTCCACGCTTGAGTCTCTTCTGCCACCAGCATGGTGAGTCAAGGGGACTATGTGAGTCAAGGGGAAGAGTAGGGCTGGGGTGGTGAGGGAGGCTGGATGTGGGGAACCCCCCTCCACAAACTGGGGGGGGGGGGAGATTTGGTGTCATGGGAGTGTGTGTGCCCTCCAATCTCCAACCCTTCCGACCTGTCCTGTATTTTGCCCGACCAAAGGTGGCAACCCTAATTCACTACTCTTTTTTTGACCTGGTTGAGAAGCCCAGTTTAGGCATCTTTCATAAATTTAGTTTCTTAGTTTGGAGTCCTACACACAACTATTTTGTAGTAAGTCCCACTGAATTCTGTGATATCATGTTTAGCATTGGGATGCATTGAGTTTTTTGGGAGGGAGGGAGATTCACTTGCATTTGTTTTACTTGAGGGGAGTAGGTGAAAGGTATAGATAGACCTGAAAAATAATAAAATGATTATTTCTCCCTTGGTCATCCAAGTAGCCATTTTTCTTTTTCTTTCCAAAAGATGTGAGTCAGTGAGGGAGACATGTCTGCCTGTACATGTCTGCTACTGAATCCCACTTAAAGCAACATTTGGCTGTGGATCTGTGGTCTCAGCCTGCAGCAGAAGCAGACTGAAACCTGAACTAGCCACTCAAACCAAAGCCAAAGGGTTCTTTGGCAACCTCAGAAGGTTACCATGGTGTAGGCCAAATCAGATATGCACAGAAGCCACATATACTGGAATGATGTTGCGCTGGCACAGGAGGCTGTGGGCAGCCTACAGCAATGAGAGCTCCTGCAACACAGTGGGATATGGCAATTTCTGGATATGCTGCTGCTGAAACTCTGACATTTGGTGGGCTTACAGGTGCCCTTTGGATTAATCAAGCCTTTGTGCAGCAGGGGTATGGAGCCATGTGGTTCCTCCCACCTCCTACTGATTTGTGGCAGAGTATCAACCATTGCTTTGTGTAAGTTGTGTACGGACAAGACATATTTTCTTCTCCACAGGAAGAGGATTGTCTCCAGGGTGCTTCAATATGTCTCCAGTGGGCCTGTGCTTCTCTTCTTCTAGAGGGGAATAATGAAAACCGTATTAACATTGCAATGGGAAGCGTATTCCTCAGTCACTGGGACTTTCAGAGGATGAATGCACTTTTCAAAATGTGGAAAGAGCAGTGATGCTCATTATTTCAGCTTCTGGTGATTGAATCAACCTACATATCTAAAAGGAACACAGGCTAGCAGAGCAATCATGTGCTACACCTTTCACTGTCTTTTGCTAAAGGGAAAAACAATTTTAGGATGTAAAAAGGAAGTGCACTGGGGGAGTGGGTATGCGCACGGGGAGAATGTCTGGAATAGTATTTTCTTCTGGGGATGTGTAGCTCACTAAGAAAACATGACACCTGGTGATAATGCTCATTTCCTGTTAGGTATGAAATATACCCAGTGAGTATATCACATTCTCCACTTGCATGTACTGGCAGAAAGGCAGTATATAAATGTGGTAAATAAATACCCATGTATATATTTAAGAGAAGTGGCCCAAGTGCTCTGGTAAACCGAGAAGCATGCTGTTCATATGAGATGCTAGCTTGATGACACACTTTTTATTTCATGTGTGATTTTATGAGGGTTAATTAAGGAATGCATGTAAGTGGCATATTCCTCCTGCAATAGGTGGCAGACTAAAGGGGTTCTGCAAGATTATATTTTGGGCATGGGGCAAGTCTCTCACTTACACCTACTTGGTGTAAAGAGACATTTCCTATGTCCAAAGTGTTAACAAGTCTATAATAATTACTGCAGCCTGGTACCATCTTCAAAATCACTAGTCATGGTGAGAATCCACTCTTCACCTATAGGCATTAGTCTGAGTAGGCACATGTGATCTCCTTGCTTGGGGCAATCCTATTTTGGGGGCCCAAAATAGCTCCCTGGTCATGACGACAAGGTTGTTTGACTTGTTTGTCCAGAATAGGGCTTGTAATTTTGAACGCCACCACACAACCTTCATTTGAAGCAGCTTGCAGTGGTGTGTAAAAGTGCAGGTTTTGCTCAGGATGATGTCCACAGGTTTTGCAGGCAGAAAGAATACTCCTGTTAAGCAAACTGAAGTTGGGAAGGGTGGAGATTTATAACCCTTTAACCACTTCGGGAGTGTGACAAGATGCTTCAGTGGTAATTATTCCACATGTCTGGCACACAATCCTGGGAGGGTTTATTTAGAAGCGAGTTCCGCGGTATTCCATAAGAGTTTGCTCCCAAAGTGTGTTCAGGATTGCAGCCCAAGTAACCTTGAGTGTGCGGCCTCCTGAGAGTGACACACGGAAGGGCAAATGTTGACACGTTCTTCTTGCACTTGATAAGTGGCTGAAGAGACATAAGCTGCCCCTGTGGGTGGTTAATAGACCCCCCTACACCTGAGCATCGTTACCTCTCTCCCACTTCTTTGTGGGCGACTGTCTGAGGGGAGGAAGCAAGAGGCCTGCAGGCGGACCCAAGTTTCACATCGCACACCCTCCCCATAGCCTGTGTTCTCTTTCCCTCTCCGAAAGGGAGCTGGGAGAGGGAGGCACTTAAATGTACACGGGCCATTTCCTACTGCAGTGTGGGTGACGTTATTCTCTTTATTGGACCCCCCCCCCCCCGCCTCGCTGTTCAGGGGGCGACTTTGTTCCCCCAGAAAAACAACCAGGGGGTGAAACACTGTGCGGTTGACAAGGGCGAAGCAGACACGGGGCCACCCTGAGAGGCGGGCGACACATTTCGCACTCCACGCGAGTGGGCGAGCGGCAACTCGGGCGGCGCGTCATGCTTCTCGCGCGCCCACCGCACCCCACCCCCGCGTGACTAATCCACTTATATGCGTGTGTGTGTACACGCACACGTCTGAAAGGGGGGCCGCGCTCGACGCGAGCGGCTACGACCGAGGCGGGGTCACACGCTGGCCTTGTGGGTGGCCAGGCGCCGCCCAGCGACGGCGACACGCTTCCCTCGCTCGCTGGCTTCTTCCACCGCCAAGCCTTGGGAGGGAGCGGCGTCCCTGCAGCATTGCCCTCGTCGCCGAGGGAGCCGTTCCTCCTCCCGGGACGGAGCGGGGTGTGCGTGCGCTGTGTGCACCGAGGGGCTCAGGGGTGGTGGGTGCTTGGAGGGAGTGTGTGCGTGTTTTGGTTGTGGGGTGTGGGGGGGGGGGGGAGAGAAGCTGCACGTTCCCCTTCCCTCGCCCCAGCGGAGCCCAAGGCCGGGCTGCCCGGATTGGCCGCGGAGGGCCGCCAGCTCCGCCCGCTGTAGCCGTGCTCGCCTTGGCTGGGAGGAGGAGGAGCAGCGGCGGCGGCGGCGGGGGGAAGAGGAGCCGAGGAGCCGAGGCTGCGCTCCGTGCGCTGCCTAGTCTGGAGCGGGGGAGCCTGGCAGCGGCAGGAGCGGCGGCGGCGGCGGCTCAGGAGCAGCAGCGGCGGCGGCGGCAGCAGGAGCAACCCGGATCCTGCTGGTCTTGAGGAGGAGCCAGCCCTGCGAACCCTCCGCTTCTTGCGCGCGAGGCAGAAGAGGGGGCCGCCACCCCCGCCGGCGCCCCAACCGATCCATGACCATGGGCGACAAGAAGAGCCCGACCAGGTAGGAGAAAGCGGGGCCAGCGAAGGGGGGGGGGAGTCGGCAGAGGAGCCGAGAGGAGGTGTGTGGGGGGGGGAGAGGCTCCCTTCCCTAAGATGGAGACGAGGGTGGCGGTGGGGACAGGAAGGAGCGCGCCGCGCGGGTGCCAGCCGAAAGCACCCACCACCACCCACCCCGCTTTCTTAGGCTCAGGGGAGGGGGGTGGGGACGGCTAGGCCCCGGGGTGGCGGAGGAGGTGGTGGTTGTAGTAGTGGTGGGAGTCGTGGTGGAGGGAGGGGGCTTTTTAAGATGGAGGAAGTAGGTAAAGAAGGGGAGAGAGAGCAAGCTTGTTTGCCTTGCCTGCCTCCCAGCCAGGTACAGAAAACTCCTTGTTTTTCCAATTGTGCTGGGAGGCGAAGCTGTAGGGGCAGGAAAGCCAGAGAGAGCTCCTTGTGTGGCTAACTGCTGAAAGGAAGGGGGGGGGGACGGGAGGTTTGTGTGTGTGTGTGTTTTTGTGTGTGTGTTTGCTCTGTTTTGTGCCCAGGGTGGCTCTTAAGATGGAGGGAGTGTGTAGAAGCAAAAAGGAGGAGGAGGAGGAGGGCGAAGTGTTTGTGTTTCTCTCTCTGTTGGTGCCAGGGCTAATCTGGTGTTAGAGCAGCTATGGCGGCTGCTTCTCTCTCTCTCTCTCTCTCTCTCTCTCTCTCTCTCTCTCTCACACACACACACACACACACACACACACACACACACACAGCTCCTCGTCTCCTCACACTGACTTCTTCCAGACAAAGGGAGATTTAACAAGGTAAAGGAGACAGACAGACAGACGAAGGGGGCGCATGGAGGGACACGCCTACAATCCTTTAAAGTACAATCAAGCGCGCACACACACACACACACACGCACACCCCAAGAGGGAGGGTAACAAGCTCGGATACCTTCCACCATCGCCTTTTCCCTGCCCTTCCAGATTCAGTGGGTAGTCGTTGTTGTGTGAAAATTGATTGCCTTGAGATTGAAGGTTGGAGGGGGAAATGTTCCCCTTTCCTCTCTTGCTACTACGGGGGGTATGGCATGGTATGGTGTTGGGGGAAGGTTGCGGGGTAAGGCATGAGAAACGTGTGTGGTGAGAAGAGAGAACAAAGTCGTATTTTTGGCTTGATGGGTGCTTTGTACGCTTTCCTCACTGCTCCATCGAAAATTTGATTACTTTTTAGGCAAGGAGCAAAAAAATAAATAAATAAAAGGCAGGCAAAGCAAAGCAGAGCATAGTATGAAACAGCTTTGCTTTATGATCTCGTTTCTAACATGTTTTATTCTTTCTTTTCCTCCTCCTTCTCTCCCCCCTCCCCTTTCTTCCTACACATACTTCTCAAGGCCAAAAAGGCAAGCAAAACCTGCAGCCGACGAAGGTTTTTGGGATTGTAGTGTCTGCACCTTTAGGAACAGTGCTGAAGCCTTTAAATGCAGCATATGTGATGTCAGGAAAGGCACCTCTACAAGGTACATTGTTCATATTCTAATGTGCTAGTCGTCCCTTTTCCTCCTGTAACTAACTGTAATGCTGCTGACTTGTTGATTTACCATGGTGGTGGGAACGAGAAATGACTCCCTTTGAAAGAATGTTTAAACCTGTGTTTTGTGTTACAAGTGTTCATGTACACATTAAAAACAAGTGTTTGTAGGTACTGTATCCTGTATAATAATTATTTGATGCTATTTGCTGTATGTCATGTTTGTAGGTAAAAAGAGGCCTCTGGGACTTTCAGATCAGTCAGGTTTGATTGGAAGCTGGTTTTTTTCTATGACATAGCCTTTTGGCTATAGTCTGAGGAGTGCCTTTTTTGTTTTCTGAAGGTTGATAAAGAGGCACAACAGAAGCGCAACTTCAAAGTCCTGCTTTGTTCTAATAATAATGACTTATTTTATGTAAAATAAAGGAACTTTGGAAAACCAGTTTCCTGAAGAATACTATGGGTTATGCATACTTGCAGAGATGTTCAAGTTATGTGTAGGAGTGCTGCCATATGACATCTAACACTTGGATTTATGTCACAGAAACATAGCAATAATGCAGATTTATGAGATCCTGAGATAGCTTTTTTGATTAACTTGTATGTATTAGTGATGGATTCCCCCCCCCCCCCCAAAATGTTCAAAGTGTTAAGTATGAGTTAGGTAATTCTTTCAAAGTTTTAGGCTGACAAGTTGTCTTAACTGAATTGGGTGTTCTATTTTGTATGCTCTCCTTAGTACTTTTGGAAAGTTAATCAGCTTTGTCATATGTTGCATGCTTTTTATGTTAGAAAAATCACAGAATTTTACCATGAATAGACTTTCTAATGTGAAGACTCTGCAGAATGGCAGACAGCAGGTTGTGTTGTTGATTGGGAGCAGTTGGTAATGTATTCGTTAAGTATTTTGAGCATGGCAGAGTGAAAGCTGAAAATGCATGCTTCCAGTGAGAAAAACTTTCTGGATCATTGAGGCTTCTTGTGACATGAGCGAGTTAAGTAGGTGTCAAATGTCCACTCGTGTATGTACTGTGCATGTCTTTTGAGTATTTCTACACTTTGTACTGTTTTGGAGGACACTGATTTTAAGTCTAATATATATCACGGTCTAGAACGTGTGTGTGTGTGTGTGTGTGTGTGTGTATGTATGTGTGTGTAGACTTCAGTCACGTTCATTTAGGCTTTAGTATTGTCAGTGAATCCACCTGTGGCTCTTTCATACAAACCTGTTGATTTCTTTTGGGGTTGAATTGTTCTATACCTACTTGCAGTATCAGCATATTGTAGATTGTGTTTAATAAGGATGGGCAACTGGAAGTTTGTGGGCTAGATGTACTTCCTGTGTCAAATTTAATTTAAGGTGTAGTAAAATGTTTCCCACCAGTTTCATTCTTACAGACTAGAACAATGTTTTTAAGTTGCATGAAGTAAGCTTTGAACTTCAGTATTTGATCTCTTTCTGATTTGTGTATATATATAAATTTGTTGTATATAATGCTTGAGATCTGTAATTGGGAAGGCCTGACTGTTAAGAGTAGACTTTATTGGGGAGCTGTTGTAGTGCTCATGAGGGACTCTGTTTTGTGAGGCAAAATTTACTCCAAGCCTTCATTGTACAGTTTGCAGAACAGTCCTCACAATGGATACAGATGCTGTGCATCCCCTTTGTGTAGCGTAATTTGATTAGTATCCTTATTTGTTAAAAAGCATATTTTTGTCTCTTAAGGAAAAACAACCTGGGGAGGGGAAGAGACAATAATCTTAATATAGAAACCTTATCCCATTTAATTACATATTAAATTAAATTATTCAATTAATAATGGAAAACTTTCAGCTTAGGCATAGTTGTCAAGTGAGCATTAGAATTAGAAAAATGTTTCGTTACTTTATTATTATGTGTTCCCTGCAGCAGAAAGCTTATGTTGACCTCTTGTTAGGTTTCTAGCTATATTTCTGCCTCTATGAGTGCAGTTTCACCAAAGTCAGTATGATTGCATTCACTTAAGATATAAATGGGAAACTTGTTGCTCTTCAGTATGTTGGAGTTGGACCATGAAGGCCAGCCAGGGAGAGGGGAGTTTAAATTCAACAACATATGGAGGGCTACTAGTTCCCCACCCCATATTTAAAGTACGCTTTCAGTATGTCACTATATGCTTTTAAAGTAAGTGCTTATCAATGATATTTCATAATAAAATGTAATAAAAATGCATATTTAAGTATTATTTATAAACCAACTCAGTATTGGACATAAATTTGTAAATAACTCAAATGATAGTAACTGAACACTAACTAAACTCAGCAGTGAGTTTTGGTTGTGGCTTGGGAGTTACTGTATATGATGCATGTTGGTGTTTCAGGAAACCTCCTGCATTTTTTTCATTGACACTTAATGTACAACAATTCTATGGTTTATGGTTTGCTATTACTCAGAATATTTGTATCTGATGATACGATCAGTGTGCATGCTTGTATTGTAGAAAATCTCAGTTGCGAATATCTACTAGGATTGCTTAAGGACCAGTAAGTCAGTCCTCCAGAGTATCAGCAGCAAGATACCTGTTTTTGAGTGATACTGTTAGGGATAGAGACATGAGCTGGAATGTCCAACAACGGAAAGCATTTATTATTTATCTAAATACTTGAATAGGGAAGGTAAGCTTTCTTAAAGATGATTTGCACCACCTTCTATATTCCCTCGTCTTACCTGCTCAGTCCAGGGCATCTAAATATTCTAAGAGTATTGAAGGATTTAAGCACTCATTCTGCATCATGTTCTAAGCTAACCGTATGAAATTGTTAGGATAGGATGGTAGCAGTGGTCTTGGTGGTTAGGTTTATTTTTGATCTGGGGTTCAGAATATGTCTTTTGTGCACCAGCTAATAGATTTTGGGTTCAGTTATAAAGGTTAATGTGGATTGTGAGCTGATTAATCTTTGAGATATTGTGTTTTGGGGAAGGAGGTAGGTGGTCATGACCAAAAGTGAAAGTCTCACTTGGTTTTCTCACTCAAGAAATGATTCTGCTGTTTCTGAGTTATTTTCACATGAAATAGTGAATGATGTGGCAGAGGAATAAAATTTACTTGAAACTGCACCTGGAAATGGTTTACTGAATGTACCTGATGCACTTTAAATTTCAGAAGCATGGCTTGGCATGTGAAAAGTATCTTGGGATTGTAGTCAAGCACAACCTGAACATGAGTCAGCAGTGTGGTGCAGCTGCAATAAAAGCTAATGCAATTTTAGTCTGCATTAATAGACTCAGTTTTCAAGTCATGGGAAGAAATAGTTCCATTTTGTTTATTAATGACACTTATATGCTATCCCATAACATAACATAAAGCAGTGTTCCCCAACCTTGGATCTCCAGCTGTTTTTGGACTACAACTCCCATCATCCCTCACTAGCAAGACCAGTGGTCAAGGATGATGGGAATTGTAGTCCGAAAACAGCTGGAGACCCAAGGTTGGGGAACACTGACATAAAGGTATCTGGGCTGTTTACAATAATTAAGAATAAAAACAAATTATATACAAAACCCCCATAAAATCAAAAGTAATGTTATTTTGCACTAGTCAGATCTCATATGGAGTGCTGCCCAGTTCTGCACATTGTTTAGGCAAATAGGAATGAGTAAAGAGGAGTCAAGATGGTAAGTGGTATGGAAAGTAAGTCCGATGAGGCAAAATCAAAGGAACTGAAGGGTGATGCAAAGAACTTTTCAAATACCTAATGGTCTGTCTCACAGAACAGGGCAAAAACTTTTTTTCTGCTCTTCCAGAGGGCAGGACTGTATGTTAACAGGCTCAAGTTGCAGGGGGGTAGATTTTGGTTCAACATTGGGAGAAACATTGGGTAAGAGCATTTCGAACAATAGTAGAACCAGTTACAGTGGTGTGGTAGGCTCTGAATAGCTGAGTCAAGGAGCAAATTCTTAAAAAACTAAAATAAGCAACCTTAAAGGTGTGACTTGCGTAAACTCAACAACTCAGTCAGTTTTAACAACAGTTCACATCATTCAAGGAAAAGTAGGCTCTCTATGGAGTTACCCCAATAATTTTATTGTTTTTCATGTATTTTGTTTTGCCTTTTCATATAGCATTTTCTATACAGCTACATACAGTTCAGAAAAGTTATACTGCAGTTCTGTACCACAGATTTGGAAAGAAGCTCCACTGATTTCAGCGGAACTTATTTCTGAGTAAACTCATACAGGAGTGCTACTTATGACTAAACTTTTGCTTCTATCTTTTCAGCATTCAGTTCTTGTTTTCTTTAAACTCCTTTATTGACCACATTCCTATTGTTAACGAGAACTGCAAATTGTTTTCTGTGATTAGTTTTAATAGCGTCGGCTTGCTTTTTGTGCAGTGTGCATGTTCTTGCTTTTTGTGTGATGTGCGTGCTCTTGCTGTCATATTGTCTTTTTCCTTGCAATCTTATCTTTTGAGCTATCTTGTTTGTAAATTCAGCTCCGTGGTTCTCTGTTGACACCATCAGTGTAAAACTGAATAGGATTCTTGTGTTCATAATTAGTTTCGTATTGCTATAACTATACGTACCGGGAAAAGTGGCACTTTGCAGTTGTTTTTAACTCTGTAGTCCAAACCAGATGCAACATCAGTGGACATGTTTATTTAAATCAGGGGTCGGCAAGGTTTACCTCGCCTGGGCTGGTTCACTACCCCTGATTTAAATCCAGGTCTGCCCCAGCCATATAAAAAAACAAGGGGCAAGAGCTGAAATTCTTTGAAAAATCATGTGTTTGAGAGAGAGACAGTATGTGTGTTTATCCATCTGCTGTCTGCAGCTTGCCTTTCCATAGTCTTCTCTTTCTCACCACATCCCCCCCCCCATACCAAAACTGAACTTCAATTCCAAGTGTGAATTCAGGACAGACAAAAGTGCTTGGGGGAAGAGAGGTGGCTGTGAATAGGTGAGCAGTGTACTTTAGAAGGGGTCACCTCCACTCATCTGTGTCATGCTTTTGCTCTAGAAGTCAGATTTCCCACCCATGATTGAGGCAGATAATTTAACTAAAGCAGGAGTAAGGGACCTCTAGTCTGCTGGCAAATTGCTGCCTTCTAGGTCTAACTGTTTGTTCCTTAGGATTCTCCCCAGTCAATGCCCCTCATCATTCTGCACTCGCCTGAAGTGCTTTTCCCTAGCCCGCAAAACTGGGCAGAGCAACAGATGTGATTCTTACCTTTTACATTCCAGCCATGCAGAAGCTACAATTTTCTATACATCCCCCTCCATTTTTCCATCTTTCTTAAAGAGAAGCAAACAGACAGAATAAAAATTCGAGGGCACATTCCAGTTTGTAACAAATGAGACCTATTTCCCATTTTCCTTCTTCTACATCTTAACCACCTTTTGTCTTTGACCTGGAATGGTTAGGCATTAATTTCCATTGAGTGAATTAAGATTTTTTTGGAAGCTGATTGAATATGCTGAGGGACCTGTCCTTAAAATGGTTGTGACCAACTTCCTTGGTAAGCACAATGTAAGTAAAAGTACAGTACAGTGCTACTTTAACAATCCTTTCCTTTTTATATAATACTACAGTGGTACCTCGGGTTAAGTACTTAATTCGTTCCGAAGTCCGTTCTTAACCTGAAACTGTTCTTAACCTGAAGCACCACTTTAGCTAATGGGGCCTCCCTCTGCT
Source organism: Podarcis muralis (assembly GCF_964188315.1). Classification (NCBI taxonomy): domain Eukaryota; kingdom Metazoa; phylum Chordata; class Lepidosauria; order Squamata; family Lacertidae; genus Podarcis; species Podarcis muralis. Next base: position 94,864,379 of record NC_135656.1, read on the forward strand.
GCTGCGCCGCCGGAGCACGATTTCTGTTCTCATCCTGAAGTTCTTAACCTGAGGTACTATTTCTGGGTTAGCGGATTCTGTAACCTGAAGCGTATGTAACCCGAGGTACCACTGTATAATTGATTGCAGCACAGTTTGCCAATACAGTTGAAAGCACAGAACTCAAGTTATTCCCATGTTCTTGGTGTGTCTTGCATTTTTTATCTCTATAATCAAGACTTCCAGATTATCTTATGTGCACATAAGATAGTTATGCGAACAACTATCTTGGAAATAAAAATTCAAAGGTGGAAAAGCATGAAAGAGTAAAGAATTGGATTTTTAAGCGTGTGGATTTCCCCCCGGAATAATCCTTCTATATGCTTAATAATCAGTAGGCAAGAATGTCCTTTTTGTTTACAGCCTATCTCTGCAAAGATTGCAAAGCTTGCATGCTTCCCCCCCCCCCCCAATAGTAAAATTTAAGCGCATTCCTCTGTGGGGGGAAAAAATACTTTTTAGAATTGGGCCATAACTTGACTTAGGGAAAATAGGCAGAAAACCTTTTGCCTATTTCTAGAATCCTTATGCCTCTTTTATGGGTTTCTTTTTCTAATGAATTTCCCTACACCTTAGATCAGTGTTAGAAACTTCCATTGTTCTAGGGGCATTTTGCAACAGAGAATTTAATAAGCGTGAGCAGTTTTTGAGCTCTGGGCGCAGTATTGCGCTTAAGATTTCAGGTTAAAACTGCAAAGTGGAAGGAAAAAGGAGCACCTTTTTCTGCCTCCCCACTTCCAGCTACTGTCTGAAGACTGGAGAATAGACTTTCTGAAGAATATTATGGGGGTGGGCAGGGGAAGGACTAGACCATGTAAAAAATGAACATAATATTTTAGCTGCCGTTCATTCATTTTCAGCTTTGTATTCTATTCTTGTTATTAATCTGTTGTTTGCGCCTGTAACCTAGGTTTGATTTAGCTCCTAGCTTTCATATCCCATTTTCTAACACTGCCTTAGATGGGGCAGTGTTGGAAAGGGGAGGGGGAACTACCTCAAACAACACCTTGGTGTCCAACGAGGCTGCACTGTCTTGCACAGGAGGTTGGCAGAATGAGTATCCAGAACTACATAGCTCTCTTGGAAGTTATAAAGGGGTGTGTGCTTGACATTTTGCCCCTTCAGGTAGCTTTGGAAATAAACCCCAAATGCCTTGGCTGAAAGCTGTCATGGATGAAATAAAGGATTTCAAAGTTGGAAAGTCTTGAGTGCTGTAGGAGTGGTGTTTTCTTTTATGGACATAAAGTACGGGCAGTTCATCCTTTTTGCTGGTAGTCCTTGTTGGTAGGCCCCTAAATGAAAACAAACTCCTGTGTGTACCTTCCTTTCACTGTTCTGACAGTTTCATTGTTCAGTAGGCTAGTCAGAAAGCCATAAAATTCACCTGTGGAGAACTTAGGTCTAAATAGTCTTTCACTTCAATCCTTTTTTAAAAAAGGAAAATGGAAGCCAGTCATGTGACTTAAAAGATAATAGCTTTTTGTTATGCAATTTGGTTAAAAAACTGCTATATCACTGCATGTGGAGATCCCCTGTGATGTGCGTTTGTCTTTAGATTTAGTCACTGTGTGTCTCTTTCAAAGTGTAATGCTTAAAAACAGTGAAGCCCAGTGACCTACTTTATGAGCTTTCATATGGTTCTGTAGGTCAGTGGGTCTCTTTGCAGAATGTAGGTCATTTGGAAAGGTGTGCGTTTCTTCCATAACAAGTAGCTTTTGACCTGCCGTTGAATTTACACAGGTTAGATGTGCAGCTTCAGGGTTCTCTCCCCCTCCCCCCATAGAGATATTTTTGACTGTCTGGTCCTGACATGTTACTCTGCTGTATGGCAAATAGTTTGGATGTAATCGGATGTATTTTTAAAAGGTGACATGTTCTAGACAAACCAAGAGAACCTTTATGTGTCTATATTTTGCTCAGTAATAAACAGAAAACATATAGGGTCTGTTATACAATACCCTAAGCAAATGCCCAATGTATCTTAGAAGCGGGGGATCAATGATTTTTGTATTGTTAGGTTTTCAAACTTCCTGAACAAATAAACATTGAATCAAATTTATTATAATCTTCAAAGCAGTTTTCAAGAAAGCATAAAAATGTTAATTCAGTTTAAACAAAACCTGATCGGTAAAACAGCAATAAAAATTAACAATAAAACTTCAGAGCGGTAAATAATCAAGGAACAGATGACCAACTTCTAACGAGATTTAGGAATGCCTGAAAAAAATGTTTTCCTTGGTGCTGAAAAGATACAGAATGGGCCTCACTGAAAGGGATTTTCCAAAAACAGAGCACCACATCGGAAAAAGGCTTCTTCCTTCAAGTCTCATGTCTAATATCTGAAGGAGGGTACCAAAATCTTGACATATAGGCAGGCTCTTTAGTTCAGCTTCTTGAAAAGCTTATTTTGCATTGGAAAAATGATCACCTACCAACCTTTCTAGTGGTTTAAAGAAGTTGAAGAAACATGATCTTGTTTCTTTATGATTATTTGGTGTCTTCATCCTTCAGGGATCTGGAATTATACCATGTCAGGTGAAGAAAGACAGGACATGAATGCAAGCACGGTATAGTTTAGTTATCAAAGAAAAGCTCCTGTTGAACTTTGCTGCAGTTCTTATTTGACTGGAATCCGCCCCCCCCCCCCCCGGTATATTTGTGTCCTGTGTTTCTGGGCTAAGTTTCATAAGTTCCTGTATAATATTTGATAAGACCTGGAGAAGTCTAGTCAATAGGCCTTAATTTTGCTTACTACAGTCATAGGTTTCATGTAAGAGACACCAGGACTTAAACTGGAAAACTTAACCTTGGCGGTGTTTGGTAGCTCCATTGCAGGTTAGGTTTGACTCTAGCAAGAGGGTCTAATGTGGCGACTTTTATAATTCGCATGGCTCTGCCGCCAAAGCAAGCAACCGGTCCTTGCTATCACTCTTGCTAGATATAAACTTCAGCAACAGCAGTTTGGAGATCCTTGCCTAAACAGTACAGTAACTTGGCTTCTGACTGCCACTGTTTCTTGCCTTTTTGCACCAATCTCAGTCCATCTTCTGATTGTGTTTTTGGCTTATCTATGCCTGCCTCCCAATTCCTTGTTTCATCCTGCTTTTTGACAGATTATATATCTATGCTTTCATTTTTTTATTCTTGCTTCACCTCCCAAATGAACCTATGGCTATGGGTTTTGGTTCACCCCAACAGTCTCCTAATCTGTTTTTAACAGACCGTTTGGCATCTGACTCCTAACTGCATGGATCACATCTTGCTCCTCTCCTCAGGTGTTCTAGAACAGCTCAGTTCTCAGACTTTTGTTGACAAGCATGTAATAGGTTTTAGTAGCATTTAGTGCCATGGATTCAGTCTGAGAAATTCAATGGGACAGACTAATGTTACCTTTTAAAGATATATCTGCATTGTCCCCTCCCAAATACTTAGTTGTATTCAGCATAGTGCTAACCATGTAATTCTGCTTGCCCAACAGAGCTTCCCCTCTTCCACTTGCAGGTCTTCTGAATCTGTTCCAGGGACTCCTCCAAGTTAACTTGGAACATAGTACAGTATAGATTGAATAGTTTGAGTGATAGCCATTGGTGGTCATACCGAGATTTCAGTGAGTAAATGTGATGAAACATTGGATGTCACCCTTTGTGTTGTTCGTTTGAGGGCTACTTGTAATTCTGTAAAGCTCAGGGGTCCAAAAACGTAGACGCATTGTTCTTAGATTGAATGTACAGTTGTACCTTGGCTCCTGAACGCCTTGGGAGTCGAACGTTCCGGCTCCCAAACGATCGAAAACTGGGAGTGAGTGTTCCTGTTTTTGAACGTTCTTTTGGAAGCCAAATGTCCGGTGGGGCTTCTGCGGCTTCCGATTGGCTGCAGGAGTTTCCTGCAGTCAATCAGAAGCCACACTTTGGTTTCTGAATGTTTTGGAAGTCGAGCGGATTCCGTTCAGCTTCTGTGGTACAACTGTACATGACTTCTGTGCATGGCTGCCAAAGGTAAGTTTTCTGTTTATTCACTTATTCTGTTTATTCTGCTTATGTTGTTTGACCAGCTGCATTGTGACATTATTAATTTTGAAAGTGCTTGCCTAGCTGAGGACTTTCTCTTCCTAAGATTTCAATAGAAGAGGCAATACATTGATGGACGATGGCCCTGTGATGGAGTCAATCAGCCGGCACAGTCTCTTGTCCCTTGGGCATACTTGTATGGAGTACATCATTAGCTGAAGAAAGGGAGGCTTTCCTCTGTAATGTTAATGCTGTGTATTAGCTCTCTTGTCCCTGTGCTACTATTACAGAGCCATTGCAGCTCCATTGGGGACAGGGAAGGAGAGCAAGTACATAACTTCATCTGGTGTCATGATTATTTTTAGTGTTTTATTTAGCAAACCTTATATAAGTTGCTGTTATCTTCCAGACTCCTAAGCAGAACGGAACAAAGTGAAAAATTTAAATTAATATTAATCAGAGATGTTGCTGCGTGGTAGGCAACATTTGCATGTTTCAGCGTGTTTAAGTGGCATTGTGAGCAATATTTTATTTGTCCAAATGTTGCAGGATAAAATAAAAGTGTAAGCCAAGGAAGAGAAATGTTGCCAGCACACTTGTGTGCATTGAATGTTGTCTTGAGAGGCGAGACTGGCAAGCTATTTGCCTGGAAGGACTTGTTATACATTAATTAAGTTGGCAAGGTGCTAGCTAGCTGCAAGACTCAACTGGGCTGTTTTTTAAGAGTAACCACTGCCTTTTAATTTTTTATACTCAAAATGATTTTTTTTTTTAAAAAACCCCTACCTAATTCATTTAAGAGCAAGAGAGTAAATGTCCTGATTATTTAGAATCGGTTGGCAGCCTCATAAGTAAATAGGTTAAAATTTATATGAAAACCCCTTTATTGCATAAGATGATAGGTTTTTCTATTATCTAACTTGCTGAAATGACTATAGATTAAGGATTCAAATTGACCTTGTATGAATGTATTAAATCAGGTTATCTGCCAAAATGGGTTAACTACCATGTACCCACTACCAGAGTTTGAAATTAGCCAATTGCCATACAATTGCTACTGGTGCAGTCCAATTGCACATGGAGGTTTCTGGATGCTAGGTTGGTGACCACAGTTCAAAAATGTCTGCCTTACTCCATAGTTAATAGCATCTCCATTTCCTCTATGTGGGTTTCTTCTTCCTGCGTATTGGGACATGTGAATTGTTGTAAGAGCAAGCTACAGTTAACCAATGTAGTTAAGGTCATAGAATTGTAGCTTTGAAATTGGAGCTCCTGAGGGTCATTTAGTCCAACCCCTTGAATTCCATTGTGGCAACCTAGAACCAAGGAGCCATTTGGTGCCTAGCATATATACCTGAGTTTCTAACACTGCCCACTACAAAATTTCAGTATACCTTCCAGGTGTGTGTAGACAGCAACAGAATAAACCAGTTTGGTGAGTGGTAACAGCAAGGAAGTTTGGTGGATAGGAATTCAGTCATTCACTTAATGAGGAAACAGTTGCTTGAGAACAAATGCTGCTTAGCCCGTAGCTGTTTGGTTGTGGATGAACTTGCCAGACCAGGCTGATGACAGATTTGGCATTTATCCTGAGGAAAAGTTGGTTTCAGATAATACATGCCAAGTTTTTCCTCATTTTTTTAATTTAAAACCTGGGTTTCTAAAAAGCAAAACATTTAAAAATACATTAATCTAAAGCAGCTGTTGTGAATCTGTGACTTTCTGGTCACAGTTGGGACTACAGCACTCATAAACCCTGATGACTGAACATGCTGACTAGGGCTGTGGGGAGCTGGAACCCAACATTTGGAGGGCCATGGAGTCTTGCATCCCAGATAAAGAATGATTTTTACTGTTCTGAACTGTTTTTTGAAATGCAACCCAAATACCGAGGCATTTTAAAATGTAGTATTAAGTCACACAACAAATAGTAATCTTTATGATGGTTTTGCTTGCTGCTCTCTGAAGTGTGAAGGAGCTCACTTTTAAATTTGCCCACCCACCTGTATCATAGCACTTTAAATAGTCATGGCTCCCCACACAGCCGTATCATAGCACTTTAAATAGTCATGGCTCCCCACACAGAATCCTGGGAACCGCAGTGCATGCATGGAGGGTGCTGAGAGTTGTTAGGAGACACACACAGCAACTATTTTCAGGGTTCCCTGGTAAAATGGAATGACCACCAAACCAGCGTTAGAAATTAGCCAGGCTCATTTTGCTACTAGCGCAGGTCCAGTTGCGACCACGTGGAGATCTCTGGATGCTAGGTTGGCCAACCAACATCTCCATCTGGCTGGCCCCTCCAGCTTTCTTAAGCTTTCTTTTGCATTTCTATCCCACCCTTTTTCCAAAGAGTACATGGAGTTCACCCCCCTCCTCAGTTAATCCCTACAAGTGACCCTGTGAGATAAGTTAAGAGGCTGTCACTGGCCCAAGGTCACCCAGTGGGCTTCATGACGGAGTGGTGGTTTGAACCGTGATCTCCCAGGCCCTACCTAGTCCGACACTCTAACCACTACACCACACTGGCTTCTTAGAGTACTTCTTCTGTGAAGCAGCTGTATAAATTAAGTAGGTAAATAAATAGGGGGAAAGCAAAATGTCACTTAGAGAAGGATCTGAAATATTTTCCTTGAAGCTTGAATTTTCTTTATTCTGGATTGTTTTATTTGATGTTTTAATTTGTTGTAAACAGCTTGCTGAGATTTCTTCCTTTAAACTATAAAACAGTATAGAAAGGAAATTGATAATAATAATACAGTCTTACCTTTGATCCCGAACACCTTGCAAGTCGAACGTTTTGGCTTCTGAACGTCGCAAACCTGGAAGTGAGTGATCCGGTTTGTGAACACTCTTTGGAACCCGAACGTCCAACAGGGATTCCGCTGCTTCTGACTGGCTGCAGGAGCTTCCTACAGCCAGTTGGAAGCATTGCCTTGGTTTTGGAACGTTTTGGAAGTCGAACGGGCTTCTTGAATAGATTCCGTTCAATTTCTGAAGTACCACTATAGTAATAAATTCCACTGCAAAAAGGCGCTTGAATATTTGATTGTAGTGCTCGTAACCTAGGTTTAAGGTGGCATTTGGCGATTAGCTTATACAGTATATCTATATTTTAACACTGCCTTAAACCTCCCTGGCTTAATGTACCTCTGTGGCAGGAACATGAGTCTCCTGTTGAAACTACCCAGACAAAATGGAGGGGCTGCAATTGTGTGGTTATTGCAGGTGGGATTTGGGAAGTCATCCTATTCCAGAAGAGGTTGCACTACACTTGCAGAAGCAGGTTCCTAGCTTCAGAATACTTCTGGAGTCACTCACTTGAACCCCAAGTGTCTTCAGTGTATGGGAGAGCTTATAGTGATAGATAAAACCCTTATAGTGATAGATAAAGCCCTTGGGCTCCAAATATCTGAAAGAGTGCCTCTTCCTGAACAACTTGCCCATGCATTAAGATCTGCCGAAGGGACCCTTTTTGTGGTTGTCCCACTGTAATGGGGGGGGGGGCGTCTTGTGAGAGGGTCTTCTCTGCTATGGCTCCAGGCCTGACCTCCCTTCAGATGTGTGACATGCTTTATCCTTACTTTCATTTCAGGCAAGCACACTATAGATTGAGACACTTGTGTTGTGTCCTGCTACCAAGTTAACTTCATTGACAGCAAATATGTGTATTCATATGCTCTTAGTTTTGAATATTGTTAAACAGTTGATTTGAATATTTTGGTATTTACTTCCCTGGGAGCGCTGAGGGAAAATGGTTTATAAATATCATTAAAAATAATAATGAGTGACTGATAATCCCATTTTTATATGTAGGAAGTGGGACTTGAGACAGTGACTTGTTCAGAGCTATGCAGTGAGTCCTTTGAAGAGGTGGGGCTTGAATATGTCTCTCTCACTTTATTTTGTGCTACTTTCATAATTAGTGTATGATGCTTTTAATTTTTCTTGAAAATACTAAGGTCCCAAACTAGGGCTAATTAGCTTTTCCTTTTGGGAAAACATAATTAATGACTCTAGCTGTGATAGCCAGTTCTGCCTCTATTGTTGTTATCAGTATACCTCCCAAAATAAGTTGCTGGGAATCACAAGTGGGGAAAGTGCTGTTGCACTCAGGTTCTGCTTGTGGAATTATTGCTATCTTTATTGTTTTCATTTAAATTTGTATACTGCCATTCATCTGAGGATTGCAGGGTGAGTTACCAATATAAAAACACAAAAATACATAACATAGTAACAAACAGAAACACCCCCCCCCCCCCAGTTTAAAAGGCTATTGGTTATTTAATTAGCCAAAGGCCTGGGAGAAGAGGAATGTTTTTGCCTGCCGCCTAAAGGAGGAGGCTCATGAAGAAGGCTCTCAAATTATCATTGCAGGGTCTGGGATAATTTGTATGGAAAAAGGAGGTCATTGAAGTAATTAGCAGCCAGTTCCAGAATTGGCAGTATATATGCAAACTATCTTGCACCGGTGAGCAACCTGGCCACTGAATTCTTCACCTGCTGAAGTTTCTTGAGAGGCAGCCCCACATATATATAGCGCACAGCAGTAATTTAACCTAGAGGTGGCCAGAGCTTAGGTGACAGATGTAACTTATCCCTTTCCCATAGGCACTTGTTTGGCCACTGTGAGAACAGGATGCTGGACTAGGTGGGCTTTTGGCCTGACCCTGTAGGGTTCCTCTTGCATTCTTAATATAAAGCAAGGGTGGTGAGCCTCCAGCCTGCAGGTAAATTTTGGCCTGCCAGGAGGTGTAGTCTAGCTTGTAATGAAATTTTCCTAAACCCTTCTCACCTGTCCCATCAGCTGTTGTCAGCACAATGGATAAATGATATTAGCTGATGGGTAGGGTTAATTTTTTTGTTGGCTGTGCCCTCCCCATGGGGAACTGGTACATGCAGCCAAAGTAGCAGAATTTAACTCAACGGTTCAATCCAGTGGTTTCCATTATTACCCCCTTCCCCACATCTCAAATTTCACAGGTGGGTGGGATTCCCTGCACACCTATCAGTGTCACAACATTATGATGCCCAAAGGTTGACAGGTGAGTGGCCCTGCCCGTGTATCAGAGTAGGCCTGTGCGGAAGGGGGAGTGTCATGCCAATGCAGTGATGCCTCCTTTATTTCTGCAGCCAGTGGGAGGCTGCTTAGCCGGTGGAGTTGAGTGGAAGGAGACCTCTGCTCAAACAAACACCCCCTCCCCAGTACAGGGTTGTTGTTTTTTTGATTGCTCCTTTAGCTTTATTATTTTTTCATTTTATAAAATGTATATTCAGTGTCAATTGGCATTCATGGGGTAGCTAAAAATATATACAAGAAGGTGGTAAGCGTATTGCTTCAAGCAATTATTTAATTATTTATTTTGGCACAAACCGTTAGCACATCTGCATTCATTGTCTGTGGAAACTTCTTTAAAGTATTAGGACAATTGTTCTGTGAGAAACGATGCAGTCAGCTGGTGTTGATTTATATTATAATTGCTACTCAAGTCTAACAGTTGAGTGGTAGAGAAACTTACAGTGACAGATTGTGGCATAGCGTAATTCATTGGTCCCCTTCCCCCAACAAATGCTGGAGAAAATCATGCACAGAATTACTGTTCTTCATGTGGTTGGTTCTCAGAGTTGCAGCCAAGTCTCTATTGCAGTTGTGATGCATTCTGTAACCATTATGTCAGGATAGGTGTAGGGTTGTCAGTTCTTGTCAAAAGCCTCTGTTCTCGTTACATGATAGGAAAACATCATGTCATGTCATATAGTGTGATGTGAAACAATCGTGTCACAGTATGACACCTTCTATAGCTAATCTATTATAGTACAATATCGGCTAAAGCTCTTGACACCAATTTCTTCCTTGTAATACTTCAAAAGAGATTTCTAAATATTTTCTCATGAGGTGCAAGCCCCCCCCCCCAAATTCAATACCTGTGAAACCCTCTTTTTTTGTTTACTTTAGAGAGTCCAAGAGAGTTTCCTATGTCACACTGCACTTTTTGTGCAGGCTTCCTGGCTCATTCTGCTTTTCTCTCCTCCCACCCATTCAAAGAGGGGAATTTCATATTGAACTAGACTTTGAAGCAGGCATGTTCTTGCTTCAAAGTTCAGAGCAACAGGACACACACACTACTAGGTATGCACAAAGGACAAGGGGAAGGAAGGTCTTAACAGCAACCACAAAACTGTTACTAGCTAGTAAGCCAAGCCAAATTTTTGTGGACCACTCTTTGCAAATAGTGATAGAAAGTTAAACATGTGCTATTCACACAGGTAAATTGGATGTCTTAAGAATCCTTCGCAAAATAGCTCCCAAGTATGTATGCAGATCCTTTACTGGATAATATAAGGTCATGATACTTGATTAGTATATAATTTGCAATTCTAAAAAATATATATTAAAATTTCTGTTAATTACATGCTTTTTAGCTTTTGGGCTGGCTACAAAAAGATAATAAACAGCATTGACCACTGCTATTGGTATTCTATAGAACTGAATAAAATCATTTTGAATCTTGAACTATGAGCTATTGCACCATCACTTAGCTTAATTCCAGAGAGAACCATGCTATTTTTAGCCTGCTTATGTCTGTAGGCTAAAATCCTACCAGCTTTCTCTTCTGGCTCCTAGTAATTTTGAACATGAAGTAAATTACTGTCATACTCCCCCCCCCCCGGTCAATCTCTGTGGTACAATCTAAACAACAACTACTGGATGCCTTTGCAGCTTCTTCTCTGCTGAGCTTGTTTGATTCTACCTTTGGGTGAGATATATAGGCAGTATGAACAAGCAAGAGGCAAGGCCCAGCTGATGAAGTGTTTCTGCCCCACTGACAAAGAGTCAAGGTAACAAGGAATGGAGTGAGTTCAGTGGGATGCCAGGGCAAACTGCTTTGCCCCTCCCTTTAGTTTATTTTGGACCTTGGAATTTGTTAGGTCACCACTTCAATAAACTACAGAGATGCATGGAGCAAGCTAGAAGGGGTGTGGGCACTATTCAGTGTACTTCCTGGAATGTCACTCGTACAGTTATCTACCACTCGGACGGAAGTTGTGAGTGTGTGTTCATGGCATTGAGCTCCTGGAACAAGGAAGAAGACCTTAGGCTCATAGTGGATAGCTTAATGAAGATGTTGACCCAGTGTGTGATAGCTGTAAAAAAGATGAATTTCATGTTAGAGGGAGCCTTAAGGGTTGGATTGAAAACAACTGCCAATATCATAATGCCATTATGCCATATTGAGTGTGATTCCATGTTTGGAATACTGTATACAGTTCTGGACACCTCCCTGTGAAAAGGGCATTGTAGAGCTGGGGGAAATTCAGAAATGGGAAACTAGTTATAGCTAGTTTATAAAGCCCCGAACTTTAATAAATGATAGTCTATTTGGTTTCTGATACATGAACAGTAGGAATACAGTGAAGATTTAGAAAGCCTTTGGTTTAGACATCTGGTTGGCCACTGTGAGTACAGGATGCTGGACTAAAAGGACCTTTGGCCTGGTCCGGCAAGATTTCGCTTGGGTTCTTATCGCTGCAAGAAGACATTTTATGCGTGGCCTGAATGGAAGAAACAGCTGGTTGATCTTTATTTATTTGTTGTATAGCACAGTATGGTCTAGATTTTGTTTATCATGAAAACTTCTACTTTACCTTCCTTTCTTTACAAACAATGAAAACATAATGAGTAATGTGGTATTAAAGCAGTCATGCCAATAAGTCCGCACAGGCTACACCCTTACCTGGGAGTGAGTTTCACTGAACTCAGGGGAACTTAACTTCTGCACATAATATTTATGATCACCCCAAAATATTTATTAGTTCATCATTTGTGGTCTGCTATAAAATACCATATTCTTTTGTAGAACTTGCTTGCCTGCCTGCTTAAAGGCAATTCTCAGCTCACTTCAGGCAAGTGGCTATTTTTCATAATGAGCTCCAAAAAACTTGGTGTTTGTGCAAAACTAACAGTTGTGCAAATCTAACAATACTTAATCAGCATGTGCATTTGTATAGTAGGAAATATAGAAGTGTTAGGATCTAGAAATCCCTCTTTTGTTCTTGCCTTTTGGCAGAATCAAGTTGTTTAATAGATTACAGTAGAACATCAACTTACCACCACCCCTACTCGTGAACAATCTGACCTGCGACCGCAGCAAACCTGGAAGTAAATACCGGGTTTGCCGCAATTTGAGCACGCACAGAAGAGGCTTCTGCTGACTGCACATGCGCAGAATGGCGCTGTCGCCAAATGCTCAGAATGGCGCTTTTCCCAGCGACCCGGATAGACTCACGAACGGACCTCCGGAACGGAATCCATATGTGAGGAGAGGTTCCACTGTATTCTATATTCTGTATATGTGTGAAATGGACATAGCGTTTCTTTCAGGCTGATGTGTAGAATACCACTTGAATGGAGAAGCCTGTTTAACATTTTAACTCTCTGGAACAGAGTTCAACAATTTTGGTTGGTTGTGGTTGCTTCCTCTAAAAAAAGGTCAACAAGTTCTGGCAAAAGGGAAGCAAAAAATAACTTTAGAATTTAGAACTTTAGAATACTATCATTTTTCTGAAGAAAATATTAATACTTAAATATAAATTGTTTTCCTGTGAACTTGTAACACACAGAGTGAAGTTACAGTTAACCTAGATATATTTGTAAAAAATTAAAATTTAGACTGCTTATAAGGACTCGTAATGTTTTAGCCTGCTGAAATAAAATGGGATCAAACAGCTTTCATTTATTTACTTAAGTTATGATTTTGCAGGAGACTTGGAAAAATATTTTGTTTCTCATTGTGTTTTGTGCTAAAGCCACTTTTTAAAAATTCTAAACTGCCCTTCTGAACACCCCCCCAAAAGGTGCACAGCATGGTTTGCAAGTAACTTTTAAAATTGTGTTTCCTCATACCATCAATGCAATAAAAATGTTTCAGCCTCAGTTAAGTGTCCAATAAACAGAATTTTAACAGGACATCAGAAGCCAAGGAGAGCTAGGCTGTCTTGGATGGAGGGCAAGGAGCAAGGTCTGATGCTGTTGCACTATTGGTGAACCTTTGAGTGAACATGCTTAGGATTATGCTGCACCAGTCCTTAATTTTAATAGCTAGCCAGATCTGCCTTTTATTTTATTGGTCCAATTTTTTTCTATTAAAAAAACCAAAAATATTGTAGCCCCAAATGCTGTCCAACCCACACCTCTGGTCTGTATGGGCTTGCCCATGTGGGCCATTGTTTCCATTCCTCCTGGTTTGTTGAACTGTAGCATGGCTAATTTGGCTGTAAGGCATGGGTAGAGCATGTGGGTTGCATGCAGAAGATCCCTAATTCAATTACTGGGATCTCCTATTCAAATGATCAGGTACTAGGTCAGGCACCCCCAAACTCGGCCCTCCAGATGTTTTGGGACTACAACTCCCATGATCCCTAGCTAACAAGACCAGTGGTCAGGGATGATGGGAAGTGTAGTCCCAAAACATCTGGAGGGCCAAGTTTGCCTATGCCTGTACTAAGTGTTAGAAAAGATCTGCTGCTTGTGATTTGGGAAAGCCGGTCAGAGTAGACCATGAGCTATGCTTACCAGATTATAATTTGTGATTTTCCTGTTTCAGAAAAGTCTACTAAAGTAACCATTGATAGTTTTATCATTTCTGTATTCTCTAGTTAAATGCTGTATCCATTCTTTGTATATAAATAAAAACCTAAAAAAACCCCACGCAAAACATATAAAAAAAAGTCCTATGAGTGGGAAAATTAGAGTATAAGAGGGACTTCAGTTTTTTTGCATTCTTTTTAACCTGCTTTTTGCAAATAGTAAGAAATCACATTCTTCCTGACTTTTCATCTGTTGCATAACACAGGAGGGAAAATTCATGTTTACTCACATTTAAAAAAAAAACCAAACAAACTAATTTTAATGGAACTTACAAAAACTGCAAAGTTTGTAAGCCTGGAGCTCTTGCTAAGACGGCAACATTTAGTTACGCTTCCCATCAAGGCTCTCCAGATGACATATTTAGGCTGACAATTCCACACGTGTTGTGGGTCAGGCACACTGCCAAGTGCTTAGCACTTAGCCAGCAGGAGAGGAAAAAATAGGAATCCCAATAATCCACACATCAGCCTGTGTTATATTCCTTGGTCAGTGGAGAGGCAGAGCAAGTGAACTGCGGAGAGATTGTGGGTATTAAGTGGGTTGGATAATGAAAGGCTACACTGGCATTGATGTGAGAGTCTTTAAATAGAAAATGTCTATAACTGATGGTGCCAGGATGGTTGGCATGAATTTACAGTTGGCACAGCCTCACAGCAGAACTGCGAGTTCTTAGCGAGAACTCCTCAACTTGGTTTCTAACACTCGTATTGTTAGAACGGAAGAGTTCCTCTGGTATGGTTTTCCATTAGGTTTTTACATATACTGTACAGTACCTTGTTGGAAAAGGTTTTCAAAAAGTGCTAATGTAACAGAAATAAAGCATTTTATGTGCTAAGCTGTTCTGCAGATTAGAGGACAGGAACTGAGAAGTTCCAGATGATATATTCAATTAAGAAGGAAATTCAGTTCATGTTGTGTTAATGGCTTTTTGTGTTCACTTGAGCTCCAAAATGCTGGGAGATTTGCAACTGTTAAGTGCCCATGCCCCTAATAGATGTATTATTTAGGCGGTATGTGTAAGATATGGTATCTTATGTTGAAGTTAGTTCAGTCTTCACCGTTACCTCAAGAGATTGATGGATGTCACTGGCAGAAGGGTAAATTGGTCTGTCTGCTGGAATAGACGTATGGAGTCTATGCAACTGAAACTACCATTCTGCATGACCAGTGCCCAAATGGCAATCAAACCACCCAAATGGGAAATGGAAGGCACCTTGAAGGTCAAATAGTTCAACCCCCTGATAAAGCACTGAAATTCTGGTTTTATTGTTTAACTATAATGATTTGAAATTGTTTTATTGACTGTTTTTTTTAAAAAAAAAAATTAAGGATGCTTTGATGCCTGAATGTAATTGCTGTTTTTCTCCTAAATGTGTCACCAGAACACTCAGTGGAGTAAGTTTTCATTTTAAAGCTTTGTACCTCCTTGCAAGGTTCCCAGTCCCCAAAAGTCCCTGCTGTTTTAGAGAGCAGATTTGCTAATTAAGTATAGAGAATCAATTCTGGTGGACTGCTGTTCATTTCTCATACCTTGTCATATAATTTCTTCCTCTCTGAACTCTATTGCCCCTTCCTCAGGCTTTTTCCTTCTCCCAATGAGGGCAACATTTTGATGGGAGTTCAGGTTTACAACAAAAGTTACGGAAAGGGAAATACTATATAATATAATATAAAGTATGTGCAGTTGTTCAACGTTCTATCCCCAGTCCTTACACATGGCTTGCATTTTACTAAGTTTGCATATAGTTACAGTGCACTTCAGTAACCTAAAACTTAAATCCTTCCTGTGGCATAAACATAGTACTTCAAAGTAACTGACAGTACAGGATTTTACCCTGTGTGAAATGTACAGATGGAGTTAAGAGGAATGTTTCACTTGTGGCCCTGCACTAGGCAGGAGGCTGTGCTAGGTGACCTTGAAGACCCTTCCCATTCTTGCCAATCTGTTTGCCAGTTGGGTGCTTTTAGTGTGGAATTGTAGTTTCTGTTGTGTAGACTCCATAAGTCTATTCACACCAATTTAGGACTTAAGTCTAGCTCTCTTTGACACTGACAGGCATCTACCCCCAAAGTAGTGGTGAAGCTTGAACTAACCACAACACAGGATGTTGTGTCACATCCATATTGCGTAAACAATTTGTAGAATTTCTGCCTGGATTACCCTTACATGTTGCTGTGGTGAAAGAGCACGATGTTCTTCAGATGCATCAGACTGATATTTTTAGCGAAAACTCTGTATTTTATGGGTATGTCAGGCAGAAATCCTTAGTTGTTTACATTTTGAATGTTTCTGAAAGCTGCACCTGTAGAATTATGGGTTTCCTGTTAAATACAAATTTTAGTTGTGCGGGTATTCTGATTCAGCTCCTCATTTTAGAAAGAATTTGTGGTCTAAACAAAGAGGGCATTTTGTTTTATATTTTTCTCTTACCCTCTGCCTCTCAAACCACTTTTACTCATCTCCTGCCATTTCCCTTACCCTTATCATTTTATGCTTATCTCCTTCCCCTAAATTGCAATTTTCTGTCATCCGTCCTATTACATTCACTACAGTTTACTTAAAAAACCCCAACATTTTATTTATCTGTCTAATTCCCTTCAACACCTCCCCTGGTGACTTTCCCTCAGAGGGAGGGAGCCCCCCTCCCCAACCTCTCTGTCTCTTTGCTGGTCATGGCACTGGGTCAGAACCAATAGGCTACTGCTTAGCCAGAAAGTTCTATTCGTTTATCTCCTTCCCCTACTTAACTTTATCTCAAAACAGGTTCATACTGAGCTTGTGCAGGGGACACCCTCATGAACTGTCACCGATTATCAATCATAAAAATCAATTTTCAGTAAAAAAACTCCAAACATGCTACACTATTAGACAAAAGTGCATACTAGGTATTTCTTTTGCCCTAACACAACTTGTTTCTCACAGCATGCAGCACAAACGGAGAGGTCTATCCAGAAAAACCACTCTAACAAAGTCTTACGAAGGCGCACCACCTGTCAGCTTCCAGAGTCTCTCATCAAACATAATAGCTCATTCAAAACAAGCCATTTCTTACCCTTTCTGCCCCAAATTTGGCATGACCATGCCATCGTCAAGAATACTGTCGCCTACTCTGCCAAAATTCAGATCAGTCTATTGAACTGATTACTAACTACAGTGGAACCTCGGGTCACATACCGTCCTCCTTAAGAACGCTTTGGGTAACAAGCTCCACTAACCCAGAAGTAGGTCTCCTAGTAGCGAACTTTGCCCTGGGATGCGAGCGGAAGTCGTGCAACAATGGCATGGCAGCAGCGGGAGGCCCCATTAGCGAAAGCGCCTCAGGTTAAGAACAGTTTTGGGTTAAGAATGGACCTCCTGAACGATTAAATCTGCAAAAAAATTGAGTCAGAAGTCTCCCAGACTTGCACATTTTGAGAACATATTGCAACTTTCTGTTCTGTTAACTTTTCCTAGCATGTGCTCTGTAGTTTATGTTCTGTATATTTGAGCCTGTTTGAATATCACTCCCCCTAACTTCTCCCCACTGACATACCCCCAACTGCCGTGGACTACAATTGCATTCCCTTTTTGCTCATTTTCAACCCAATCTCTTAACTGAGGAAAAACATGAGTGCAAGGTCTGTTCCCAGATTTCTCCCTTGAATAATCCATATGAAGTGTGGATTGGGGTTGACAGGTCTTGTTGCTGAAGATATTTATATCAGCATTCTCACAAATTGATTTGAGAATCTTGTTAAGAAGCAATATATAAATTTAAGACTTATTTTTTAAAAACCTACTATAGAAAACTTGAGATGCAAAGAATGCAGGAGAAATTGAATGTTACACTATATGCATAGGAGACCTGCCTTTATACTTGTTTCCCTTCTATTTGGCAATTGTTGAAGCTTTGCTTTTATATTTAAGGATCATGCTACTGATTATAATTGGTTGTGAATTGCATTACCTAAATTGCTTGAAAAGAAATGTCTTCGTAGCATGATTTGCAAGTGGCGTCCCAAGAGATTTAGACTTTGTCTTTTCTGAAAAGGTAGATTCCTCAGTCTTTCATCTTAATAATGAATTTAGCCACCAACAATGAAAAACAGAGGAAAGGCAAGCATTGTCTCTGCATATCTCTGCAGGCATTGTCCTCATGTTTTGTAATCACAATAATACTGGTGGGATCCGCCTGTGCATTACAGTATGACTCAATCTGCAGGTTTCATTTATTAGTCAGGTAAAGCAAAGGAGGTGGGCTTGTAGTGACATAACATGTTTGCTGTATGTAGCAACACTGGTATGTGAAATGTTCAAGGAGAAGATTTTAGTGGCAGATAAATGGTAATTCAGTAGCCTAGTTTGGCGGGAATTCCCAGAACGTATATGAAGCAGTAGTGGCCAGTGAGGAGAGCAGCTGTTGCACACCTTGTCTTCTGCCAGCAAAGTTTCTACAGTTACCAAGAGACAGAGAGGTGAGCCAGTGGGAAGGTTGGCACAGGCCTTCTGGCCACCTGGCCCCTGCCCTGTCAGTAAGTGGCAGCAGCTCTGCTGACAGGAGGCTGGTGGGTGGTGTTGCCTCCCCCCCCCCCAATGCTTTGCAGATACTGACTTTCCTCTTTAAAAGGTAAAGGGACCCCTGACCATTAGGTCCAGTCACGGACGACTTTGGGGTTGCGACGCTCATCTTGCTTTATTGGCCAAGGGACATCTTCCGGGTCATGTGGCCAGCATGACTAAGCCTCTTCTGGCGAACCAGAGCAGCGCACGGAAATGCCGTTTACCTTCCCGCCGGAGTGGTACCTATTTATCTACTTGCACCTTGACGTGCTTTCGAACTGCTAGGTTGGCAGGAGCAGGGACCGAGCAACGGGAGCTCACCCCATCGCGGGGATTCGAATGTGGGTGGCACTGTGGGTTAAACCACAGAGCCTAGGGCTTGCTGACCTTCCTCTTTACTTTGGCTTAATTTGGTTGCTCATACAACAACTGGAGGCTCCTGGATTCTGAGAGGTGACATGTTCTTTCCCCTGCACACCAACCGTTGCTACCCTTGTGATGAAACAGAACTTTTCTGGCAGATCACCTTTAAGAGATTTAGGCTGAAGCACAGGTCCACCACTCTCTCCACAAAGTGGGCTTTCAAGAAAACTAGTTAATGTCTAATTTAACCATTTGCATTAGAATGGCATTCTGTTGCATTGCCTTGAGTTATAGCAAAACTGTTGGTAAGAATGATGGGGTATGGAGTGCTGCCAGTTGTTTGCAACCCGATTCATAAATCAGTTAAAGGCTATCACCTCCTTTCTTGATTTGCTGGTAGTGCTTGCGGGGAACAACGGTGGCAGTACGCAGTGAGCGTGTGGATACCTAAGGAAGAGTGAATGAATTTTACCCTATTCTCTCAATGAAAACCTGGCTTTGGAAGACAGCAGCCTGCTTGGGAGTAGGGCTACTGCGCATGAACACACATCTGTGTAATTGCTGCGTAGGCGACTGGGTGCCCTTTACACCACAGTTTGTAGGCATTTCTTTTGGATCAGTACCCTCTGTTTGCTTTTATGAATTGAGAAGAGTGAATAATTATTGAGCTTGTGGGTCAGGGGAGAGTGAATGTAACAATGTTTAGCTGGTGTTTTGTTAGTATTGTTTTATTGAAGATTTAGGAATCGTGTTGTTTAACCTTCAATTATTATGATCTGTTATTTTGTCGTTGTTGTTTGCAGTAGAAGCATAACATTTCTAAACATTTCCTCCTCAGAATCTCAAAGCCATACACTCTTTCCTGTCCTACACACTTATAAACTGTGGATCACTCAGCAGATCCTAATGCAGTAGTATAGCTATCGCAGAGAAGTTCGGTTTCTGTGCTTGGCTGAATATGTCTCCACTTCTTTCACCAAACCTGGAAGATAGTCTCCCAAAACTCAGACATAATGGAGGTTGACTATGTTTATTTAGTCTGGTGTGATGAACTCTGCACATGAGCAGAGATTATTATTTCACATTTTCAGGACTGAACCAAGCATTGCAGATATGTTCTGCTGTGCTCTGGTGTACCCTGGCTCAGATGAAGAAAAAACAAAACAAAACATTTTTTGTCTGTTGGTTGGAATACTCTGTTCTTTTAATTTAGAGAAAATTTGTTCTGGATAATGAATAATTAAATTGATTTTTTGTGGGAGGAAAATTGTATGTAACTGGAAGCAAGTTTTACTCACATTTTAAAAGTTTTCAGTTTTTTTGCAATGGATGTGTAGATGTAAACAATACATGAATTCAGAAGCTTACGTCATGTGGTATGACTTAATTTCTAAATAAGAGGTATGGAGTCAGTTTTGTCTGAAAATCATACTTAGGCCCTCTCTAAATGGCAGCTTTTTCCCTGCCCACAGATGAGAACAATTGTGTTGTTTGTTCTTTAGAGAGGAGGAGACAATGACATTTTGCACATGTGCTATGCAAATCATATTGTGATGAAAACAACAAGGTTTTTGTTTTTGTTTCTATCCCGCCCATCTGGCTGGGTTTCTCTAGCCACTCTGGGCGGCTTACAACACATCAGACATGAAAAAACAAAATATCCTATACAAGCAACAAATAAATCAATAGAAACCACCAACAACAAACAGTTTACAGTTATACCCAAATTAAAGTAACTACCAACCCCAACTAAACATTTATCCAACACCAACCTGACAAAAACAGAGGAACCAAAATTAGAACCTTTTAAAACATTTTAGCCAGTTGCCTCAACCCAAGAGTTGTTCCAGCAACGTCCGAGTGGCCTCCCAGGAGCCTCTTTTAGCTGTTCAAAGTGAGTGTGGGCCCTGCCCCCTAGGCCAGGTAAAAAGGGAGCGGTCTTTCTTCCAAGACTCAGGCAGCAGCAGGTTAAAAACTTCTCACCCTACCAAGTCAAAATGTTACCAGCTGCCACTTGTAAACCACTTTGGGATTCACTTGAATGGAAAGTGGCACAGAAATACACTTAATCTGAAATACTAAATAAATGTGAGTGTTGGAAGATTCAGGCCAAAAGTATTTCTTTACACAGTGCACAGTTAAATCATGGGATTAGTTCCTGCAAGAGGTGCTGATGACCACCAACTTGGACGGCTTTAACATAGGATTAGACACATTCATGAAGCATGAAGCTATGTATGGCTGCTAGCCATGATGGCCGTGTTCTTACCTCCAAATGTAGTATGCTTCTCAATACCAGTTGCTGGGAATTGCAGGTGGGGAGAGCCCTCTTGGTCTCGGGTTATGCCTGTGGCTGGTTGGCCATTGTGAGAACAGAGTACTGGACTAGAAGGGCTTTTGGCGCCTGATTCAGCAGGGTCTTCCTGTATTTTTGCTCTGCTTGGCAATGAAAAGGGTTTCCCAGAATGATTTGGAACCCGCTAAGCAAAGGAATGAGAGGGCAAGAGATGCGGGATAAAGCAAACTGTTCTCAAGAGTTCCCTCTTTTTATGTTCTGGTTTAGTTGCCATTAACTGTTTACTCCTTTCTCTCCTCCTCTCACACCTGCTGCCGCTGCGTCTAGCTAGACATAGACAGCCACTTACTGCTCGGTTGCAGAGAACTGGCAGTGTTCATTGGTGGCAGTTTGGGCAGGGCTGCATGTGCTGTAATGACTGTGATGAATGCTGTGGGAGCAGAGAAGAAAAGCTTGGCAGGCTGCTGTCAGAGCCTGTGGCGCACATGTGAAATTCTCCAGCAGCAGTCTGTATTGGAGCAGCTGTGAAATCATGGAGAGAAGCCAGACAGCTTGGAAACAGCCATTCACCACTTAACCCTCAGCCGTGGGAGCCCATTTACAGAGGGGATAAATAAGGCAACATGCTACTCCTACCCCCTGCAATGTCTCCCTCCTGTTTCTAAGCCTCTCTTTCCTGATCTATCGAAGCCCCTTGAAGCACCCTTGGAACACTTGAGGAACCTAAAGCAAAGTAATCCAGTTAATAAAATGGACTTAGTTTTCTTATAGAAATGGCTAGAATTTCTGTTACATGCCTTCAGAAGATGACTGTTCAAAAGAAAAATATGCGACAATCCAATTAAAACTGCTTCCTTTTAACTTGATGCATTTTCAAGCTCTGAATTCTCATCATAGAAATTATTGTCCTAATTGTGGTAATAGTGCTAATTATTTCATTGATTGTGGCATCTACACAGTCTCTGTTTGAGTCAGCTCTACCTGTAGCTTTCATTCTGCGTGAGAGCTATAGCTGCAGAGCTGGAATTAGCCTACAGATGGAATTACTTATTTTTCACTAATTTTTAGCTGATAGTAGAAATGTGAGGTGCTATTGAACACATCTGTATTTGCTTGTAGCAATGACGTCTGTGACGGGTTGGCTGAGCTGAAATGTTCATTTGATGAGTTAATAAAGCAGTTCAACATCTGGGAAAGAAGGAAAAGTTCAATTGAAACACACAAGGTGGGGTCTGGAAAGAGAGAATAGGGTTTCCGAGGATCGGAGAGCCCAAAGAAAATGAGGCTTAAAAAATGTGCAGAGTAGGCAGTAGATGGAAGAAGCTTGGGGGAAAGAGGTATACAGCTAAGTGGGGCTAGGTACACAATTAACAGCACTCCCAATAACTTTAAGGAAAAAAGTGAGACAAACACGACTACTTTGAGAGTGGGTGATTTAGAGTAGCAAGGGAAAGGGCATTTGATTATTTCCACTGTTGCATCACACTGTTGACTTATGTGGTCCACCAAGACCCCTAGATCCTTTTCACATGTACTGCTAGTAAGCCAGATGTCCCCCATCCTATATTTGTGCACTGGTTCTTCCTACCTAAGTGCATAACTTTACATTTGTCCTTATTGAAATTCATTTTGTTAAGGTCATTTTGAATTCTGATTCCATCTTCCTCATAAGGTTTTTCTAAATTGTCATGCAGACTAGACTGTAGGTATAATACTAGCAGCATATAAGTCAGGATTCGTGCATTTTTGAAACTTTTGGTCATCTTCCTTTTTTTGAATATCACAGCTGTGGGGGAAATGTACTTTTTGTACAGGGTATTTGTAATACAAGATGCTTGGCCAATTACAAGCGGGTAAGGGGGTGGCTCACCAGGGCCTAGTGCTACTTTTTGCCACGTGCATTTTCTTGGAGCAATCCTGGTTTGTTTCTTGTGGGAGAGGATGATCGCTGAGGCTCCCATTTTGACCAGTAGGGTAATTTTGCATAAATTACAAAAAATATAAATAAAACATGTTCTATTTGCAAACAAAACATTTAAATGACTACTTTTTTACTGGTAGGACGGGGGCATGGATGTATCCAGGATTTTTGTTAGCGGGGATAGGCTTTGGGGGGGGCAGAACCTCAGATTTGTATTGATTTGTATTGATTTTTACTTATTTGGGGGATGGCAGCTGCCCCCCTGCCCTCCCTTGGCTACGTCCATTGGGGAGGGGCACAGGAAGGAAACCAGGTCGGAAGGGGGCCATGGTTGGAAAAAGGTTGGGAAACACTCGGCTAATCTATATTGTGTCCCAAGATGAGAAGTGAATGTAGAATTTCGGTTTTTCAAGATTGGGCTAGAGCTGTAGAATGTACAGTTCTTTACTCATGCTTAAATCAGTGTTTGCTGGAGCTCTGTCCACTATTACTAAGCAGGCTTTGTGTTGTCTCTTTTGTAAAACATATACAAAATAGTATGTGTTTAATTGGCATATATGACAAATGTTAGCTTTTTCTCTATTGTGCAAAATATCCTAACAGTTTTGAGACCACAGTAAGCAAGACCCAAGTGCATGCTTCATAATAACCGCTCTGTAAACTTCTGATGAAAGGTGGGCTACAAATTTAATAAATAAAATAAAAACTACTACTACTCTTGAGTTTGTGACATGTATCTATTTTCTTTTTTTCTGGAAAGCTTCAAATATATATGTATCTGCTCCTGAAGTATACAAAATTGATTTTATTTTGTGCATAACAGAGGTGTAGGAAGAGGGAGTACTTCCTTTCAAAGAAGGAAAAGTTGAAAAACTAGGTCAAAGATTCAGTTTGAGAGGCATGAGGCTTCCATCCCTCCACTCTTCCCTGTTTCCTATCTATGAAACTCTTTCCTCACCCTCACCTGGTTCACTTGATTTTATATACCAGTGAGTGAGAAGCTGCTAATAATAATAATAATAATAATAATAATAATAATAATAATAATAATAATTTATTTATACCCTGTCCATTTGGCTGAGTTTTCCCAAATAACTCATTTGCTCAAAGGTAAAGGACCCCTGACAGTTACGTCCAGTCGCAGACAACTCTGGGGTTGTGGCGCTCATCTCGCTTTACAGGCCGAGGGAGCCGGCGTTTGTCCGCAGGCAGTTTTTCCGGGTCATGCGGCTAGCATGACTAAGCCGCTTCTGGTGCAACGGAACACCGAAACCAGAGCAGTGCACGGAAACCCTGTTTACCCTCCCGCCGGAGCGGTACCTATTTATCTACTTTCACTTTATGGCATGCTTTCAAACTGCTAGGTTGGCAGGAGCGGGAACCGAGCAATGGGAGCTCACCCCATCGCGGGGATTCGAACCGCCGACCTTCTGTTCGGCAAGCCCAAGAGGCCCAGTGGTTTAGACCATAGTGCTACTCGCGTCCAACTCATTTGCCCAGTTTTATCTAAATCACACCTGAGAGAAAGCAAAGCCCCTTTACACAAGAAAGCAGTTTCCTATAAAGAATGAACTATTTTTTACTGAGATTTTCCTGTGTAAGCAACGCTAAGTTTTTCTGCACTCTTATGATGTACTGGAAAAGGCTGGCTGGTGGGGTCAGAGGACTCGCACAGGAGAATAGCATACTATTTGGTCTGGTGTAATTAAACTCTTTTGAGTGGAATCAGTTTGCTTTTTTAAAAGGTTTAGAATCCTATTTGTTGAATTGACAAGTATTTTTCTGTGTTGAATGTGTATCAATTTAGATTTTGTGAGTTTAGCTCAGTTTTTTCAAGAAGATGACATGATTAATTGGGCTCTAAATAATCTAATACAGATCATTAATTGGGCTTTAAATAATCCAATACAGATCATGTTTATCATTCTCAGTACTTAATGCAGCTAGTAATTCTGTCAAATTTTCATTGACATGGGAAGGAAGTTGAAATCTGCAGACTGGTACACATTTAACTGTAGAGATCCTGTCGGGTATGCCTTTCTGTTAGAATCTGTTATTTCTTAATGCTTTTAGACTATCAACTTTTTTGAGCATTTGAATAATGCTAAATTATTGCTGGTGCTCATTCCATTCTGTCAGATATATGTGAATTTCTGCATATCATGATTTTTCTGGGTTTTGTTTTAAAAACAGGGTTTTGCATGAAATGGCAGATGAAGACAAAATTTTGACAAGAAATGCCCATATTGTATAGCAGTATTTAAAGTAGCACTTGCTAAGCATTCTTCAGTGGCACTACTTGCATCAAAGATAGAATGAAGTGAAGTTTAGAATCTCATATCAAAGCATGATTGTATCCATAGGTTTTGGAATTAATACTAATTTATATTATCTAATGTGCTGTACAGTTTTTGAAACAAGCAGCATTAAAAAATTACACTGATTTTTTTCTGAGCAACTGATTCATTTTGACAGCAGCAATTGAAAGATAAACAAAATACTGTATTTCTTATGGTAGATGAGTGTCTTTATGTTAGGGAGGGGGTGGAACTCTCAAAATTGCTTTGTTTCATTCTGGTTTGGCTTTTACAGAGTATTTTATTGAACATGCTTTGTCTGGTAATTTTTATTAGGCCATTCATAACTACAAATAATACATAAAGTTTACTTTTCAAGCACATGGCAAAAGTTTATCTGGTTGTGTAGTACACAATTGCATTGTAACAGAGTTCTTCATGTGGAGCACAAAGTTGGGCGAATGTAGTTCAATTTTCCAAAGTCAATAGGTAAACTTGTGATTTGCTTTGTGCTTTGCGTTACAGGAAGAGAATCGCATTCATAAATGTTTAGGGACCCTTCTTACTAAAATATCTTCATAAGTAGCACTTTGGCAGCTCTGTGTTTTCATGTTTTGTTGCTTCATCTCCGAGGAAGGTTATATCTGTAACATTGCCATTCTGTCTGGTTAAACCCTGTTTGGTGGCTTTTGAACTCTTAGATGAGTGCTGGAATTCTCCAGATCTGTGAAAAGAAAAAATTATAACCATACTTTAAAACATACAGAAGTTAAAATACTAAAACAAGTCCCTTTTAGATTAAGCTAAGCAGAAGCCAGAGGGTTTTCCTCTGACTCTCAGAAATGGCTCCTAGGGTTCTCTGTGATGTTCTTTATAACATACCTAGGAGATGCTGCTGGACTCCAACCCATATCAGTCGCAGCCAGCATGGCAAATAGGGATTATGGCAGTTGCAGCCCAACAACACCTGGAAGGTACCAGGTTAACCTTTCCTAGAGGAGATTGAATAATAATAATAATAATAATAATAATAATAATAATAATAGATTATTTATACCCTGCCCATCTGGCTGGGTTTCCCCAGCCACTCTGGGCGGCTTCCAACAAAATATTAAAATACAATGGTCTGTTAAACATTAAAAGCTTCCCTAAACAGGGCTGCCTTCAGATGTCTTCTAAAAGTCTGGTAGTTGTTCTTCTCTTGTGACATCTGGTGGGTGGGCGTTCCACATGCCGGGTGCCACTACCGAAAAGGCCCTCTGCCTGGTTCCCTGTAACTTGGCTTCTTGCAGTGAGGGAACTGCCAGAAGGCCCTCAGCGCTGTACCTCAGTGTCCAGGCAGAACGATGGGGGGTGGAATATGGTCTGAAATGAGTTGGGCGGCAGCAGCAGCAGCAGCGATTCCCTTTGCAATCTAATAGGCACTCCAGGAAAGAGGCATCAACAGCCCTCAAACAAAATGCTCTTTATAATTAATTCATTATCAGCACTATTATTTATACTGTTCGATGCCAAAACAAACCTCCAAACAGATTTCAAGTAGTAGACATACGTGTTTACATAAGGCAACTAAATTGATAAAGCCTACCTGTTTAATGTGAGGGCAGCGTAATGAACTTGGGGAAGTGTGTACATACATTCAAAATATGGCAGGAGTTATTCTAAAATTAAACATATGGGGAAAGAGGCAAAAGACCTGGTAAATTGTATAGGTTGAAAGTATGCCTGCATTGTATAGGGTGGAATATAATAGAGGGTTATTATGAGATGGTGTCCGGCCCCATTATGAAGAGCATCTGGTTTGGAACAAATTATCCCCCGGGGATGCAGGAGAAATGTATATTATTGCTCAAATGAGGAGGATAGAATTTGGCATTGAGAGTTCAGGGACACATAATAGTAATTCAGAGAGGTCATAGCACCATAGGGTAAAACGTGTGCCAAAGACATTTAGAGAGATACAACATGTACAAGTTATCTATATGCTAATGCTAGAAGCTTCTGAGTCAAGATGGATTTTTGGTCTTAGAGGACTGCACAGATACAGTGGGCATAATGGAAACCTTGTCGACGGAGTGGGGATGAAAGCCCTTTGAAGCAGCTCACTATTCTCCTTTCAGCCTCAAGCTAGTTGGGGAGACAACTCTCCTGTACTCCTCCTCTGCCTCTTCATTTAAAGGACAGGTACAAGCTGCTTCAAGCAAGGCTTTTGCAAAGCACATTAAGGGAGCCTCCAGCACTAAGCAGAACACAGACACCCCAATTGGCCAGTGCAATGGAAGGGGGAGCCAGCTTGTTCTGGGCACGTGCCTGAGCTTACTGCATGGAGGTCTCTGGCACACCCAAACCCAGCACTCAGCAGTCCCCCTGGGCACCAGCTGATGTGACAAGGATCCTGCTAGGTGCAAGTGTATAAGAGAGCTTTCTACAGGGAGTTCTCTCTCACGCACATGAACCCGGCCAGTTTGGAAGAAAGTAAGGCACTACCAATGGGAAGGTTTCTTCCTTTGAAAGGAAGTGGGGGGAGTTCCCATTAGTAGCACCTTGCTGCCTGCTACCTGCCTTGAAGTCCTGACTTTGGGACTTCAAAGCACCAAATCCCCTGAATTCATATGTGACCCACTCCTGTCAGATTTGGCCCGTGACTTTTTTACATTTTGTGGCTAAAACTTGAATTTACATTTACTTTGCATAATAAGGATTTTTATGCAGTGTATTCACTTGGAATTGTTTTCTTCTTTGGAACTTTGCTAGAAATTTGGGTTAGGTTTTTAAACCTTTACTTAATTTTCTAGAGGGGGTCATAGTACTGCCATTTCATTTTAAAATCTACTTTTCTAGTAAAGTGCCCTAGTAGAACCATGATGCACAAAGCAGAAGTAGGGGAGACCAGAGCCTGACTCTATCCTGTGAGTATCTCAATTGGTAGACCATGAGACTCTTCATCTCAGGATCATGGGTTTGAGCCTCACGTCGGGCAAAAGATTCCTGCCTTCTAAGGGATTGGACTAGATGGCCCTCATGGTTCCTCCCAATTCTAGGGTTCCTCAGTGCTGAAGTAGTTTTCAGGTAGTATTTAATGTAGTTTCTTTTGCCAGAAAGTAATGTTTGCAAATAAATCCATAGATGTTATTAGCCCGTGAAATTATCAAGAACGGTTTTCCATGCTAAGTAAATATCTATTTTCGGTGTTTTCTCCAGTAAGCATTGGCCTCATATTGTTGTTGCATATTGTTTCTCTCTGTCAAGTTTTGATGTTTAAAAAGAAAGCACATGTTCTGCTAGGCATTCTGTAGACCTAAGCAGATTAGACTGGTTTCAAATTATATAGCAAGAGCATTGCAAACTGGGTAACACCAGCAAAAGGAAATCAAGGTCCCGTGAAGTGATGAAAATGTTTTGGTCAGCGAGGGAGTGGAAGATTGACACCTTACTTTTCTGCTGATACTTTCACAGTTCATATCTGCATCCTTTACTGGAAGCTCCCATTTTAAATAAGTACTAAAAATAGCCAAGGCTCTGTAAGTTTGGGTAGGATAAGCTAAAAAATGTGGTGTCAGTTCTGCAAGGATATAGTGTTTTGTGGGTGATTTCTCCTTTATTATACAATACTTTATTGTAAAGAACAAGGCTGTGAAAGATCAAACTAGTAATGTCCAGTTAATCCATTTTGCAAAATATGAGGAATATTGCAAATCCTGAGAGCAAATGAGATATTTTCATACTGTTATTTCTTTGACGATGGAAATCTATATGCTTATACATGGCACTTCAGGTGATAAATGCTTAGCAAGGCTCCTAATGCAGCGGCAAGTGAAACCTCATCCAGGACTCAGGAAATCAGTAGCAGTAGTCTTCTCTTAATTGTAATTGGGCCTGTCATTTTTGAATATCAAGCAAATGAAGTGGCTTATTATTAGCTCTTGTTCCAGCTGAGAGCCAGTGTGGTGTAGTGGTTAAGAGTGGTAGACTCGTAATCTGGTGAACCGGGTTCGCTTCCCCGCTCCTCACATACAGCTGCTGGCTGACCTTGGGCTAGTCACACGTCTCTGAAGTCTTTCAGCCTCACTCACCTCACAGAGTGTTTGTTGTGGGGGAGGAAGGGAAAGGAGATTGTTAGCTGCTTTGAGACTCCTTAGGGTAGTGATAAAGTGGGATATCAAATCCAAACTCTTCTTCTTTTTACTTAGAAGAGTAACTGGGGTTTTTTTACTGTTTATTTAAGTGGAATGTACTTATTTAATTTGAGGGGAAGAGGTCACTCCAGGTTTGAGGATACACCCTCTCCAAATGACCATGCCCCTAGTAGACATATCAGAAGAAGAGCAGAAGGAGAAGTGCTGATACAGGTGAGGAAGATGCTACTTCAATTCCCTCAGTGTCCCTCACATTGTTTAGCTCCACGTTAGAAAAGGATTAAACAGAGTGTTATTTTGTTGTTCAGCTTGGAACATCTCAGCACCAAGTGAAGAAGAAAAGCATTCTGAAAGGGGCCCATCCAGTGTACTGCAGCTGCCTTCGTAGTTGGGTGGGACCTTTAAAATTATTTTTTTCCTTCTGCTTGGCACTGTGAAAAGAGCTGTGAGGCACTGCTGCAAGCAAGGGAGTCTTCACCAATGCTCCCACCCTTGTAGTGTTGCTCTTCAGTGACTCTTCTCAGAGGCATTGCTTACTCAGGCGTCTGAGCTTCTCTGGGTGCTCTGCCCTTGCTGCCTGGCGCCTAAGAGTAGTGCTAGATGCAGTGTTGCTCTGGAGAGAGGCTGCACTGAGGAATTTGGGAATGGGTTTGACTGCTTCCTTTGCTGCTGCAAGCTTCTTTGCAGCCCTCTCAACACAATTATAAACAAATTTTTGAGATTTGGTACCCTGTTTTAGTTGCTTAATATATTAACTTATGTATAAATCTGATAAATCACCTAAAGGACATGTGCCAGGTCATGCGATCTTCATTTTCATCCAGGAAAACTAAAAAACTTACAAAGACAGTTCTAGGGTTAGTTTTCTACCCCAGGATACCTTCCAGTGTATCTTGAAGTAGTAGAATCCGCCAAACAGAGCTCATGTGTGTTGTGTCAGGAGAATAGCACTTTAATCTTCTCCCCTGAATCAATTTCAGAGATATTTTTCTACCCAAGCATAATTCAAATGTGTCTCGGGTCTAGTAAAATGTCCCAAAATAAAGCCATGTACAGAATATCAGAAGAAGGACCTTCTGGTTGGGTTTTGGTTGAAAAAACACATGGTATCATTTTTTTTAAAAAAACCACATTATGTTATCAATGAGGAAGAATACCTATTTCTATGTAAATCCTGCAATGAAAAGTGCATCTGAGGTGGATTTTAACCCATTCTTTTTTTTTACATACAAAGGCAAAGTTGTATGCCATTCACCAGATCAATTTCCATTCTCTGAATGCACACTGCCAGAATGATATCTCACACTGCTTTACCTACTGGAGTCTGTAGATGCCTGTGGTTGCAAATAAAAACCACACCATCACCTCCAAGTACTTTGGCTTGAAAATGTGTTGGATCTATAGACTGAAAGATTGCTAGCTGTTATTACAGCAGCTACTTATTAGTCAGTACAACAACAGGCTCCTATCAACTTCAGTACATCTTTTATGTGCAGAACTTGCTAAAAATGCCTTTCATATTTGTTGCTTTCTTGTTGGCCATGCAGGTTTACATGTCAATATGTTATAATGATCATGGAAGTTTGCAGGAAATAATGTTAAGACACAGTGCCAGTTGGAGGCTGGCAGAGACAAGACTGCTAATGGCACACTCAATGTACCATTTGTTTTAGATTTGCTCTGATTGACAATCGCTGTGTTGTAGTTGTCAGGCTTGTAGCTTTAGGGAAGAAGGATTTATTCTGAATAATTACAGTTGAATGAGACATTACTAACTCTGCTTTATATGTTTAACAATTTGCTAGTGTCCATTTAATGAAACAATACAAGCAGTCTGAAAGCTGTCTGTTGGCATAGCACTTCAAAGTGTAGACTGAATGAGTGTGATTTCTTGGCCTTCGGTAATCAGTGTGGCACATCTTCATCCCCAAACTTCTGAAGTGGCAGTTTTTCAGAAACCATGATGGCTAGAAATTTCCTAAAGAAGGAATACAGTGTGGCAGGTTCAAGTTCCAGGGCTGCTTCTGTTTGGGCACATAATGGGCAGGGTTTCATTCATTTATATTCTGTTAAGATCTGTAGAGGGATTTTCACTAAAATCAATGATGACAAGGATCCTCAATTTTATATACAGGGAATATTCAGAAAGTTCTTAAGTACCATGAACCATTCCTTTAACATGTGATTGTACCACTTAGAAATACTGCTTGTTTTGATAGGTTTGTTTTATTGATGTTTGGTTACAGTCACACACACCCATTTTATAAATAAAGTCACTGACTTTTTTCTCCCCATCTCACCTCTTAGGAAACCTAGGATAAATTCTCAGCTTGTTGCACAACAAGTTGCTCAGCAATATGCTACACCACCGCCTCCTAAAAAGGAGAAGAAAGAGAAGGTGGAAAAGCAGGAAGAGAAAAAACCAGACAAAGAAAAAGAAATTAGTCAAAGTGTTATAAAGAAGAGTACCAGCAAGAAGACCAAGTACGTTTCTGGACCTTCCTTTCCCCCCTCTGTATCCTCATGCAAATGATCTCATCAAATACGTTATGCTTAATTCCTAGAAATGTACACTTTTGTTCTCTCAGCCTTGAAATATCACTCAGATCCAGAATACCTTTAATTTCCAGGCACATTTCCACTGACGCTCAGATGATTTTATTCATTCTTCCCTTGCCCGTGTCACCACAATCTCTTGATTCACTTGACATGTTTTGTCCTTTTCCAGGGTGGGTGGAGAGGAAAGTATATTATTATTGTCTGTAACTGTAGCCTGTAGCTTTATTGACTAGTGGGAGGGTTGCATGCGTTCATTGTATCGTGGCTGGGTGTGTGAAGGCACACTCTGGCACAAGTTGTCAAAGTTTCAGAGTTGATATTTTTACAGTATAAAGCCCTTTAGCATTTCTTCTTGTCTCCTTCTTTCAGGCCAAAGTCCGATATTGTGAAAGATCCCCCAAGTGAAGCAAACAGCATACAGTCTGGGAATATGACAACAAAGACCAGTGACTCAAATCATACCTCAAGGTAACTGTTTTAAAGTAAAGAACTGCGTGATTATAGGCTTGCTGAATTAGCGTTTCTATTTGGAGTGGGAAAATATTTAGGTTCCATGCTACTGAACGGGGAGTGGGGTGGTAATTTTTCCCTGCAACCCATGCATTAGCTTACTTCCTTGAATCACTAGGTTCAGGGAATGGAGTGTGACAAGGGGTTGTGCCTCAAATTATTATTACTTTGCACTGCCATTGTCTGGTAGTTGTGGTGTTATAATTAGGGATAATTTCAGCTCACCAATTCAGATACTGTATACTAGATTGTGGACACTGAATGTTGGGTCTTTCTATAACTTGTGTGTGCTGGGACCTGCAGGCTGTCAGGCAGGCTAAAACCTATATAGTGGTAATTGCAGTTTCCCTTTCACAAGATCACCCCCACAGTAGAGGCTGCAGCCTCCTTTGCGAGGTCTGATTCCATTGCCCATCAATAAGCCTCTCATCAAAATGGGAAAGAAAGGATAGTTCCTTTGAGGCTTGGGTGTCAATACCCTAGAACAAAATGTACATGTGGTAAAACAAATAGGAAGCTTAACACCATTCCTTCTTAAAAGAGCTGCCACAGGTGACTCGGATTGTCAATCCTTTTTTCAGTCCATCCTTTGCCTTCCACCCCCCCCATCCACTACTTGCTTATTCATTAGCATAATACCCGCTTTCCCCAGAAAAAAATAAGAAAATTACCACAATGTCTAGTTTTCTTTTAATTGCTCTTGCATGCAGTTGAGAGTGGGGGTGGGGTGGGGGAATCATTGCCAAGGAAGCAAATCCAGATTCTATAGCAACTTCTTTTTCTGGCAGTACTTATGAGTTACCTTGTTGAGATAACATGTGAAATGACCATTAATGCTAACTAAATGCTGTTTCTTTCATTATAAAACATGCAGACAGACTGTCTTCCAGACAGTTGTAGCACCTTAACCGATGTGATTTGAACCATTTAAAGCTTTATTTCAGTTGGTAAACCGAGTTTTACTTTCTCTAATTTGTTCTTTGGGTGGAGGGGCAACTACCAGCAAGTTTGGCTTTAATGGAAAGCTACTGTGCTGGCAATTGTAGAGTAATAGGATGAAAATGTTTTTAGTGCTATGCAGCACTGGATATTCCTTCTGTTTTTAATCCTTTTAAAACTGAGTAACTCCCTCAAGTTCTTCAAGCTCTACTCATCTAGAAACGGTATTTGCATTTTTTTCACAATATTTTGATTCCTTGTTTTGGGTTGTGGCTACTACTTTATGGCATATTTTTAACTTTGACTTTTAAATACCCTATGAGCTTAAAGTAGGTAGCAAGCAAAATTACTGAGAGATGTTAAACCTAGATTTGAGCTATTCAAACCCTGACTTGAAATTCCTTTTCCTCTGCATGAGTAAAAGTAGGGCGCCATGAGGGTGTTCCTCAGCGTGGTGCATCATCAAGCGTAAGCACATTGAAATTAGGAAAGATGGGCTGTGGAAAGATGAGATGTGGCTCTCTGCTTTATTAAAGCATCCCAGCCTGTCTGAAATTATATGGCAGGGTGCGGAACATCCTACCTGCAAGCCAAATTTGGCTCGCCAGGCTCCTCATTTTGCCTGCTAGGCTGTTCAGGGCAAGCCACACCCACCTACAGGTGGCAGGTAAGAGTGGGTCTTGGCTAAAAGGGGCTTAGCAAACACTCCTAATTGGCAGCATCTGCAAAGCCCCTTTTGCAGCACTTCCCAAGCATCCAACAACTAACTGATTTCTGGGTGGTTTGCAAATGTTGTGCAAGGGGCTTTGCAAGCCCTATGCTTGATGCTTTGGTTTGCCTGACAACCAGCTGAGTCCCACCAGTTTAAGCCCTGTGCAAGGACTTCTGCTTGAGCAGCAGGGCTTTCCCCCGGCACCCCATTGGCTTGAGGTGGGCAGGTGAGAAGAACCTCCAGAACAGGCCAGTGGAGAGGAGACAAAACTATTTCCCTATGCATTTGCTTTATTGTTGGAGACTGGGGGTCTAGGAGATGGTTTCCTGTAGAGTTGAGAATTTCAGGAAGGGGGAAGCGACCACTTAGTTACCTTGGCACAAAAAAGGAATCTTTTTGTTCCCTTGGCACTAGGAACAAGGCTTAGTTGAAGAAGACATATTTCCCCCTTCATCTCAGTGACTTCTTTGTATTATTAATTTTATTGTATAATAAGATACAGTGGTGCCTCGCAAGACGAAATTAATTCATTCCGCGAGTTTTGTCGTCTTTTTTTTCGTCTTGCGAAGCACGGTGTCGGAAAAGTTTTGGAAAAGCTTCAAAAATCACCAAAGTCTTCAAAAACCTCAAAAAAGGCTACCACACCGCGTGCTATGAGTTGCTCCTCGAAGTCAAGTCGCAACTGTATTAACGGTGTTAAGAAAAAGGAAACAAACTTGCAAGACTTTTCCGTCTTGCGAAGCAAGCCCATAGGGAAAATCATCTTGCGAAGCAGCTCAAAAAACAAAAAACCCTTTCGTCTAGCGAGTTTTCCGTCTTGCGAGGCATTCGTCTTGCGAGGTACCACTGTACTCATTTTTGAATCACTTCCTATGAAGCATCTCAAAGCAATTTAGCAGTACAATAAAAAGAATTTTAGAGCAATTGCATATATACAAACAATTTCAAATCCAATACAGATATGAACTGGGATTACTAAGAATTGATAAGGGTGAAAGGAGGTTCAGGGTCAGTATTCTTATTGCTGCTGGCATGGTTAGCTAAGGTACTCAAAACTGCGGGCTATACCTAATATTAATCTTACTTGGAGTAGATCCATTGAAATTCCTGACCGTGGCTTAGATCAATTAATTTCAAAGGGTCTACTCTGAGTAGAACTTAGTTGTATACAAACCTTCATTTGCAGAATAAAGTTTGGTGGTGCTGACTGTGTTCATATGTGTATTAAAGATTGATTAAGGATTATTGTCCACAACCCATACTTCCCAGGAAGAGATTGACCTCATATCTTTAGCTGAAGTGGTCATATATTTAAATTAAGGTCTGGGTGTTGCAGAATCGCCAAACTAGGAGAAGAGTCTGCATTGGACTAAATTTGGCATCCCTATAAAAATAACTCCTTTTAAAACTGCTACTGGTTCTAGTTGTATTAACCCTTCTTACCTTGAGTCAGCTATTTAAGATTTGAACTCCTCCCAAATCTCCCCATAGAGTACCTTTTTTTAGCTGCTGCAAAGCAGCCACTCACGGTTTCTTAAAATCTTAATTACAGTAGTTACAAACGCAGGACTGCCTTCAAATGAATCCACTTCTTTGTACTGAGTTGTTGTTACAGGATGAATGTACATGTAATATAAGTGGGTGCCTTATGAGTTGGCATGTTGATTGCGTGATAGCGTGAACTCTCTTAAGAGGTTCATGAGCTATAAACTGCAACTTTCTATTTCTAGACTGTGAATTTTTCAAACCTTGTTTTCTCCAGGCATATTCAGAAGGGACTATTGAGCAATTTTCTACATGGCTTATTTGGGTTGCTTCTCTGTATAAATTCCCAGCAGGTGGAAAGGAATGCCAAGTTGTGCTGGTGCCTGTGGTGTTTGTAGCGGCAGAGATCCCCTTTGCAAATGACATCACCACTCGCAGGTGCTTTCTTGTGGTTTTGTATTGCAAAATCACGGCTTTGGGGCACTTGACAAGATAACAAATTCCAAGCACAGAATCCTTGTATTCCGGAAGGGACCCTGAGGCTTTCTTGATACCTAGATTGCTCTTGTCATATTTCCGTTCTTTCTGGCTAAGCTCCCAAAATTGATTCCCCAGCTACGTGTGCTCACTGGGGATTGAGCATGCTTTGGCGAAGCCTTTCTGGACTCATCATTTAGAGAGAGCAAAAGGTCAGGTGTTGAGTGGGGGGAGGGGCAGCAGTAGATTCCTTTAATGCATAGCCATTCATCAGTGGGCTGATACCTCTGCTGTCTTTTGACCTGTTCCTTGTAAGTTAGCCGAGAAAAAAACAACACATTTTAACAGAAGGCTCATCTGTTGTCTGTAATTGGTATTCTTTTTTATGATTCTTCTTTATTATTGTTAAGGCCCAGACTGAAAAATGTGGACAGAAGTACCGCCCAGCAGCTGGCAGTCACAGTGGGAAACGTCAC
The DNA here is from genome assembly GCF_964188315.1 of Podarcis muralis. NCBI lineage: Eukaryota > Metazoa > Chordata > Lepidosauria > Squamata > Lacertidae > Podarcis > Podarcis muralis. Next base: position 94,900,788 of record NC_135656.1, read on the forward strand.
AGTAATTATCACAGACTTTAAAGAAAAGACTCGCTCCTCCTCCACATCTTCATCGACAGTGACCTCCAGTGCAGGATCAGAACAGCAGAATCAGAGCAGCTCGGGCTCAGAGAGCACAGACAAGGGCTCGTCCCGCTCCTCCACGCCAAAGGGCGACATGTCCGTAGTCAACGATGAATCCTTCTGAGAATTGCACATGGAATTGTGGGGAACTCGATGAAATCAGGGTATGAAATTCAAATATTCCATCTGTCCACTAGGCTGTAGTCCTGGGAAAGCTGCCAGTGCCACTTTTTCTCTTCCTCTTCCTGTGCTTCAACGTACTTTATGGACATCGTCCCCTTGAACTGATGACACCAGGATCGTTTGAGAAGGCTACCGGCATCCGGCCACCGACGAATTTCGCACCCTGACAATTACTTTTTGACACTTACGTATTCCATTGTTTTATATGATTTTCCTAACAATCATTTATAATTGGATGTGCTCCTGACTCTACTTTTTTATAAATCTGCTGTGCACAGTCGTCCCGTCCCGTCCCCCCTCCCGCCCCCATGAATATTGCAAGCTTTGTTTTGTTTTGTTTTGGGTGAGGGGATATGATGCGGGTGGGAAGGGAGGGCTGCCGGAGGATTTTTATTTATTGTATTCACAAACTACATCCTCTCATTCTTCTCCCCCACCCCCCACCCCAGCATATCCTGTTGAGTTCAGTTCTCCCTATTCTTCCAGTTATACTGTGTACTATCAGTTTTGATATAAATTATATATAAATATAAATATAAATAAATATATATATATAAATAAAATATATATATAGGGTTATTTGAAACCAATACATGGAAACGCTGGTGCTTGAAACACTGTGAAGTGAAACAATTTAAGATCTGGGACGGTGAGTGCCCTTTGGAAAGTGCTTAAACAAAACCGGAACCAGTTTTAGATTAACGAGAGTGTTCCTGGAGGTTCAAATGGAGATAGGACCTGGCTTTCTTCTTGTGCTTTGGCTGAAGAGTACTGGACAAAGATAGATGTCTATTTTCTTATTTTCTGTTCCTTTTTTTAATCCAAAAGGTGCTCCAGGTAACTTGCATTCCCAGTAGGATATCTACAAAACAATAAAATTCCAGCCTTTTCCTACAGTAGTGTACAAATTTTAAAAACTGCAGTCTACACTGTTTTCAGAATACCTAGTATTAATGTACATGATGGCTGCACATTAACGTTGCCTAGTTCTCGCATAACTGATCTCACTTTAACTGTTTCACAACTTTTTATCTAGCCATTTTCCAGCTCTGTATCGGTTATGGGGGGGTAACATTGAATATCTACGGGGCAGGGGATATCTGCTAGCATTTGTGATTTAAGGCAGCCAACAGCCTAATATTGAGGGTGCCACCCTTGCCCCTGCTATCATAACTAGGCCACTAGGCCACACAGCTTATTCTCAATGCAAATATTTTATGTCTGACTCTGCTCTTTCATTTCTAATTAATTCATTGTGTATCCTGAGAGATCTCTTTTTTAAAAACAACAACAGTCCGTCATCGAATGATGATGTCTTTGGGTTTACTGGTGTTTAGACATGTCTAGATAAAATAAACTGCTATGGGGGCTAAAGTTGAGAAGAACTTGCATACCGGCAAGCTAGGAGCAGAATGGCCGAATAGCTTCTTATTCTTTTCTAGAAAGGTTTTTCTGAGTGTATGCTGCTTTCCAGTTTGAAGTTGTGTTGCAGTTTTTTCCTAGCTCACATGTTACCCTACTTAAAACACTAGAATGAAGTGATGGAACACTGTTTTAGAAAATTCATGGTGTGTGTGCTTTTTTAGGCGACCCAGAGTGCTTCGCTGTAATTTCAGTAGCCCCTTTCCCAATTACCAAAATGGATACCTGGTGGGCCACTTGGCAGAACTCGGTGCTAGAAAAATTACTGTACTAATTTCTTGCTTGAAATAAATTATTTCTGTTGTATAGAGTTGCATTTTTATCAGATTAGTTTTAAGTAGCAACAAAACAAGCTCCTCTCATATCAATCTTAAATTTTAACCTATGCTTAACTGAATAAAAGCCGCTCTGCTCAAAGAGGTAAGATTAGCAGAGCAGTGCCTTGGCAGCTGCAGTTCAATTCTGAACATGGTGGGTTTCTCACTGTTCATATATCGAATTATTCTTTCTTGAACTCTTATTCTTAAAAGTATTTATTAAAAAGAAAAAAAGAAACAAGAACCAAAGGAAAACCAGATGATTCTCGTAAGCTCTGAAATACAATAGGTGTAGTTTTTAATAGTCCACATCAATCCACATTTTTTAGCATTGGTATGATATTGTAAAGACATTCCTTTTCCAAGTTTTCCTATTCCTTTAAAGGATCTCAGGGAGGTAAATTGGTCAGCCATAATTTATTTTTGGAGAGAGAAAAATAATAATTTTTAAAGAGATGTTTTGAACTTAAGTCCCAGATGTGTGTATTTTGCACAGCTTTTTTTAAATGAATGAACCAGAAAGAATTAGGCCTGTATGCATTTGGCCCCTTCCCAGCAAAAACCTGATCTATGGGCATGGGCAATAGGAGTGCATCTTCGGTGGCTTCCTAGATTAAGGCCTTTGGAGTAGGAAAAAAACTGTGTGTGTTGAATAAAATTGCTTAATATGGTGAGCACCACCCACCAAGCGCTGCTGCTCCAGTCATTTTAGTGCGGCTTTTTGTGGGCCGTCATTCAAATAGTGCGTAGCAGCAGGGGTTGGCGGGTTCTGCCTGGTGGAATATGCCCTTTAGGTTAGGTAACAAAAGCTTTAACAGTAACAAACTGCTCACTGGCTTACCAATTCAATGAAATCCTCTTTGGGTTTTCTTTAGTTTTCTCCCTTTTTTAAAAAAAATAATAATATGTGCCTCTGGCATGTTAACCTGTTAGAATAAAGTATGCAAATCTGTCTTTGGCACAAGTGGTGTGACTGCTGAAACTGCATTTGGCTGAAATTGTCAGCTAAGCATTCAAACTTCTTTTGGGCCGCATTTTTAGCTGTTGCGTTGCGAACTCTGCAATCGATAACAACAACCCCTCCCTTTTCTTTTAAAGAAAAGCATGTTTAAAAATGGAATTTCCTTCACCTTTCTGCATTTCAGTTAGCCATACAGTAGTTTTGAGAGCATGTTTTTAAAATACTAGTGTAGAAGAAGGGCCAGAAATGCTTCGTAGCAAGTGGCACAGAAAGCAGGCGAGGACAAAGCACAGTGTTAACATTTGCAAGTTTCAATTTTTACACTTTATATACACACACAGACAAACACACACACACACACACACACACACACACACACACACACACACGTGCACACCATACGCACAACAGCTTGCTTGACTTGCTCAGTTTGAAATAGTCATGCAAAGGGAACAATAAGAATAAGAAGAAAACCAATTGGATAGGCAGTTTTAATTGAAAATCTTTTGCTTGTTAAAAATCAGTTAGATTTAAAAATTGGGCAGTAGTTGTACTCATTGAGACACTTCCATCTGCCTTATCAGTACCATTTTCAGTCTACTTTTTTAAAAACGACAACAACCGTAAACGTAAATTATTGAAAATTTATTACTTGCTGACTATAATAACCTTTGCTTGTATGTAACCGGAAAAAAATGGTTTTAAGAGCCAACATTTAGAATATGACAATGGAGCTGAACAGTTTTTAATGCGCAAGCAGTTCTGTTCTTGTGTATGACTTGTAACCTTAATTTACTGTGTAAAGATGGTTACATTATTTCTTTAGCTTTGTTTGTTTGGAGACAAATAGAGAATGCTTGTTTAAGTATGTCAAGACATAATTTTATCTTGTGGATTTTTACGTTAATGTATTATACGAGCTATATTTTTCATTTGCCCAGAAAGACAGCTTGTATAACGCTTTTGAAAGTTTTCTGCTCTGTAAAGTCTTTAGAGCTGACAGTCCTGTTAAGTTTGTTTAATCTTCATGCTAAAAGTGTCAATGGTGGTTTTGTGAACTGGTCAGAAAAATTCACAGGTCTTAAATGTTTTCGGAAAATTTATATTGGACACTGCTCTTTGTCTAGCAAATAAAAGATGTTAATATATTCCTGTTACCGGCATGTGCACGACTGTTATTAGAAGCCACTTTATCATTTTCCTGCTTTAAATAGAAATGTCTATTTATGAATTCTGCTTGTAGTTTTTTCACAAATAAAATAGTAACATTTAATTAAACCTGAATTTCTATTCTTTGGTGTTGAGGAAAGGACTAGTCAGTTTGCTGTTCTAGCATTTTTCTAGACCGTGTTAGATTTTGGTATCGCTTAATTTACTTTGTTTGCAAGGAAAAGTGTATATTTATTGATATTTCAATTAAGCAAATCTGTGTAGACAGCTGATCTTGTTAGATTGGATTGTGTGTCAAGCTTAGTGAAACTATGTTTTAGTGTGAACACATAAGCTTGTGAACTACTAGTATGTAGGTTTCCTGCACTGTACTGAATTAAGCCACAGCTTGGCTTAGTTTGCTGGATGATGGCTGTTATGCCAACCAAGGCTCATGGTTTTGCACTCTCGAGACTTATCACAAGTTGTGATGAAGGATTATTTTTGGTTTTAGGCTCATTCTTAGTCTGGAACGAGCTAAACCATGAGCCCTGGTTCAGTCTATGTGCTAAGCCAAGTGTGGCTTAGTATGATGCAACAGCAAATTGACCCAGGAGAAGAGAAGCAAGATGGTTGTGTTCTCTGTCCTGTGAGCTCACATGTTTGTCCTAAGCCTTGGTTTAGCTTAGCCTGATGTCCAAACCAGGTGACTTTGTTTCCTGTACTTAATCCTTCGAGTGACAGTCTGTACTCAGAATCCCAAAGACCTTGAGACAGTTAGATAGCTGATCATTTGAAACGTTTTAAGGTAGCATCGTGATATGCTGACAGTTTCGTTCTCTGAAATACTGCTTTGTGGCCATGTAGTACATCAATTTTTGTTTTTTGTTTTTGTTTTTTAAATTCTTTGTGCTTTTCTGGCTCTTTCAGTAGTGGAAACAGGTTTAAACAGCAGCAGTAAAAGCTAGCTTTAAACACTTGTGACTGGAAGAGCAAAGCCACATATTGGTTAGGCAATTTTTTCCTGCCCATTAGTACCTATCAAAGGTGGCAATTCAACCTTTCTGTTGAAAGGGAATTGCTATGTCTCCATTATTCAGTAGTAGAGTCGTGTTATCTTTTCAGCAACCAGAGTTTGAGTGTGGGTATAGAGTACTATTATACGACATATCTGCATCTGGCATGCAATAAACTCTCCATGCCATGTGGCAAGTTTATGAAACTGACCAGCAGCACAATCCTATACAAGTGCATCATAGATACACTTTCTGAGCACAATTCAAAGTGTTGGTGCTGACCTTTAAAGCCCTAAACAGCCTCGGTCCAGTATACCTGAAGGAGCGTCTCCACCTCCATCATTCTGCCTGGACACTGAGGTTCGGCGCCAAGGGCCTTCTGGCGGTTCCCTCACTGTGAGAAGTGAAGCTACAAGGAACCAGACAAAGGACCTTCTCGGTAGTGGCGCCCGCCCTGTGGAATGCCCTCCCACCAGATGTCAAAGAGAAAAATAACTACCAAACTTTTAGAAGACATCTAAAGGCAGCCCTGTTTAGGGAAGCTTTTAATGTTTAATAGTTTATTGTATTTTAGTGTTTTGTTGGAAGTCGCCCAGAGTGGCTGGGGGGACCCAGCCAGATGGGCAGGGTATGAATAAATAATAATAATAATAATAATAATAATAATAATAATAATAATAATAATAATAATAATAAATTATTTATTTTATTATAGAATTGTAGAGCTGGAAGAGATTACCAGAGCCATCTAGCCCAACTCCCTGCAGTGCAGCAATCTTTTGCCCAATGTGGGGCTCAGACCCACAGCACTGAGATTAAGGAGTCTCATACTCTACTGACTGAGCTATCCCATTGAGGAACTTACTCCTGTTTAAGAGAAATCACCCATAGTTTGGTCTTTCTATATGGGCTAAGGCAGGCGTAGGCAAACTCGGCACTCCAGATGTTTTGAGACTACAATTCCCATCATCCCTGACCACTGGGCCTGTTAGCTAGGGATGGTGGGAGTTGTAGTCCCAAAACATCTGGAGGGCCGAGTTTGCCTATGCCTGGGCTAAGGTAACCAGTATCAAGTAGTTACATGTAAATTACTGTTGGGTAAAATGGTTGTCTGAATCCAACCTGAACCTGCTTTTTTATATATATAGAGAGAAAAGCCACAGAACCAGGGCTGCTCTCCCAGGCTACATAACCCAGGCAGACTTTAATCATTACGACTGGGTGAAGTTTCTATGAACAGCCTTGTATTAAATGAGCAAGATCTTAGCAATACGTTTTTTCTTGAGATCATACTTTTACTACAGAAATGTTCAGGTTCTCACAAACTTTTGTTGCACACATGATAAAAAGGTAAAGGGACCTCTGACCATTAGGTCCAGTTGTGGCCGACTCTGGGGTAGCGGCACTCATCGCGCTTTATACTCCCACCTAACTTAGTTATATATATTTTTAGCTGGGAAGCAACAGGAGGCAAAGTGACTTCTAGATGAAAGTTATCGCTCCCATTGCAGCAAATGTGAGTTCCTATTTGTGTGTCCCATGGACTGCCTAGAAAGGGATAGGAAAGCTATGGCCCTCCAGATGTTACAATTCCCATCATCCCTCACAGTTCACCTTGCTGACTGGGACTGTTGGGAGTTGGGGTCCAGTCGCATCCGGAGAGCCACAGGTTCCCCACTCCCAGTCTAGCTTAGTGGGAGACTGGTTTCTGTAGAAACTGCAGGCTTTGGAATTGCTCTCCAAGCTAATAGTGAAGAGGGTCACAAGACCAGTTATTCTCTGCGACTTCATACAGTGTGTATGTGCAGTGTTTTGCCTTTCCAACCCTACAGACATATTTTTTGGGTAGGGCACTAAAATAGCCAGTTTTCTAAAATTACTGCCCCATAAATTCTTCTAAATGGAAATATTCTAACTAGTCCTACGATTCCTTCAAAAATGAGCAACTACATTTTGGATGAACTTGGTGATTTTGATTATCTGTTGATATTTACAGGTCTCCTATATGTGCATTAGAATCATAGAATCATAGAGTTGGAATAGACCACAAGGGCCATCGAGTCCAACCCCCTGCCAAGCAGGAAACACCATCAGAGCACTCCTGACATATGGTTGTCAAGCCTCTGCTTAAAGACCTCCAAAGAAGGAGACTCCACCACACTCCTTGGCAGCAAATTCCACTGTCGAACAGCTCTTACTGTCAGGAAGTTCTTCCTAATGTTTAGGTGGAATCTTTTTTCTTGTAGTTTGGATCCATTGCTCCGTGTCCGCTTCTCTGGAGCAGCAGAAAACAACCTTTCTCCCTCCTCTATATGACATCCTTTTATATATTTGAACATGGCTATCATATCACCCCTTAACCTCCTCTTCTCCAAGCTAAACATGCCCAGCTCCCTTAGCCGTTCCTCATAAGGCATCGTTTCCAGGCCTTTGACCATTTTGGTTGCCCTCCTCTGGACACGTTCCAGTTTGTCAGTGTCCTTCTTGAACTGTGGTGCCCAGAACTGGACACAGTACTCCAGGTGAGGTCTGACCAGAGCAGAATACAGTGGCACTATTACTTCCCTTGATCTAGATGCTATACTCCTATTGATGCAGCCCAGAATTGCATTGGCTTTTTTAGCTGCCGCGTCACACTGTTGGCTCATGTCAAGTTTGTGGTCAACCAAGACTCCTAGATCCTTTTTACATGTACTGCTCTCAAGCCAGGTGTCACCCATCTTGTATTTGTGCCTCTCATTTTTTTTTTTTTTTGCCCAAGTGCAATACTTTACATTTCTCCCTGTTAAAGTTCATCTTTTTTTTTTTGGCCCAGTTCTCTAATCTGTCAAGGTCGTTTTGAAGTGTGATCCTGTCCTCTGGGGTGTTAGCCACCCCTCCCAGTTTGGTGTCATCTGCAAATTTGATCAGGATGCCCTTGAGTCCATCATCCAAGTCGTTGATAATGATGTTGAATAAGACCGGGCCCAAGACAGAACCCTGTGGCACCCCACTAGTCACTCTTCTCCAGGATGAAGAGGAACCATTGATGAGCACCCTTTGGGTGCTCATTAAAGTTAGGTATTGATGAGCTGCGACCCACAGAGTCACAATAGATTTTCAATTTAGCGTCTTGCTGTGAACAACTTGCTCGTCTATTCATTCAGAGGATTATAAATGCAGCCCCCAACTGTATTTTGAAGAAACATGCCCATAGATTTCCTGAACATGAAAACACTCCCGAGAGATGCTTAACAAAATGATCCGGTCAGCAAAGCCAGGGAACGGAAAACCCTGATCATTCTGCAAGCTCTGTGCTTGCTTGGCCTTCATTTCCTCCTGCAGGCAGGTGAGTCACAAATATCTGAAGCGTGTAATGTGACAGATTTCACTAAAGTACTATGAAATTCCCTGTGTAATACACATTTGTGTGCCACACAACCGGTAGCATTTAGGAAGTATTAATTGGCTGCAGCTACCGGAGCTGGCTGGGATGTTGAGACAGGAAAGCTGCAAACTAGTGGAATCCCAAGTTTACGCCAGAGAAAGCTAGAAGGCAAAAAAGTGGTTAGTTTTTTATTTGGCTTTGAAAATGCAGTTCATTCTGAAGAAAAGTTCGTGTTACAGAGCTGAAAATGGCCATACCCTTATTGAAGGGTGGAGTTAATTTGAAATGTGTTGTTGCTGTTGCTCCATGTTCTTCACCTTGCCTACTGAGAGAGATGGTTGTGCGGTCAACCATTTTAATTCCTTTAGATGAATGCACTCAATTGGGTCCATGTAAACGTGGCTGAAACACCTTCCCTTCTTTATTTTTACAACTGTCCAATGCCGGGGGTGGGGAAAATATCTTTATTGCGCTGCACGTAACAGTGAAGTTTGTAACCTCTGTTCACTGAGCTGGGGTGATGGCGGAAGGATGTTCACAAACATTTCAATGACTCGGATAAGGAATGTTCGACAACGGCTCCTTCACAGAAGCTAGATTGCCATTTATCTGAGCCCTAGGGACAGAAGTAGCATTGATGGGGAAAGGGAAGTTGTGAAAAGGCCATGGTCTCATGTTCTGCATTGTCGGGGGAGTTACATTGTTCCTTATTTCACAATTGTGTACCTGAACTGCAAGACAAGACAAAATTTTTTTTTAATTTCCTGGCAAGTGCAACTCTTTAAATCAGGGGTCAGCAAATTTTTTTAGCAGCGGGCTGGTCCACTGTCCTTCAGACCTTGTGGCAGGCCAGAGAAGCAGCACCGGGGGGGGGGGGGTTTGGAGCTGGAAGAAGAGGCGAGGGGGGCAAGTAGTCCTCCCCAGCCCCAGCCGCTGCTCTTACCTTCCCAGGGGCTGCCGCTGCTGCTTCTCATGGGTAAGCAGAGCGAGCTTGTCCACTCCGCTCTCTGGCCCATAGGAGCACCAGGGTGGGGACGGGGACAGGAGGAAGAGGCCGAGCGGCAACAGGAGGAAGAGGCTGAGCGGCGACGGCTCTACCAATCAAAGGCCGCACCTGGTTTACCTCAGCGCAGCGCGGGGACGTCTCTGCCAATCAGGTGTGGCGTTTGAGTGGCAGAGCCGCCGTCACTTGGCCTCTTCCTCCTCTCGCCATCGCCAGGAGTCTTGGCTTCGTGGCGGGTTCTGACTTCGTGGCACAGGCCAGATTTAGGGCCCAGGTGGGTCTGATCCGGCCCGGGGGCCGTAGTTTGCCAACTCGTGCTTTAAATGGTGGTGAGAGATTGCCAGAACTGCTTCTCTAGATGGAGTTGGTTATGCTCAATCTGGAGGCATGAAGCTGACATTTTGTGAGCTGCAGCTCTGAAGCAAGGTTGTGAGGCCTAGTTTCTTTTTCACCTGGGCTTTTTCACCACCTACAGCCATAGCGCTGGTGTGCTCATCGTTCCAGTTCTGCATGCTCTGCCAACGGCCTCTTCTGATGTTACCCAGTTGGCATCAGTGCTACTGTAGTGTGATCTCCTCACACGCCACTCATGTAATGTGTGAAGCCTAATGCTAGTACAGGAAAGGCTTCTGACTTGGCTACTCACGCAAGCATAATCCCAGATCCCACTGAGTGAATAATTTGTGGGTTGGTTGGATTCAGAACTTCCTTCAGAAGAGAGAACTTAAGCACTTGTATGCATGAAAAGGTTACACTTCATTATTTGCACTTTCCAGACACATGGGTATTTTTATTTCAGCAAGCTTTTTCGGCTAGATGACAAGGGGTTCACTTTGTATTTTTTTTTGAAACCTACATATCTTCAATTGTGTTGTGCCTTTTTAAAAACTACTTTTAGCTGTCCAAATGGCTTGTTTGTAAATCCCCTTGAGATATAAGTAAAAGGTCTTTCATGACTCAATAGTAACACACATTGTGATCCTGTCCTTGTCTACTGAGAAGCAAGTCCCACTGCGTTTAAGGGGGTTTACTCTTAGGTAAGTGGGCTACGAGAATGTGGCTCAAATCGCCTGTTTTATGAATGCAGCTGGTGGGACATGCCATTAGCCAAGGTCTAAAGAGCTGTTGCACATGCTCACAGCTGGGTGTGTGGATGAGGATGTGTTTGTTTGTTAACAGAGCCTGGAGCTGTGTTTGTACCAGCTCCTTCTTGCAATATTTCTTTCATCAGCTCTTCCTCAGGTGAGGCCCTCACGTAGCACGTAGCAATGCCATATTGAAGCATTGTTGAAACAAACAAAAAGTCACGTGTTTTCAGAGTTCACTGAACAGCTGTTTCTGTTCCTGATCTCTATCAGGAAGAGAGTACAAGGCCTTTGCATTTTAGTAAACTGCATTTGCAAATAGACTTCTGCTCCAGGCAGTGACAATTGCCACATTTTGTATTGGGCTGTCAGCAGTGCTGTCCCCCCCCTAAAAATAGCTTTAAAAGCTCAACAACTTTGACCAAAAAATAGAGAAAAGCTCAACTTTTCCATCTGGATCTTCACTTTGAAATATGGCAACCCTGGTTAAGAAGGGATCATAGGGGCCAACTCCTAGGGGCTGGGATCCTTTTGTGGGGGGCCCTAAAATATTTGAGGGGGCCAGGGCCTCCTAAATTTGATGGGCACTGCCATTCAAATGGTTTCCATATGTCTTGTGGTCGATTATGTGTGATGGCACTTACACGAGCTCCGCCAAATTTTTATCTAATTTGGCATCCCTTGAAGGGATGGTCCCATTTTGTCCTTTCAACACTTTAAATCTGGCAGGACTGAATTATATTAAACTGCCCAAGGTCACATACTGAGCATCATGGCTGCGGAGAGATTTGGACTCATACTCTTCAGTTCCAATACTGATCTACTGTTTATACACAGGGCTAGTCATATTTGTTCATTCCATGCATGTAAAATTCAATGTGCAGCCCTGTACCCAAAAAAATGAATTTGGGTTCCTTGCAGTTATGGAAGATGTGCAGTCCAAATTGTGCAAAACCTCACACACAGGGGGCTCCGAAGAAAGCAGGAGAATAGTGCATATCTTTGCAAGTGTGCACCATTTATTGGGATTGTGGGATCTGTGTTTTTCTTGGCAAAGAGTTCAGGTTTGGAAGGTTTGTTTTGCAGAGTATTATGGCTGCAGCCTTACCATTCCTTTGCTGGCAACCAGCCCAGGGGGTATTGATTGATGTTTCGCCAGTGGGAGATAATGAGAAGGAGGTTGCCCCTTGATAAGTGGGGAATCTCTCTCTCAAGTGTTTGGAATGAGAGACCCTTCAGAGCCTTGAAAGGATAACACTCCTCCAGCTGAGAGGAGGAAGCTAGAGAGAAATGGCAAAGAGGAGTTGTGAGAGGGAGGGAGGGAGGGAGGGAGGGGGATAGCGTGCACTAAGGCTGCACACACACACACACCATGCATTTAGAGCACATGACTTTCCCCCAATAATCCTGTAGCCGACCCCTCACAAAGCTGCAGTTCCCAGCATCCTAACAAACTAATTTCGAGGATTCTTTAGAAGACATGTGCTTTTAATGTATGTTGTATATTCAGCCTCAGGGTTTACGGCTGCAATGAAGTAGAAATTGGGGTGTAGTCCAATAGTATGGCTAGGTTCTTACAAGACTCGGGGCACAGATCCATGACACAATTTTTTTGGGGGGGAGGGAACCCTGCATAAGTTGTAAATTTAGGCAAACTTTCAGAGAGAAAGCTGTCCTGTAAACAATGTATGTTTAAAAAATAGAAGGGATGGGAGATCTGGGGGCCGGTGCAAAAGACCTAGTGCTCAGGTATAGCTTGACGAAGGTGTGCTTTTTTGCTTCCTTTGCTAGGATATTTGTTAACCAAGCACATACTGCACTCAGTATGTGCTACATGCCTCAAGTGTGCCCTCGTCCAAAGGAAATGAAACCTGATAATGCAGGCTTTGAAACTTATCACCGCTTGCAGATCTGGAGCATGGACAAAATGAAGAAAACTGGTCATAGGACAAAGGGCAATAGGACAAGAGGAGAAAGGAGATGTGCCAGAGGGGCTTGAAGAACGAGGAATAACTAGAATACACCCAGATGAGAGAACTCCTCCATCGTGGTAATTTCAGGCTAAGGCTCGGCTGTCATACTGAAGATCTGGTGCCTTTATCACAGTGTGATTCCTCCTGTTATGGTGGGATGGTGGATTAGTGGCCATGAAGGGACTGTTTGCGGCAGCATCTTCATGGCAGGCGTGGTGCATTCTCAGGTCCAAAGTCAGCTGATCTACACATTCAGAATTACAATATACTATTGACCTCCAGCACCTGGACCAATTCAGACTGTGTGAACAGTGTGAAAATTGACTTGTGAATAGAAAACGACCAACCCAGCTGCAAGAAGGCTATAGCAGATAACTTTTATTCTAAATGTACTAGTATTTTACTTGCATGGTAGTTTTAATATTAGGGGTGGAGGACTGACCCTTCAGGGGTGTGATTCCTGTTCTTGGTCTGATACAGTCTGAGCACATTATTATTCCAAAGTCTAAGTCTGGAGCAGATAGGAATTCATAGTTGTGCTGTGTAAAATGCAGATCTCCCCTTTCTTTTACAAATTTGACAAGTGGGTTAGCTTCTTTCAGTGCTTTTTTTTTAAAGCCTCATATCATGGGAGAAGGGGGGTGGGTGTCCACAAAAGCTTTGGCAGGAGGGTACTCCTCCAGCTGAGAGGGGCCACCAAAGAGACAGCCTAGGCCAGGAATGGGCACCTTGTCAGCTTCCCAGATGTTGGTTTACCAGCTGGGGCTGATGGAAGTTGGAGTTCAACAACATGCAGAGGGTCCCTGATCTAGGCCATTGCCTCCACTGTTTGGCTCTGAAGTTGACACCCTGGTGCCTGTGGGTACCATGTTGTCCATAAAGAGTAAAGGTAAAGGGACCCCTGACAATTAAGTCCAGTTGCGAACGACTCTGGGGTTGCGGTGCTCATCTCACTTTACAGGCTGAAGGAGCTGATGTTTGTCTGCGGACAGTTTTTCCGGGTCATGTGGCCAGCATGACTAAGGTACTTCTGGCACAACGGAACACCAACACCAGAGCAGCACATGGAAACACCGTTTACCTTCCTGCCAGAGCAGTACTTATTTATCTACTTGCACTTTGATGTGCTTTCCAACTGCTAGGTGAGCAGGAGCTGGGACCGAGCAACGGGAGCTCACCCCATCGCGGGGATTCGAACCGCCGACCTTCCGATCGGCAAGCCCAAGGTTCAGTGGTTTAGACCACAGCACCACCCGCATCATAAAGGTCTCCAATTGTGCCCCCAGCAGATGCTTCAGGCTCTGGGTTTTCATTTATAAAAAGTAAGTCTCTAGCCCTCCTAGAAAGAAAGTTATGCGTTGGAGTCAAAACGTCTCTAAATGTCCAGACTGGTGCTGCTCAGTCTTTTCACAGGAAGAATTAATAACTTACAGCTCAAACCTCTATTGAGTTCTCTTTTTTTAACAAGGCTTTCAAAGTACGTTACGAAGCAAAATATGCAGGTCTCTTTCTAAAAGATTTCTTTGCAATGAGCCAGCCTAGCTGCTCCCACCATTCAGTGTTTTCAACCAATAAGTGAAGTGAGAGCTGTGATTGATAAGTGATAGCAATAAGAACCCCTGGTGTATATATAACTTTGGCGAACACAATAATATTGATGGCGCTCACTGCAAAAAGACATGTTCTGATGCCTCATTCATTATTTGCTGCTGGATTCCATTCATTCCATGGAAAACCCACATGTTACTATGAATTTGCAAGCAAGAAGCAGAGCTGGAATCTAAAATGTGCTTTGTGTGAAACAAGGATAGGCTTTAGAAAGAACTGCTGTGCTGTGCTTGCCAATCCAAAGGGAGGGTTTCATAGTCATAGAGATGTCAAGTGTGATGGGTGCCTGACATGCATGCTGTGACAATAATGTAATTTGCAGACATTGGAGTACAATAGCAAGGAAAGTGGGGAATTACTGATGTGAAATGTTCGTGATAGCAAATGATCCTGAAATTGTGGCATTTGGGGAAAGAAAAAGATAGGCAGGCAAGACACAGATGGCAAGATTACGATCGGCAAAGCATGCTCTTTTCTGGATGCTTAAAAAAACCATTTCTATCTTTCTATGGCTGTATGCAAAGCATCAATCTTGGTTTTATTATAACTGAGTGTGGGTGGGATCGTTACAGCATGGAAGTGAACCACAGTGGTGCCACATTGACCGACTGGTAGTAGAGAAAACCCTGGGCACCTAGGCTTGTTTCTTTCCTACCTAGAACAAGATATTAACATGTTTAACCAAAAAATCACAATCCACAAATGTAGGTCTTTTAAATATGGAAGCAGGATCAGAAACAGTTCTAACAGCACAGGTTTTCTTTCCCCACAGGTTTGCCTGTTAACCCACAAACTTCCACACTCATTAAGTGACTGTTAAAACACAAATACCAAATAGCAGTAATTACTATATCATTTGGAAGATCTGGGTTCTATTTTCATCAGCTGTTGCTCTGAACTATTTTTCGCCGTTCCAAAAAAAGATCCAAACACCCCACATTGATACCTCTGATATTAAACAAAAAGGAAAAAGGAGTTCGGGGTCCTTAAATTGTTGCATTTCTTGTGTCCGAAAATAAAATGAAAATTCTTCACGTACTAGAATGTGCATCCAGTTCAGTATGCTTCTCTTCTGGATTTTGGCTGTCATGGGAAAACGTCCAGACATTCTTATGAGGAAAAAAGATCTGGTTCAGCCTCAGCAGGAAACGGGAGCTCCAGGACCTGTTGAAGTATATTATAATGGTGAGTGTTGTCAGTAGCCTACAGCACTACAGAGCACTATCAGCTTCTCTGTGATAATGTGTTTTGTGTGCATTGCTTTGCCAAAGGGGGGGGGGCTGGAGTGAGCCTATCTTTTATGTTCAGGCCACAGAAGAAAACAGGAAATCATCTTAACCAGCAAAAGTGAGTTCTCTTGTGCTGGAGGGCTTTTTCGATGGCGCATTTAGCACTCCTCTGGTGCTAGATAAGCATTAAGCAATAGGGGGATTCTTCACTTCTGTTATGCATGGGAGGTTTCAAAGCCCCACTCTAACTGACACATGCTGTTGTGTGAAGAACATGCTTCCAATACCCCCTCCTTAGAAACCATCCTTTAATGAGTCAGTTTTCTTGAAATGTATTGCATTTTCCATCTTTGGGACAAGGTTGAGTGGAGGGACAGAGCTGTTCTCTTGAGTTGAGCAAACTGCAAACTGTGATCTGTCTCCTAAATATTAAGAGTTAGACTGCTTTATTATTTTTGCATGGTTGATGCTGGCCTTTAACGTTATTTTTAAGGAAATGGTTGCTTTAAATGGGTTTATTGTGTATGTCTCAAAGCAACAGACAAGGTCGCAGGAACCAAAAACAACAACTCATAATAAAATGAGTATAAATGGTGACTTATGAATAGGTGGACAAGACGACATGCAAATTGGATGGATATCTATCATCTATTTATCTACATACACATGAATAATAGCCATTGTTGTGTGACAATTAAAACAATTTCTCAAAATTTCTCAGTTTTTTCCCACTCCTGTACCAGCAGCATGTTTGGCACCAGCTTGGTTGCAGGAGTTGCCAGAAGGAGGCATTCAAGGCACCAGCCAACAGTCTTAGGGACTCCACTGCGGATTTGTGCAGGCTTTTCTTCTTGAAGATATCATGGAATGCTGAGAAGGTTTAGGATCAGAGTTTTCCATTTTCCCCTCACCTCCCTCTACAGCACATGCAAAAACCGCCTTCTTGATCATTGGACCCACTATCGGTCTTATCTGATCAATCCACTGGAGCTTATCTTCACTAAGGGTTTGAGACCCATCAGCTACCCTCACCTGGTTTAGCCAGCCAGTCAAAGCCATTCCCAGGGTGTGGCTGCCGTTGCATGCTGACAGCTTCTAGGAACCACCCAGCTGAGTGCAGGGTGATGACCAATGGTTGGTCATCATTGGCTCCCAGTACAGTGGTACCTCGGGTTACATACGCTTCAGGTTACAGACTCTGCTAACCCAGAAATAGTGCTTCAGGTTAAGAACTTTGCTTCAGGATTGTTGGTATTAAAGGGTTAAAAGGCTCTAATCAAGACGCTCTAATCACTGAGCAGCTGAAAGTCGTTAAGCTTCCAGGAATGTGAGTTTGTATAAATAGTCAGCTCACTCCTGTGTTTGTCCCTTCCTCCCCTCCTTTCTTTTGGGCGTGTTTGCTGATATGTGTGGTTTGTCACCAGGGTTTTTTTGTTTTTGTGTAAATAAACCTTTTATTTGAGTTTCAAACCGCTTGCTCCAAGATTCCTTTATTGAAGGGATGCTGACTCTCCAGCCCTTCTTGGGCCGCTGCGCGAAATGCTCTGCTGTAATGGGACATTGTGGCGGCAGAAGCGCACTGGACATTGCGCTTAGCATTAAACTAATTAAAGTTTAATGGGACAGGTTATGGATGTTTGTACGTCAAGAAGGAGATAAGGAGTGCAGTTCAGAGTGATTTATGAAAGGACTGGAGCGAAGACAGAAGCGGTTGCCGACAATGAAAGCCTTCAAAGCAGCTTGAGTCCTGCAACGTGCCTAGAAAAAAGTTTTAAACAGGCACTGCGCAGTTTGTACTCGCTGGAAGACGTCTTATTCCTCAAGGAGCCACCTCAGCAGCTGGGAGACGGTCTACAGGTGTGTGAGTATCGTTCCTAAGCCCCAGGGAGGATGGCAGAGTCCCAGGAAAGTTTTACTGTCCCATTTACGCGACTCAATGGGAAAAATTGGCAAGATTGGAAGGCTAGAGTAAGGGTTTGGTTGCAAGCAAAAGAGTTGTGGAGTTGTACTGAAGCACCGCCTTTACAGGCAGCTGCAGACGCGTCTGCAGAAGACAAAGCAGCAGCGGCAGCTTCACAGAAACGCGACAGGAAAGCCCAAGGTCTACTAGTTTTGGCAGTGGGACCAGAGCAAATGCCTTATGTTTCTGAGTTAAAGAACACGCATGAGGTCTGGACGGTTCTGCAGCGGCTAAATTCCAGAAACACTGCAGGGGCCAAGATCCATGCTACAAGATGTTTGTTTGATTTACGTCTCCAACCGGGAGCGTGTGTGAAAGAACATATTGCCAAAATGGTGTCTGCCTTTAATCAACTAAGACAGCTGGGCATTCCTTTCTCTATGGAGCAGCAGTCATACGTATTGTTGTCTTCTCTTGATAAAAGCTATGAGACTCTAGCTTTAACTTTGGAAGCTATGCCTTCAACTGAATTAACCCTTGAATACATTTCTTCTCGACTTGCAGATGAACAGGATAAAAGGCAAAGAGAGAGAGGTTTGTCTTCAAAGGGGAGTTATGCTGTGCCTAAGAGTGGGGATGCTGAGTTTGAGAACACAGTAAATGCTTTTGCAGCTAGACACTGTTTTCGCTGTGGTTCCTCTTCCCATTTAATCAGGAATTGTACATGTGAACCTGGTCAAGACAGCACCAAGGCCATTACCCCTAGTTACCAGACAAGGAGTTCCAGGGGACGTCGAAGAAGAGGAGGAGGTCGTGGCTACTCCCACAGCACACAGCACATGGCTTCAGCAATGGCGTTGATGCAAGGGCGTGGCCAAGGCAGCAATCTACGCTGGTTGATCGACAGTGGTGCATCTCACCACCTGGTGGCGCCATCTAGTGTCCGTTTGCAGAATTGCAGACATTTGCAAACCCCTAAAGTTGTGACAATGGCAGATTCAACTAAACGTTCCTTAGAGAACGTAGGCACAGTGTTCCTGAATTGTTTGCAAACAGAAATTGATGCCTACGTGCTAAAGGGAATGAAGGGGTGTATTTTGTCTGTGTCAGAACTTGATAGAAATGGGTTTAAAACTGTGTTTGAAAATGGGGTTTGCACTATTTCAAAGAATAACGTATCTCTTTTGCAGGTGGAATGCAGAAATGGGTTATATTATTTTGAGACAAGTCCAGATGAAGTTGAACAGGTTCATGCTGGTTGTGTGAACTCGCCTACCCATAATTCTTGTGTTCATTTATGGCACCGCCGTTTGGGACATATTAATTTTCAGTATGTTAAAAGGCAACCTGAATTATCAGAAGGGTGCAAATTGAACAAATGTACTAAGTATTTGGATTGTACTGCATGCAAAAGTGCGAAGGTTCATAGATGCAGCTATCCCAGTTCAAATAGGAAGTCTGACAAAGTATTCCAACTTGTGCATATGGACCTATGTGGCCCAATGCCTGTTGCTAGCATGGGAGGTTCGAAGTATGCACTGTGTCTCTCGGATGACAAAACAAAGGTTACATGGTTTTTTCCTCTCAAAACAAAAGCAGATACTGCAGAAACAGTTAAAAATTGGGTTCATGCAGTAGAACTTGAATTCGGTACTAGAGTACTTGCTTTTCAGACAGACAGAGGGTCAGAATTTACCGGGTCTGTGTTGCAGAATTTCTTTAAGAAAAAGGGAATTAAGCATCGTCTGTCTACACCTTATTCCCCCCAAGAAGGAGGTGTGGCCGAACGTAAAAACAGGGTTCTGCAAGAGTTGGCAAACTCCATGTTGTTTGATGCTAAACTCCCTCAAAGTTACTGGGCGGAAGCCTGGCAGGCGGCTACTCATGTTCTGAACCGAGTATATAATTCGGTAATTGATACTACGCCATATTTTGCATTATATGGGAAGAAGCCCAAAGTTAATTACTTTCGGGTGTTTGGATCTCAAGCCTATGTACTTATCCCAAAAGCGTTAAGGAAAAAGGGAGGTCCAAGGGCTAGGAAACTCATCTTTTGCGGGTACGAACCACATGCCAAATCTTGGAGGTTCGTGAACCCAGATGGGGATACTACAAGAGTGGTCCTCAGTAGGAGCGCTGAATTTTGTGAGCAATCCGGATGGACTCACTTACATGCTAACCCTGACATTTTGAGAGACGATTTAGGCCTTTATGCTGAGAATGAAAGTCCAGAGGGTGGTGAGCCAGAAGGGGACGGTGCACATGGTTCAGATGCAGATTCTGACCAGGCACAAGGTTCTTCTCCTAAGGTAGAAAAGCCAGAATCTAGGAGTGTTCCAACATCGCCAGTCAGTAGGCCTAGCAGACAGCAAAAGCGAAGCAGGTCGCCTGCAACACCAAGCCCAAGGGAGGTATCTAAACGGAGGTCTTTATCCCTAGAGGCACGTCCAGACATAAAGTCTGAGACAGATTCTGACAGCCAACGGTCAGAGGGGGCACAAGAGGAGCAATTGCGCAGGTCAAAACGCGCCACGAAGGGCAAGCCGCCAGAGCGGTTTAAGGTGACAAGTGTATACGTAAATATGGCACAGTGTGAGCCAGATAGCTATATGGAAGTACAACAGCTTCCAAGCTCAGAAGCCGTAAAGTGGCAGGAAGCAATGGAAAAAGAGATGGCTTCAATGAAGTCTCTCGGTGTGTTTACAAGTACAGAGCTTCCAAAAGGGCAACAAGCTGTAGGTTGTCGATGGGTATATCGTTTAAAGCCCACAACTAATGAGGAGTTGCAATATAAAGCCCGACTAGTTGCAAAAGGGTTTTCGCAGCGCAAAGGAGTTCACTATTCTCAAATTTATGCCCCTACTTCAAGATCGGAGTCATTAAGAATGCTTTTAGCCTCTTCAGCTAAGAAGGGAAATAAGCTGTTTCATTTTGATGTCAATGTGGCTTATTTAAATGCAGACTTACAGGAGGAAGTCTATATGACACCACCACCAGGTTTTGAAGGAGACAAGCCAAACCAGGTCTGGCGCCTACACAAATCCATTTATGGGTTGAAACAGTCCGCCCGTAATTGGAATTCCTGCTTAAACGATGCTCTAGAGAGCATGGGGTTCAGAAAGAGCGCAGCAGATGCGTGTCTTTATCTAAAAGGCTCGGGATGTGAACAAGAAGCAGTCTTGATATTTGTTGACGATTTATTATACAGTGGAAAGGACGATAAACTTGCACAACAATTTGCCACAAAGCTTGGAGAAAGGTTTCAGATAAAATCACTAGGCAATGTATCTGTTTATTTAGGAGTTAAAATTCAGCAAGATGAAAATGGTAACTATTGGCTCAGCCAAGAAGCTAAAATCCAGCAGTTGCTGGAAAGGTTTAAAATGGACAACTGTGCTGGTGTTAAAACCCCAATGGAGTTAAGTTACATAAAGGATGCTCAAGCTGAGCAACAGGCAGAGTTCTGTAATCCCGGGGTTTACCAGTCAGCGATAGGCAGTCTACTCCACATTGCACAGTGGACTCGGCCCGATATAACATATGCTGTCAACATGCTGTGTAGACAAGCTGAAAAACCATCAACGCATGCTTGGCAAGGAGTAAAAAGAGTTTTAAGGTATCTCCAAACTACCAAAAGGTTTCGCTTAAAACTATCAGCAGAGGGCAGCACACAACTTGAATGTTGGGCCGACAGCAGTTGGGCAGATGCTGGACCAGATAGAAAATCAGTGTCAGGAATGGCGATAAAATTTGGAAATGCACTAATTGGTTGGAGATCAAGAAAACAATCACTTATAGCTTTAAGTTCAACTGAATCTGAGTTCAATGCATTATCAGATGTATGTAGAGAACTGGAATCTTATAAGCAACTGGTACAAGAATTGTTTGGAGAATGTTCCCTACCTATCAGAGTGTGGGAAGACAATCAACCTTGTATTAAACTAGCTAAATCAGGTCAATTCAAGACACACACAAAACACTTGGATATCCGTTATCAAAATGTATGCCAAAGTGTAAAACAAGGTTTAATTGAACTAAAGTATTGTCCAAGCCAAGAAAATCTCGCAGACGGTTTTACAAAAGCTTTGAGTCCGCAATCTCATAAATGTTTCTGTTCAGGTTTAAATTTGAATTAAGGTTGGTACAGCTCAGTGTTACGAGCGAGAGGGGGTGTTGGTATTAAAGGGTTAAAAGGCTCTAATCAAGACGCTCTAATCACTGAGCAGCTGAAAGTCGTTAAGCTTCCAGGAATGTGAGTTTGTATAAATAGTCAGCTCACTCCTGTGTTTGTCCCTTCCTCCCCTCCTTTCTTTTGGGCGTGTTTGCTGATATGTGTGGTTTGTCACCAGGGTTTTTTTGTTTTTGTGTAAATAAACCTTTTATTTGAGTTTCAAACCGCTTGCTCCAAGATTCCTTTATTGAAGGGATGCTGACTCTCCAGCCCTTCTTGGGCCGCTGCGCGAAATGCTCTGCTGTAATGGGACATTGTGGCGGCAGAAGCGCACTGGACATTGCGCTTAGCATTAAACTAATTAAAGTTTAATGGGACAAGGATGAGAACAGAAATCATGTTCCGGCGGCGCGGCGGCAGCAGGAGGCCCCATTAGCTAAAGTGGTGCTTCAGGTTAAGAACAGTTTCAGGTTAAGTACGGACCTCGGGATCAAATTAAGTACTTAACCCGAGGTACCATTGTATGTTTCCAAGCACAATTCAAACTGTTTGTGCTGACCTTTAAAGCTCTAAACGGCCTCGGTCCAGTATACCTGAAGGAGCGTCTCCGTCCCCATCATTCAACCCGGACACTGAGGTCCAGTGCTGAGGGCCTTCTGGCGGTTCCCTCACTGCAAGAAGAGAAGTTACAGGGAACCAGGCAGAGGGCCTTCTTGGTAGTGGTGCCTGCACTGTGGAACGCCCTCCCACCAGATGTCAAGAAAATCTGACATTTAGAAGACATCTGAAGGCAGCCCTATTTAGGAAAGTTTTTAATGACTGATGTTTTAATGTATTTTTAAGATTCTGTTGGAAGCTGCCCAGAGTGGCTGGGGAAACCCAGCCAGATGTGTGGGGTATAAATAATTTATTATTATTATTATTATTATTATTATTATTATTATTATTATTATTTAGAAATCAATGTGGGACTGGACTTTGCTGCTGCCTGCAAACTTATCTTTCCAAGCATTGATGCTACTTGCTTTGGTAGACATTTGTAGCACCATGACAGGAATAAAATCCCAGCTGCCTCTTGCATATGTCAGCAGATGTCCACAACAGTCATCCTGCACAGCTGTCGATCAGCCTGGGGCTGCCTTATTCTTACAAGGGATCATAGTTTCTAAGAATGCCACTGCATTTTGGTCGTCTTGCTCCAGCAAACTAAAGGTGTGATCCTTTACACCACAGGTGGCAAAATGCAATGTAGGGATGGATCCACTCCCTAACACAATTTTTTTTCTCTGGCTTCCTGAAGTTTGGGAAGTTGTGATAAAAGTGGGAGGGTGGGAAAGCAAACACGATGCTGGGATGAGTGCCCCATCCTTGGTAATTAGACAAATGGTCTGATGAGTGGGGAAAGAGGTCATAAGTCCTTGCCTCAGCTGATCTACATGGATCAGATGAAGAGGTGTGTGCGGTGTGTGTGTGTGTGTGTGTGAGAGAGAGAGAGAGAGAGAGAGAGAGAGTGTGTGTAAAGGGACCCCTGACCGTTAGGTCCACTCGCGGATGACTCCGGGGTTGCAGCACTCATCTCGCTTTACAGGCCAATGGAGCCGGCATTTGCCCGCCGACAGTTTTTCTGGGTCATGTGGCCAGCATGACTAAGCCACTTCTGGCGAACCAGAGCAGCGCACGGAAATGCCATTTACCTTTCTGCCAGAGCAGCATCTATTTATCTACTTGCACTTTGATGTGCTTTCAAACTTCTAGGTTGGCAGGAGCTGGGACCGAGCAACGGGAGCTCACCCCGTCACGGGGATTCGAACCGCCGACCTTCCGATCGGCAAGCCCTAGGCTCTGTGGTTTAGACCACAGCGCCACACACACACACACACACACACAGAGAGAGAGAGAGAGAGAGAGAGAGAGAGAGAGAGAGAGATGCTTATACCAACCACTGGCATGCTTCACTGGGAGGATTGGTGAAGGAGTGACTGCATCCCTTGGGTCAAAAAAAGTGAGTCATCCCTGCTATACACACTTTACCTGGGCAATAAGTCCTGTGGAGCTTAATAGGACTTCTCTGAGTTGACCTGTGTAGGCTCATGCTGAGTATCAGCTGCTTCTCAGGAAGATGCAAGAGCAGCTTTCTGTCCATCCTCAAGTTGACAAAATGTCGCAAGCAGCAAGGGGCAGCTCCCTCCCTCGCATAGCTAAACGACAGTCCATTAAGATTAATGGTGTGACTCAGACTGAGCACCAATAAACTGGAAGAGAAAGGAAAGCCGATTCCTTAGTGAAATGGAATTCAATTCTGTGTGGATCGGTTTTCAAGTAATATGCCTCTGAGAATGTTACAAAGCAAATGAGAGACTGTCAGAGTGACGCTAGTGTGGGGGGTCAGCTCAGCATCTGGAGCCATCAAGGAGGGGTTGCTGAACAGACCTAGCACATCTGGCATTGCTGAAGCCAAATCAGGACCAAGGACTCCTAACTGTACGTCCAGCATTCTCGTTTCATTTCCATTTTATTCATGTCCCTCCCCCACCCCCACTGCTAGTATAAAGAAGGAAGGGGGAAGGGGAGACGGTGGCCGCAATGGTGTAAGATTTCTGCCTTACACCTCTTTAATAAGGTTAAAGCTTAGTCACATTATTCTGCCCATTCCCTCACATACTGTTGAATTTCGGATTTTATGAAAAACAAGGAATAAAATTCTGCCTAGTATTTTAAATATTTGCAAGTTGCTCTGGAGCCTTTGTTTTAGTAGAAAATGATAAATAAATGCTTATTATTATTATTATTATTATTGTTGTTGCAATTTTCTCCCACCCCATTTCTGATACCAGAAGTCACTCTAGGATGGGAGAAAAATGTTTAAAAGGGCCAAGCACAGCGAAGTAAGACGGAGGAGAGGGACAGGAATCGCTCCCCTTCTCCACAGACTCCATTTCATGAGAAGGGTAGAGCACCCCTGTGTCGAGGCTGAGCCAAGAAACACACCAGAGTCAGGAAGACTTTGTTGCTCAGGCAAGGTCCCATCCCAAACACGAAGCCATTTGGCTGGCCTCTCTGTCCAAGAGGACCCAATGTTTGCTGTTGGCATCCATCTGTCTCAGGAGACTTCAGGAGTGAGGTCAAACCATTGGAGAGTTACAGCGCCTGCTGTGGCTGTAGAGACTGATACGAGAGAGACATGTTTTGTTGCAGCTGGGACATATAAAGGCATCCAGTTGTGCTACTACAGATGCACCATAGAGTTTCTTCTCACTGCACTCCTCCCAGCAGACATTCCTCCTCTAGTCACTGCTGTGGATGCACAACCTGACTGTCTGTCTCCAGGCAGTGCAGTCATCTATTCCCACACAGCAGGGTTAATCTTCCACATCTGTGGATATGTATCTTTGTAACACAGACCCATGGGTCTGGTGCCTGAAGCCAGCTCCCTGCAGAGCATGTCCTGGGGGATCCTGCCCCTTTCCATTCTACATACATGATGAAGCCAGCATAGACGTCGCGGAGACAGAACTGCTGGGAATGTGAGCATGGGAGAGCACATCTTAGTTTGAGATTCTGTCCTGCCATGTGATGCCCAAAACCTTCCTGATGCAGCACATATAGAAGGCATTGAGGCGTCAATCCTAGCAGGTATAAGTTGCCCATGACTCACTTCCATAAAGCAGCGTGCTCAACATTAGTCTGCATTAATGTGGCCAGTCCTGACCCAAGGAACTATCCCAACCTTGTCATAACTTATCACCTGGGGCAGCTGTATGGTTTTAGCCTCGGCAGCTCCTGATAGGCTGCTCCATCATATCTACTTTGGCTGTGTACAAATGAAGGAAGTGCATTTTGCCACCACTTTGCCTAGGTAAAATCCCAACTTTCCGTCCATGGGATGATGCTGGTGTACAGCACCTAACCTGGCTTTTCACTTCTTCACTGGTCATTAGGGGACAGGAATCACACTGGAATGGAAAGCAGAGGGAGCTGGGAGAAAGGAATAGAATGGAACGGGGTTTGAGAGAGAGAGAAAGTAGGGCAGGGATAAGAATCCTCAGGACTGGGGGGATAAATTGTAACCCCCCCATCTTTGCTTCTGGCCCCACCCACGACTGGCATGTGATGGGTACAACCCCAGAGGTTAGTCTAGAAGGGAATGTAGCCACTGGGCTGGAAAAGGTCCCCTGCCTCTTTTCAAGAATGAGAAACCTTGATCCATGAATTATTATTTTTTTATAAATCCCAGAGTGGACCATCTCTCCTGAGCCAAGCTTGCCTAGGGCGAGAGGGCAGTTCAAATGTGGTTTGCCCCAGTGAGCCAACCTCTCCTGCAGCTCTGCAAAAATTCAGGAGATGGCAATTCAGCAAGAGCCCCCACTACTCTTAAAAAAAAGTCATGCGGGGGAGTCTTATTGATTTCCCATTGAAATACTTAAGAGGTTTCACTCTCCAGTGGAAACCTTTGGTCTAGAAGGGAGGCGGCATCTTTTTTGAGCAATGCAGACTGACAGGCCCTTTCAGATGTGTGCTTTAGCCTGCCATAACTGCCAGCTCTGCCAGCAGCTTATCCTGCAGCTGTTACTGTCTGAATCTTTTTCTTTTTCCCCTCTGAAAAGTAGAAATTCCACAGAGGCCTTGAGTCAGCACGGGAGTGCCACACATTAACCTCTCTTTTCAATAGGCTTTTAGGAGAGGAGGCAGAAGGAAGTCTAGTCACACTGGCAAAGTGTCTGGGGCAGATGCCGGGAACTCGCAGAGTTGTTTATGAGGGAAAATCAACCGATTTGGCAAGCCCTGCTTAATAAGATGAAAGAGTGAAAACACTGTGGCAGAGAGGATTATTCTCCGATCTGGTGTGGCATAGTGGCCAAAGGCTGCAACCTCTGTTTGCACTTTTCTGAAATTAAGCTACATTTCTCAAAAAAGGCACAAGATTATGCTGAGCTAGAGAGTCTCCAATTCAAGTTTCACCTTAGCCATTAACTCACTGGGTGGACTTAGGGTACCACCCTTGGTTTACTTTCTCCCTGCCCCTCATAACTGAGGGGTAATACTTTATTGTGCATTACAAAGGTTGGTTATAAGAGTTACATGCATTTTAAGTCCTTTGAATGTGTTGACCACAAGTCAACTGAAGTTAATTATGACCAAGCCTCCACAGGAAGCAAGGTGACTGTATATATTTCATGTCGTTGCTGTTTAGTTGTGTCCGACTCTTCATGACCCCATGGACCAGAGTACGCCAGGCACTCTTGTCTTCCACTGCCTCCCGCAGTTTGGTCAAACTCATGGTGGTAGCTTTGAGAACACTGTCCAACTATCTCATCCTCTGTTGTCTCCTTCTCCTTGTGCCCTCCATCTTTCCCAACATCAGGGTCTTTTCCAGGGAGTCTTCTCTTCTCATGAGGTGGCCAAAGTATTGGAGCCTCAGCTTCATGATCTGTCCTTCCAGTGAGCACTCAGGGCTGATTTCCTTCAGAATGGATAGGTTTTATCTTCTTGCAGTCCATGGGACTCTCAAGATATTTCATATTTAAATTTAAATTAATGTTTTATGTTTTTAAAAAAAGTGAAAGGGAGGATAAGCCACAAGGGGACTTGGGCAGACTTGCTCTATTCATTTGTTTCAGTGAGACTTATAGGACATGCTGTACCTTTAAAACACATTTTTCTCTCAAAGAATTATGGGCACTGTAGTTTACCCCTCACAGAATTACAATTCCCAGCTGCCCTTAACAAACTACAGAGCCCAGAATTCTTTGAGGGGAAATGTACTTTGAATGTGCTTTAAAGGTATAGTGTATCTGTACCCTGATTGGATTATAGATGTAAGTAGTAGAAGTAATAAGAATATTATTATTTAGTAAACTGAAATATAATACATTTATTTCTACTAGGCTTCGTCACCACGAGCTCTCCCTCTCCTGCCCACCCACAAGTCGGCCGCCACCTCATTTGTGCATAGCCTCAACATGAATGGGAACATGTGGAGACCAAATGCTAGAGTTTCCACTGCAGTAGTAATATTAAAAAGAGAGGGAGAACCTCTCCTGAATTTCCTCCTTCACAGGACTTCACAGACAGCCCAGGTAAGTGGAAGGGCAGAAGCTGAGGAAAAACCGGTAAGCATCTGATTTGAATTATTGCGACTGATAGCAATCAGGCGAGAGAGAGAGAGCTCCAGCTGGAGAGCCTGTGCGTCATTCATTCAGTTATTTATTTATTTAGATTGGCTTGATTTATGGCACTCCAATTGCCTAGGTGGCGGCTGGAGCAATCGCTCACTTCTGCTTTCTGATTTACATCCTGCCGCTGGAATGAAGCTTGGAAAGGGCTCTGAGGCTAAAAGGGAGGCAGTATTGTTCTCTGTGTGGTTAAAATGAAAAAGCCGAAGATCAAAGGTTGCAGCCCATGTGCTCGCCCAGAGGCTCTGATCCTGAGTCTGGGCAGGGTCTCAAAAGGCAGAGCGAACTCCCACAAGACATCTGCATAGCTTCCGTTGAGCTCTAATAATGCCTGTTTTAGAATCTCGCCCCTTGAGGCTCCCAGTTGTGAACCCTCAAATGTTGCAGGCTCCCATTTACAACCAGAATAATTACATACGGACACTTTTCTTACATTTTAGTGTCTGCAGAAGACAGAGAGCATAGCATCACCTTTCTGTCTTTCCTCTGTGTGTGACCATTACTCATTTCATGACATGCCTTGCAGCGTGACCTCTCCATTCTGTAGCTCTGTGGACCCTTTTAAATCTTCCTAAGAACCTGTGTTGCTCTTCAGCTGTGTCAACCCATGGCAAGACTATGGTATGAACCTGCATACGTATACAGGAATCTCCCAGGCTTTGACACTTGGCATGCTGCCATTACAAATATTATAGAAGGAAGGGGTACGAAGGTTTGCAAAGGCAACCTGTGCAGTGGCAGGCCAAAAGTCCAAAGCTGGGTTGATTTCTGCACATGCCAAGAGTTTCAACAAGCAGCCACCACCTTGTAATTTTTACACCCGAAAAGTCAGCCTGGATTGGCCTGATTCCATAGCCTCATAGACTGAAGTGAAGGATTCCTAAGATGGTCTGGTGGTTGGCTCCCCCCCCCCCACACACACACATAGACTGATCTATGGCTTCCTTGATGCTAACTGCATTGAACTACTGCAATGCACTGTATGTGGGGCTACCTTTGAAGGTGACCTGGAAACTACAACTAATCCAGAATGCGGCAGCTAGACTGGTGACTGGGAGTGGCCGCCAAGACCATATAACACCAGTCTTGAAAGACCTACATTGGCTCCCAGTACGTTTCTGAGCACAATTCAAAGTGTTGGTGCTGACCTTTAAAGCCCTAAACAGCCTTGGCCCAGTATACCTGAAGGAGCATCTCCAACCCCATTGTTTAGCCCAGACACTGAGGTCCAGCTCTGAGGGCCTTCTAGCAGTTCCCTCACTGTGAGAAGTGAGGTTACAGGGAACCAGGCACAGGGCCTTCTCAGTAGTTGCGCCCGCCCTGTGAACAGCCCTCCCATCAGATGTCAAGAAAATAAACAACAATCTGACCTTTAGAAGACATCTGAAGGTAGCCCTGTTTAGAGAAGTTTTTAATGTTTGATGTTTTATCACATTTTTAATATTCTGTTTTGAGCCACCCAGAGTGGCTGGGGAAACCCAGCCAGATGGGCAGGGTATAAATAATAAATTATTATTATTACTATTATTTGGACTTAGGACCACCTGATCCTTGTCCATCCTACCTGCTAGTTTTTAAAGGCTGTTATGCAAGCATGGCATGTGAAGCTGTCGCTACTTCTGCCCAGTGCTGCTCTTCCAACTGTTGTGGCCAAGAGGGCTGTTTATGGAAATTAAATGGCTGCCCAAGGGGATTAGTGGGAAAGTGGAGCAGAAGGTGTAGTAGCTGCATGCATCATTTTGAAACATTTAACTCATTCTCTCAATCAGTCGCCTCATTCCTAGACTTAAAATAATAATAATAATAATAATAATAATAATAATAATAATAATAATAATAATAATAATGATGATGTATCAGTGCTGATTTGAATGGGAAATCATTTTATTCTATTCAAATTTAAGATTGGTTATTGGCTAACAGCAAGGCTGAGTTTGAAAAACATGGTTGAATGGCGAAAACACAAAAAATAGGGCTTTTTCCAAGGCAAATCTGGCCAGCTGGCACCTAAGTTGTCTTCCAGGGTATGTTTAATCATCACAACCATTCTTTAAAGTTGGTTCCTTCCCAAAGTACTTTCATTCTGTTGGTGATTTGAAGGCTTTAGTTCAAGCCTTTTATTGAGTCCTCCATTCAGTTTTCAGATATTCTTTTGTAGACATGCCAAATCCATCTCTCTCTCTCTCTCCCTCTCTCCTCTGAGTCTGTTTATTTGTTATCTGTCTATCATCTATCTATCTGTCTATCATCTATCTATCTATCTATCTATCTATCTATCTATCATCTATCTATCTATCTATCTATCTATCTATCATCTATCTATCTATCATCAATCTCTATTATCCATCTAGCTATCATCTAGCTATCTGGAATATAAAACAATGTGGGATGCTGTAGTATTCAAGCAGGACACAGTTTCATGTACAATATTTCAACTTTGCTTTTTCAGGCCAAAACAGAAGTGAAGTGTATCATCTCTGTGATCTCCCACTTTGTAAAATAAAACAACAGTAACTTTTTAAAAAAAACATGAGGTGGCCATTGACACAATTGCACCTGAGTGGAAACTTGATACAGTGTCTGTTGAGGTGTCCCAATATACTATCCTGACTGATTTTATGGGATCAATTTCAGTTCTTGATAGGGCTTCTTCTTCTTCTTTTCAGCTGGAGCTCACCAGAACTCAACTCTGACACCTCTCAGGTGGGTATCCTTGCCATTCTAAGAGAACATGGGGGAAGTTCACGGTGAGCTCAGGCACCTCTTTTTCCAGAAAAATAGTGCTGGTTATTGATGATGTGAAGTAGACATGAAGTTGTCTACTGCATGCTCTCTCCCTCCATCTGGAGGGCCACAGCTTTGTTCCCCAAGAACAATACCAAATTTGCATGGTTCTGTAAGGTGGCATCCTGCATGCCTATGTTCTGGCCATTTTCATTAGGCACCTGGAAATGATGGATTGCAACCAGCGCAAGGGTAAGTAAAATTCTGCCTTGAGTATATGATTTTGTCTTGAGCTAATGATTCTGACTTGATGTTATTACATGTACAGTGGTGCCCCGCAAGACGAATGCCTCGCAAGACGAAAAACTCGCTAGACGAAAGGGTTTTCCGTTTTTTGAGTCGTTCCACAAGACGAATTTCCCTATGGGCTTGCTTCGCAAGACGAAACGTCTTGCGAGTTCTTGCGAGTTTGTTTCCTTTTTCTTAAAGCCGCTAAGCCGCTAAGCCGTTAATAGCCACTAAGCCGCTAATAGCCGCTAAGCCGTTAATAGCTGCTAAGCCGCTAAGCCGCTAATAGCCACTAAGCCGCTAATAGCCGTGCTTCGCAAGACGAAAAAACCGCAAGACGAAGAGACTCGCGGAACGGATTAATTTTGTCTTGCGAGGCACCACTGTAAGTGACTTAGGAGAGCCAGAAGATATATCTGAAAATGTGGGACCTTAAGGTAGCAAAACATGTAGATCAGCCAACAGATGAGTAGGCTGGGCACTTTTCTTTCCAGATTGGCTCCATGGGACCATGAAGACTACAGTCTAGGCTTATCAAAGCCAGGCATCTCATCAGACCCAGGCGGTATGTGCGGGGAAAGTGGGGATTTTAACTAAAAAGAATCTCGAAGGCCACAGGTTCCCCACCTTGGGTCTAAGCCAATGGAGGTGTAGCTCCATAATAGGTAGAGTTGAAGACCTCCAGGAGAATGTGGAAAGAGCTGGGATTTCACTCATTAGTGACTGTGATGGGTTGCTGTGTCCATCTTTTCTTAACCCTAATTATTTCTGTAATTTTCTTCAAAGGAACCCAGCTAGGCCTTAGGCGTTGAGTAATGTAGAAAGTTATTACTGCTATTATAATATATGGCAGAGCGGTAACTCTTTGCTTCTCTGGTGCTGGGAGTGTGTCACAATTAACCTTAACAACTGGGTTTGGCTGTTTTGTAGTGGAGCTGATACGGTGAGGGAATGTCATCTCATTAAGAGCTGTGTTGGAGACAAGCGCCTTCCTGTTCTTCAGTGCATGAGAGGAGGACGTTTGCAGTTGCCCTCCTACTTGCAATTAGAGAAAAACCCCTGCTGTTTGCTGGGATGCTTGTGGGTTTAAGGCAGACTATTAACATTCCTTAATCATTGCATTATTTTTAGCAGCTTTTAAAGCAAGGGCAGCGCGAAGAAAGGCTCCGAGTTGTAGGTGAAGCATTCCATGATGAATGACTGCGCACGTGAACGTTTAATTGAGAGACTGCCAGAACGCAAATGATTGTCACCCTGGAAAGGCCAGACATGAGGCATGCGTTTTGTAGCCAAAAGATAAAATGTACCAGCCTTGGATCTGAGCTGCACAACATCACAGTGAAGACGTAAGAAGAGTCCTGCTACATCAGACCAAAGGCTCATCTAGCATCGCATTCCTCATTTCCCACAGTGGCTAAAAAAACAGATGCCTCTGGAAAGCCCATATTTCAAGCAGCTTGTGAAAGAAGCACATAGATAAACAGTGACATTTGCTCCTGCAGGAGGCAGTGACGGCCACCAACTTTGATGAGGAGGAGGATGGTAACAACAATTTTTATTATTATTTACATGCCGTCCATGTTCCCACTCTGGGAAGCTCCCAGCAAAATATTTAAAACACAGTAAAACATCAAACATTAAAGACTTCCCTATCAGATGTTTTCTAAAAGCCAAACAGTTGTTTACTTCCTTGACATCTGATGGGAGGGCAAGGTTGTCTTAAAAGAGGATTGGATAAATTCATGGAGGATAACGCTGCCAATGTCTTCTAGCCACCATGGCTGTGCTCTGCCTCCATGAACAGAGGCAGCAATGCTTCTGCATACCAGTTGCTGGAAGCCACAGGAGAGGAAGAGAGCATTCTTTTGCTCAGTTCCTGCTTGTGGATTCCCCACAGACCTCTGGATGGTCATTGTGAGAACAGGATGCTGGACTGAATGCATTGGCCTGATCCAGCAGAGTGTGATGGCCTGGGACTCGGGCTCGGACTCGGAACCAGAGGTGTCTCAGTCCGTACCAGGTCCTTTGCCTCAGGCGGCAGCTGAACCAAGTCTGGGGCCTGATTCTGAAGAGCCGCAGTCTGCCCAGGTTCCCCTGCAACAAGCACCAGCTGGGCCAAGTCAGGGTCCTGAGCCAGCCCTGGCTCCAGATGCAGGGATTATCTCATTGCCTTCAGCTGGGCAATCACTTACAGCTGCTCCACTACCTGTTGGTGGAGAGGCTGAGGCGGCCTCTGGGACTAGTAACCCACCGACATCTCCTGAGCTGCAGAGACTAAGGGCTGAGAGAAGGAGAGACCTGAGTACTCGCAGGAGGAGTGCTCGCCTTCAGGTGAGACAGGGAGGTGAGTGACCGGGGGATCAGGACTGGCCGTTACCCCGACAAAGATAAAAGGCTGTTGGACCCCGCCCCAGGTTGCAATGTTGGGAGCAATGTTGCTGTTTGCCAGAACCTGCCTGAGATCCGGTGCCTGACCTTGCCTGGTTTTCTGCCTTGTGTCCTGCCTTGGCCCTGCCGGACTGACTCCTCACAGAACCCTTGAATTCGGGACTGGACCTGGACCGCGTTATCTGGGTTACCCCCGGGCCCAGCACACAGAGCTCTTCTTATGTTCAATAGCCCTCACCTATAGTTCCCCCATCAAGTTACACACTGCTTCTGAATTTGGAGGCTACCTATAGCCTTCATAACCAGTTACCATAGCTAAGATGACCCTCTATAGATATGCCACTTTCAAAGGCATCACTAACAATTATGTGCTGGGTGTCTTGAATCTGCTGCCATTCAGCTTCAGTCCATTCACCCATCATGATAAACCATGGCTAATGGTTTACCAACCACACAGATCACTCCTACTTCCCTTCTTCCTACTTGTGAACAGGAGAAACAAAGCACAGTATTGGCTTTGTATTACATTCGTCCTGGGAACCGTGCTTGGTTTCACTCCAAGCTAACCACGGTCCAAAGTCAAGGTTTGTCCTTCGCCTGCCAATTGTGGTTCCCCATTTTGTGCACGATGTTCAGCCAAGGATTGGTCCTGTTCACTCATGGGAGAGATCTGCCTGTTCACGGTAAAGCATTAATCATGGTTTACTGTGATGTGCAAACACAACCATGGGATGACCTCAAGCAGGAATGGGGGAGTCCTTCAGAGCTGCTGTGTGAGGTGGTCAGAAGAGACCCCGAGTCACTGCAGTTTGCCACAGTGGCTAAAAACGCTGTTTTAAACTTATATTAAAACACACACATTTTAAAGCCTTAAAAAAACAAACCACTAAGTTGAAAACAGCCTTTCTAGTCATTGTGGCAAACTGCTGTGGTGGCTCAGGCAATCTCTTAGCCAGAAGATGATGCTCTGAAGGCCCCTCCTTGACCCTTTCTTGAGCTGAGGCAAGACCAAAGAGGGGAGAGGGTGGGCAATTGAGCAGGGCCTTGCTTCCCTTGGTGGGCAATTGACTGGCAAGAGGCAAGGCCTAGGGAGGGGTGCTGATCCTTGGTTCCCAGCTCATGAGACAATTGTCCCAGCCTGCCTCATTGGCACTGATCTGACGCATATCCACGTGACCTTCAGCAGTGGTACTGTATCATGTTCCTCCAGACCTTTCTCAGGAGCCACGTGAGGTGATCTCTGCCCCATCTTGCAGCGCTAAACTCAGGTGTTTGGTGGTGGCAAGGTTATGCCCTGTGATTATTCTCTATATTAATTTTAATAATAATAATAATAAATTTTATTTATATCCCGTCCTCCCCAGCCGAAGCCGGGCTCAGGGCGGCTAACAACAGTCAAATAGTCAAACAGTCAAATTCTAAAAACATTTCATTATAAAATTAATTAAAATCAAATTGTTGGCAACCGATTAGGCAAAATTCTGTGCAGGTTGCCAGAGGAGGGAGTCAGGCTGCGCCCTGACCAAAGGCCTGGTGGAACAACTCTGTCTTGCAGGCCCTGCGGAAAGATGTCAGGTCCCGCAGGGCCCTAGTCTCTTGTGACAGAGCATTCCACCAGATTGGAGCCGCAGCCGAGAAGGCCCTGGCTCTAGTTGAGGCCAGCCTAACCTCTCTGAGGCCTGGGACCTTGAGGATGTTGTTATTTGCAGACCGTAGGTTTCTCTGTGGGGCATACCAGGAGAGGCGGTCCCGTAGGTACGAGGGTCCTAGGCCGTATAGGGCTTTAAAGGTTAAAACCAGCACCTTAAACCTGATCCTGTACTCCACCGGGAGCCAGTGCAGCTGGTATAGTACCGGATGAATGTGATCTCGCAGCGAAGACCCCATAAGGAGTCTCGCCGCGGCATTCTGCACCCGCTGGAGTTTCTGGGTCAGTTTCAAGGGCAGCCCCACGTAGAGCGAGTTACAATAATCCAGTCTGGAGGTGACCGTCACATGGATCACAGTGGCTAGATCAGGGCGAGAGAGATAAGGGGCCAACTGCTTAGCTTGGCGGAGATGAAAAAATGCCGCCTTTGTTATAGCTGTAATCTGCGCCTCCATAGAGAGGGAGGTATCGAAGATTACACCCAAACTCTTAACGGACGGTGCTGGCACTAATTGCACCCTCGCAAGAGATGGGAGTTGCCCCCTCGATCCCATATCGTCCCGCCCCAGCCAGAGGACCTCTGTCTTCGAAGGATTTAACTTCAACCGGCTCCCACGTAACCATCCAGCCACAGCTTCCAGACATCTGGTCAGTGTGTCTGGGGCCGAGTCAGGATGGCCATCCATCAACAGATAGAGTTGGGTGTCACCAGCATACTGATGGCAACCCAGCCCAGAACTCCGGACAAGCTGGGCGAGGGGGCGCATAAAGATGTTAAAAAGCATTGGGGAGAGAATCGCACCCTGAGGCACTCCACACACCAAGGAGTGACGCGATGACAATTCCCCCCCAAGTGCCACCCTCTGTCCCCGACCAGAGAGAAACGAGCGCAGCCATTGAAGGACTGTGCCCTGGATCCCCACGTCGGCAAGGTGGTGGTCCAGGAGTTCGTGATCGACCATGTCAAAGGCTGCTGACAGATCAAGAAGAATCAGCAGCCCCGACCCGCCTCGATCCAGCTGCCTGCGGAGATCATCTGTTAGGGCGACCAGAGCCGTCTCGGTCCCATGCCCAGCGTGGAAGCCGGACTGGAATGGATCCAGAGCAGATGTTTCATCCAGAAACCTACCGAGCTGTTCAGCAACTGCTCTCTCAATCACCTTACCCAGGAATGGAAGATTTGAGACCGGGCGGTAATTGGATAGATCTAAGGGATCTAATGATGTTTTCTTTAAGAGCGGACGCACCACCGCCTCCTTCAGTTCCCCTGGGAATATCCCGGTGCCAAGGGACAAATTGATGATATCCCCCAGGGGGGCCCGCACCTCGTCTGGACACGCTCTAATTAGCCATGACGGGCACGGGTCAAGAGGACAGGTGGTGGGCTTTCCAGCTTGGAGGAATCTGTCCACATCAGCTGGAGATATCCGGTCAAAGTGGTCCAATACTGGACCCGAGGACAGTCGAGGGGCCTCCAGTTCCTTTATTGTATCCAAATTGGCAGGGAGGTCATGGCGGAGCAACAGGACCTTCTCCGCAAAAAAGCTCGCAAATGCCTCACAGCTGTGTGTCAGATTGTTATTTAAATTTGGCTGTCCTTCAAGGGACGTTAAAGACCGAATTATACTAAATAATTGCGCCGGGCGAGAGCTAGCGGATGCAATGGAGGCCGAGAAGTAAGACTTCTTAGCGGCCTTCACTGCCATCTCATAGGTTTTCATAAAAACCCTATAAGATGTTCTTGAGGCTCCGTCACGGGCACCCCGCCATACTCGCTCTAGCCGTCTGAGGTCCCGCTTCATTTTCCGAAGCTCCTCGGTAAACCAGGGAGCCCGGTTTCTGCGGGGTCGCAGAGGGCGCTTAGGTGCGATCTCATCGATGGCTGCCAGGAGCTGGGTATTCCAGCCCTCAACAAGCTCAATCAATGAGTCGCCAGGGGGAGCAAGGTCCCGCAAGGCTTGACGGAATCTATCAGGGTCCATCAGCCT
This sequence comes from Podarcis muralis, assembly GCF_964188315.1. Lineage (NCBI taxonomy): Eukaryota > Metazoa > Chordata > Lepidosauria > Squamata > Lacertidae > Podarcis > Podarcis muralis. The sequence continues at coordinate 94,937,444 of NC_135656.1, forward strand.
CTGCGGGCGAGCCCAAATCGGCTCACCACCTAAGCAGGGTGGGGGTGGAAAGTCAATCCTGGCTTTCAGAGCGTAGTGATCAGACCATGGCACCTTCATCGAAGGAGACATGATCACATCTATACCGGCGCCAAAGATCAAATCCAGCGTGTGGCCTGCTTGATGTGTGGGGCCCGAAACAAACTGGGAGAGCCCTAGTGTCGCCATGGAAGACACCAGGTCCAGAGCCTGTGAGGAGGGAGTGGCATCAGCATGGAAGTTGAAGTCTCCCAATACCAGTAGGTTAGGGAACTCCAAGGCCCAGCCAGCCACCGCCTCTAGCAGGCCTGACAGGGTGGCTGCTGGTGCACTAGGTGGCCGGTACACCAGCCAGACAGCCAAGCTCTCCTTGGAGCCCCACACTAGGCCAACACATTCAATGCCGGTGATCGATGGCGATGGTAGAGCCCTGAAAGGACAATCTTCCCGGATTAATACTGCCACCCCTCCCCCCCGGCCCACAGTCCGTTACTGGTGGAGGACGGAGAAACCCGGGGGCGCCATCTCTCGTAAGGTAACAGTTACCCCTTCGCGCACCCAGGTCTCCGTCACACAAGCCAGGTCGACCCCCAGCGAGATAAAGAAATATCACAGGGTGGCGGTTTTGTTGCCTATAGACCTGGCATTGCACAACACCAGTGAAGGAGGTGAGTAATCCTTGCTCACCCTACCCTCGTCTCTCGGGATGGGGCGCAGATTGGAAGGGGTACGAGCATATCCGTATCTCGATCCCCTTCGCCTATAACATCTGCCCCCACCGCCATACCTCCCTCGCCCCATCACGGTAGCAATCCCAAGCCTCATACTAACCTCCATTTACAAGGTAGAAAACAAAACAAAACAAAACAACCAAGAACAATTATGCTCAAACAAAACCAATCCCCACCCCACTCAGTGTCCGACCCCAAAACAAAACAAAACGGAACAAAACAAAAATACATAGATAAAAACCACCATTCACGGTGGTACAACAAAGTAAACAATTTTATGCTAATTGCCTCACTGCCTCTTAAATAGTTGCTTGCTGCTTTATTATTTACAGGTCTCTGGTTTTAATATTATATATCAGAAACAAAGAAAGTGTCATCTGTTTCCTCCCCTTCACATTTCATAGTGCTTAGCCGTAACAAGTTAACTTCATTACCCTGGCCCACTCCATCTTTCAAATAAGCATTGCATTGGGGGGGGTGATATTTAAATCCCCCCGGTGAATTAGAAACAAGCTGGTCCTAACTTCCTATTCCAAAGTAGACCAAAAGCACACTACGCTGTTGCTAACCAATACGCTGACTTTCTCTGAGCAGCTGCGCATTCACAGAGACTTAGCGCATCTAATCGCACCTCCATCACAAAGGAGAATTTCTGTGCCCACTTAGGATGCTTCCAAAAACGTTCTGCTCTAGAGCTGGCATTTACACATTGCCTCCCGAGGCTCTGGCTGCTTGCTTTGCATCACTCGGTGTGGTCTCGCTACTTTATATGGCTAGTTTAAATGCAGGCAGGTGGTAATCTTGATTGACCTGATTGCTGTGGGTTATTGTTGCCCTCTTAGCTCCACAGTCGTGTATTTTCCCCTAGCCTAATTCTACCCGTGAGCTGCTGTCAATTCTCACAGTCGGGTAAATCATAAGAATCAAGCACACTGTGCCGTAAAAGCTTACGAGCCAGGGAGTATGTCAAATGTTTCCTCCATATTAAAGGATCTTCTGCCTTTAAGCTTCTTTTATGTTGGTTGGTTATGTGTGTGTGTGTGTGTGTGTGTGTGTGGCAGATTCGTGGCCATATGTGGTGGGTGGTATTAAAACAGATGCAGAGGATTTTGTCCTGCAAATGCTTTGTCCCACTCTTGAATGATATGTTGGTGACATTCTTATTGTGAACTTTTAAATGGAAAGAGGCAAACGCCTGCTTCTTCCATTAGAAATAACAGCTCTGCATGAGTTTGAAACAGCAGCCTGTACGTGCATGCATTTGCTTCTTTGGGCGTCTCAGCGGGATCTTCATGAACTCTGCTGCTCGCAACAGACATTCTCTCCCAAAGTGTCCTTTGCATTTTTGATGCTCCCAAGCTCTCGCCGACTGTGCATTTATTTCTTTGAAACAGTTCTATTTTGTGTGAGAGAGTGAAGGGAGGCTGCATTCAAACCAGACATTTAAAGGACTATGATGCCACCTTAAACAGTCATGACGCCCCACAAATAATTCTGGGAGCTGCAGTTTGTTAAGGGTGCAGAGAATTGTTAGGAGACCACTGTTCCCCTCCCAGAGCTGCAATTCCCATACTGGTTTAACAACCAGTCTCTCTTCACAGGGAACTCTGGGAATGCATAACTTTGCCTTCAATTGTCTTAAATCAGAGTCCTGCATAAGCTAGCTCAGGAGCAAAATGCCTTAGAACCTTTCCTGCATTCTGAGCTCTCTAATTTTGCAACCCTGCTCTGAGTTGTCAAAAGGGGAAGACTTGAACAGCACGGAGATGATGTGAGCAGCGTACTGAAAACGGTGATCTGTGTTCTGAAGGGTTGCCATCCATACCTGAGAATAAACCAAGGTGCATTTGGAACACTCCAGCATATAACAAGCCAGTGTCCAAGGAAATCAGCCTTTTGGACTGCAGGAATATGGCTGCTTTATATATTAATTTTTGTGGGGGTTAAAATAACATCCATGAAGGGTGACATTAGACTTTGACTCATCACAGATCAGGCAACCAATGCTTGGCCTGAAAATTAGTGGCTTGAGAATTTGTGTTGCCACTTTTTTATGCACAACAATGTAAATATTGGTTCTACTTCCCTGTTTACACACACACACCCACCCACCCACCCACACACACACACCCTGTTACATAAATATATATATATATATTGGAGAATATTACACACACCTCCTGTGTCAGGAGGGACTAGCGTGATGGTGTGTCTGTCTGCTCCAGGACAAAGCTGTGGGGCATATTTTTATCAGCTATAGGACAGCTATAACTTCACATTTTAATGTTTGCACTTCCTGAGCTAATCTGCAAACTGCAGTTCACCTATCCTTCAAAATCTGCAATGCATTTCTCCAACCAAAAGATGTGTACAAAAAGGCAAATATTAGGGGAGTGTGGCAAAAAATGCATATTTTAGTGAAAACGACATGCATAGCTTTATTGTGTTAGGAAACGTCTGCTGTAAGCAATATGTATGTTAGGACAAAATTATATATAAAATTTTGTAGATCTAGAGAAATGTGTGCTAAAATACTGGTTAATTTTCAGGGGAGGACCTTTTTATAAAATAAAAATCTCAAACTGAGGGCTGCAGGAGTGTTTGTGTGCACCAAATTTTGGCCTCGCACAGTATGCCATATTATCAAGGTCCATTCCAGATGGGATGCTGCAGTAGATGGGCCATTGGCCTGATACAGCAAATTCTTCTTCTGTTCTTTTTTTTTTTTATAAAATATTTATTGGCATTTTTTAAACAACAAGTATAACATCAAACACATAAGAAACAAGAAAATCAAAGTAAGATTATAAGAAAAAGTAAAAATATAGAAAGAAAATGCAGATAAAATAAAAATATTCATAAATCATATTTTCATAAACTTTGGACTTCCTCACATCACCCTTCCCTGCATTCCCGACCATGTAGTTATATGCAGCAATTTGTTACCTTACTTCCATTCTTATTTTATAAATCTCAAATATTCAATTTCGGCTTTAGAATATATTGGTCATAAATTAAACTGCTTATATTGAACAAAATATTGCTTCAAATTTCAGCATTGCCTTAGACGTCACATATTCTCATATATCTTACAATAATTTTACTGCTGCCATGTTTCTTTCAATCGTGCATTCTCCTAGCATTCATACAATTTGTAGTGTTTTTGTAAATAATCTTTAAATTTTTCCCAATCCTCTTTCACCGTCTCTTCTCCCAGGTCTCGAATTCTGTCAGTCATTTCAGCCAGTTCCATGTAGTCTATCAGTTGCGTCTGCCATTCTTCCAGAGTGGGCAAATCCTGTGTCTTCCAGTACTTTGCGATGAGTATTCTTGCTGCTGTTGTTGCGTACATAAAGAAAGTTCTATCCCTCTTTAGCACCCCTTGGCCGACAATGCCCAGAAGGAAGGCCTCTGGTTTCTTAAGGAAGGTATACTTAAATACTTTTTTTAATTCATTATAAATCATTTCCCAGAAAGCCTTAACCCTTGGGCACGTCCACCAAAGGTGAAAGAATGTTCCTTCAGCTTCTTTACATTTCCAGCATTTGTTATCGGGCAAATGATATATTTTTGCCAGCTTGACTGGGGTCATGTACCACCTATATATCATTTTCATAATGTTTTCTTTCAAGACATTACATGCCGTGAACCTCACTCCGGTGGTCCAAATTCTTCTTCTGTTCTTAATACAGCCAGGTCCAGGGTACAAGGTCCTTCAGGTCGATTGCTGTTCTTGGAGCATGGGAACTGAGCTGGATCTGAGCCTGGATTCCATTCGCCAGATGAGGATAAAATTCTGGGCTTCCATCTAGCCACCACAATCCAGAGGTGTCGGATACCTGCTGGTCACAAGCCTGGTGTTGCACATGCCTATTTCTCTCCCATGCTTCCAGGGGGTGAAGTAACATAGTCTGCAGGGACACATTAGTCTAAGTTCCAACCTGCAACCATAAGCAATTGGCTTTCTGGATGCAAAGCATGTCTCCAGAAAGCTCCTGAATTCATTTCAATCTCTGATTTTGTGTCAGTGAACTTTTCAGGGAGTAAAACAGGAGTTGGAAATGAGCTGCAGGACACTCGTCGTCATCCCTTCCTGTATACGTGACAGGTTGTTTTAATGATTAACTGTGTACTTTGACAACTTGCATCTTGCTTATCTGATCATGGTTCTTGACCTGCGGTTTTGTAAGGACAAGTCTTCTGTTCAGCTTTGTGCCTCTTTCATCTCTGTTATGGCTCGTGAACATATAATACTTGCTTACTAGCAAGATTATTAATTTGTGCTTCTTGCATCGTGGGATACGAAATCATGTTAACAGGATCAGAGCTTTCGTTGACTGCAGTGGGTGCCATGTTCAGTTTTATATCAGAACGAGCTATCATTTGTGAGTGATCTGAAGGCACATGAACGTGGGTGAAACCTTTCAGAAGTCCTTCCTCTTCTTGATGACTAAAGTATAAGAACCTAGAGATGAAACAGGAGATAACTCAATCTTGATTATTAGGTCTGCCTTATACTGAGGCAAATGTGGGTAGAACAACCAATTTACATGTTTACCTTTATTACAGTGGGCTCGTTTCTACAAACACTCGTACACTGCTCTCAATTCTTCGTCCAGAGAAGTAAGAGACATTGTTAGAGTAAAAAGTCTAAAAACCTGATTATTATTTTTTTAAAAAAAGGTATTGGCATGTGGCCAGAAAGAGACCAGAGTGGGTACCAGGCGAGCCTCTCTGGAGAAAGCCAGTGTCAGAAACTCAGGTATATAATCTAATTGCCAAATGACACCTTAAACCTAACTTATTGTCACCACAATGGAATGTCTAGGCACCGCTTTTCTTGTTGTTCTTTGTGATTATTATTCATTTCATTTCTATACCACTTTATATTTCAAGGAAGCATTTTGCAACACATTAAAACATCAAATAAAAAAAACCCTGAATAAAACAAATTCAAGCTTCGAGGGAAATATTTCAGATGCTTCTTTAAGTGGCGTTTTGCTTTCCGCAGTCGCCAGTCTGGCACCCAGAGATCTCCACGTGGTTGCATGTGGACCCGTGCCACTTGCAAAAATGTGCCTGGTGCGTGGCTAATTTGTAACACTGGAGAGAGCCTTCCTAAGCCAGGGTACCACCCCTGAAATGGCCATTCCCCCAGTAACCACTCATTGTACCTGAGATGGCAAGGGAACTCAGAGGATCTGAAAACTCCTTGCAAGGGGTGTAGCCTCCCAGGGGCCCTAGCTCTCTGGGCTGATGGCAGAAGCCAGAGTGTACTTCTCTTCTGCTCTCCACTGCTGGGGCAACTGTCAACTCAACCACTTACTGGGCAGTTGTTGCTTTACCCCAGGCGTGGGGAGTCTTTTTTAGCCTGGGCAACCTGGCATGCCAGCGGGGGGCACAGCCAGAGGCAAAAAGGGGGCAGAGGGATGGATGGGACTCCCTATGTAATGCAGTACTCTACATTCCAGCCATGCAGAAGCCAGAGTTTTCTGCATCCCCATCTCTCCATCTTCTATTCAGGAAAGTGAGAGGCATGATCATAGCTCAGAGGCACATTCCAGCAGGGCAAAATCACTTAAGGAGTGTTCAGAGCATGTCTGGGGAGGGAAATCACCTGGGGCGGAGGCACAGCTTGGGGAAGAGTCCCAAGAGTCAGAGACAGAAATCTGGAGGGGAACACATTTGACTCCGGGCCTGAGCTTCCCCCGACCCCTGCTTTATACAGCTGAGTGAAGAGAAAAGGGGAGAAAACCTTCGCCTTTGGGCTGGTGGTTATGTCCCAAGACAGATGTCTGTTTTGTGCCAATTAATTACTCCAAACAACAGGGAAACTTCGCATTCAGCTTTCCATGGTGCAGCCAAGGCTCCGCTTTGAGGACAGCATGGGAAATCTGGTGCGAATCCACACCCGTGGGGAACAGAACAGTTAACAGCAGAGCTGAACCGTTGTCTCTCTGCACTGCCGGCGGCAATACCAGAAGTGAAGCGAAGCATCGTCTGCCAGCAAAGCCCACAAATGCTGCTGCGAGGAAGAAGATGGGGGAAGGGCGGTTGTCGATTTGCTAATGAAGATTAATGTGATAGCTGATAAGGAAGGTTCCGCTCCAAATTGCTATTATCCTGCAAAATCCCTCCTGTAAAACAGCCAGAAAGCATTTTCGTTGTGGCACTGGAGAGTGTGTGTGTGCGTGCGCACGCGAGTCCACGTACATGGCGTTTTACAAAGAATGATGACAGGTCCCTGCTCTGAGAGGCTTACAATCCAGCCAAAGATATAAGTGGGGTAATGCAGAGAAAACAAGGTAAATAGAGGCAGGGAGGATATGCAATTATTTCATCCATATGCATCTTGGCACAGTTGACAGAGGGGTATTGAAACTAGCGGGTTTCCATGTTGGATGCTTGGCCACTGGTTAGATATTTAATAACGGAATCTGCCATTCTTTTCAAGTATGATTGCCTTTTCCATTGGTGGTTAGTCTCTAACTACTGGTATGCAAGCATCAAATTGTCCCCACTAAAATATGGCGATAGAGCTATTGTCAGGGTGCTGTCAGCAGCTCCTGATTGGTTGCCCAGGAAAGGAAAAATTTCTTACAGTCCTTTCTTATTTCAAACTTTACAGGTAGAGGCTATAGAACTCAACCTCTTGGATAATGGCATTGTCCCAAGTGAATCTCCACCCCCCTTTCTCTCCCACTTCCTAATTCATCATCAACACCATCTCCTCTATGGATGCCGGCTAAGTGCCCTCTGTCTTTGAGCTCTTTGCTCTCCTACTTTTAAGGCTTGCCAGGTTCTGGGAGATGGTGGGTCTGGAATGCTTTCTAGTGACAACGGGTCAGCCAGCTGCTGCTCCTCCTCTCCCATTATTTCCCAACTTCTCCCCTCATCTGCCTCTGAGCTGTGACCTCCTGCAAACCACTGTTGTAAATCTATACTGTCTTCCTCTTCCTCCTCCCTGGAAGGGTCAGGATGGGGAGGCAGTCTCCACCACTCCTCCTCTTCCTCTGCCCAGTCCCAGCTATTGAGAATAAGTCTCTCTTGAGACTTATCTTCAAATCTTCAAAACATGTTGGGAATTCTGTAGCATCTTTGAAAGTGATAGTTTTCTGTGGGCGGAAATCTAGAGAGGGGGAAATTAATTCAGCGTGCGGCCCGTGGCTTCTGTGTCAAAGTACTCTTATGGCCCACTTGATCTGAGAGGCTGGACTGCCCTACTCTAGGTGTTGTTGGACTCCAACTCCCATCAGCCCCAGCTGGCACAGCCAACGGCTAGGGGTGATGGGAGTTATAGTCTAACAGTGCCTGGAGGGCTACAGGGCCTCCACTCCTGCTTTTTAGAACATATGGGGCAGGGAGCCTGGTGGGGAAACAGCTGTAACCTTCAGGTAGTCTGTTATTCACCTGGGTAGATGGGAAGTCAAAATGAGGAAGTGAGAGGCTAGGACCTGAACCAGTGGCTTCAAGTTACAAGAAAGGACTACTAAAATCAGGAATAACTTTCTGACAGTAAGAGCTGTCGGGCAGCGGAACAGACACCCTCGGGAAGTTGTGGACTCTCCTTCCTTGGAAGTTTTAAAGCAGAGGTTGGATGGCCAAATCTGTTATGGATGCTTTAGTTGAGATTCCTGCATCACAGAGGGTTCAACTAGATGACCCTTGGGGCCCTTTCCATTTCTATGAGAGAACCTTGTGTCAAGAAGGTGCTTTAGGGTCATCTACCATGTCTGGAATGGATTTCAGACAGGAGAGGAGATGTGGGCCTGTAAACGCCAACACCAAACCGGCTCAGTTGTACAAGCTGTCCAGATATCTGGGGAACACTTATTGCTTCTGAACTTAATTCTATAGCAGACAGTGCTGAAGTCACTGGGGATCTGGAAACAGATGAGTTGCTGTGTTCGGCAGCAAAGCACTGTGGTGACAAATGACTGTGGAGGATAAACGGGGCATGTGGCGAAAGGAAAGCTCTCTGTTGAGTTCCGACTGAAGCAGATGCAATTTGACAGGGCATAGGTGTGATATGTATAGGGGCTTGACTGTATCCTTAATACACGCTCCCTCAAAGGGCCATAAATCCTTCCCTCGAATCAACTGTGTTCAGCGTGAGAAATGAGAGCAATTTACAGGTGGCTGCAGGGAGCTGCCCCCCTCCCCATACACAGGTAAATGCAGTTAGTCAATAAGGATATCAAGGCCCTGCAAGGAACATAGTTCAGGCTGCATCTCCCCCAGTGTTGTCTACTTTGACTGGCAGTGGCCCTCCAGGGTGTAAGGAAGGGGTCTTTCACAGCACGTGCTACCTGATTCCAGGGCAGCTGAGTCCCTACCTGCCTGCGCACTGTCTCTCCAGAGTGGTACATGCTCTGGTTATCTCCCCCTTGGACTACTGCAATGCACTCTACATGGGGCTACCTTTGAAGGTGGGCTTTCAGATAGGATGTACCTAAGCCATATACGGCTTTATAGCTCATAACTGGCACTTTGACTTGTGCCCAGAAACAGACCAGTGTAGCTGGCACAACTGATATGTGCCCCTTGCACGATGCTCAGCTGGGATGCAGTAGTCCTTACCTGTCACATTCAAAATCAGCCTACATTAAAGATGCTCATGGTCTGCCCATCTACATGTTACCTCCAGCATGCAGGACCAACAACACCTGCTAAAGCACAGCTTCTTCTGCCTTCATTCCAACCTTTTCCTTTTTACTTCCTTTTAGAGCCACCTTATTTTACTCGTGCATCCCAAATTCAGGCTGATTATGTGTGCCTGAATTCTCTCTTTCTCTTTCTCTTTCTCCCTCTCTCTCATTTTTCCTCCTATCAACAAGTTGGCCCAATAAAAGCAATCCTTTCTGGCTGCGTTGTATTCCTGTTAACACTAAACCAGCTCATGGGGAACTAAAGCAGTTTGTTTTTTCTTTGTAGCCAATTTTTATGCCGCCCATGGATATTCCTGGAATGTTTTGGAGAACAATGGGCCATTTTTAGATCTTGCCAATTTTACAGCATCACATTCAAGAATTACTACTACTATTATTTCCAAGGAAACCAGGGCTGAGACATCGTACCTTTTTATGCACTTTCTCCCACCCTGAGGATGGTCACGTGGCGCATTCTGCCTATTTTTAGTTCCACAAACATATCAGCAGGACGGAGCCATTAAAAGAAAAGGGTGGGATAACAAAATAGGGATGTTATGTTGCTGCTCCAGATCAGGCTTGCCTCAATAAAAAGTCATTTGGGAAACAGGCAGCCAAAGCCATGGCAATCTCTTCGGAATAATGCATAAACCAATTGGACGCGGCGAGACATACATTTTGTCGCTTTGCATTTTCCTATCATTCCATAAAACATGGGAAAGCAGTGCTGAAAATATTTGCATTTTACAATGGTGTCCATCCATCATCCATTTGCAAGCCTGTTCTCCGTACGTTCCCCGAGTAATAAAAGTCTTACATTTTAGAGAAGTCCCCCTCCTTGTCAGCTTCCCGTACACCATTTCATCGATGCACACAGAGGTACAGAATGCAGATCAGAAAAGTGGCTAGAGCATTGATGTGCTGCTGTGTATGTTCCCTGGGTGGAGAGACCTACATCTTCCAGGGCTTGGGAGAAAGGTTAGTGCAGATCAGCCAATGAGGCTCAGTGCAACAGGAGGCCTCTCTGTTCTAGGGCTTCGTCTCACGCTAACATGGCAGCTGTGTTTTCCACCACAGTGCCTGTGGAAGTACAAAAAGTCAGTCTGGTGGGGAGACCCGAGTTCAAATGCCAGCTCCGCTATAAAGCTCACTGGTTAATCTGGACTGGCCACACACACACTCTCAGCAGAGCCTACATCACAGGGTTGTTGTGGATGATTAAAAATACAAGGAGGGCGAGATCCCTGTACAACACTACCATAAACTCCTTGGAGGAATTTTTTTTAAAAAACCAACAACACACAAATAACATAATACAAATACAGAGGACCTTCAAATTATCTTCTGATGTTCATCCTTGATTTGGCTGTGATTTTGCATCTCAGGGGGTTAGACTGGCCGACCCTTTGGGTCCCTTCCAACTCTACAGTTCTAACAGAGATATTTGTACCCTGATTTGTTTTTCTGGAAACATGTGGAAGACAGAAGAAACACGCCCAGCACCATGGCCGTCTTTACCCAGGGGCGCAAGGGGTGTGGGGCACCTTGGTGCCAAATTCTGGGGGGTGACAGATGGCTGGAGGGCACACATCTTCCCTCCCAAGCCTCTCCGGGAGATGCTCTCTGTGACGTTAACATATGAGAGTGCTGGAGGTGAAATAGTTAAATAGGTTACCCAATCAGAACCCAGGGGGTGGAGTCAGAGGGACTATAAAACCAGCTCTGGGAGGGGTGAAGCGAGGGAGTTCGTTGGGAGTTGGGTGGTTGGTTGGAGTGGGAGTGAATTGGGATAGAGTCTGTGGGTAGGTTGAGTTAGTGTAGTGAAATAAGCTGAGTCAGGAACAGTTAGGAACTAGGAAGACAAGTAAATAGCTGAGAGGTGGTTTAATGAGTGAGAGCAGGTAGTGGAAGTTAAAGGTCTGGATAGGCAACCCATGATTGTAATGGACTGATACCGTTTATGAAACCACACGCTTGTTAAACTGCAATAAATAAACAGAAGTTTATGTCCCAATTTAGCAATACTGACTGGACTCAGTATTGTACCAGGTAGGGCCTGGGTGGTGGCAGCGAGAAATAAAGTGGTGGCACAGGGATCAATAGATATGGGGTAGCTCTCCTCCTGCAGCGGCATGCACCCTGGCGCCGCATATGCTAAAGATGGCCCTGCCCAGCACGACCCCCCTTGCCTCCAGCACTATTTGTCCATGAAGTCAGGGAGGGGGGCATAGTTTGTCCTGAATCCAGCTGGTGAGGGTGTCGGGTCTGCCTGCTGCCCAGCCCAAATTGCTCAATACTGTCATTCGCAGCATCCTCTCCGAGATTCAGAACTAGGCCTTTCTAAGCTCCGGAAGCTTCATTCCAAACATGTGTCATCTTAAATGGTTATTGTTTTTGCACAATATTGTTATTGGCCCTCAGGCCTTCGTGGAGCTAAGTCTGGCAGGGTATAAATTGTAAAGTAAACAAAGCCTTGACAACTGAGCAATATCTTCCCTCATTAAACATCTAGGGTTCTGTGATCAGTGACCTCTTGCACTGCAAGAAAGGTTTCTTTCCAGCAACCATCCGTGCTGGCCAGCTGCCACTCTGAAAACACTTTTTTAAAAGGCCCTTCAGAAATAAAGCGAAAATCAGCATCTGCTTGCCATACATAACACCTGCAGCAGAGTTATCTCCGGGTCACCTAACAACACACTGTTGCTCATCTGCAGTTCTGCTTAATTGCCTCACGCTCTGCGCAACTTGTGCATGTTAAGGTCCATGTGCTATTCATTCATTTAAGATATTTTCAGGCTGCCCTTCACCCTCACAGATACCAGGGTGGTGTACAATAAGCATGGTTTTAATTAACCGCACCACAACATATAAACAGTAAAACAGCAAGACAAAACCTTCAGGAAAAAAGCAACCCACGGCTAATTTAGAGGCAGATAAAACAATAGAGTAGATCAAGGGAGCTTGTGGGATCTGCTTTGTTCCTAGAACCCCAAAGTCCAGCAGCTGGAGCCAAAGTGGCTTAGAAAGAGAGGTGGACATAGAATGAAGGAACAGGACTCCCCTGAGTACATCTCAGCCCAGGAATTTGTTTTCAGTGTGAGAATTGTGCATACAGTCATTTCATGCAAAAATCAATTCCTAGTTTCTCCTTAGGCTTGCTTCATTTCAGCAGTGTAATTTGGGGTGGGGGGGAGGTGTTGTTGCTATGGTTAAATATTTGGGAGTCAGAAATCCTTGGTGATCCACTGCAAATTACACATAGATCTGCCAGAAGATCTAACTTCTGCCTGCCCCAGGAATTAAGGCTCCATCTGCCCTATACATTTAAAGTAGTATCATAATACTTTAAACAATCATGGATCACTCCCAACCCCACCCCACAAGAATCCTGGCAACTGTAGTTTGTTAAGGGTGCTGAGAGATGCTAGGAGCCCTCTATTCCCTCACAGAGATACAATTCCCATAGCGCTTTAACACTCAACTCCTCTTCCCAAGGAGCTCTGAGAATTGTGGCTTTGTGAGAGGGATGGAGGTCTCTCTCAGCATCCTTAACATGGCTCTTTAAAGTGGTGTGGTGCAGTGTTAAATGTATTGTGCAGTTGGGGCCAAACCTACAAAACAATCTGTACAAATAGAAATGAATTGACGAGGTGCTGAAAAGCTGATGAAGTCCAGCACCAGTCATGCCCCAATACCTCCCATGGAGAAGAGACTCAGGCAGAGATCTTAAGACACGAACAAGTTCCCCCCCCCCAACCCTGATATTTGGTCCTGACCCCTTTGGGGCTTTAAAGGGAAGCCCCAGTACCTTGAATTAGACTCAGAAGTTGACAGGAAACTTTCAGAAGCAGAGTAATACATGACCTGTTTAGAGAGGTTCAGAGACTGGTAGTTCAGCACTAGTTGAAGCTTCTAATTCTTCAAGGGCAGCCCCATGTATAATTCACTAAAGTAATCCAGTTGGAAAGGGGGCAACTAATGCAGACATCATCATGACCAGAATGTCCCTGTCCAGGAGCATTTGTAGCTCATGAACTAGCTGAAGCTTGTGTGTGATTGCATTTTCATGAAACAAGGGAAATGGCATTTGGTACTTGTGCAAATATATTACTTCAGTAGTGTGTGTGTGTGTGTGTGTGTGTGTGTGTGTGTGTGTGTGTGTGTGTACATGAACACACTCACTATTCCTCTCCCCCCCCCCCCCATTCATGAACTGAAATTTGTTCCCGCCACGATAATTTGAGGATGCTGCAGGCTTCTGCATTAGAGACACTAAAAATACTTTGCTATAGGGAGGAGAGGACAGTAATAGGAGTAAGCGTTGCTCTCAGCCTATGCTCCTGCACATTTTCATTAACTCCACAACCAGAAGAGGAGCAAAGACAGATTAGCCATTTGTTAACCTGAAACTACTAGTCCTGTGAACACGGCCTCTGTCAGAATTGGGCGAGTTTCAATATGCCTTTGGGAATGTTGTATGAATCTTGCTCTCTCATTTTCCAGACGGCAACCTGATTGACGGTATGAGACAACAGAGCACTTGTTGTCCGGGCTGCAGTCTCTTTAAAGAAGCATACAAGGACATGCCTCCCTCCAAGCTGGCCAGAAGACGGCCTTGCTGTAAAGTTGTGTTGTGAAGAGAACCGGGCCGGCTACTTCCCTGGAGATTAAAACACCTCACCGATTGGTTGTGTAATAAAGTGTAGTCAAGCAGCTGTTTTAAGTCTGTGCCATATAAGTTTTTTAAAATCCCTCCTGCTCTTCAAGAAGAACTTTAGACAGTTACAAGTGGGGGCCTATGACAAAATGATGATGACGCCGACGATTATTTCTGCAGACATTGAGTTTATATTGATCAGAAGGGCTGCAGCTTAGTAGAAGAACAGCTGCTTTGCTGCCAGTCAGTGTTTTCACTACTGAGCTAGACAGACCAACGGTAGAAGGCAGCTTCCTATGTTGGCATGCACATTGCATCCGCTGACACCTGTCTCTTGTGTGTGGCTGCTGTTGTCCTTTTGGCTACTTAAGCAATGGCACGAAGAGAAAGGAATCAGAATACCGGATTGTGATTCCTTCTACCAGAGTGATGCATCCTTTTACTACAGAAAGGCAGGGCTGTTGCCTTCATGGCCTGCTTTCAGCTTCCTGAAAGGAACTTACCACCGCAGTGGTAAGTTTCTGACTTCACCCAGCAGGTCTTGCCTCATGTCTCTTCCTTCTTTTGTCTTCCCTTATCCTACCTCTCTCCTTCCCTTTGTAGACTCCCGGAAGACTTTGATTCTGTGCAGTGCTGTCCTGTGCTTTAGGGGCTTAATGATATAATTACAACTCTTTCCAAGCAGGGTTGCCCAGTTGCAATCCAAACATCTGCCAGGTTTGGCAGGCACAGAGGTGGCTCTCTGGCTGCTCCCACCCAGCAGTGGAGGAAGCCGCTCGGGTGCCTGGGGTGGTGCACCCAGGGGTGGGTGAGCCGCCCATAGTGGTGGGGTGCTCCATGGGGCTTCCGGAGTCTGCCTGCCTCCTCCCACTCAGCTGCCCTCCAGCTGGTGGTGAGGCAGTGGGTGGACCATTTGGGCAGCGCAGAGACTTGGCTCGCCCAAGCCACCGCGTCTCTCCCAGGAGAGATGTGTGGCTCGGGTGCACTGCAGGCCCCATGGTGTGTGCCGCTCGACATTTTGGTGACACCTTGGGTGGCCTGCACCCACTGCACCCCCTTTCCTCCACCCCTGCTCCTACCCTTTCATTCTACAGTCTTGTCACCCATCTCCTGTGTGGTGTAGTGCTTAAGAGCGGTAGACTTGTAATCTGGTGAACCGGGTTCACTTCCCTGCTCCTCCACATGCAGCCGCTGGGTGACCTTGGGCCAGTCACACTTCTCTGAAGTCTCTCAGCCTCACTCACCTCACAGTGTTTGTTGTGGGGGAAGAAGGGAAAGGAGATTGTTAGC
This sequence comes from Podarcis muralis, assembly GCF_964188315.1. NCBI lineage: Eukaryota > Metazoa > Chordata > Lepidosauria > Squamata > Lacertidae > Podarcis > Podarcis muralis. The sequence goes on from NC_135656.1 coordinate 94,952,788, forward strand.
CAATTTGAGATTCCTTGAGGGGAGTGAAAGGCGGGATATCAAGTCCAAACTCCTCCTCCTCCTCCTCCTCCTCCTCCTCCTCCAGTGGTCAGTAGGGTACTTGGAGGCTAGGCTTCTTCTTCTTCCATTGTAGCAGAGGATTTAAGGGTACACAACAGGCCTTCCCTGAGCCCAACGTATTTCTGAATCCATGGATGACCTTGGGTGGCTATATTTTGCTCACCCATATAGCCAATTTACAGCTGGAAACATCACGGCAAAGAGGGGGGGAAATTATATGATTCCCCACCCGCTTCCTGATTATATATTTCTTATCTTTGGACACTAATCCTTGACCAATTCTTCTATTTCCTACACATAAATAGTGCAAGGAACCACTCGCAGATAACTCTTTTGTAGCCCATGGCTGGCTGCCAGATGAACGTGGTGTTTGGGATCATTTTCCTGTTAGCCAAAAAGTGTAAAAATGGTGAAGGGGGGAGCCTGAAGGGGGGTCATCAGTTCAGAGCAGCGCTAGCTCCTCACCATTTTCCATGCAGGCCAAGCACTCAGGTTTAAACCGCCTGCCAGTCACTTGCACATTTGAGCACCCTATTCAAGCTTATGTCAAATATTTGCCTTTCTTCAAAAGTGACACAACTCGTCTCAGACAAATGCGACTCCTGTTGCTGCCAGCTCTTACTCCCAGATGCTTTCATTATAGCTGCTGCAGGTCGGCTGCTGGTTCAATCAGCATCAGTTCGGCACTGACCTCTGCTAAATGCATAATGGCGACAAGCATTAGGGTAGAAGCCAGATAACTACTTTAGCTTGCTGCTCCCCAGAGGGACGCTTTTAACTTTTCCCTCCCTTGAAGCCATAGACTGGAAGAAGCAGGAAGCTAGTTTCACAAATCTCCAGATTGTGGCGGCCCAGATTCCTCCTGCAGCAAAGAGCAGCTGGAAAGGGGACCGAGGGGGTCTGCCCTTGACCAGACCCCACTTGCCGCCTTCTTAGTTATAACCACTTGGGGGCGGGTGAGGCTGCACTGCCTGTCAACTTCCTGACCCAGCCTCTGTGTTGCCCTTGTAGAAGTTAGCAGGGGGAGGAAGTGGACTAAACTAGAATGAGTTGCCTCTGCCTGTCATTGGCTCTGGCGCCACCTACTGTTGGGCTCTCCGCCTCCCATCCTATCAGTCACAATGGGCACCAGCCGCCACTGGGGAGGAGAGGAGTGGGGGGCTTCTTGGGCAAGGCTGCAGCCAGGAGGGAAAGGATTAAACCCCAGCTCCCTCTGCACCACACAGCACCGATCTCCATCCCCTTCATAGCCGCTGTGTAACTAAAAAATAAACAGACACAGGAAATGCAACAGTGCATATATCGTCTAGTTTTGATCTTTAGTAACAACTCTGCGTGTTCTTTAAAACTCAAGCGGCAAGTCATACGAGCAAGGGGAAAAAATACTATGACTAGATCTGAAATAGCGCCAAATTTAAATTTTTGGCCCGTCCATATGTATTACTTCTGGAGGCTCCCAGGGGTATGATTTAGCTGCTTGTTTTGCGGGTGGGGAGGACCCTTTAAGAAACTGCTTGGGTTAACATAAGAAGAGCTTTCTGCATCAGGCCAATGACCCATCTAGTGACAGTCCAGCATCCTGTTCTCACAGTGGCCAACCAGATGCCTGTGGGAAACCGGGGAGCAGAACATGAGCACAAGAGCCCTCTCCCCTCCTGTGGTTCCCAGCAATTGGTATTCAGAAGCATAGCTGCCTCCTGACTGTGGAGGCAGAGCATGGGCATCATGGCTAGCAGACAGCCATTAATTTGTCCAGTCCTCTTTTAAAGCCATCTAGGTTGGTGGCCATGACTGCCTCCTGTGGCAGAGAGTTCCACAGTTTAACTATGAGCTGCATGAAGGAGGACTTTCTTTTTCTCTGTCCTAATTCCGCTCTGTTAGCTTAGTCCCTCCCTGCATTTTACTCTTCTTAGTTATACCTCTTACAGGTAAGAAAGCAAAGCTTAAAGCAATAAGCAAGAGAAGCAATTTGATAGCCGATTGAATAGAAAGGAATCTCAAGGGGGAAAATGGGAGAGTGTAAAAAGACCACGTGTCAGTTGCTGTTGAATTCATTATCCCATCCACCCCCAAATCAACTCTTTTCTGCTCTCATGTTTCTAAAAGAGAGGATTCTCCTAAAGCGAATTAAAAATAAAAAAGTAATCTATCAGAAGTCATTGTGATGTGGTGGGACTATATTTTCAAGCATCATTCAGTTGCACATTCTTCTATATCCTGTCACATTAGTTTGCTAACACTTCCAATATAACAATGAAACAAACGCAGCATTGTGCTGTTCCAAGCCAAACATTCGTCTTTTCTTGGCACCACTTCAACAAGGCCTGTCAACACTTTACGTGAGCCGGCCAAAGCTCATTAATGGCAGCTGGAATAGATGTGTATTTAGCATAGAAAATAACTTCCTCATATATATATATACATATATATATATGTGTGTGTGTGTGTGTGTGTGTGTGTGTGTGTGTGTGTGAACATGTCCATTGAAAAATGATGACTCCTTAAATGATCAGAATCCATGTGCACGCACCCCCCCCCCCCAAAGAGAGAAACCCTCCACAAATAGTCAGTGTGATGTAGTGGTTTGTGTGTTGAATTAGAACCTGGGAGACCAGGGTTTAAATCCCGATTTAGCCATGATACTCACCTTGGACCCATCAGTCTAACCTACCTCACAGGGTTCTTGTGTTGAGAGACATGCAAACCACCTTGATCTCCTTAAGAGGAAAGGTGGGATCACAAATATAACAAAATCAATGAACGTTGTAGCGGATTGTTTAACAGAGCAGTCCTAACTCCCAGGTCTGCTGTCTGGAAGGGTTAGGATCATGCGAGAATGTCTCTGTGCCAGTGGAGAAGTGCTTTGCCAGCAAAGCTGCGCAGATAGTTCCACAGGGGAGAAGCTATGCCTGATGGTTCTTTCGTTGGAGGTAGCAAGCATTGGGCCACAAAGCAGAGCATTCTGGGGCCAAGGCAGAGGTGGGGTCTCCTTCATTCATTGGGAGGTGCCAGGATTGGACCCTCTCTCTACACCAGCCTGGAGTCAGCATTATTGACTTCCTTCCATTGGAACCAATGAGGGGGAACTGGATGAAAGACGAAGCTACATGGAGAGGGAAATGTAAGTTCCCTTTCCTGCCCTCATTGGCACAAGCTGGTTGGACTTTGGAAATGGTGGCTAATCCACTACTTTACAATGCCTTCTCTGACACCTTAGGATCAGGCTGCAAGGCCACAAACATACAAGAAGTATGTACTCAAGTGGGTTATTTTGGGTAGTCAAACCCACTTTTGTGAACCTTCAGGCTAGAAGCCAGTCAGAAAGGTGCAGTATACAATCCCAGTTCCATAATTCAGAACATGTAGGCAACCATGCACATATTCTCTATCTATAGCCTGGCCCCTATCCCTGCCTGCAAAGTAATGCCATCCTATGGGAGAAGCAAGCTGGTTGAGGGGAGATTTTGGCTAGGGAAGGCTCAGTCTTTTTCCAACCCATATCTGCTTTGCATACCAAAGAGGAGAGAAGTTTGTCATTTTGAACCCAGGTCTAGAAGTGTATGCATTAAAGTTTAAACTAACATTTGGAATATCATAGGGCCAATTCGCATTCCCCCATCAAAGCAGGGAACTCCTGTAAGGAAGCCTCCTGGTGCCTGTCATGGTCTCTCTTTATGGAAGCCAGCACTGGCAATTGTGGCTTGAGGCCCAAGCAAGAAGAGAGCTGCTTCTGCCTCCACACCCTTTAAGCAGTATCTGGCATTTACTTACAAGGAAAGCAAGGGAACTGGTGCACTTCCTCTTTGGCAATCATTCTGTTCTTTCCGCTCCCAGCTGCAGTCAAGTGCAGCCACCACCAGCAGCTAGAACAAGGGGGAAAGCTGCTGCAGCAATTTCTTTCTTCTCTCTGCAAGGGAAAACATGGGGTTTCTGCAAGGGCGAGTCTGGAGTTGTGAAAGCGCCTTCCTTGAATTCAACATTTATGAGATTTGAGAGGGGGTTTTTTGTTTGTTTAAAGAAGTTGTTTGTTTTCTTTTTATCTGCACTCTGTTTTGAAGCTTTTTAGAGTGAAATCAATTTACATTCTCGTGTTTTTTCTTCTTCTTCTTGGCAGCCATTCTCACAATTTCCCCTCGTGTGGTTGCCCAACTCTCAGCAGCTGAGCCTAAAAGATAAGCTTCAAATATTATAAGATATGTCACAATTGTGAGAACTGGCAGTGCACTGTCTGCACTTCGTATATGTCTGTCTAAAAATTTCTGTTAGTCCAACATATGAGCATACTGCACTTTCCTGAGGGGGGTGGGGAAAGTATTTTGAATGGACTTGCCATTCAATACTGAGGCTTCGGTCCAGCTGGTTCATGCCCATTATTTTATTGGCGTGGGAATATGGAGCACTTATTGTCCATTCACCTGTTTTTATTTTACCCCAATAAAATTCGGATTGATTCTCTTGCACAAAGCACAGTCCATCACTAAGATGCTCTCTGGCCCTCCAAGCACTGACAGTGCCCTCTATGAAAAGTTTATTGCCCTTGACAATTCCCTCGGCATTTTAACAGGAAGCTGTTCAAGGAATTGCAAAAGAAAGATAAGCGGCATCTCCAACTGCCCTCTCCAAAACTGTTTTAACTTCTGAGAATTGCCAATGAGGTCCCTTGTAGTGCTGCCAATTCTTGACACAGTAAGTGTTCTGACCCGCACGTCTTTAACAGCAAAAATGATATTTGGCAGTCCCTGTGCCTTTTGTTTAGCAGCGGAAACTATTATTGCCAAACCTTCCGCAGAAACCCAACGAAGGAGCCTTCTGTGTCCACTTGTGGAATTACATCCTCCCCCCACAAACACCCCAGTTGCCTCAAGTTTGAGGGGGCCACAGGCAAAGTGTTCTTGAATGGGTCGTGGAGGACTTGCTTGGCAGGAGTGGCAGGGAGCTGCCGTTGTCGTTTCCTACAGCGCCCCAGAGGGATCCTGCAATTGGAGGAAATTAAAATAGCAGCTAGACACAGGAGAACCAGACCAAAGCAATTGTGGGAGGGTGCATCAGCTGTGGGCCCTGCCAGGGCTTTAGGACCTAGGTCAGGGGTCAACTTTTTCAGCAGGGTTGTGGGGGGCCAGACTATATTTTGGAAAGAAAAAAAATGAACAAATTCCTATGCCCCACAAATAACCCAGAGATACGTTTTAAATAAAAGCACACATTATACTCATATAAAAACACCAGGCAGACCCCACAAATAACCTAGAGGTCATTTTAAATAAAAGGACACATTCTACTCATGTAAAAACACGCTGATTCCTGGATCGTCCGTGGGCCGGATTGAGAAGGTGATTGGGCCAGATCCAGCCTTGGGCCTTAGTTTGCCTACCCATGACCTAGGTCCTACATAGGTGGAAACCCAGGCATCTCCAGGCAGGGTTGGGAGACACTCCTGCTTGCAATCCTAGAGAGGCACTGCTAGTTATTGTTTACAACACTGAGGTAAATGGACCAAGGGTCTAACCTGGTCTAACCCCATCATTTAGCCTGGACACTGAGGTCCTCCTCCAAGGGTCTTCTGCTGGTTCCCTCACTGTGAGAAGTGAAGTTACAGGGAACCAGGCAGAGGGCCTTCTCAGTAGTGGCACCTTCCTGTGGAATACCTTCCCTTCAGATGTCAAGGAAATAAACAACTACCTGACTTTTAGAAAGCATCCGAAGGCAGCCCTGTATCAGGAGGTTTTTAACGTTTGATGTTTTAGTATGTTCTGATATATGCTGTGAGTCACCCAGAGTGGCTGGGGAAACCCAGCCAGATGGGCGGGGTATAAATAATAAAAATATGATCATTGTCATTATCATTATTATTATTAAGGCAGTTTCCTATGTTCATGGGCGCAGCCAGGATTTTTGTTGAGGGGGCAGGGCTTTTGTTTTTATTGATTTTTTTTTGTTATATATTAATTTTTAATGTTTTAAAAAGTATTTTTATTGATTTTCATTTATGTAGGGGGAGGCAGCTGCCCCTTCCTGGCCCCCCTGGGCTACGCCAATGCCTATGTTCCTGTTAAAAAAACAGTCAGGTAGAAGGGCAAATGGGACTCATCACCCTGGGAAAGTAGCCCATCTAGGAGAAGGAAAACTCTGATCCTAAACCTCCTCTGCCTTGCGCCTGTACTCATTCGTGAGAAAAACTTCAGGAGTAAAACCTGAGGAAAATCCGAATCTGCTGCCTTGCAGGACAACTTTGGGGGGTGGGGCTACATAAATCCAGAGTGGAGTCCCTAAGGCACTTTGCTTTGTGCCTTTGAACTGGACCTGGACTGGGCAGCCTTTCAAAGAGGACTGCCCCCTTTAGACCTGGCCACGTGGCCACCCTATTTCTGACAAAGGGCTGTTTAGCTGGAAACCTCCTGCTGAGGAGGATCAGGGCTCGTGTCAGCATTTGGGGAGGGGGCACTGACTGGGCTGCTGGGTCTGTGAAAGAGACATCCCCCCCATATGACAAGCGTAACCTGAATAAAGGGAGCCTCGTTTTCTCTGACGCAGCAAAAGGGTTGCGCAAATCAACCCTTTGCTACAAAGGGAAGGCCCCATTTTAGAATTCTGCTTGTTGTAGGCCTCAGAAGTTTGCTTTCTCTTTTCCCAAGAAAAGGCAGGATCTCACGCTGCCTTAGCATTGCTCTGTGATGTGAAGCCCGCTTGGCAAAAGCGCAGTGTGCCGAGCATCGCTATTAGAAATAGTCTTTCTAAGCACCACTGAGGATTTTGTATTGACGGGCTGTACACATCTGTGCTAATATATTATTCATGAAGCTTATTGACTGTATGATATGTATAGATATTTCACATTTGCTGAAAAGACCAGGAGTAAAAAAAAGGGGGGGGCAACCCTCTCGTTCCAAACCGTCTGTTAAGGAGCTTTCATTCACTACGCCTGAATTATCCGTGCAAACAAACTTTGTACAGTATTTAAAAGTGAAATGTAAGGAACACTTGAGGGCCTTTTCAGCCCAGTTGCAGAATGCTTTCCATGAAGGCTTGCCTGGTACCTTTGTTTCGGTAATATTTTTGGTGCCATACAATAATGTATTTTTATCAGTTGGTGTTTCTAGTTCTGCAGTCCAGGTCTGCCTTTATGAGTTATTTGCTCTCGTCTTCTTTTAATTGTTTTATTTTATACTATGATATAAATTTTGATCAGACACCATCTTGAAATCCAAACAGGATGTTTCAGGTGACCAAATAACTATCAGGTACAGTGGTAAGTCAGGTTAAGAACTTAATTCGTTCTAGAGGTCCATACTTAACCTGAAACTGTTCTTAATCTGAAGCACCACTTTAGCTAATGGGGCCTCCTCCTGCTGCTGCGCTGCCAGAGCACGATTTCTGTCCTTATCCTGAAGCAAAGTTCTTAACCCGAGGTACTATTTCTGGCTTAGCGGAATCTGTAACCTGAAGTGTATGTAACCTGAAGCGTATGTAACCCGAGGTACCAACCTGGGAAAAGGTTCCCTAAGTTTGATGGCTCAAGTTCATATTAAGGTGGCAGAAACCTGGCAGTTCCAAATGCAGACATTAGGTTTCAGAGAACTTGCATTTTCAGAACAGAACAACAGATTGACCTGGGATACGCCAACATGATCACCTGTTTACTGTAAGAGGGCAAATACATAACCATAGAATCATAGAGTTGGAATAGACCACAAGGGCCATCGAGTCCAACCCCCTGCCAAGCAGGAAACACCATCAGAGCACTCCTGACATATGGTTGTCAAGCCTCTGCTTAAAGACCTCCAAAGAAGGAGACTCCACCACACTCCTTGGCAGCAAATTCCACTGTCGAACAGCTCTTACTGTCAGGAAGTCCTTCCTAATGTTTAGGTGGAATCTTCTTTCTTGTAGTTTGGATCCATTGCTCCGTGTCCGCTTCTCTGGAGCAGCAGAAAACAACCTTTCTCCCTCCTCTATATGACATCCTTTTATATATTTGAACATGGCTATCATATCACCCCTTAACCTCCTCTTCTCCAGGCTAAACATGCCCAGCTCCCTTAGCCGTTCCTCATAAGGCATCGTTTCCAGGCCTTTGACCATTTTGGTTGCCCTCCTCTGGACACGTTCCAGTTTGTCAGTGTCCTTCTTGAACTGTGGTGCCCAGAACTGGACACAGTACTCCAAATCAGAACACATTGCCTAACACTTGCCATGCGCAGTGGTGGTCGTGGGAATGCATTGACACATGCATAAAACCTAGCTTTGCATGTTGGTGACTGGGCAAAAAGCAAGTGAGCAGGGCACTGTAAATCACTATGTAGATTAAGTGGGATGTGTGAAATTATGAGACATATTGAGATCATAATGGTACCACTGCTATTCCCCAGTACTCCAGGGAAGGTTGTCATTTTGGGGTGGAGAAACAGTCAGTGTTGCTTTCCCTAACCTGCACTCTGAAATGCCAGAAGAATATTATTCACAAATCACATCATGATGTCACAGTCATGGATCCAATTGCCATGTTTGGATCTTGCGTTTCGTTTGTACTTTGCACAGCGATGTGTCACGACAGCTGCCACCTCTTCCGACGCTTGCTCTTTTGGTTTCCCTTTTCAAAAACGCAATTAATACACCATTTCAAAAATGCAATTATCCCCAGATATGGATGGAAGTGAGCGAGGTCCTTCTGTGTTGATAACAAAGGCTAAGCAAATGCGTCTGAGGCGTGAGCACAAAGCGACACGAGACTATTAATAGAAAGCCCTGTTGAGGAACAGCAGCCAGATCAAACCGTTTGTTCTGGGAGTTCAGAAGAGACAAAGAGGGACTTGAGTTAGACATGGGGAACCTGTGGTCCTCCATCTGTGGTCGGAGTGCCAACATTGCTGACCATTCAGCCATGCTAGCTGGGGCTGATGGGAATTGGAGTCCAACGACAACACCTGGAGGGCCACAGGTGCCCCAACACTGCTGTTGCATATGTTAAAGGTAAAGGTAAAGGGACCCCTGACCGTTAGGTCCAGTCGCAGATGACTCTGGGGTTGCGGTGCTCATCTCACTTTATTGGCCGAGGGAGCTGGCAGACAGCTTCCGGGTCATGTGGCCAGCATGACTAAGCTGCTTCTGGCGAACCAGAACAGTGCATGGAAACGCCATTTACCTTCCTGCTGGAGCGGTACCTATTTATCTACTAGCACTTTGACGTGCTTTCGAACTGCTAGGTTGGCAGGAGCAGGGACCGAGCAACGGGAGCTCACCCCGTCGCGGGGATTCGAACCGCCGACCTTCTGATTGGCAAGCCCTAGGCTCTGTGGTTTAACCCACAGCACCACCCGCGTCCCATTGTATGTGTTACTGTACACCAAATATTCTAGAACCAGGGCTGGCCCATGCATGAGGCAAGATGAGGTGACCGCCCCAGGTGGCATGATCCACAGGGGCAGCAAATCTAGCCTCTAAGGAATGCTTTGCTCACTGATGCTGCTGCCATGTTGGCATTGTAACACACTCCTTGAAGACTGGATCTGTCACCTCCTTGGCAGCTTTGCCTCTACAGCAGCCTCTTGGTGAATAGGAGATCTCTTCCCACCCTTGAACCTGATGTAAATCTTTATTCCTCCCTCCCCCCTTGTTCCTGATGTAGATCTTCACTCATCCCTTCTCGCTTAGTGGAGGGGAACGCCATTTTGTGTTTCACCTCAGGTGCCAAATTCTCGTGGGCCGGCCCTGTCTAGAACAAAGCAGCAACAAAGAGGGGACAGAAATCTCCCTGTACCAGTGACACATGCATAATGCGAAAGATACAGTATTTGGATGGAAAGCAAATCCCCATAATTCAAGCTTAGCACCATCGTTCTTTTCTCTCCTGTTCCTCCCTCCCCCCAAAGTTCAATATATGAGGATTTGAGGTGATGAAGCCCTTGATTGCCATTTCCATACCTGTTCAGATTTTGCCTCAGTAATAAATAGCGGGTGATAGTAATATCAGGGATTCTGCAATGCATGAGATCTAAGCAGGGGAAGAGAGAGGACATGCCCTAAAAATAAGCCCCTTTTGCAAATTGTAATTTTGATACAAGAGCAGCAGAGCACCGGGATTGGAAAGAGAGCAAGTTCATCTGTAGTGCAGGTGTGGACAAGTTACCTGACTCCAGCATTGAAAAGACAGCCATGGCAATGTGCAGCCAAAACAGGGAGAGAGAAGCGGATCTTGTTTCCTCTCAGCTTTGACTCTAGACCCTAAAGCCAGCATGTAAGAGGACTTGCAGATATCCAGCTTTGAACAGGGAGAATTTCCCAGTGACTCTGCAATACATTTGTGGGGAGGGGAAAAGAAAAGGGGGGGGGAGATCATAAACCAATTATTAGATGATGATGATGATGACGATAGTGATAATAATAATAATAATAATAATAATAATAATAATAATAATAATAATAGCTGTCCCTGGATCCAGCAAGTGGTAAATATAAGGCAGGCAAGCTTCCTGTGTTGAGGCGATCACCTGGGTGATGGGCCATTAAGGGAAACAAAGGAAAGGAGCTCTGTGTGAGACGGCAAAGGGGTGGGCCCCCAGGGGCCCCACCCTCAGCTTGAGCATAGTTAGAAGGACAAAGACCAAGTTTAGAGTTGAAAGTTGCAGTGATGTGACCTAGCAGTAAAGGCACCAAGGTGGAGATAGAGCAATTTGAGAGCTATGCTTGATTTCTGCTTGAATCCAAGGCTATGAGAGAAGCAAGACCCTTTTGGGGTGTTAATGCTGCGAACCCCTCCATCTCAGGCACAGGTTGTATATATCTGTAATAAAAACCCCACAGGTCATAAAGACAGAACAGTCTCTGCGCAGCAGCGCTATTATCAGGGAGACGGAGGAGGTCTGCCTGCCATTACCTTCTGTGATGGCATCCTCAGCTACTGCTAAAAGGCTACGGGAATGGAACAACTTCCTACACAATAATTAAATAATTGGGATCAAGATGTAATAAAGTAAGACAAAGTATGGGTTGTGAATTACCAGGAGAGACACTAATAATATTATTTGGCTATGTTAAATATCTGGTGCTTCAGGAAGATCAAGAAATGGCCGTTCATATTTTGACAGCCACTCATATGGCCATCTGTTGGCCATGGAGGGATGGGAAATCAGACCCTCCTGGAATAGAAATTTGGCTGACTTAAATCTGGGACTTAATATAGATATAAAGCTAACAGAAGATAATCAGGGCTAGAGAAAGGACACAACGAGATAATGGATTTGTCAGGAAATGGACTTTCTCCAGATCTTAGCGGAATGAAACAATGCAAGGTGCAATGACCCCCCACATATGTTATTGGGCGAGAACTAGAGATAAGTAATCTGGGAAAAGTTATTTAATGTGTTTCTCTGTGATTTGGGTACTTGAGATAGTACAGTAATATTCAATAAATTCAATGTAATGTTTTTGGTTTTTAAAAAATAAAAACCTACAGGGTATGCGTGATTTGGCAAAATTTGGCGGGAGCCAGGGGTGGAGTAGGGACTTGTGGGTTTCATAAAGGACCTGCTACTCCCCATCTATAAAATATAGAGCACTGAGGCCAGTGAAAGAGAAATTAGCTTTGTGTTGTCTACTCTACACTGACTGGCAACAATGCTTCATGATTTTATGGACCTTTTATCCGCTACCTGGTGATGCTGAGGACTGAACTTAGGACCCATTCAGATATATCCCTTCCTTGTCCAAGGCACCTTTCTCTCAGGTGGGCTCTGATAAAGTGAGTCATTCACCTGGCTAAAGTGACAGGAAGCTGAGAAGTAAGACGGAGAGGGAGGGAGGTTCCACTCTCCTTACCTCCCCTTAACCCTTTTCACGTTAAAATAAAAGCCCTTGAAAACGAAAGATGGGCAGATGTGTGTGTTGGGGAATGTTGATTATTCTATTTCTAACCTAACCTTCATCAATTTCAAAATCCCAATAAAATAACGTCATAAATTATATCAGATATAACAATACAGTGGGGGGGCATGGTTTCACAGCTGACCACACATTCTGTCAAAGTCCTAGGTTAAAAAGCACATCTTTTTTGGATCCCTTCCAGTCGGGATTCAGGCCTCATCATGGGACTGAAACTGCCTTGGTCGCACTGGTTGATGATCTCCGGCGGGCTAGGGACAAAGGTGAGAGCTGTTTCCTAGTTCTGCTGGATCTCTCAGCGGCGTTTGATACCATCGACCATAACATCCTTCTGGACCGTCTTGAGGGGCTGGGAGCTGGGGGCACTGTCATACAGTGGTTCCGCTCCTTCCTCCTGGGCCGTGTTCAGAAAGTGGTGGTGGGGGATGAGTGTTCAGACCCCTGGGCTCTCACTTGTGGGGTGCCTCAGGGTTCTGTCCTCTCCCCCATGCTTTTCAACATTTACATGCAGCCGCTGGGAGAGATCATCAGGAGGTTTGGGCTGGGTGTTCATCAGTATGCCGATGATACCCAGCTCTACCTCTCTTTTAAATCAGAACCAGTGAAGGCGGTGAAGGTCCTGCGTGAGTGTCTGGAGGTGGTTGGAGGATGGATGGCGGCTAACAGATTGAGATTGAATCCTGACAAGACAGAAGTACTGTTTTTGGGGGACAGGAGGCGGGCAGGTGTGGAGGATTCCCTGGTCCTGAATGGGGTAACTGTGCCCCTGAAGGACCAGGTGCGCAGCCTGGGAGTCATTTTGGACTCACAGCTGTCCATGGAGGCACAGGTCAAATCTGTGTCCAGGGCAGCTGTTTACCAGCTCCATCTGGTACGTAGGCTGAGACCCTATCTGCCTGCGGACTGTCTCGCCAGAGTGGTGCATGCTCTGGTTATCTCCCGCTTGGACTACTGCAATGCACTCTACGTGGGGCTACCTTTGAAGGTGACTCGGAAACTACAATTAATCCAGAATGCGGCAGCTAGACTGGTGACTGGGGGCGGCCGCCGAGACCATATAACACCGGTCTTGAAAGACCTGCATTGGCTCCCAGTACGTTTCCGAGCACAATTCAAAGTGTTGGTGCTGACCTTTAAAGCCCTAAACGGCCTCGGTCCAGTATACCTGAAGGAGCGTCTCCACCCCCATCATTCTGCCCGGACGCTGAGGTCCAGCGCCGAGGGCCTTCTGGCGGTTCCCTCATTGCGAGAAGCAAAGCTACAGGGAACCAGGCAGAGGGCCTTCTCGGTAGTGGCGCCCGCCCTGTGGAACGCCCTTCCAGCAGATGTCAAAGCGATAAACAACTACCTAACATTCAGAAGACATCTTAAGGCAGCCCTGTTCAGGGAAGTTTTTAACATGTGATTTTACTGTATTTTTTGTTTTTATGTAAGCCGCCCAAAGTGGCTGGGGAGGCCCAGCCAGATGGGCGGGGTATAAATAATAAATTATTATTATTATTATTATCTTCCACCAAAACTAAAAAGCAGAAAAGCATCACTGCCAGTTATATCTCTGAGGGAAGAGAGATCCATAAGCAGGGTGTCACCACAGAGAAGGTCCTATTTGACGTGAGCTTCACCCAGTGGTGGGATCTCAAGAACGGCCTGCCCTTAACACATAGGCAGACTGGTGTAGAGATTGTGATTGCCCCAATCACATCTTGTTTGATCAAAAGTTTAGAGTGACAGGAAATAGAGGGGACCCATTAAGAAAAGGAGTCTGCACTAATTAAGGATTTTAACTGCATTAATGATGGAGTTGCTGTGGTGGGGTGAGGATCCTAGTAAATAGAGACCAAAAAAAGGAAGGATGAAGCAATTAATAAGACCTAGAGACATCATTTAAATTTACACTGAAATATGAGAGCACTCGTTTAACAAAAGTTAGCATTTTGCATTTGGATATTATCACTGCATGTATTGAGAAATGGAAGTATTATTGGGCCAGGAGAAAGAGAAATGCTTTTAAACGGGAGGGACTTATAAATTTATTGATTTATAGTAAAGTGCCTTTATTTCTTCCCTTTCAGAATTGCACTATTTTCCAGACTGATTTACCTGTCCCTGGGAAGTTGCCATTTGACTACTGTGTTATTATTATTTTTATATATATAAAAAATCATTACACAGGTCAATTCCCCATTCCATTACAAATCCCTTTGCATAGTAATTATGGTACATTTGTGGTATGTCTGAACTGGCGACTGAATGGAGTGCATTTTGTTCCATAGCAGGGAAAATGTAGAATTGGAAGTCCCCAGTTTAAATGCTTTCCCCCCCTCCCAAAGTATTTGATAGAAACCCTCCCAGTGCACCCGAGCCTATGAATATGTGTTTTGTATTATTCGTTCCTTACTTTCATTTAAGCCCTGTGATAGATGACCAAGGAGCCCCATTAATCCTTTCAAAGCAAGCTCTTGTGTGTTACCTTAATTACGGAACAATTTCAATCAGACATAGTTACCGATCCATTTAGATAAAATTGGGCATATTTCTGCTCCTGACCTCCACAAAACCGGCTGCTGATGGAAGCTGGAGACAGCGTTGCCGCCAAGCGGTTTGCTCTCAGGAGCTCTCAGAGGAAACGTGAAGGAGGCAAGCATAAGTACAGAACTCCACATCAACACAAAAAGCACTTGAATCAGAAGGAATGGCACTTGGGAGGACCAGATGCTGTTGTTGTTTAATGATGACTTGCCACTAAAGTCATGGGAAGTATGCTTCTTTCTTGCAATGAATTATTTTTTAAATGCAAAATGCACAGAACTCAGGGCTTAGAAAACAGTTGTTAAAGAAAACATATACGAGAAATCCAGACAAATCTGTAAAATGGGGACAATTATGTCTAACCTAGACAGCATCTTAAAAAGCAGAGACATCACCTTGCCGACCAAGGTCTGTATAGTTAAAGCTATGGTTTTCCCAGTAGTGATGTATGGAAGTGAGAGCTGGACCATAAAGAAGGCTGATCGCCAAAGAATTGATACTTTTGAATTATGGTGCTGGAGGAGACTCTTGAGAGTCCCATGGACTGCAAGAAGATCAAACCTATCCATTCTGAAGGAAATCAGCCCTGAGTGCTCACTGGAAGGACAGATCGTGAAGCTGAGGCTCCAATACTTTGGCCACCTCATGAGAAGAGAAGACTCCCTGGAAAACACCCTGATGTTGGGAAAGATGGAGGGCACAAGGAGAAGGGGATGACAGAGGACAATATGGTTGGATAGTGTTCTCGAAGCTACCAACATGAGTTTGACCAAACTGTGGGAGGCAGTGGAAGACAGGAGTGCCTGGGGTGCTTTGGTCCATGGGGTCACGAAGAGTTGGACATGACTAAATGACTAAACAACACGTCTAACCTACAGCAGACCTAGAGCACAATTCACTCAAAGTGTAGCATTCTTTGGGTTCCTTTCTATCAATGCACACTTACAAGGGTGTGAGTCCTGCTGGGGTTTATTTCTGACGAACCAGTGTAACAAGGCACTTGTTGATTTCAGCAGAAGAAAGGAAGGCATGTGTTTTAACTCTTCCATTCACACCAGTGGGTCTTCCAAGTCTTAATTGGATAGTGCTTTTATAAGAACGAGTTATCAAACTACTAGCTGGGCATGTTGCGCAGTCAAGGCTTTTAGCAGTTTGGCAATGGCTCCATGGTTTGACATTTTGTGGTTTCTCATTTCACGATTTGGCATGTGCCAGCTTTCCCAGGATCTCACGCTGATAGACAATGGTGTGGCCTCCCCTAAGGTGCAAAAGCACCTGGGGTTGGGAAGCCACGTGGCCGCCAAAGGGAGGGATCCTGCTGTTGACAGATCTTCGGCTTCAGCAGCTAGGCATCACCAGTTTGCCAGCTTAGGAACGCCCACATCCCAGAAGCCCAAACATATTCAGAGAGAAAGCTATTACCCTTTTCCCTTCCAGATAATGCCTTCTACAGTTCTTGAAGTCAGATGAGCCAGGATACTGTACAACATTCACTTTTGCCATTGTGGTCTGCGTGTGGTTTGGATCATCTCCATTGTTGTGGCTTGCTGATACAAAAGGCATTAGAAAAGAATATCTTGCTGATCTGTTGTTGTTTTAAAAAATAGGACCAATTGGTCAATATCTCAAAAGATAATTTTCTGCTTTTCAGGAAGAATATTAAGATACTGAGAAGACTAGCCACCGTTGTAATGACACTACCCAAGGCATGGGTCAAATTTTACAATGCAAATGTAAAAGATATTTATGGAGATGTTTGATTGTCTCCATCAGCTTGATTTTATTTTTCTTTGTTTCCTTATGGCCAATAGTTTACCTACAAACTGAAATTAGAAATTGGTAGAATGGATATTTAAATGTAGGCAAATAACTCGCTGAGCTGGTAATTGGAACCTAACAAGAGTTCCTCCCTTCCTCAAACAAAGCTAACTGAATTTAAGTAAGCAATCCTCTGGGCCTGGTTTATATTTGAGTAAATTATACCAGGGGGATATCTTTACTGCCTTAAGAGATGCAAAAACTGTTCGTCATCAACACATCCTTTGTACATTATCCATACCCCTTCTTGGCTAAGACAAGATCTTCCGGGGGGGGGGGGGGGAGGTTATCTGAATAGCCACATTTCTGAAGCAAGCAAGTCATGTTTTTATGCCAGGGCTTCTCCCTCAATGGACTAAAAGTCAATTGTTCCAGCTAACATGATTTAGCCAGACGATGTACTGTCATTCCCATACGTTTTAGCCAATAATTAAATAATGCCCCCAAAGCCTTCTCCACATTCTAAGGATTAGGGTCACTGAGTTTCTTTATTCCTTCAGTGATCTTCTTGTTCCAGGGTGTGTGTGTGTGTGTGTGTGTGTGTGTGTGTGTGTTGCTTTTCATAGCTGCTGCCTGCATTTTTCTTAAACTTTATTTCAAAGCAAAACCCCGTGAAAAGGAATCAAAGCATCATCCCATTTTTTGCTACATCAAGTCCTTGCATTGCAGATGCCTGTGAGCTTTCACAAGTCTCAAATGCACATCTATTACAGTGGTACCTTGGGTTAAGAACTTAATTCATTCCGGAGGTCCGTTCTTAACCTGAAACTGTTCTTAACCTGAAGCACCACTTTAGCTAATGGGGCCTCCTGCTGCCGCTGTGCTGCTGGAGCACAATTTATGTTCTCATCCTGAAGCAAAGTTCTCAACCCGAGGTACTATTTCTGGGTTAGCAGAGTCTGTAACCTGAAGCATATGTAACCTGAAGCATATGTAACCCGAGGTACCACTGTATTAAACTGCTCGCTCCTTTCTTACATTTGTGGCCCACTCTTCTAAGGATCTATGGACAGCCTGTCTTGCACTCATTTTGATACCGACTACAAACGTGTGTGAGAGATGTTGGGTAATACAAGGTGCTGGGGCTTTTGCCCCTGAGACAGACAGAAATGCAACTTTTCATCAGCACTGCAGATGTTGCACCTATAGGATCCATAATGGAGCAACACCCCCCACCCCACCCCCCCGCCCATGAGGAAAGGCTACAACATTTGGGACTTTTTAGTTTGGAGAACATGCAAGTAAGAGGAGACACAATAGCGAGTTATGTACGGTATGGAGAAAGCAGAGAGAGAAAAGATTTTCTTCCTTTCCCACAGCACTATGGACTCACCCACAATTCTGCTTGTGCTGCCACTGTCCTCCAGGAAACGCCTGCTCTTTATTGCTGAATTGGACCAAACATCAACCGGGTTTTCCGCGGATTGACTTTTGCTCTGATTCAGCGGTAGAGAATGATTTTCCCAGGGAAAGCGGCGGGGCAAATGGAAAACAGTTCTAGAAAGCATGGGATATGTGGAAAACCTCTCGGGCATGTGTTTTCTAGGTGCAGACTTCTAGTGGAGGTGTGGACAAGCCCCAGAACTCGAGGACTTTCAATGAAGCTGGATGTTGAAAGAGTCAGGGCAGGGGAAAGAAAGTTACTTCTTCACACAGCGGAGAGTTTAAACCGTGGAATTCACTCCCACACGAGGCAGCGATGGCCACCAACTTCGATGCCTTCCTAAGAGGATTAGACAAATTCTTGGAGGGTGAGGCTGTCCGTGGCTCCTAGCCATGATGGCTATTTTGCGCCTCCCCTGTTCATGCCTCTGAATGGAAGTCGCTGGAAGTCACAGGTGGGAAGAGGGAGTTGCATTCAGGTCCTGTTTATGAGCTTCTCATGGGCCTCTGGTTGGCCACTGTGAGAACACAATTCTGCGCCCCTGGCCTGATCGAGCACAGCTTCCCTTATGTTCTTAATGGGTTTTTTTGCAGGGGGGGGTTGTTACCATATGGAGCAGTTTCTGGAGCTCCCACCCCCATCCTCCGAACAATTGTAACAAGATTTATTTTGCTCATCTTGAGAGCTATTGACTACTAACGGTGGCGCTGTCCTGCTCCAGCCTCTTGGGCCTGGAGGGTCCAGGATGCAAAGGTTGCCACATTAAGTGTTTTATTAATCGCTAGAGAAAGCTAGCACTCTATAAACATGCACAAGTCATTGGCAGGGAAGCAAGTTACAGCTGTCTTGGGACCGCTGTAATTTATGATTCTTTCATTTAATGTAGAACGTGCCCTTTCCATAAAGCCTCGCAGGACTTTGACTTTTTTTAAACACACACACACACCTTTCCTCAGACCTAAAAAGCATGTAGATTCCTCTATTGTCTGAAGCATCAGATTGGAATGGTGGGTTACTACGTGTGTGTGTGTGTGTGTGTGTGTGTGTGTGTGTGTGTGTGTAGTCAGCCTATAAGAAGGCAACTACGATGAAGCAAGTGAAGGCATTCCCTCTATGGGACCAATGTCCCATATGCCACTAGCCACTATTTTTCTCTCAGTGTGGCTGGGAGCAAGTACAGACAGCATTACCAGGTGTTGCCATAGTAACGTGCTTCCAGGCACTGCGCTGGATAAAAGTGCTCCTTTGAACACACACGTGAAGATGCTCTTATGTTCTAGCTGTGGGAGGCAGAGGTACCAATAATCTCATTGAGATCTGAGGCAAAAGTCTCCTCTCTAGCAGAGGAGAGTCCCCTTTCCATCCACCGGCCATAGGAACGGCTTCTTCGCCCTTATATTCCTTTATGAGCTAAGGGGGATTCTCCAAGAAGACTTTGAAACCCTAGAACAGGGTCTCCTCAAACTTGGGCCACCAGCTGTTTTTGGATTACAGTCCCCATCATCCCTGACCACTGGTCCTGCTAGCTAGGGATGATGCGAGTCGTAGTTCAAAAACAGCTGGAGACCCACATTTGAGGAAACCCTGCCTTAGAGCAAGGGATGGCAGATTTCCTAAAGCAGGACTTTGCAGTTTCCCACAATGTCACTAGGTAATCTAGGTGATGAGCACTATCTCAGGCTTCAGGCCTACACACACTTACCTCAGAATGAGGCCACATGGACATAAGAGAACTTTCTTCTGAGTATACATACATCAAATTTGGCTGTTCAGAGACTCTTTCCTATCCTGTAGAAGCAGAGCAAGAAATCAGCAGTGGGTAGGGTGGGGTTTGAGGATGTCAGCTGGGCCAAAATCTGATGCTGTCCCAAATTTGCTACTCCTAAATGGTTCTATCATGTCTCAAGCAAGAGCTTGCACAGCAACACTCCCTTTTACCACCTGTACATATGCAGAACTCCATGTTCTTTAAGAACAAAGGCACAGCATGGTTCTTAAGGGAAAAATTGCAAAATTGCAAATGACACATTGCACAGACTATACAAAAAAAATGTTTCTGTTTTCAAGTGAGCAGATAGTACAAATAGTGCAAAAAGTACCGCCCAGCTTGTCAAAATACTTCTCTGAGGAGCAGAAGGGCTTTGTGTTAATTCTATCATAAACCATCTGCCCTTGCTATGGGGATCAAGTTGCTAATTGAGGTCGTTTAAAAAGAAGAGGAAAATCCTAAGGAGTTTTAGCACAGAAACCAAGAGAAATTTGATCAGAAAGAGGTGAGCACTTTGGTTTAGATCCCTTCTTTCACAGCATTACAGATTTGTAGAGTTGGAAGGGACCCCAACGGTCATCTAGTCCAAACCAATGCAATGCAGGAATCTTTCACCCAACATGGGGCTCAAACCAATGATTTTTATCTCTCACCAGCCTCATCTCTGCTTTTGTGCTTCCCTTGCCTCCCTCTCCTACTTCAGCTTCTGACTCTGATTCTGATTCTGCCAGAGATTCTCCCAGCTCACTATGCCCTCTTACCTCTCCAGTCTTATCCCTGTGACCACTCATTGTTGTCCCACCACCATTCCCCAGACTCTGAGCCTCCCTCCCTTGGTGGTTCCCCAGCTGGTTCCTTCCACCACTCTTCTGCATCCAACTAGCCCAAGTCATCACCTGAATAAAGCTCGTGGGCCATAGTTTGGGAACCCCTCACCACAACACTAATAAAGGGAAAGGGACCCCTCACCGTTAGGTCCAGTCGTGGCCGACTCTGGGGTTGCAGTACTCATCTCACTTTACTGACCGAGGGAGCTGGTGTACAGCTTCCGGGTCATGTGGCCAGCATGACTAAGCCACCTCTGCTGAACCAGAGCAGTGCACAGAAATGCCGTTTACCTTCCCGCTGGAGCAGTACCTATTTATCTACTTGCACTTTGACTACCTTCCCGCCGGAGCAGTACCTATTTATCTACTTGCACTTTGAGGTGCTTTTGAACTGCTAAGTTGACAGGAGCAGGGACTGAGCAACGGGAGCTCACCCCGTCCCGGGGATTCGAACCGCCAACCTTCTGATTGGCAAGCCCTAGGCTCTGTGGTTTAACCCACAGCACCACCCGCGTCCTTGTAATAGTAGTAAACTCATTATCTGATTGTGTCTGATTGTGGAGTCAAAACAGGACCCTCTGTGCCCAAGGGGGAGGCATCAGCAGGCTTTGGAAACCTCGAGGGTTTCAGGAGTGCAATAGTTAGGAGGAAACCCTAAGGGGAAGTAAATACCCCAAACAATTCAGCGAAGACTGAGCACATTCAGGGCACAGAATGCTGGCTGGTGGAGAAAACGGAAAGTGGGGAGAATGGAATGGAGCGTTGGAGAAAAGGACATGGCTGGCTGGGATCCTAAACGGGAGCACTTCACCTGGTACTGTTTTGTTGTAGGTCCCACTTATAAGGCCTAGTCTGGAGCTCGTGGGGCTCCCCCCCCCTTAATCCCAAAATTTATAGTAATGCTCTGCCCTTCTGAAACAGCAGGGCAACTGGCTGCATGCTTGATGGAGGGAGCACCCAGTCCTTCCTCTTCCGACTAAAAATTAAATAAATAACTGGGGGCTTTACATAAATTCATTCTCTGTGAGGGCTCACAGCAAATTATTAGTTGATTAGTCACTGAGAAATTGGCAGGCTCCTCCAAACATCCATTAAAAAAACAAAAAACAGGTTTATCGTGATTTATAGGGTACAGGCAGTTCAAAAGGGAAGGAATTGAGAGAACCCAACCAGGCTGTGCCAAGATGTGTTCTGATGCTGTTCAGTTGCAAACGCTCCCCCCCCCCCCCTTTTCCCCATGAAAGAGCATTACTCCGATTCTAGGAATTTAGGTGCTGGCTAAATCGGAGCACTAATTCACTCCATCTCCCTATGGAGCTCTAAAAGTCTCACTGCGGCTTTCAGAGAACTATTCCTGCCTCCATTCCCCCCCCCCCCGATCCTTAAAGAGAATAAGGATTAAAGCTTTGGATTCAAGTCAACCCTGCCCCACCGAGGGGGCCTGAGAAGACACACTGTTTGTTATGCTTAAGCTTTGTTGGAGAATGGGCTTGGTTTTACTTGGCTGGCTTTCCCTCTATATGGGGAAACAAAGGCACAAGAGGGCTTAGCCCAACCCGGATTGGGAAGGTCCAAGGAAGAAAGGACTCTCCCTCGTGAGACAGACTGCAGCATTCAAGTAACAAAATGCATGCCACGATATTTGATAATGTAGTTTTAAAAAGCATAACAGTATATGTTTGCATTGGCTTCTTTCCTACGAGTTAAATAGTTTGCCTGTAATTGTCATGAGTTTTATTTCTTCAGTGGGGTATTTTGCATTAGCTCGGTGTATTTTTAAAAGGCTAGATCACCTTCTCTTACCCAAAGAGGCAAAGAAGAAGAAAAAAGATATTGTTGGTAACACTGGGCAGTTGTTTAGGGTCAAACCCTGCACTAACCACATAAGAGGATGTGACTTAACTATCAAGAGTCTGGTACCATTACACAGGAGGGAATTTGCCAGCAACTGAAAGAGGCTTAAGACAAAGCTTTCATATGCTTTGAGCCTTGTATTCTCACCTAAAACCCCCCCAAACCTATTAAAGCTCATGCTTGGTGTTTCTTTTATTACCAACCTGAATTCAAAAAGAACACCTTGCCCCTTGCCAAGACAGGGGCAGGAATGTTTCACCCGATATATATTGCCCATTTGGTTTCCCTGTGTCCACAACCCTCTGAACTCCTGCTCATCTGCACATGTGCAATTGTTGTTTGAAATGTACACACCTCAGTTTGACCATGAAGTGAACGTGGCTTAAATTTTCAAATCGGATGGAAGCTGGTTTGAGGGAAAAGACACCAAACAGCAGTATTTCTCAAGAAACTATAGGGTAGATATGAACTGTGGCTAATAGCACATGTGCATGGCTTCGAACAGCAGCAGTGGGAGCACACTTGAGCCAGAGTAAACAGCAACATGTACACAGCTGGAATCTCTGAGGTCACATCTGCAGTTTCCTGGGATGCATTCCATCAAAATCTGAAGATTCAAATTAATGTAGAGAAGCTGAGAGCTCTCACACCACCACTTTACCTATCTTGGGATACAAATCCTCCATTTGATCATTTGCTCCATTTTCGCCAGATTTAGAACAGTTTTCTCTGATGCAAAGTGGGATTTGATTCTCTGATGCAAAGTGGGATTTGAGAAGTTCCAGCATCTCTCCATCACCTGCTAACATTTCTCCCTCTTCTCCTCTCAGTGGACCCACCATTTCCTTGTTCTTATCATACCGGTCTCTGCAGCACAGCAGGCGCTGTGATTCTCCAGCAGAGATTCACCCCCGTAGTCTTCAGTCAAACAACACACACCACACAGACTTCTCGGAATCTGATGATAACTCGCTGCCAACCTAGGCAACTGCAACAGCCGTGCAGAACGGCCGGGCGTCATGTTGCAAGGTTCAGCACCCCCTATGCATTTTACCCCAGGGCGCGTGGTGCACATGGAGTGCAGGATGGCAGCCCCATTTTTCAATGTCCTCTTCTCTTCCTCTTCCCACTAAACCTCTCCCTGCTCATTTTTCTTTCAGTTCCTCAATGCACACTGCTTCCCTTGAGCCTACTTTGGCAAAGCACTTCAAGGAGGGGGTACGTTTCTCTCTCTCTCTCTCTCTCTCTCTCTCTTTCAAGCCACATCACTCTGTGGCTTTGATATCAGAGACTGATTTCCTCCAGCGCCTTTAGCCACCCACCGATTCCAATCATCACTGAAGAGAAACATCTTTATATCTCATGCAGCCAGTTCACCTCTCTCAAGCTACTGCTGCAAGCAAGCCAGCACGAGCCTGCCTACAATTGAGCGTGCCAGAAGAACTAAAATGTGCTAAAATGCTACAGTTGTCCAGCCATTTACATGCTGCCAGGACTGGTAGTTCCCCAAGGCTGCTGGAGGGAAGAAAGAAGCGTTGTGGGGGGTTCCCAAGGACCATTGCCAGCTGCCTGGGAGGGAAAAGGGCGAGGAAGGAGTTGGCATGTGGATAATTGGGCAGCATCCCTGCATTAACCTTTCCGATTGTTGCTCCTGCTGCTCTCTCTGCCCCTGTCTACGGGGCTGCGCTCCAAACCACTCTGCCAGTTGGATGCGGGTTTGTTCCCAAGAAAGGAACAGGGGCTTGAGCCTAATTGGCTGCTTTTGTAGACGGATTTAAGTAGCATGGCTGGCGGATGTTTCCAGTTTGGGGGGGGAAAGAATAAAGATTATGTGAATGCATTTCAGGCAGTCCTGTGAGATTCCTTGGTCTCAGGGACTATTCCCTTGGAGTTTTCTGTCATGAATGAAGTGACTTCGGTTCCACTCAAAGAAGCGCAGGAATGTCAGTTGTGGATTCCGTGTTCCTGTGGCAGCACACCAGGGTTTCGAGGCAAGGTCTATGCCAGCTGTTTCTGGAAGCTGCTGTAGATCTCTCCACACTTTCCTGCACTTGCTTGAGCAAGTCCATCTAGTGATGATGAATCCATTGCACGATGCTGATATTTCCCTGGACCGGGCAAAAGAGCAAAGAGAGAAAACATGAAGTGGTTGTTAACGCTTTCAATCAGGGGGTTCCCAAATGGTGGTCTGCAAGCTCCATCCGTCTGTGGCAATTCTGTGGAATTGTGGTTAAAAACGGGAGACCCATTGCATTTGACATTCATATTGATTTTTAATTGTTGTTTCTTTCATTTCCTATGCTGTGTTTTATTGCATTACACTTTGGATTCTATGGGATCTGCAGCAGGCAGAAAAGGCATTGAATGGTCCACCGAGATCCTTTTTTCAATTTTTAAGTGGTCCATGTGTGTGTGTGGGGGGGAGTTGTGAGCCACTGCTTTAGCTCATTAGTCTTCAAACAACCTTAGGTAGGTCAAAGCCTTAGGCTGCACCACCAGCAACCTAAGAAAATAGAAGAAACAAACCAAGAAAATGGAGGTATACTATGAGTTTGGGTATCTTGATTTCTATTGTGATGATTTCTCTGAAGTGTTGCCTGATGGGTAGTCAGGGGCTTTACAAAGAAAGCTAATGGTTCTCAATGACTCTGGATTCCCCCCACTAAAAGGGCAATTTACCTGCTCTACAGGAGAGAGAGAAATAAGCAGCTTCTGGATTTTGAATTCAGATAGAGCAGTGAAAAGTTGTCTGAAAGTGAAGCAACCTGAGCTGCAGGGATTCTCTATGGTGACCTGTTGCAGAATTAGCATCTGTGTCTATTAGCTTAGCACAGAGCATAAGGCTACTATGAGTGGCTACCAGCCACAGTCGGAGGCTGTAATGATTCTGAATACCAGTTGCTGGAAACCACAGGAGGAGAAAGTGTTGTTGTGCTCGGGTCCTGTTTTGGGGCTGCGCTTTATTTCTGTTGCAAGAATTGGGAATGCATAGGGTGGTGCAGAGAGCAGGTGAGCAGGCCTGCCTGCCTAGAAATGTATTCTTCCCTCCCAATGTTAAGCTAAGTTGCTGCAAATCACACAATGTCTTAACTGGCCCTAAAATAATGGGTCAGACCAAACAGTGCGTCAGGTCTGGGCTTGAGACACAAGGCAGATCCACACCATATTTTTAAAGAACATCCAATGCATATTCTAAGCACATGCCTTTCCCCAAAGAATCCTTGTTTGTTAAGCAAATTGAGCCGGGAAGTGTAGCTACATTAGGAATCATGCAGTCAAAAAGCAGTGTCCATGGGGAAACTGGCTAAATGTCTGGGAAAATCCGGACATCTGGCAACTAACGTTGGCAGTGTTGGTTTTTGCCGATTTCCCTCTAAAATAGCTAAAAAAACATCCAATTTTGCAAAAAAAAAAAAAAAAAAAAAAAAAAAACCCTCTACAACTTTGCCAAAAAGTTGGTCTGGATTTTCACTTTTTGAAATATAGCAACCCTAACTAAACCACTGGCAGGAATTGGGGGGGGGGTCATGACTTTTAATTGTGTCATGGGTGCCCTTTAAATGTGGCTCTGCAGTGAGTATTCTGTCAAACAGTGAGATGCAGCCGCAAAAAAAAAGGTCATGCAATTCTGGGCTGCATCGACAGAAGTATAGTGTTCCAGTTAAGGGAAGTCCTAGTACCGCTCTAGTGTGCCTTGGTCAGACCACACCTGGAATGCTGTGTCCAGTTCTGGGTGCTGCAGTTTAAGAGGATACTGACAAGCCGGAATGTGTGGAGATAAAAGGTCTGGAAACCAAGCATGATGAGGAATGGTTGAATGAGCTGGGTATGCTTAGTCTGGAGAAGAGAAGGCTGAGAGGTGATATAATAGTCATCTTAAAATATCTGAAGGGCTTTCACGTGGAAGATGGAGCATGATCGTTTTTTGCTGCTCTAGATAGTAGGACCAATGGATCCCAATTACAAGAAAGGAGATTCCAACTAAACAATAGGAACAACTTTTTGACAGTAAGAGCTGTTTGACAGTGGAACAGACTTCCTTGGAAAATGCTGGACTTTCCTTGGAATCTTTCAAACAGCAGTTGGATAGCTATCAGGGATTATTTAACTGTGATTCCTACATTGCAGGAGGCTGGACTAGATGACCCTTGGGGTCCTTTCCAACCCTAAAATTCTTTGATTCTGTGAAGAAAGACACACTGCAAATGGCTCCCATTTCAAGTGCTGGACCTTAAACAAAGTTCTATTTCATAAGAACATAGGAAACTGCCCTATACTGAGTCAAATCATTAATCCATCTAGTTCATTACTGTCTATACTGATGGACAGCAGCTTTCCAGGTTTTCAGACCCAGTGGGGGAATTGAGCCTGGGACCTTTAACACACAAATAAATATGCTCTTCTACTGAGCTGTGGTCCTTCCCAGAGTTCAAAACTTGGTAACCTTCATCCTAAAATATCAATTTTGTAGGTTTCGTTGCAATTCCCCAGCCAACTCCTCCTGTTGAGTGGCACCACAGATTGCATTGCCTGCTTCTACTGAACATAAAGTTTAATTTATTCCCCTTTGAAGGCAACTGGGGCTGGAATGCCTGTGAGTTTCTTAATAAATATATGAACATAAAACAAGAGCGCTGCCTCCACCAACTCCCCTGTTGACTTACATTAAGGCTTGCCGGGGTTTTGCACCCCGCCGTTACCCTTAAAAATAAATAAATAAATAAAAGAAGCAACGCAAGGATGTTGCAAAGAGAAATTACCGTCTTTGGGCTGATTTCTGGCAAACAGTGAGCGAGTGCTCCACCTAACATTATTGAATAGTAAACACTATAGTACTCAGTGCCACTCCAAATGATGGTAGAAATTTTCCCACAGGGAATACCCTCCAGACAACAATGCTGAGTTTTTATATGAAGTGTGTTTGTTTCTGCAGCTACCGATGACTATAATGGGCGAGTCAATCACTTGTCAGAGAGAGCTCATTACAGCTGGTGTAGACAAGGAAAGGGTAGTCAATAGCACACTGTTCTCAGCAGGGTACGTGGCCTGGGAGAACCGGCTCTTTTTATTGGCTCTCTGCGCTGGCATTCTCTCCTCAGATAATGATGGAGGGTGCCTGGCTGCTGGCACTCAAGGCCTGCGCAGGAGGAGAACGAGGCTGCCCCTCTCGTAGGATGGTCATTGCTCCTAAGGCTTACCCCAAGCTGGGGAGAAATCACAGCCCACCTGGGATATGAAACTCAGGGCTATGTGGCGGGCAGCCTTCATAGAATCATTGTCCCAATGCATATAGGATTATTAGTTACCAACCTACTACAGTGGTACCTCGGTTTACGAACTTAATCCGTTCCGGAAGCCCGTTCTTAAACCAAAACCATTCTTAAACTGTGGTGCGCTTTCCCTAATGAGGCCTCCCGCCGCTGGTGCCCTTCCACCGTTCGGATTCTGTTCTTAGACCGAGGTAAAGTTCTCAAACCAAGACACTGTTTCTGGTTTTGCGGAGTTTGTAAACCAAATCGTTCTTAAGCCGAACTGTTCTAAAAACCGAGGTCCCACTGTACATTCATTCCAAATATCAATATATTTCTCTAAACAAAGTCTACGTCGATAAGCAGTCTGTTCATAGGTTGCAAGTGTTATCATGTCATCAATCCATTAATTTAAACGGGATCATATATTTATTCTTCCAATTCACCCACGCTATCTCCACTCTGCCAAAGAGTAGGGCCGGCTCTGTCATCTGGGGGCCCTGGCTTGCCATACCAGGAAGTACATGTGTTGAGCTTTCAGGCGCTCTGCTAGTACAAGAAATCACAAAGAGGAGGTGTGCCCATCCTCCTACCTCAACTCGGCACTTGCTTGCAGATGCCTGCATCGTCTCTTCCCTTGCATTCAAGAGGGACGGATACTTCAGAGAATTATCCTTTTGAGCCGTACTGTACACAGCTGGCCCTCTTGCGTTCTGTTGTTTGGAAAGATGAAAAGTGCAGCTGGGGTTCTTTCTTGCCGCGGAAGTGACAGCCGTGAAACTCAACTACCTGTGGATCCGCTGATAAGGGCAGAGTCATCTTGTTTGCATTGTGGAGTGAACTCCCAGAAATCGTCAAGCCTTGCTTTGTGTGTGCGGGCGTGTGTGTCTTCCAACATCAAACTTTGTTTCAGCCCTTTATTGAAACAAGAGATTCTGCAGGTAACTAACAGCCTCCGCGGCAGGCACCTAATCGAATTCTACGTGACCGCAGCTGTGTCGTACAGAGCTGCAGAAATGAGATTGTCCCCTTTACAGAGCTAATCCTGCTCGGCGACACAGCCTCCCTTTCCTCGCTCCCCGCCCGCCTTGTGACAGGAAGCTCAGGTATTTTGACATTTCTGGCTGCGAATCCTGCCCTCAGCAAACGCGTTTTTATGCCGATACAAGGCCTCTTGGCTGCCATTGCTCATGCCCATCTGTTCGGATGGCACCCTGCCCATGCACAAGATGGTCTGCTATTTTTACCAAAGCAGAGGTGCCAAGCGGACCAGATGTTCCTAGCCGCAAAGTGCAATGGAATCATTTGGGAGCGCTATGAAGTACCAACTCATTGGGGCAATGCCAGGAAAGAAGTCCCTCTTCTTACATTCCAACCCATCCCACCTTATTCCCTCTGCCAGTTGCCATGCCGCTGCTATCAAAGACACTGTGCCTTGATTGAGCTTGCAAGAGGAAGTGTTCTTACCGTGCTGCCACATTCTCCTTAGGAGCGAGCGGGACAAAGCAAGGAGTGAACTAGTGGTGTTCGCTCTGCACCCTTCAGACTCAGATTTTGGGTTTCAGTGCTATATAAAAGGGAAACCAACTCTCAGCAGCTGGCCTTTACATTTGAGGCTTTTGTTGCCACCAGCTAGTGTGGCATAGTGGTTAGAGTGTTGGCCTAGGACCTGGAAGACCAGGGTTCAAATCTCTACTAGGTAATGAAGCTCGCTGGGTGACTTTGGACCAGTCACCACCTCTCAGCCTAACCTACCTCCCAAGGTTGTTGTGAGAATTAAATGAGTAACTATCAATAGATTAAGAGGAATAAAGGCAAAACCTGAAGGTACAACTGGAAAGTGCATGGAATTAATAAAGATGCCTGTTCCTCTTCTTGCTTTCAAAGCCTTGAAGCTTTCTGTTTCTACACAGTTTCCTAATGGCATGCTATTTAACTTTTTTAAAAAATAATTCATATCCAACTTAGTGAGAGCCAGTGTGGTGTAGTGGTTAAGAGCGGTAGTCTCATAATCTGGGGAACCGGGTTCGCGTCTCCGCTCCTCCACATGCAGCTGCTGGGTGACCTTGGGCCAGTCACACTTCTTTGAAGTCTCTCAGCCCCACTCACCTCACAGAGTGTTTGTTGTGGGGGAGGAAGGGAAAGGAGAATGTTGGCCGCTTTGAGACTCCTGAAGGGGAGTGAAAGGCGGGATATCAAATCCAAACTCTTCTTCTTCTTCTGTTGTAGTTTCTCAGTACAATGGGGTACATCATACAGATCAGAATCAGTTAAAATTAACTACAAGATCAGAAATTCCCACTGTGTCTGCCTTCTGAAGTTCCCTAGCTGTTGTTCTTGGCGTGGCAATGCATGCACAGATCACTTCAGACAACTTCGAAGACTCAGCGCTGCAACCGATGAACAGATGCAAAACGACAAGGGAGAAACAGCTTCATTCTCCGGCCGGGTTCCCAGATAATCTTCTTTGTGCAGGTAAGACGAAGTTCACCAGGAGTGATTGCCAGTAGCCAGCTTCTTTGGCCGACGTTCAACCTCTGTGATTTGAGCTCACCTTTGTCTCGGCAGCAGTTGAAGCACTCTGTTCAGAAGGAAGGCCTCTCAGCAAGTTGGCCAAACTGCTGGCCAGGTCTACGTTAAAGAAATAAATTAAGAAATCTGTGCTGTAGGCATCAGCTTGTCATGTACGTGTGCATGAGTGGGGGTGCAGATTTTAAAAGAAATGATAAATGTGCAGATCAACATGATGCGGAAGACGTTTAGAAAGAAAAGTTGTAAGTCAATTTGTGTGGAGGCGGTGTGCAACTGATGTGGCCAACAACCTAATTAAAACCATAAAGTAGAGATATTAAAAATCAAGAAGGCTATCACAGGAATGTGTGGCATATCAGTATCGTGCGATTAGCAGGGGCAGCTGTACAGGATAAATCTGAGAGTATCTGGACTCCCCCCCCTACTTTATGTAAATAGAGATGGAGAGAGAGGGCACTTGCACATTCCTTCCTTCCCTTTACCCTAAGCAATACTCACCCATAAGTGAAATAAGAATATGTACAAGATGCTTGCTATGCTTCCCATGGGCATCTGGTGGACCACCATGAGAATAGGATGCTGAACTAAATGGACCCTTGGCCTGATCCAGCAGGGCTTTTCTTACGTTCTTATGACTGGATATATTTCCACGAAATACAGAGGAAAAGATGCTTTGGCTGCCTGCAGTTTGTGCTGATCTTGGCAATCAAGAAGGTCTTCCTAGCTTCTAAGAAAGAGGCTGGAAAGTGGGTTTGTCATGGTTAAACAGGCACAGAAAACGTAGTCACAATACAATCACATTTAACATGCTATCTCTGTGCGCTTTCAGAAGTCTAAAACTAGTCCAAGCTTGGAAAGTGGAGTTTTCTTAAACCGGGCAATGAAAAATTGGAAGAAGCCCACCTGTTTAAATTTGTTTTGTAAATGCTTAGGGCAGTTTGGAGCCTTAAAATCGGACATAGTGACTCGTTCATTGCTGCTGTTTCTGGAGCCAACTCAACCACCCGCCCACACTTGAGTCTACAGCTGTCCCAGGCTTACTGCTGTGTAACCACTTACAGATGTCACATATGGGTCTGGAGCTTCCTCTTTATCTGCATTGGTACAACCTTCTGAAAATAGCTTTTTTTTTGTCAGAGTTTGCCTGGCAATTAGTGTGCTGGGGTCCAGGTCTAAATCTTCAGTTGCTTACGTCTATCTCAACATCCTGTCCACCAAAAGGATTCCTAACTTTTCTGACCATCATGGGGCTTTCATGGTGACTAGGTCAACATACTGAGAGATGCAACTCTGCTTTAAGGGTGAAGATAGACAGTGTTTGAGGCGCAGTCTTTGTGGGTTCTTCACTGCCACTATCAGTTCAGCGTCACAGCTCTTAAGACAGACAGACAGACAGGCAAACCAGAAAGTCTAGTCATTGTTCTTGCTCCCATGCCCTCTCCAATATGCATCAAGTGGACTATTTGACTTTAAATGGGACAGGGAATAATCAAGCAGCGCATGTACATTTATCCTTCACTTACTGAGAAAAAGCAAATTTTAGAAAATAATTGCAAAATTGCATATCAGGGCCTTCCACAGTCAGCTTTTCCGCAATTCAAATGGAATCAACATGCAGAATTGATTAAAATATATATGTGTGTGAAAGAAGAACACATTTATACTATACACAACAAGGATATTTCCAAAGAGCGTTCCTCTTTGAAAATGTTTCCTGCCTTCACCCTGAATCAGAAGTGGGCTGATATCCCAGAACAAACTGGAAAACATCCCTGCATAAATGAACAAGGAAAAGTAAGTGTGCGGATTTGAATAGCTTCAACAAATTTGTGAAGGGATTAGAAAAAGAAAAGAATGATAGCCTGCTACACCCCCCCAAAAAAAAAAATGTCTTGAGGGGTGTTATATGGCTATAGAAGGCTGGCTGTAAAAAAAACCAAAACCCCGAATGGCTAAAATATTGGACCAGGAGCTAGAAAGGAAATGACAATATTAAAGCCAACAATGTTTGCAGGAGCACCTTGAGTCCCTGAAGTGCCTGATACCAAATTTGGACAAAGCACACATGCTAGTTCTTTCCAGTTCTGTTATGCTTTTAAGTTCTCAGCAACAGCAAGCAGACTGGCCTACAACCAAGGGATGGCTCTCTTGGGCAAAAGGGAACCTGCCTCACCAACCACAGTCTACTTTCAGCCAGCTCCCCAGCTGCTTGCCTTCTTACTTACAACCCATCCAGGCAGTGGCTTTTCCCAGAGAGTAAAAATAATGCTGCAACTTGCCCACTGGCAACATGGATGTGATTTGAATGTGCAGCCCCACTCCCTTTTTCAGATTATCTGCAAATTGGGGGTAGGGTGGGGCATAGCTGTCAACTTTTCCCTTTACTTGCGAGGAATCCTATTCAGAATAAGGGAATTTCCCTTTTAAAAAGGGAAACGTTGACATCTATGGGGTGGGGTGGAGAGATCCAAATTTACAGGTAAAAGAAACAGTGAGAATGGGAGACCGGTGTCATGTGGATGACACTACACAAATGGGGACACAGGCAAATTCTAATCCTGGATAAACTCCAGTGTGGACAAGCCTTCTACTATATATACAGTGAGTGAGCTTTTAGGGGTGGGAAAGCTAATTGATCATTGGCTATTCATGCATCTCAATTTTTCTGCTGTTCAAAACCATCCAAAGGAAGTCCTGTGCACCCTGAGTGGAGTCTAGACTTCCTTAGTCAGTTGCCCAAGGCCTCAGAAGGAAGGGAGGGAATTGACACACACGAGAGAGAGACAGAGAGAGAGAGAGAGAGAGAGAGAGAGAGAGAGAGAGAGAGAGAGAGAGACAGAGAGACAGAGAGAGAGAGAGAGAGAGAGAGAGAGAGAGAGAGACTCACACCCTTTTGCCTCCTTGTCTCCATCTTTGGTCTGCAAAGAGCTCAATGAGATTATTCACTTTATTCCTCCCCTTCAGAGGCAGCTCTTCAGGACACACCCATTTCCTGTCCCACGTTCCTTCTCACAAGTAGCACCTCACCCACAGATAGGGCTTCACTTGCAAATGAAGCCTCCAGTTCACCCCAAGCAAGCTGAAGTCACAGCTCCTGGCCTCTCAGACCATAATGCCTCATGTAGCCTCAAACTCCCTGCCTCCTGGATCAGCTGCCAGGGAAACATGGCTGCTCGCAGCTTGAATGATTGCTCCATCCGCAGTTCATCCCTCGAATCGACTCAACACATCCTTACCCTCTCTGCCCTGGGTAGCCTCCATCCCTCCATCCTGGGGCCTCACTGTAGTGTTGGATGCTGCCTGATCCCAAAGGAACCAAATTGATGCTTTGCAGAATTAAACTAGCCTAAGCAAAGCATCCCTTGCCGACTGCGATGACAACCTTACTGATTCCTGTGATTGACTTGACAAGTCGGCTGCGTCTGTGCAATTCTAATTAAACAGCTCAGTGCTTATGCGGAGCTGTAGTGAGCTGCTTCTAGTGATTCTGAACCCTGTTAAACTGTCTCTCTGAGGCTCCTGGGAGCAAAACCTGCATTTTTATCACATTTGGCCAGCAGGCAACGTTTGTGAATTTTTGGAGCAGCTATCTGATAATTTGCCAATCACTATGCAAAATGCATGAGCTAACATGCTCTCCCCTCCCCATTCTCCATATGCATTGCTTTAAACACTAAATGAAATTAGAAAAAGGGAAAGAAACTCTGTGTGAGTGAGTGTGTGTGTGTTTATTTTCAAAAACACAGGAAACCAGTGTACTTGGCTGTCTTCCTCCAAAGTGGTAAAAATCTCTCTTGGGGAGAGCTGCTTTCCTCCCTGTTTTCCCCATTGTCTCTGTTAATCTGTGGTTGTCTTTTTCCAGGGAGAGGGAAGACTGCTTGGCCCAGCTGTGTGAACCCATTTAAAGACAGTGAGCTAACATTTGACTCCAACCAATGTTATTCCATGAAGATATAACTGAAAAGCAGCCCCTGGAGGGGAGGGAGGCAGGTGGAGGGAGGAAGGAAGACTTGAAGCAGACTCTCTAGCAGGAAAAGGAGTGAGGCATGAGGACAGAGCCCAAGCTTTGAAGCACCCCACTAACACATTCATTTCTGTGGAGCTCACGGTGGCAATGTGGTTGACGAGCCCCTTGAAAAAAGACAAAGCACATCTGCTTGTCTGTGAATGGAAGAGCAATGTGATTGGATTACCCCACTGTGCCATATTCCCGTTGCATTCTTTCAGCCTACAAAGTCCTTTACAATCTCTCACAATAAAGGACGGGACAGGTGTCTGAGAAATGCCAGCCGTAGTCTTTCTTGCACCCTGTGCTTCCCTTAACAGCCCCAGAGGCCGGCAAAAGCAAACAAGAGCACAAGGTAATGAGGGGGAAATATATAACTTGAACGGAAGCGTCACAGAGATGAAGCTTTTCAGATGGTTCAGTAGTATGGAGAAGGCTTTCTGTACCTCAGCTCCAATCCAGGACATTGGTTACAGGGGGAGGAGGTCCCACTGCTAAGAATAAATATTGTTGCAAGGCACGGTGGACAGGCACTGGAAGCTTGTCCATCAGGCAAATGGGGCACTGTTTCATCATCCTCACTTGACCCTCAGTCAACCCTCACCTGCCTTCCTTCTTTTGTACAACCAGTCCAGAGGGTGGGAGGACTGCTTGCCAGCTTCTTCCTCCTTAATCTCAGTGTTGCCCTTACAAAACTCAGCAGGGGGGAGATTGAGGACAAAACTACAATTAGTTGACTCTGCTTCTCATTGGCTTTGGATCCACCTACTGCTGGCCTCCCTGTTTTCTGCTCTACAAATTCCAATGGGCACCAGCCACCACTGTGGGGAGGAGAATGTTAACAGGCCAGAAGAACTCCTCAAAGTTGGCCACGTCTGCTAGTCATCCTGTATGCAGACCCCAGAGCCGCCTGACTCACGTTCCTTTCTTTCCCAGTTCTTGTATCCGCCATTTCACGAAGACAAGAGAGGTGGATGAGGTAAAGGAGACAGGCCTCCGTTATGTGGGATATTAGCAGCCAAACCTAACAAATGCATGTTCTTGTTGGTTAGCATGAGAAAGGGCCAATACTACAGAGCCGTATAGCCATATAGAAATACAATTGGTAGAGAGGGCTCTGTGTGATGTTATTTCCCTCCTTCCCTGGAGAGAAAGGAGCATACAGTGGTACCTCAGGTTAAGAACTTTGCTTCAGGATGAGAACAGAAATCGTGCAGTGGTAGTGCAGTGGCAGCAGGAGGCCCCATTAGCTAAAGTGGTGCTTCAGGTTAAGAACAGTTTCAGGTTAAGAACAGACCTCCAAAACGAATTAAGTTCTTAACCCGACGCATCAGTGTATAGTACTTCCTGTTTTACTCATACTTCCTATTTTTCTCTCTCTTCCTCTGACCAACATTGGATGCAAACTGTTGGCTCCTGCCTGAAGCTGTGAATATAGGTATTTTACCTGCATAGTTTTTACTGCTACTGTTGCTATGAATCAATGCATGGTTATAAAGTAAGTAAATCTTATTTTTAAACTTACAGTGGTACCTCAGGTTAAGTACTTAATTCGTTTCGGAGGTCCGTTCTTAACCTGAAACTGTTCTTAACCTGAAGCACCACTTTGGCTAATGGGGCCTCCCGCTGCTGCCGCACCGATGGAGCACGATTTCTGTTCTCATCCTGAAGCAAAGTTCTTAACCTGAAGCACTATTTCTGGGTTAGCGGAGTCTGTAACCTGAAGCGTATGTAACCTGAAGCATATGTAACCCGAGGTACCACTGTACTTCCCAAGTTGTTGCCTGGTTCTTTACTAAGTGAGGTAAGAAGGGGGAAGCCAGCTTTCTTTGTTAGCTGGATGTGCTCAAAACAAGGTTTTATAGCCTAATTCAGGGGTCAGCAACCTTTTTCAGCTGTGGGCCGGTCCACTGTCCCTCAGACCTTGTTGCGGGCCGGACTATATTTTTTTGGGGGGAATGGACGAATTCCTATGCCCCACAAATAACCCAGATATGCATTTTAAATAAAAGAACACATTCTGTTTATGTAAAAACACCAGGCAGGCCCCACAAATAACCTAGAGATGCATTTTAAATAAAAGGACACATTCTACTCATGTAAAAACACGCTGATTCCCGGACCATTCACGGGCCGGATTGAGAAGGTGAAAGTCTTTGTCAAATGAAACCAAGCCCTGGTTAGCATTGTGCCCCTGAAACTTTGGGAACTGAAGCCCTTGTGACAATAAGGAATTTTGTAGAAGGCTACCAGAGGGGGAAATGAAGGGTAAATGAGCTTTTATGAGGGTGTGTGCACAGGGCTGCTGAACAGAAGACTGGCCCACTTGATGCAGAAATCACACTGTTGCATAAGAGAGGGGAATGAGTGGAGATTTCTCTCTGCTACATTATTTACATTTTAAACCTGCTCGTTATCCAAGGGACTCTCAGAGAGATAAAATGGCATCATTGTCCCACCGCCTGTGATCTTATCAATGAAAAGCCAGCCTGATCAAGGAGGATCTTCTGGAAAATGCTCAAGTTCTGACTTTCCCTTGCAGGGAAGGATTTCAATAACTGCAGAGCCATTGTCGGCAACCACTGTGCATCCTCTCACAGACACAGTCTATGAGTGAGTTTGTCATTGGCATTCCAACCTTTGGGTCAACGGCTGGTATAAGTTGTTCTTTTATGTTTGCAGTTAGAAACATCCCTTCACTCTTGCCACAGAACCATAAATGTAAGCAGGGGAGATTTCCATGCCACAGAACCATAAACGTAAGCAGGGGAGATTTCCACACTTGACTGTAAGGATTCTGCAAGCGCTGTGTTGCTTTATCCAAAAGTTGTTCTGCAAAGTCCTTGGCTGGTTTCATTTAATTGACTTAAGGAGAACTTGATTGTTCTTTCTTTGCTGAAGGGTTTAAAAGGCCCTCCATCTCTCCTGTTCCCATTACCAGAGAAGCATCAATAATGCACAGGTTTAGTGACAACCAATTTTTCAATCAGATAATCTTTTCCTGCTTCCCCACACCTCCCTTTCACTCCCATCTCCTGCAGCAGCTGGCTTGGAATAGAAGACATCTGTCTGATTTTTCAATAGGTACCTTGGCAGTTTCCACCATGTCAACCACTTGCTCATGGGAGGTGGACATTATAAAGCGGCCAAGAGCAGTCACATTGTCTCTGCTTTGTCATAAAGCTTACAACAAAACAAAAGCAGCAGTAATTGAGCAGCCAATGGCTGCTTATTGACCCGAGTTGTAAAAGTCTCCTTGTTGCTTTGTGACCACCGCTGTTCTTCTGTCTATTTGTTGCTTCCCATTTTATACTTAATTTGCAATTTCATTAGGGGGCACACACAGAGAGAGAGAGACAGCTTTTTAAAAAATGTGCTTATGTCATTCTTCTAGTTAGAGCCCCAAGAAATTGCTGTAAAAAAAGAGAGAAAAGAACAGGTTTGCCCAGAAGCAGGGATAATTAGATGGTTTTGATAAGTGTTAGTAAAATCAAGATTTGGGTTCAATCATGGAATCAGACAAATGGGCTCAAGGCCATGTGTTTAAACCCTGTAACCTGAGGGAAGAGCCTACAAATTCACCCATTAAAGAGAAACTCATATGAACAAGATAAAGCACACAGAAAAAAATAAAAAAAAATGTGGGAAGGCTTCCATTATCACTCACTGGTGTGGCATCACATGATACAGACCTCTTTCTTGAATCTGAATGAGCAAATTAGATCTAATTGTTGACTAAGTTTTCACAAGAACAGTCTCTTTTATCACTAATTATGGCCATCTCTGATGCTCAGAGGAAGGAGGGAGAGACAGAGGGGGACCCCTATGGACTGCTAGATAAAGCAAGAAGGTTCTTGGGAGCAGCCAGAAATTTGCTTCTTACAACAGCAATAAGCAAGACACATTCTTTTAATCTACTGTACGAATGTATGAATGGCCAATTCATAACAATGAGTTTTTCTGCTCAAAGCCTTCCTTCCCGCAACATATAACCCCTTCCCTACATTGCTGGCTGAAGTGGTGTTTTTACTTAAGCATCCTTGAAAGATATCAGCCCAGATTTTCACAGAATAGAACTGCAGTTAAAAAAATCACTATCAAAAGTAGTTGTTGTTGTTTTGTATATAATTTTATTAAGTTTTCTATTTTACAATTTAAAATACTCATTTTACATCCTTAAGATATCAATGACTTCCCTTCTTCCCTTTCCATGGTTCATTTTACGTATCATAAATCTCTGCATATTTTACGAAAACTATACCATTCAGTATTCCTTTATTGCATCCATCAAAACTTGTTTGCACTGTTGAATTTATCTTAATGCTGCCAGTGTTTTCAGCTGTACACAATTATTTCCCATATATTCAATAAACGTTTTTCAATCTTCTTTAAACGTAAGCTCTTCTTGTTCTCTTATTCTATATGTTAAGTCTGCGAGTTGTGCATATTCTGTCAACTTAAGTTGCCATTCTTGGGACCTTTTTCGTTTTCCATTTTTGGGCTAATAAAACACGGGCCACAGTAGTAGCATACATAAATAACTTTTTTTGACACCTGGGAATTTCAGTCTGAATTATCCCCAACTGAAAGGACTCTGGGTTTTTTTTGGGGGGGTGAGTACTTTTAAACACCCCCCCCCCAATTCATTATGGATCAATTCCCAATACTCCTTTACCCTTTTACAAGTCCACCACATATGGAAGAATGTTCCCTCCACCTCTTTGCATCTCTAGCGCTTGTTGTCGTTGCTGTTTTGGTGATTCCTCCCACCCCCTTTGCACCCCAGCAAAATGTGTTCTGCGGGGTTGGGGAATCCATAGCTGTCAACTTTCAGATTTGAAAATAAGGGATCAGCAGCCTCGCCTGTCCCGGGGACAGTCTATGGGATAGCTAACAATCTGGGATAGCAGTGGGAAGCAGCGGGAAACGGCGCTGGAATAAGGGAATTTCCTGCAAAAAAGGGAAGGTTGACAGCTATGGGGGAATCCTCAGTGAAATTGCTTCTCTTACCCATTCTGCTGATGGATTCCAGACAGTACTGGATACCACCCAGTATTTTTATTTATGTCTGCTTCTAGGTGGCACACAAACATAATTAAATAAACATCCCCTCCATAAAGGCTTTCAGGATAATATATACTTTTTAATGTTTTTCTAATGTCTGTTTCTAAATCTCACAAATGATACTTTAAAACAGCTTCCGCAGCTTCTGCATGTATAATTTGAATGTAAAGCCTACATAAGGGCATGGGGAGAAATGTGATTCAGTTTGCACTTTTAAAGGCAGATCTACCTGTTTTGCACTTTTCGAAACAATGGGCAAACTGAAACGCAGCTGGAATTTGTAGTCCTCTGAACTTTGCAATGCAGCTCTCCCGCCAAGCTCTGTGTGCAAAAAATGCACATCCCCAGGTAAAGTGCACAGAGAAAGTAATATACAGTGGTACTTCAGTTTTCGAACATCTTCCATTCTGGAAGACAGTTCAAGTTCTGAAATGTTCGAAAACCAAAAACTTAATAGCCGACAGCTAGGCCTCAGGAGCCCGCACTCAGTGGAAGCTATGTGGCATGTTCGACTTCCGAGGCTTGTTCAAAAACCGAAGCATTTACTTCCAGGTTTATGGTGTTTGAAAACCAAAATGTTCATCAACGGAGATGTTCAAAAACCGAGGTACCACTGTATTAATAAAAATAACATAAATAAAGAATTTTATTAGGGGAAATATGCTTTGCAAGAATGTGTGCATTAGGAATTATTGCATACAAAAATGTGTAAATTAGGAGAAATTACTTGGTATAAGGAAGCTTCTTCCTATGTTCCTTTGTTTGTCTCTTCCACAGCAAGTTGCTTCTAGTGACGCTGTTGCTCATTTCTTTACCTTCTAGCTCTTCTGAGTGAAATGTGTCTCAGAAATGGGAAACCTGCAGGCCTCTAGCTGTTGCTGGATCCCACCTCTCATCAGCCTCAGCACGGCCAATGGTCAAGCATGATGAGAGCTGCAGTTCAACAGCACCTGGGCGGCTCCTCGCCTCTGGTTTAGATAACTTGACTTTATGTCTTTACCTGTGTCCATCAGTACAGTCCACACCAAATGCACTCAGCCTTCCCTCCGGCAACTCATAACCTCCATTCCAGCCTCCTGTTTTCTCCACAGTCACAGTCTTAAGCCTTTTGGGCTTGCAATCCCGAACACACACTTATCTGAAAGGAGATCTCATGTGGAGGATCGGGCTTGGAATTGATGTCCCCTTTCCCCTCCCACCCTCGCACTGCACACAGCTGCAATTAATTTATTAATTGTAAGCTCAGGGAGTGAGGATAAAGTTCCCCCAAAGGAAGAACAAAATACAAGAGAAACAGGAACAAAACCTACATAATCCCCAAACACACCGAGCTAAGAATGTAAATAATGTAAAGGGTTTGAAGAAAAAAATGGCATAGAGGGAGGTTTACCTCCTCTTTGCAATGAAGAAGATATTTCCTTTTACATCTGGTTTGCATATTCCTTTAGGTTTCTGCCAGGAACAATTCCAAAAACAGAAGACAGAGTCCAATGAATGTATACATTCCTAGAGGATTCTTTCACTGATCTTCAGAACTCTAATGGTAATAGTCTTCCTTAGACATCTTACTCCACCACCACCACCAAGAAAAAGAAAAAGAAAAAGCTTTAATTTCTCAGTGCAAAAACATATGGCCTGATTAATTTTGCAACATTGTTGCTGCTGTCATATAAAGCAATCCACATTTAGGAAATAATTACAATGAATATGACAAGAAAAATGTTCTGTTGTAGAAAATGTTTTGCTAATTGTTCTAACCCTATTATCTCCCCAAAGGGATTTGTCTGGAAAGCCTTATTAATGACTGTGCAACAGACTCTCGTGGCAGGCTTTACATTTTCGAGCACTGAAAAGACCACCACATCTGCCCACAATGCCCATGTCATGTCATGTTATGTTGGCTGATGTGTGGCTGAGCTGTCAATGGCCCCTTCAAACCAAGCCTGGGCTGGTGCCACAGAAATCCTTAACGCCAGACTCCTAGAAAACTGATGGCCCAAGCTAAGAACTTAGATATAATCATGATGATTATCTGTAATTGCTAAATGAGATATCCATTCTGAGAGGCAGTATTACTCCACTGGGTATAACAATAACGTATAGTCATCACCTTCCCACCCTGTTTCTCAGCTGCCAGATGTGTCTGATTGACTGCTGTTGGAAGCAATCATCAATGCTGGACTAGAGGGACCTAGTGACTTATCATACCAGTTCAGGACCACGGTTGGTATTTTACTAAGTTTTACTCAGAGTAAACCTATTAAAAGTAAATGACCTAACATAGTCACGTTCAATTAATTTAAATGATTCTGCTCTGAGTAGCACATAGTTGACGACCGCCCATTGCACATAGCAAGACCTTGCACTGTTACATTGTGGACAGAAGGAGAATGTGTACGGGGCAGAAAGAAGGACCATGGACTGTTCAAGGCAACAGGACCACAGATACCCCACAGATAAACAGCCCAATCTCATGCCAGTACAATGCTGCAAACACATGGAAGCATGTGAATTCAAGAACATTAGTGCCAAGTGCCAAGGCCTAAGAGACCTCAGCAGTTGAACATGCATCATCATCACCATCATCAATAATTTTATACCCCACTCTGGGTGGCTTATAGCATATATCAAAAATTGTAAAACATCACACATTAAAATTTTCCCTTCAGGTGTCTTCTAAAAGTCAGATAGTTGTTTATTTCCTTGGCATCTGATGGGAGGGTGTTCCACAGGGTAGGTGCCACTACTGAGAAGGCCCTCTGCCTGGTTCCCTGTAACCTCACTTCTCACAGTGAGGGAACCACCAGAAGGCCCTCGGCACTGGACCTCAGGCTGGATGATGGGGGTGGAGACACTCCTTCAGGTATACTGGGCTGAGGCCATTTAAGGCTTTAAAGGTCAGCACCAACACTTTGAATTGTGCTTGGAAACGTACTGGGAGCCGATGTAGATCTTTCAGGACCAGTGTTATGTGGTCTTGGTGGCTGCTCCCAGTCACCAGTCTAGCTGCCACATTCTGGATTAGTTGTTGTTTCCAAGTCACCTTCAAAGGTAGCTCCACATAGAGCACATTGCAGTAATCCAAGCGGTAGATAACCACAGCATGCACCACTGTGGCGAGACAGGTAGGGTGTCGGCCTGTGTACCAGATGGAGCTGGTAGATGGCTGCCCTGGACACAGAATCAACCTGCGCCTC
Source organism: Podarcis muralis (assembly GCF_964188315.1). NCBI lineage: Eukaryota > Metazoa > Chordata > Lepidosauria > Squamata > Lacertidae > Podarcis > Podarcis muralis. Next base: position 94,994,950 of record NC_135656.1, read on the forward strand.
TATGGACAGCTGTGAGTCCAAAATGACTCCCAGGCTGCATACCTGGTCCTTCAGGGACACAGTTACCCTGTTAAGGACCAGGGAGTCCCCCACACCCGCTGCCCCCTGTCTCCCCAAAACAGTACTTCTGTCTTGTCAGAGATGATGGCCAACAATTCATGCATACAACTCATTTTGTCAGGGACTCGCTGGCTCCCACGTGCCTATGAAATAAAAAGGAGATGGGAAAAGGACAGGACAGTGAGTGGAAAGAAGCACACATGCAATCCTGCACCATTACGGACTATAGATTGCTGGTTAGGCATATGATGCTGACTAGCTCCATCCCTTTTTTCATCAATAAGAGGAGACTGCTAGCTTCCAGCCAGAAAAGATTATGGGGAAGAGAGTGTTATAAGGATAGGTTTCTGACCACTTGGATTTACAACCAGGTATTAGCACTCCGTTGTAGAGGTAACAGACTCCATGTCATTCTCCACAAGTTTTTGTGTGTGCATGTAGAGACATACACACAAGAACAATAAATGCATAATGATTTAATAAAGATGGCGGGACCTTTGCCACAGGACTTTCTAAACCTCCAAGCCTTATTTATGTGAATCCATTTATAGATTCGGATATGGTTCCAGGCAGTCATCCCAATAGCTTCCTTAATTTTGATTTGCCCACAGTTCAAACTCATTTGAACTCTCCTCGGAGGCCTGCCGTGGCTTGCCAGACACCAACCAGATGACAAACACAATGTTGTCATAGCACCAAATCTCTGCGCTTGTGTCCGTTGTTGAGGAAGCAACGCGATTCAGAAAAGGCTACTGGCTTTGGAGAACCAAGAGCAGAATATTTGCACAATGAATGTGATACACAGTTCTGGGTGATTTATGGCACCAGTGGGAACTCTCACTGGTATGCAGCTGAGTTCTGCATGCTGGCTGTCTTGACAAGGCATCAACATCTCTCTCAAGCCAGGAACCAATCCTTTTGCAAGTGGCTATTTATAAGGATGTGTAAATGTTTCATGAAGGGTACTTTTCAGAGCTGCTGGTTTTGTTTTGTTTTGTTTTTAATATCATTCTTAAGAGTTGCCCATCCACATTAAATCACTCTTCCAGAACACACATTGGTCGCTGCAGGTAAAATTAAAGGTGCGGCTTCTTATTTTCATGCCTCTAATTTGAAGCTTTTTTCCTTTGACTTTTCAGCTGTCTTTGTAAGCTCATCTATTTGTATGTGGAAGAGGGATGGATCAAGTAATGCACTCAGGTTTTCCTGAAGCAATGGGCAAAATAACTTACAGCAGGTGCAGCTTTTGCGTTGAATTTGACGTAGCAGTTAGAAGCTCTGTCCATCAGCACATTTTTTTCTTGCCTGATGGAGCAATCTGCCCTCTTCTCCCCTGATGCACTATTCTGGGGTTCTCCCAAACCCCACCCCCTCAAGAATAGGTGATGCAAAGGGTCTTCCTCTGCAGGTACAACTTGTGTCTTCAAAGGGGAAAAAAACCTTCTTTAGATGATCATATATCCTTGTGACATCAGATGATTGACAGGTGGCCAGCCCCATCTACCAGTCAATACCTCCCACAGGCACACTGGCTGGATCCTGTTCCCTACTCCTGGTGGGCAGGAAACTCCCCTGGTCACTGAAGCTTTCCCTGGCTCTTAATTTCTAGATCATACTGCTTGGTGTTTTGCTTTAATGTTTTGTTCTGGTACCTTATTGGATTTTTATTGTGTTTTGATCTTGCATGTTCATCTGGCTTTCCGCTCCCGATTGTAATTTGTGTGAACCGCACGGAGCTTTCTACACTAAGTGGTGTTTAAGTTACAGATGGTACTCCACCATATTTTATGCCAACTAGACCCACTGAAATTAATGGACATGACTAAGTTAGGGCTACTGATTCCAGTGGGTCTGCTCTGAGTAAAGTTGACTACTGCCCTTCAGCTAAAAAATGAAATCTGTAAGCAGACGCTAGCAGATAAGCAGAAACTGCATGGTATCCATGTGGAACCAGGATTATTCAAGTAGAATTCCCTGCCCTCCGCCTTGTTCATTCATGGGGTCGTGCCAGGCGGCAGCTCCCACTGTGAGAGCTTTTGAGGCAAGAGAATAGGACTGGGTAGCTGGAACTTGTCTTCAGCCTGTGTCAGCCTTTGCCGGCAGTTGGCACCTGCACAGATCAGTTGTACATTGTCTGTTAATCAATCTGTATGTTTGCTATAAACCTGCTATGGTGAATCTTATCATATGATGCAACCTTATACTTGTGTAAAAGCTGTTTACAACACACTATTGTTTTGAAATCAGGCTTGAGTTTTCTATTCCTATTTCCCCACCCCCCCACCCCCACCTCATCCTTCTCAAAACGAAGAACGCGAGAAAAGTTACATCACCCTATCTTTATTGAATTATCTGAAATTCAGGAGAAGGCATTAAGACCATTTCTCCAAATCATTAAACACACGGGCCATAATAAAATGCTTTGCTTTGGCTTAAAATATACTGTGCAATGTTCTTCTATTTCCCATGCATCAGCCTCATCACCTGTGCTAAGATAGCTCTCAAAATTCATCACACTGGTTTACATGTCCAAGAAATTCATCAGAGGCTGATGTGAGCTGAGAGCCAAGAACCCCTGATGATATCAAGTGCTCTTGAATAATTGATCCAGCTCTTTTTCATTTTGGAATAATGTGAACAAGCGCAGAGTTCTTCTTTCAGGCTGTATGTACAATATACATATAAAGAACATTCCCAGCCAAAAAGAACACACATGGAGAGCTAAAATTCCCAGCAACCATGATAAACTACAGTTTCCAGGATTCTTTTTCGGGGGTGTTTGTGCTTTGAATGTGCTATACATGTATGGTGGGTCTTTAGCCTCTGATGGATGGAAGTCTGGGTCTTTCCCAACCTTCTCACAACTAAAGCACTTTTTGCTGAATTAAAATGGAAAGTGCACTTCATTTACACCTGAAAAGGTAAGACTTACCTGCTCTCAGAGGAGAAACATCCTAGGTTTTTCCACGTGGTATATATGTGATTTGGTCTGATAAGACAAGTCTGTTTGGCGAAGTCAAGCAACAAGCTACTCTGATGGAAGTACAAAGCCCGGAGCAAGTTACAAAGAGACAACCAGGCCCTTGTTGGTTCCTCAAGTCATCTGCTGAGCTGCAGCACCTTCTCTGGCTGTTGCTTGGATGGAGCTGCAGTAAAACCAAGATGAGCCCGAGAGATGCTCTGGTGGTGGCACAGAGGGTAAGGTGCTAGAGTCCTGGTACCGGAGGGCCCAGCTCAGTTCCTCTGGTGCCTCATATGACATAAGGCAAAAGCAGTAAAACATATAAAGCCATAGGGTTAAACCACAGAGCCTAGGACTTGCCGATCAGAAGGTCAGCGGTTCGAATCCCCGCGACGGGGTGAGCTCCCGTTGCTCGGTCCCAGCTCCTGCCAACCTAGCAGTTCGAAAGCACGTCAAAGTGCAAGTAGAGAAATAGGTACCGCTCTGGCGGGAAGGTAAACGGTGTTTCAGTGCGCTGCTCTGGTTCGCCAGAAGCGGCTTAGTCATGCTAGCCACATGACCCGGAAGCTGTACGCCGGCTCCCTCGGCCAATAAAGCGAGATGAGCGCCGCAACCCCAGAGTCGGTCACGACTGGACCTAATGGTCAGGGGTCCCTTTACCTTTACCTTTAAGCAGCCGCCTCCATGAGCAGATTCCTTGAATCCGTGTATTATGTTTGATGCAACAGCAGTTCTTGCATGGCACTTTGGCGCATCTTGCCTCACATCTTGGGAATTAGTGTCTTAGGGTCCTGCGAGTGAACCAAGGTAGATAACCTCACCTGAGCATTCATGCAAGGATCAATCGTTTCAAGATAATAGCCTTTGCCTCCGCTACCCCAAAGTGTCAGATGCTGGAGATTCGCTGGATCGGTTAAGCAAGAAAGATGTAATGCGTGGGCAGGCACTTCAGATGTTGAGCATAGAGATGACTTTTTAAAAAAATTATTTGTATACACACTCGACACCCTTTGTCATTAGGGTAACCCTTTTTGACATTGGAACAACATCATTAAAAATGAACTTGTCTTTTGCCACGTTCGGTTAAACGACTAATTTCCCTCATATTAACCTCAAATGAGCCCATTAGAAGATTTCTTTCCCCCACCCCCAAAAGTGCCGCTCATTACACTATAATTTTAAGTAATTAAATCAGAATAAATGGCTGTATGAAGATATTTTAATGTAATGTCTAATTATATCTGACCTAGACGCTGAACTATAATCATTAACTACATGAACTGTGTAATGATCCGAAGACTCTTTAATAATTTATATGCCATGGATTTTGCTGCAAGCCAGAGTTTCTGGATAGGATGCACCTGCCATCTCTCCGATATCAAACAACATGGGCTACCTGTCACATTGCTTTGCAACATGCCAGCTCTGATTTCTTAATGTAGTACTTGAGACTGTCTTCTCATTCTTTCAGCACTGATTTCTTTTTAATTAGGAGCCACTGTTATTTGCTAATATCCAAACAGAAACACCAATAAACAAATAAAAGCTCTGAACCAAAGGAAAGGCCTAGGGACTGCATTGACACGGCAGCTGAAACTAACATAATATGTATTTTTATCATTACGAGTCTAATATAGAAGACAATTGCCGTTACCGTCTTCATCAAACAATGACGGTTCCCCAGACAGTTGGTTCATTATTTTTTTCCAAATTGTTGCACGTGGGGCTGGAAACCGTCGGGCTTATTAGTATGCAAAATAAAACGACTTTTTGCAAAAAGGTGTCTTGCTTTACTTGCCCCTTGATGACATGGATTCTACTGTAAGCTTTTCCGCAATGAGAATTAACCCAAATTCACTGTACCAGCTATATTGCACTACCAGAGTTATGATCACAAGTCTGGTCCCCCTCATGAGTCTAATCAGGTCCTTAAACACTACATTCCCCCTTCTAAGTCCAATGGTGGAAGACCATTCATTCCCTCTCTCTTCATTTTAGCAGTAAATTGTGGGGTCTTTTTCAGTCTTTGACCAGTTTTAGGTTCTTTGGCAGGGCCTCCACCTGAATCTGGAACCATTTGCTCCATGGCCAGCCTCAGCATGGTGAACTTTGTTTACGTCTGCTCTCTCTTAAAGGTACATGAAGAAGAAGAAGAAGAATTTGGATTTGATATCCCGCTTTATCACTACCCGAAGGAGTCTCAAAGCGGCTAACATTCTCCTTTCCCTTCCTCCCCCACAACAAACACTCTGTGAGGTGAGTGAGGCTGAGAGACTTCAAAGAAGTGTGACTAGCCCAAGGTCACCCAGCAGCTGCATGTGGAGGAGCGGAGACGCGAACCCGGTTCCCCAGATTACGAGACTACTGCTCTTAACCACTACACCACACTGGCTCTCTGATTGAATAGGCTAGGTTGAATAGGTTACCCTGCGAGGGGTTCAGGAGTAGAAGAGGAAATCACATGACCATACAGGTTTTCCTACATGGCCTGTAGGAAAGCAGGGCTGGAGAACCTGTGGCTCTCCAGTTATTGCTAAACTGAACTCCCATCATCCCTCACCATTGGCCATGCTGGTTGGGGCTGATGGGAGTTGTAGTCCAGTGACATCTGAGAGATCATAGCTTCGCCAACTTTGCGGTAACACATTGTATCCTTACATCATCGCATTCCTAGCTTACAACTCAACCCATGTTTTTACCATGACACCTGAAAGCTGTCAAAAATTGGTTTAGCATTGCTGTGGTACATGTGGATGGAGTTGCAAGCTGGGCACAGTGGAACACCCAGGAGTGAAAATGCACAGAATAATAGCCTGACTCAGGTAACAATGTTGAATGAAGATTGTGCTGATTTATGCACCCCAGTCATTTAAAACAAACTCTAGCGTACTCAACATTTTAAAGCAAAACATCATTATAAGCTTCTGAGTTATTGTTTACTCATTTATATACTAATGTGTTGAAAGTGAGGTATGTAGTCCTTAAGCATTTTAGTTTATGGAGAGAAGCTGGGGGGTACGTTTATTTAAATCTGTCTTTAAAATACAATAATCTTCTGCTGGTTTGGGGCAATGGATGGAAACGATACAAATGCACAACCTAAGAGCAAAATGTGAAAATTGCTAGTGCCACCTATTGGTGCAAAACTGTAGACTATAGAGTGATTAATAAATCATCTGCATAATTGTTCCCCAATTGATAACAAGAGTTGGTAGACCAGAATTTATTATTCATTTTAATTGTTTTAAGTTACATTTCGATCAGTGTTTGGGGTTTTTAAAAAAATGTCTGTTTGGTTTTCCTCCCCCTTTTAATATTCTGGGCTTGGTTAGCAAGCATGGGCCTGCAGCCAAATGATCATATACCACTTGGATTTGTGCCTTTGTAAACGATATCAGCATGCAGGTCTAGATCAATGCGAAGCAGAGTGTGTCTACGCAGAAGCAAGGAATATGTAACAATCAGGTTGCTTTTAATAACTCCCTATATCATAAAAACACCCCCCTAAGTGTAAATCTGTACAGAGAGAGAGTGCCAGAACTTCAATAGTTGGTTCTTGCTCTTATTGGCTAGTGGCCAACATCCAAAGATAGGAAGGAGATAAATAGGTAAGAAAGAATCACACTGGAACCTTACTTTGTTTCCTCATCACATTATTTTCTGTTGTGAAAGAGACAAGCTGTTTTAAAACTCAAAGGCATATAGTCTCTTGAGCAGTGGCAACTCTGCTGAAAAGAAAGAAAGCTCTACCTGCACACAATTCACTCCCATGCATACATACACCTTCTTTGGATTCTGGCCCTAGTTTTTAACTAAGGCCATGCTAGTTGACCAACACTTACAAAGGCTAGAATTTGGGAACTTTTGCCTTCTTCTGTTCACTTCCCTTTGCAGTAGTCTCTCCAGTGTGTACAGAAAAGAGTGAATCTGTATAAAAGGAAGGAATGCTATAGCCCACCGTGATAAGGAAGAAGTTCAGGGGTGTCTGCTCACAGCAGAGTACAATTTAGGAGAAAATGTTCTTCCAGCGCGCAGTATGTGCAAGCAGTGTGGAATGGGATTTATTCCCCAACTTTATTAAATATACCGGTAGGGGTTTTTTTTTTGGGGGGGGGACTGATTTTCTTTGAGGCAAGTAGATTGATTTACAATGGTCAGCAACCCTGTCACATGATGGCATCAGTTAAGTGGCAAGTTAGCAAAGAGACATGACGTTTAGAATGCTGCACCTCTGGTACTCAAACCAGGGATGGATTTGACCCCGCACCCTTCAGAGGCCACAATGAGGGTACTTGATCTGGGCAACGTGCCTGGCCATATGATTGTGTCTGGCCAGCCACTTGGGGCTTATAAGGCAGCTCCATACCACGAACGACATTTTTCCAGGAAGTGCACAGACCCATTCACTAATAATAATAATGATTTATTTATACCCCGCCCATCTGGCTGAGTTTCCCCAGCCACTCTGGGCGGCTCCCAATCGAGTGTTAAAAACAATACAGCATTAAATATTAAAAACTTCCCTAAACAGGGCTGCCTTCAGGTGTCTTTTAAAGATAGTATAGCTGCTTATTTCCTTCACATCTGAAGGGAGGGTGTTCCACAGGGTGGGCGCCACCACCAAGAAGACCCTCTGTCTGGTTCCCTGTAACCTTACTTCTTGCAATGAGGGAACCGCCAGAAGGCCCTCAGTGCTGGATCTCAGTGAACAATGGGGGTGGAGACACTCCTTCAGGTATACAGGACCGAGGCCGTTTAGGGCTTTAACTTATCCCTTTGTTAATGCTATGGGATAAGCCGGTTGCTCTTTGGAGGACTGAATAAGAATCTGTTTACACTGGTACCTCAGGTTAAGAACTTAATTCTGTGTGCATTTAGCATGAAGACAATGATAGCCACAGACCACTGAGTTCATGGATCCAGTGCCAGATTTGCCCTACAAAGAGATGAAGCATTCTCCATTGTGGTGGATTTCTTCAATAAACACACCACACAGTGATGTTTGAAGCAGCTTCGCTTGGTAAGAACAGTAGCCTATAAATTACACAGGCTTATACGGAGGCATTCCCTCGCCTTAGCTTTACGTATGCGTAGAAACTAAGTCACGTTCTCCAAGGGAAGGCATGCCTGCTTTATCGGATGCCTGATTCAGCTAGAAGTACAGAGTGCTACTCTCTATCAAACTGGCTCAAGGCTGAGGTTTGCCTGTGAAAACATTCTTGACACATTCTTAGTACATTTTGAGTAGGCATATTCTCCAAACAATATCCTTTCACACTCTTTTTTTTAAAAAAATAATCTTTTCACATGTAGGCTATCTATCAAGGAATATACCTTGATTCCTACTGCACCATCCATCTTCTGATTGCCGGCACTCTGTGTAATCCCTAAAATTCAATAAAGTCACCATTTCCCCATTTCTTCTTCATAACACAAGTCCTCTTGCCCTGTGTCTTGTCTGAATTGTGCACTGCGCAGCAGTTGGCCCAAGGACTGAACATTTCTGAATTCACAACACACACACACACACACACACACACACACACACAAATATCGTTTCTGCTAGAGATGGAAGTAACTTGTGAGTGAGAGCTGGGCTGGGAAAGCTTGTCCACAGGCGCCCGACAAGCCTGTGGCAGAATCCAAAACTGAGCTCTAGTCAACTGTTCTTCATTACAGTCACTTGGCTACATAGCCGCACTATAATAATTTCAGCTACAATCCATCAGAAAGCAGCACAGGACTCATGCTGGCATCGTGCCTGATGTTCTGAAAGAGTTTTATAGCCTGTATCATGGAGCAGGCCTATTATTAGCATTAGGTGTAATTCTCCCAAGAAACGTGCAGATGCCTGTTTTGACGCTATAGACGAAAAGCCTTGGGAGGTTTGTTCGCCTGGGGCTGCAATCCCATACCCAGTTTCCAGGGAGTAAGATCCATTGAACAGGGTGGGACTTACTTTTGAGTAGGCATGTCTGTACACTGCTTTGTACATCGCATTTGTTGCAGAGACGTGGGGAAGGAAACAAGTCAATAAAGGAAAGGCTCTAGCTCAGTTGACATGCATGCAGGAGTTCCCTGGTTCAAACCCCGACCTGTCCTGGTTGGGCTAGGAATGATATCTGCCTGGAATCCTGGAGAGGCACTGCTGCTGCCTGTCAGTGCAGACTATACTAAACTAGATGGACCCATTGACCTGCCTCAGTATGAGGCAGTTTCCTGCATTCCTAACAAAACATAATCCAGAACATAGAATTTATTTTCTGTTTTGTGCCTGTTCCTCAAAAATTCCTTCTACCTGAGCATCTTTAAAACTGATTGAGATTTTATTTCTAATAAATAAATAAATTCCAGAACATAGAATTTATTTTCTGTTTTGTGTTGTTGTTGCTGTTGTCCCTCAACAATTCCTTCCACCTGAGCTTCTTTTAAGCTGAAATGGGGATGACAGGGCTCTCTGACCATCGCTGTTGCACAAGAGAGAGCCTGCCTGCCTTTGAACCTTCTCCTTGTCTTGGCTTTCTGGTAGTGGGGACATAGGAGCCAACTGTGAGGGGCTGAGATCCCTTCTGTACCCCAATAAAGTATTTGAGGGAGACACACACACAACCCAAGTTGATGGGCATTGCCATTGAAATTATATATGTGCACGGCAACGTGATCAATTATGTGCGGTGGGATTTACCTGCCCCCCCATATTTTACTCAAGTTGGCACCCCTGAGTGAGGAGCACAGCGGAAGAAAGAGCAAGCAAAGTTCCAGCTGTGCATCTGTGCTGTCTCCTGTCTGCACATATCACTTCTTCGGATTGAATATCCAAGGAGTCCCGTCCCAGGACTGGCGTCTTTAATGAAACCAGAGATTGCAGCCTTGCGGCTTAGCGGGATTTAGTTTGCAGTTAGGAAACCTGTAGTATTTACAACGCTTCTGTTTGGCAAGAAAGAAATGAACATGTTCTAAAAGACACCTTGAAAGGAAAAAAGAGATGAAGAAAGCTTGGTTTATAGCTGACAAGCGGAATGGCAAATATAAAGTACTTGTTATATTTTTAAACATCTTACTAAACTTCAGTGCTGGCCCTTCTGAATTCAGCACTGTGACACTTTAAAACAAACACCAAAGACAAACCTGTATACAGAAGCGCTCAGTTTGACTGACACAGAAATTACTGAGCAATCGCAGGCTCTGCTGAGACAAATGCACAGTGCTTGATTTTCAATCAACAGCATAAGAGGAATAACCTCACTCTTACATAAGCAAATATTTTTGAGACATTAGAGATTTGGGTTTGTGGCTCCATTAGGCTACTGGCAGTTCAATTCTATACATGTCAACTAAGAAGTTAGCCTCACTGAATTTAACTGGACTTTCTCCCAGGTAAGTGTGCATGGCATATCCTCCAACATTCCTCAGACGATAATAGGGACATTTGACCCTCCTTGACCCCCCATTTTTTGTTATCACCTCACCCTCCCGCAAAACATTTCCTACCAGAAGAGGGATAAATGCCCCCACCACTAGCACACCACTGTCCTGAGAAAACCCCTTACTCCCTATTTTATTTTATTCTTTAGTAGATTTACAAAAAGAAAAGCACACACCAGTAAATAACTTTGTGCACATGTACAAGCATATGCTATTTATTTTGTGCCCATGTGTACAGATTTTGTACATGTGTGTGCCATGTAAATTCAGAAACTCTTATGTGTCTAAACATTCCTGGCTGGTCCAGGTTCCTTTCATCAATAGGTAATGCAGAAGTCCTTGAAGTGTGACAGATGGCAGGTAAACAGGCTGATAGTATTAGTGTCAGGAATTTCTGATTTCACAAGAATTCCTTTTCAGTGGGTTACATGCCCTGCCATGCTCTTAATTTATGGCTCCCAATGGCAAGCCTTTCAAACCCTGGCAAGTAAATGATGCCTGAATACCTCCAGCACATGTCACATCACTACAGTCCTTGCTTATTATTTGCAGATTATTTCCTTCCAACCATCTGGCAGAAAATTGTACGGCTGAACTGTATGCTTGAGATTTTGCTGGTTGTTCCCAGATAAGGATATGAAATTCAGGCCCCTAGCACCTAATTTAGTGGGCCTGATTACTGCCATAAGCTGAATCAGAGGGACACACGTGAGGAAGCTGAACTCTGTTCAGTCTGCTGCTGCCAGCTCCAAAAATATGTTCATATTTCAGTTCTTATCAATATGCTTTCATAAAGGAAGTCCCCATGTTCTGATGCCTACGTTACTGTATTCCTGGAAGTGCAGAAAGATGTATTTGAGGAGGAAAGGTAGACTTGCAGTGGCGTTTCTCATGCAGCTCCCATGTCTGGGCTGCAGCACAGTCTGGGATGCCTCTGCTGTGCAAATGGGAAGTGGGAGAGGCTGTGCTTTGATCCTGTGTGACTCGTGCACATCACATGGATAAAGAAACACATCCCTATGCAGAGCATTGCACCCCTGAAAACAACTTGGTCAGTGGACGTTCCAAGCTACCGAGGTGGTTAACAACTTAAGAAAAGCCCTGAGGATTAGGTCAATGATCCACCTAGGTCGGCATCCTGTTTCCCAACAGTTACCAATTAGATGCTCCCGAAAAGCTGAAAACCAGGGCATGTGGGCAATAGCCTTCTCCCACTCTTCTTCCTCAGCAGCTGATTTACAGAAGTGTGGTGCCTCTGGATTTGGAAGTGCTACCTAGCTATGATAGCGAATTTCATTTGATAGACCTTACATCCATCTATTCATCTGGTCTTCTTAAAGCCTCCAGAGCTGGTGGATATGCCCACCAAGACATCTTGCCATTCTGAATGCTGTAAGTTGAAAACGAGTAGAAGAAAAGTCCCTTTCTGCATGCCACCTCTGTACAGTTAAGGATTTTATCATGCATCTTCTTATTTGTCTTTTCTCCAAAACAACACACAGACTCAAGTACACAAAAGAGGTCTCCGCCCTTTTCTCTCCAAAGAAGACCAGAGATCTGTAGAAACACATGGAATGATAGGCCAAGAAAATCAAGCCATATTTCCAGTTTAGTTGTTCCCTTTTGATTGGTCATTGTCCCGCTCGGTAACAGTTTAGCACAGAGTAGCTAAGAAACTTGTTCTGGGATTCTGGAACCAGGTGTATCAGACAAACTAGCAGCTCTGTGCTGAATTTTCAGGAGGTTTGCTTTTCATCAAGAAGGCTGCCATTTAGGGAACATGAAAATATTTGTAGGCGGGGGCTATCTTTCACTCTTTTGCTGTTTTTCTTGCCTGTTCACAGCCATTGTTCCTCTTGCTTGTTCAGGGGGGACGGCAGGAACATGCTTGTTGCCTGGGTGACTGTGGCCCAGGCACTTCTTCTTGTTCTGCTGCAGTGGCAGCAATTCCATTGTTTGCCAGCCCTGCACCACAACATGCCCATGTTCATGTTCATCCTGATCCAGCTCTCGTTGTGCATAGTTGCACATGACTCCATGTTACAGGATGTGGATGTGCATATTTGGTGCATTATGGATTGGTGGCACAGCACCCATATGTGCCCCTAGGGATGGATGAATCTGTCAGTTTTGGTTTCTCTCTCTTTCTCATTTTTCCAGTCTTCAGTTCAGTTTGCCACCTTCCCACATCAGCTTACAATTTTGCAAAAAGAGAAGATCCTTAAAAAAAAAAATTCTACATTTTTGTGCACTTTCCTTCAATTAAACACATTTTTGCATGCAATTTTCTTTTTTGTGTATTTTTTTTGTATGGCATTTTCACTACTATTTGCATTTTTATGTACCCTTTCTCCAGCTCTAACATATGTATTCTTGAAACTGTGTTCTGGCTGGAGAACAGCATTGCAAAATTCAGAGAAGCATGCATTTTGAGGGATAGCTGTGTGCTTTGGTACATGGATTGCTTTGAGAAGTGCAAATTAAGTCTGTCCCCTCCCCCATCCCTACATGCCCCAGAATATTATTGTCACCCATCTGTACTTCCAATGTGATGTACGTTTGAATGCACATTTTCATTCACATTCTGCTCCAGTCAATCAAACTGGCACAGCTATATTACAGGGAGGGAGGATCAGCTCACTTGGTTTGGTAAAAGGACCATGTTTCATTTCTCTTTCCAAACAACTTTGCATCCTTTTGAAAAGGTGTATTTTAAAAGGTAAAGGCAAAGGAACCCTGGACGGTTAAGTCCAGTCAGTGGAGTAGCGTGGGGGGTGCAGGGGGGGCCGGCCGCACCGGGCGCAACATCTGGAGTTAGGGCAAATCCACAGGTTAGGGGGCACAAATCCACGGGTTAGGGGGCGCAAATTACTTGCCTTGCCCCGGGTGCTGACAACCCACGCTACGCCACTGAGTCCAGTCAAAGGTGACTATGGGGTTGCGGGGCTCATCTCACTTTCAGGCTGAGGGAGCTGGCGTTTGTCCACAGGCAGTTTTCCAAGACATGTGGCCAGCATGACTAAGCTGCTTCTGGTACAATGGGACACTGTGATGAGTGCCAGCACACACAGACGTGCCGTTTACCTTCCCGCCACAGCGGTACCTATTTATCTACTTGCACTGGTGTGCTTTCGGACAGATAGGTTGGCAGGAGCTGGGACTGAGCAACAGGAGCTCACCCCGTCACAGGGATTCAGACCACCAACCTTCTGATCGGCAAGCCCAAGAGGCTCAGTGGTTTAGAGCACAGCTCCAGCCATCCAAGAGGCAGATTTCCATGTTCCAACTCTACAAGTCTATGATCCTATGTCCCCAATTTAGCTGAAAATTTAGCTGAAAAGCCATTGTGCTCACAGCTGAATGTTAGAAGATTTGGGGCAGACAGAAGAAAGTACTTCTTCACTCAGTGCATAGCTGAAGTATGGAATTGGTTCCCACAAGAGGCGCAGATGGCCATCAACTTGGTAAGAGTAGATGAATTCACAGATGGTAAAGCTATCAATGGCTACTAACCTGGATGGCTATGCTCTACCCCCAACTGTTGGAGGCATTATGTTTCTGAAGACTGGTTGCTGGAACTGTGGCAGGGGAGAGTGCTGGTATGTTCAGGTCCTGCTTGCTGTCCTCCTGCAGGCATCTGGTTGGCCACTGTGAGAACAAGCTGTTGGATTAGACAGGCCATTGGCCTGATCCAGTAAGCTCTTCTTACGTTCTTACTTGCGCACGACACCAAAGGTTTAGGACACAGACTGTCCTTGCCATTGGGTGAAGTGAGTTGACTGGGCAGCAAACTGGTGTGTGTTTTATTACTGTTGCATTTTATTGCTGGGAAGAGGGGGAAGTCCTTTTTTGGATCAAAAGCCAAAAATAACTTGGCTAGCCTTGGTTACTAGGGACTTTGACTTGGGGTGTGTGTGTAAGAGAGAGAGACAGAGATTTGCCACTCTACCTGTGGCAGCAAATGGGCCAGGCCTCTGGAGGAAGTCCCCAGATAACCCAAATATAGCCAAATTTATATGTACAAATGTGGACCTACTGTACATATCCCAGCCATTTTCAAAAGGTTCCAAAGAATGTGAATTTCTGCACAGGTTTCTGCAAGCATCTCCAGACCTCTCCTGTCATCCAGTCGCTGGCATTATAGAGGGTTCAGTTCATTTATTCTGCAGCCTGAGTATTCTTGGGAGAGCAATTCTTCGAAATGTGCTTTCTATTTGTATTTAAAGGATGTAAATGCTTTAGGAATGGGTGATGACCCAGCAATGAATCCAAATGATCTCAAATGCCAAGATTATTATTTTTTTCTTTAAAGAACCCTCTCCAGCCACTAAGAAGCCATTTAGTGCAGAAAATGAAGGTTTTAGGATCCATAAATAAGTGGTTCTCCTCCTCCTAATAATGGCACTAAGGATAACTGGGAGAAATACCGAACTGGTCATTCAGTCATAAACAAACATCCTTCATCCTAAAATCTCCAGCTTATGCAGTTTAGTTGATTCATTGCCTCTTACAATATACCACTTATCCCTGACCACAGAAGATTTCATAGAGCAGGTACGACCGTGTGTCAATGTCTTGTTAACATTTCAGGGAGTGGGGAGAGCAGCTTATAGCTCTCTGACCTTTTGAGAGTCTTGGGTTGTTGTCGGGCGCTTTTCTGAAGTGTTGTATAATGCCACCCTCAGTAAGCAGCACAGCAAATAACTCCTTTCTGTGATATTTATAAAACACACATATTCACATGGCTGCAGGGGAAGGCAATGCACTGGTGCTGGCTATTCATCAGCTTATTGTGAAAGCTTTTTACCTAGAATGATCCCCCGCTTCACCCGGCAACCTCGAAATGTAATTCAGAATGGAGAAGCAGCAGCATTGTTAGCCTTGTCTGCTGGAATTAAGACGGAGGGCACGTCTGCATCACAGACCACTGGCTTAATAGAAAGCAAAGGAAGCCATAGTTCCAAAATCCATGGTTGGGCAATACCTTTACAATGCCTGTTACAAATGCCCTGTTTAACTTCTGTCCTCCACTTGAAAAGGAACCAGTGTGCATTTCACTTCCGACTAGAGACCGGGAAAATGCTGGATTTCCCCCCCAAAAAAACGGTGGATCAGACAGTGTGTGTGTGTGTGTGTGTGTGTGTGTGTGTGTGGACACATGTGTGCTTTGTCCCAGCAATCTCAGGTGCAACCTGAAACTTGTAGATGATCTGGTTGATCCTCACTTAATCCTCATGTTTTCAATGACCCAATGAGGTAGGTCAGGCTGAGAGGCAGTGAACTTCACAGGCAGTGAGAATTTGAACCCTGGTCTCCCAGGCCCTAGTCCAACACTCTAACCACCACATCACACTCTCTCACTTGTATTGGGGTACAGATCTTTCAGATGGCAATCCTATATGCACACTTACCCTGGCAGTATGTCCCACTAAAATGAGTGTAAGGCTTGCTTCTGAGTAGAATTGCACCGTAAAAGAAACTTCTCAGAACCCTCACCAAACAGCAAGTTTCAGGATTCTTTGGTAGTAACCTCAAGAAGCTGGTATAATAGTGATAAATCTGTGTAGTGCAGATCAGCCCTATTCCTTTTTGGGGAGTGCAGAGAAATTGAAATTGCATTCCCAGCCAAGTTTCTTCCAAATGCTGCTGAAGTTTGCATCTCACTTTCTCTATTGTGGAAGTCAGTCCGGGATTACTGGGAAACTTCACTTCCTCTGTATAATTCCATGCTTTAAACCTCATGCTCTGTGGATTTTAACCCTGGCTATCTCATCTACCTTTGTTGCCCTCCACATTCCTGCTTTCAGCCCCCTTTCTTTCCTTCTTAAAAGTGCAACTTCCGTTCAAGTAATTCATGGCTTCACCAGGATTTAAGGAGGAGAGATATTGCTGGGTGTCATCAGATTATTGATGACATCAAATCTTTTATTCCATACCACTAGTCATCTGTCAAGCTACCTTTATTTCTTCCTTTTAATCCTTCTCAAAAATCCTGGACAGTTATAGCTTCACCTTTTCTGCAACATCTTCTACCAGCTCATCTCCTCATCTACCTGATCTAAAAAACCAAACCTACACTCCCTTCCAAAGTCAGCCGCATTGCGTTCACGGGGATTTAATCCTTAGAGCAGCGTCCCCCAGCCTGGTGTCCTCTGTTATGTAGTTGAATAGGATCCAAAATGCAGCAGTCTGATTGGTCCTAGAACAATAGGATCCAAAATGCGGCAGTCTGATTGGTCCTAGAACAATTGGATTCAGAATGCAGCAGTCTGATTGGTCCACAGGAGCCACCCAAGCCAGCTCCAGATGGAAGTGAATCCACAACCTGATTGGCCTACAGGAGAATTCCGGAATTAGCCAATCACGTGTGGCCCATTGTGTAAATAATGTATATAAAGCAGATATTTTGGGGGAACATTCATTCCTCACTAGTATGAGCTGAATAAAGAGCATGAAATCCACATTCAACTCTGGGTATATTTCATCCTCCAAATGTTTTGGACTACAACTCCCATCAGCCCCAGACAGCACATTCCCTGAATTGGGAAATGGGTGGGTGTAGCCTGGCTCTGAAAATTCTCTCTGGCCCAGATTGAGACAGCTCAGCATTTTGTGCAACACCTAGTACATAGCTGGCACTAAATCAATCACCATCTCGCTTTGCATTGGCACACAGACATTTTGAGAGAGAGAGAGAGAGAGGGAGGGAGGGAGAGAGAGATGGACATTGGAGGCAAGATTCCCTGTGGAACCTGCTGCCGGAGGCAACTGCTTTACAGCATGATGAGTCAAGTGTTTACACAATCACAGAGCAAGTTTCTGGAACTTTGGCGCTGGCTGCATCGGAGGCGAGTTTCACAAAGTGTGAAACCGTCAAAGAAGAAAAGAAACAGAAGCACCTAGATTTGGCCAGAGCAATGCAAAGGTATGTGTGTGCTAACCAGAAGAGATACGATGCTGTAAACTTAACAGGACCACACTTGGCAGCCACAGAGTGCTGGCAGGGGGTCCCATACTGATGCTGGTTTTGAGCCACACTTTTATTTTTCCTTATTCCTAACCCCGCACGTCCAAGCAATTTCAGGCAACTTGATCTGCCCAGCTGTTGAATTTCCCACAGTGTCCCTGTCTGTCACTCTGGGGCAGGGATGGACAACCCAGGTGTGGTCCTCCAAGCCCCCACCCCCCAGGAGACTCCACAGCTACACTGTCTCACCCCAGGCCACAATTTTCTCCAATCTTGCTTCATTCTCTCACTGAGTGCTTTGCCTGTGTCCTTGAACCCTGATAATGCCTCTTGCTTGCTGGACACAGGATGGAGGGAGAAGGTGGGTGGGTGCAGAAACTATTCTACAAGGTCTGGCTCCGAGGGCCTTCTGGCGGTTTCCTCCCTACAAGAAGTGAAGTTACAGAGAACCAGGCAGAGGGCCTTCTCGGTAGAGGCACCTGCCCTGTGGAACGCCCTCAAGGAAATAAACAGCTATCTGACTTTTAGAAGGCATCTGAAGGCAACCCTGTTTAGGGGAGTTTTTAATGTTTGATGTTCTATTGTGTTTTTAATACTCTCTTGGGAGACACCCAGAGTGGCTGGGGAAACCCAGCCAGATGGGCGGGATATAAATAAATAAATTGTTGTTGTTGTTGTTGTTGTTATTATTATTATTATTACTGTACAAAGGTAAGCTTCACAGTTGTTGCTCCACCCACTTTCCTATCCTTGCCATGTGACACTCGGAAGACTGCCCAGAAGGGAATGCCACGCTTGGGCTGAAAAAGGTTCCTCAAGCCAGCTCTGGGGCATGATGGGAAATTCAAAGGGTGCAACCAAGGCAACCAGTTTCTGCTTGGAGCAATAGCCACCACAGCCAGGGATGCTGACCACTAGCATCCACTATTGTGATAGCATGATTTGGAGAGACATACACAAGCGCCTTAATGGTACTCTGACCGCTGATAAGTACTTCTTTTGAAGCAGGTTACGTCTGAGATACACCAAAGTTAAGTAGCCTCAGAAAAAGCTCTCTTGGTTTCTTGTCCACCAGATGAAGCAATAAAAGTCAACAAAAACAATGGAACTATCCTAAGCATCTGAGGACCATTCACCAATATAAACATTTGTTTGGCTGCCATAAAAATGAAGAAGCCCGCACTATAAAAGCTTAGGAACTAAAGGGGTGGGTCATTTGCTATTCCTTTCCATGAATGGGAACAAAGCACAGGTAGCTTACAGGTTATCTGGAACATAGTGAGCTCTGTTTCTGGAAGGAAACTGAGCTCAATCACATGAAAAACTCCAGGTGGCTTGCTTGGCAGTCTCTTCTCTCTCTCTCTCTCTCTCTCTCTCTCTCTCTCTCTCTGCCAGTCCTTGCTTTCCTTGGCTTCACAGTACATAAATATTAGCTAACACACTGAGCAGTTTCTTTCAAATGTACTTTCAGGCATTGCAAAAACTGTCCCAGGCCAGCTATCACTTTTGTCAAACTTCGAGCTGTTCTGAGCAGATTTCATGACTCGGTTTTTCCAGTGGGAGTGGAGTGGTTGAGAGACCACAGGGGTGAAACAGAGTGTATTGTTCATTTAGATTCACGGTCCATCACCTTCCTGGCTCAGAGTACGGGACTGGCAATGTGGGTATTGTGACATGGGAAGCTGCCTTATTCCAGACCAAGTCAGTTCTGTTTCATTCCAGTTATATGTGGGGAGGAATAAGCCACTTGCCTCTTGAAAACCTAAAAACATCAGAAGAGCCCAAACACTTAAGGAACAAGCACTCACCTAATTCTGCATCCTCTTCACTCAGCAGCCAACTACAGGTACTTATGGGGAAGCTGGAAGAAGAACTTGAGTGCCAGCTTGCTATGGCAAAGTCTGATAACTTTCTGTAGGTTTTAAAGTTAAGGTTCAAATGGTTAAGTTGCTCAGCCCTTCATTGAACTGCTACCACCTGTGGAAGGATTAGGAAGCCACGCTGCAAGATCTGGACTCCATCCAAACACAGGTGTAAAGATGCTACTAAATCATATTTCTTAAAGCCATGACAGCCTCCCCTGCATCTTCAATTCTTCAAAAGAACACAGATGTTGGGTGAGCGTCTGGAACCCCCCTGG
Organism: Podarcis muralis; assembly: GCF_964188315.1. Classification (NCBI taxonomy): domain Eukaryota; kingdom Metazoa; phylum Chordata; class Lepidosauria; order Squamata; family Lacertidae; genus Podarcis; species Podarcis muralis. The sequence goes on from NC_135656.1 coordinate 95,014,504, forward strand.
AACCTTGCTACTGCTCAGCAAAGAGTATGGGGTGGCACCCAACTTTTGTAACAATCTGATTATACCCTAACTAGGATTCTGTGAACCTAACGGTCCCTTCCCTTCACAGTTTTCAATCCAACAGAGCTTTCCTCCAGCGGAAGGGGTGGAGACCATTTTTGCTGGTAACCCTTCCTATTGTACCTCCTGAGTCACCCAACATGCCCCCAAACTTCTGGAGAAGATTTCAGGGGGGCAGGCAAGGGAGGAGGGCTGCAGTGAGAAGGGAAAACTGGCAAGAATAATCTCCACCAGGAGCAGCCCATGAAGGAAACACAGCGTTCCAGCCATAGTCACCGCCTGATCTCTCGATGTGCCCAAATTGGTGTAAACTTGCAATATGATTTAATCCAGCAAGATGGCCACCAGCATGACACAGCTTGCCCACAAGGGCTGGGAATTTGAAATGCAAATAGGAGATTGGGCAGAGGAAGATTACTGGTGCCCTGGCTTCTGAAGCCACCAGGGTTCCTGAGTGGTGGGAGACAAAGACAATATTCTTCCCATTGCTGTTGTTCTTGGAGGGATGAGGTGTTTGTCAGGGTTTCAATTTCCCAAAGCACAGCAGATGACCTTTCCCTCCCAGAAGGGACTGGGCAAATGCTTTCACAGACATCTGGATCATTACTGTAATGTAGGGACCGCTGTCTAACCATGGTGCTCTCTCAATTTATTTCACATTGTGTTCCTGTTCATTCCAGTATGCACCACATAGCATTTGTGCCTCTGTTGCTACTTAACAATGCCTTTCTTCCTGCTTGCTCAATATTCTTCCCAATACATTCTTTCATTGCAAGTTAACTTTTCAGCATTAGAGGCAGCCTTTTATCACATGGCACCTCGGTTTTTTTCCCTTTTCATTTTCATTTAATCCATGCCTTATGAATCTGTTTTTGATCGTTCTCTGTTCCAGCCTCCCTCTGCATCACAGAACTGAGCTATTTAAATTCATGCACTCTGTTCCTCACCTTCAGACTGTTTGTGTCCTCATCAGGAGCCTTATATTTGGGTTGCTGCATCTTCGGTCCATTTTATCCTCTACAATTTCTAAAGTCCTTCAGCCCCAACCCCTTTTGTAACCTAGCACACCATTCGAATTTTATGGCTATAAATAACACATTCTTCCTTTGGATACCTGCAGTTATAATAAGACTTAGCATTAACATTTCATACTATTTCCGTAATCCTTAAAACGATTTTGTTAGCCAGTGTTCTTATCCCCATATTACAGATGAGCAGCTGAGGGCAAAAGAACAGTAGCTTGCCTAAGGTGAATTCATATCAGGGATGAGATCTGAGCCAGGGATTTCCTGATTCACAGCTCAGGGAGCAATTCTAAATATGAGAAGCCAATGGAATTTATGCTGGTTTAAGTTAAGACTGCATAAAGTATGCCAGATCTAATCAGGAACGGGGCTCCTGCTAGTTGAGCTGCCTAAGTCTGACAGAAGGAGAGCAAACCTTTAAGGTAGAGTTTGACTTATGCCACCCTTTTTGGCAGCGTAAATTTTGCCAGGTCGCCAGGTCACGTGACCAAGCTGTGTTAGTACCCAGCGTAGATCCCTCACTCTCAGCTCATCCAGTTTAGCCTCGGTTCAGCTGGGAAGAGGGAGTTACACTAGCATATCTCTGGCTGAGCAGGGGTGATGACATTATGTTTGCGTAGCCCAGCTGTGCCCTGAATTGGCTGGCTGAACTGGACACCTGCTGAATCCTAACTTGTTTATCTCCACAGATGTTAGCCATTACATGACACTTGCCCTCACATCCCCTGTTGACATGATAGCAATGGCCCATGTTTCTAACGGAAGCCTACTGGTCCTGCCAGGCAGTTCAGATTTCTTGTAGCTCATCAAATCAGCTATTTTGGAACAGCAAAATTCTCAGCCTGACTGGAATTTCCACTAGGTAAATGGGCAGGCAGGAGAGAGGGCAACCTGGGATACTATTCCACCCTTGAGACAAATGGTTAAACTACATGGTTCTCCCCTTTTTCAAGTTATCCTCACAACAACCCTGTTAGGCTGAGAGTTGGTGGCTGGCTCAAGGTCATGCACCAAGATTCATAGCTGAGTGAGCCTCCCAGGACCTGATTAGGCACTCAAACCACTTCTCCGAATAATCTGAATACTGCGATAAACATGGGACAGCTATTCAACTGGCCTCAGGAAGTTGCACAGCTTTGATCACAGATTTATCAGTATTATACCAGCTTCTTGAGGTTACTACCAAAGAATCCTGAAACTTGCTGTTTGATGAGGGTTCTGAGAAGTTTCTTTTACGGTGCAATCCTACATGTGTCTACTCAGAAGCAAGCCTTACACTCATTTCAGTGGGACACACCGCCAGGGTAAGTGTGTATATAGGATTGCCGCCTGAAAGAGCTATACCCCAATACTGGTGAGAGATAGTGTGATGTGGTGGTTAGAGTGTTGGACTAGGGCCTGGGAGATCAGGGTTCAAATCCCCACTCACCTATGAAGCTCACTGCCTTTCAGCTCTTGTACAAACAGCCGTCTGTTTAGCACGAAGGGACATCTGAAAGTACATGTAATTCGTTGTGCATCAACAAATGAGTGATAGGCTTGTTAGAAAGACCTAACATTTTTTAAAAACTGAAAGGCATACACCAGCAAAAACACATAAATGCTGGAGTCAGTATGGAGTCCCGAGGTTAACATACTGACCCTAACTGACTCAGAGAAGAACCAGGAAGGAAAGGAAAAATACTGTAGGTAGCCTTTCGGCCTGCCCCTCCCCTCACTCAGTTCAGGCAACTTTCTGCAAGTGCTTTATTCCCACAGTAGAATGGTGGATCATGTTGCCCTTTTCAGATTTGCTCCTCCACATCCTCAGTAAATATGTGGAGTTGGAACAAGGAAGTGTCCACATTGGGCCCACCTGCGTTGTCCATGGCCACACTCACACCGTGGATATCAAGCACAATGATACCACTTTGAACAGTCACGGCTTCCCCCAGAGGATTCTGGGAGCTGTCGTTTGTTAAGGGTGCTGAGAGCCATTAGGAGGCCCCTATTCTCCTCACAGAGCTCCAGTTCCAAAGTTCCTAGGGAAGAGGGATTGGTTGCTAAGCCACTCTGGGAAATTCTAACTCTCGGAGCGGGAGGGAGTTTATTTAATCCAGTCCCCATCTCATTACAGCACATTCAGAAACTCTGCAAAACCTGAGCACCTGAACAGCTTGAATTCATAGACATTCAAAGTCCACTCACAAGATCACACAGCTTTTAGGACCAGGTGAGGGGTTTGCCTTGCTTCTCTTCTTGCAGAGAATGCAAGATCCCCATTCAAAAGACTAGGGCCCCACTGCACAATGAAAATGAAATATTTCAAATAATAATGAAATATAGAGTGTGTTTTCTGGCATGCAGCGAGAGGTGCATACAGTGCAAGTTCTGGGACTTACTCGGCTTTTTAAGCACATATGGGTTTAATCAGGTCTGTCAGCAAACTTTTCCTCTTTATTAATGTGCATGGAAACTGCATTCTCTAAAACCCAAGTGGTAGAAGAGGATATGTCTCCAAACTGATAATGCTTCACATCACACAATAAATTAGTTTTGGCTTCAGAGGCTGATCAGCCAGCTGGCCCCATGTGCCAAGCTATTTTCAGATACTTCAAAATTGCTTATTGGTGTTCTCATTCTTAAAAAAAAAGCCTCATCCTCTAAACCTGCCTTCTCCAACTTAGAGCCCTCCTGATAATTTTTAACTACAGTTCCCATCATCCCTAGCCAGCATGGCCAATGGTCAGGCATGTTGGGAGCTGTAGTCCTACAGCATCTGGAGGACACTGGGTTGGGGAGGGCATGCTTCAATGAAAGGCTCTAACACTCATAGGCTGTTTTGTATTGCCCCCTTTTTATAGACCCACAGAACCAAATAAATCCATTAGACTCTATGTACTGATAGAGTATTTGCAGTTTGTTGCCTGCAGTGTTCTGCAAGCCAAACTTCACTTTGTAAGGAACACTTCATTGCACATCTGTTATGATATGTCTGAACCAGGTGCTCTAGTTGGAGGATGCTATTGAAACCCACTTCAACCCATACCATCTTGTTGCTTCGCACGTTTTCACAGGATGCTTGCCCAAGGTCTGTTTTGTTTCTGCAGAAGGAGAGTACACCTGTGCTGGCATTCATCTGTCTCAGGAGGCAGTGGGGGAGTGGGCCTTGGGGGTGAGGTCAATCTGTTGGAAGGTTGCAGCCCCTGCTGTGGCTGTAGAGACTGATACAGGAGAAACATGTTTTGTTGCAGCTGGGGCAGATGAAGGCGTCTGGTTGTGCTGCTGCAGATGCACCATGGCGTTTCTTCTCTCTGCGCTCCTCCCAGCATTCATTTCTCCTCTGGTCACTGCTATGGATGCATGACCTGACTGCCTGTCTTCAGGCTCTGCGGCTTTCTGCATGGAATACTCTTGGAATTTACAGCAATACAAGCACACCGACGAATCATCTGCAAATGCCATCCTTCATTCCAGGATCATAGGGTGGCTTACAGAATAACAAAGATACATAACACAATAACAAATAAAACAATACCCACCCCACAGAAGAGTTTGGATTTGATATCCCGCCTTTCACTCCCTTTAAGGAGTCTCAAAACGGCTAACATTCTCCTTTCTCTTCCTCTCCCACAACAAACACTCTGTGAGGTGAGTGGGGCTGAGAGACTTCAAAGAAGTGTGACTGGCCCAAGGTCACCCAGCAGCTGCATGTGGAGGAGCAGGGAAGCGAACCAGGTTCCCCAGATTACGAGACTACCGCTCTTAACCACTACACCACACTGGCTCTCACAGCTTAAAAGGCCATAGATTAAAGAGAAATGTTTTCACCTGACACCTAAAGATATGTAATGAAGGCACCAGGCAAGCCTCCCTGGGGAGAGCATTTCACAGTACAGCCTAGCAGCCATTCCAGGCTCCAGTTTTGGAACCCAAGATGGCCAGCCTAGAAGCCGATGGATTGCAGAAATCAATCCAGTGGTTCAGCAGAATTTGCTTACTGGTGTTCCAACCAAAAAAATATTCTAGATTCCAACCAATCGCTTCTCCTCATGTTTCTCGACTCCCGCCCAGCACCAGAACTATAGGTTAGGCCTTCCTGTCCTCTCCCACCCACTTAAATTTTTCTGGTGCTAGCCGACTACAAGCACGCTCAGAGTAACTACCGTCAAGTGTTGATTGAACAAGTTATGTGGAATCAGCCACTGCCTCTGCAGTGGTGAACAATGATGGCAAAGTTGATAATGAGGAGGAGAAGTGGTGTACTAAAAATACTGAATGCCATACAAAAATAAAATGAAGGCAGATTCCCTTCTTGCGAGCTCACAACTTCAGCACAGTGGGTTGCATCTGAATAAGTTATTGCATCCAGCGAAGGATCTTCACTGGCTCCCAGTACGTTTCCGAGCACAATTCAAAGTCTTTGTGATGACCTTTAAAGCCCTAAACGGCCTTGGCCCAGTATACCTGAAGGAGCATCTCCACCCCCATCATTCAGCCCGGACACTGAAGTCCTCCTCCGAGGGTCTTCTGCTGGTTCCCTCACTGCAACAAACAAAGTTACAGGGAACCAGGCAGAGGGCCTTCTCGGTAGTGGCGCCCTCCCTGTGGAATGCCCTCCTTTCAGATGTCAAGGAGATAAAGAATTACACAAGACATCTGAAGGCAGTCCTGTATCGGAAGGTTTTTAATGGTGTTTTTTGATAGATGCCCAGATGGGCGGGGTATAATAGTAATAATAATAATAATAATAATAATAATAATAATAATAATAATAATCCCGTTCTAACAAAGCCTTTCACTCGCACAATGGAAATTCCCCTTCCTGTCCTACCCCATTCACAGCCTCCAAATCTATTCTGTGGATTCCTTCAACCCTCTGGGGGGCACAGGGGGAGAAGAGAGAGGGGGGAAATTATGTTGCAGAAGCGTAAGTCCTCACACAAGGGGGATGACTTTGTCAGACACAGCCCAGTGCATTGTGTAGAGCATTCTGTACTTGTGAGAATGTTTCGTCCTAGCCTTAAACAGAAAGCAAAAAACAAAGACTGCAACTGGTTATTTATAACCTCTGAAATGAGATTATTTTAATTCGGAGAAGGCCATCAGTTGTGGAGAAGACTGTCAGCTTTTAACAACTACAAGATGTAGAGCTCAGAAACTGGTTCACTCTCCTTGTTCAGGGGCTCAGAATCAATTCCTGAGGTGAATTCCCCACCCCATCACTCAAGGGCACTGGTGCCTAGGCCATTTATAATGCTTATTAACTTACAAGTCTTTTTCTGAGTGAGAGCTTACTTACACAATGAGCTGGTTTACTGTATAAGCTCACTGAAGTTGACCTAACCAACCTTCAGCATTAACACTGAAAACATTTGAAAATCGTTGTAGGCCTCTATTGAAGGGCTTGTGCTGGACATTTTTGAAAAGGAACAAATGTTCTTCCTAGAAAACGTAAGACAATGAAATCTGTAGATGCTATTGGAAGACACAAGAACTACCCACGTTGGAAGAATGGCAGACGAAGGTGATCGACTACATGGGACTGGCAGAGATGACTGGCAGAATTCGAGACCGGTTAAAGGAGGCGGTGGATGATGACTGGAGCAAATTTAAAGTTTACCTTAAAAATTGTTATAATTTGGATGAAAATTAGAAGATCAGGGAAATAAGAGATAAAGAACTACAGCTGTTTTAATAACTTAAGGAAGTTAAATTTATGAAACATAAAATAAGTTCATGACGAAAGGGTTGCTGAAAAATCTTGAAACAAGGATGCAGAAAAGGGGTGGTACGGGGAAGTCGATTTTGTGTTTGTTTACGTTTTTGTTTTGTTTCTTTTTATCTATGGAAAATCAATAAAAATTTATTTTAAAAAAAATATGAAATCTGTAGATGCATAACTTCCAAGTGTCCCAATTTTCCAGGGACAGTCCCGGAATTCCAAAACCATCCCAGCTTCAGATTTGATCGTGAAATGTCCTTGTTTCCACAGCCAGTGCTGTTGCCTCTGAGCTCAGGGAGGAGAGTGAGCCTGCGCTTGTCCCAAGCAGCAGTGATGAGGGATTATCCCATTATCTCTTCCATGGCCTCTCCATGGCCGCTGCTGCTGGCCTCCTCCCTGGGGCAGCTTATAGCAGCTGCTGGAAGGCAATTGAGGAGAAACAGAGGCTGCCACTGCCGAGGCCCAGTCCTGTGTGACACACTGGATCTGAGGGGACATGAGGAACAAAGGGGGGGGGATAAAGTTCTACATTGGGGCCCCTGCGGATCCTGCCATCTGAGGTGGTTGCCTCACCTTGCCTCATGCATGGGCTGGCTTGGACCAGTGGCCTGCATAGCTGCAAATAATAGCTCAAGAACATTCACAAAGGACCCAGCTATACAGCTGCGAATATAACGTTTTGAGTGCATTTTAAGTGCATTATACAAATGTAACACTAGATGAGCTAAGAGCAAATTCCATATATATTTTACAACATGGTGTTTTTGCGTTTTTTTAAAGCATTTTCTCAGCATTTTTTTTATACCTGTGTAGATTCTGCCAAAAGAGTATAGCTAGCTTGCCCCTTCTAGAAAAACACAGAGAAACAATACAAAAGCCTATGGTTACTTCTTTGAGTCAGAATAGCCTGTCGCTGTGCAAAGCTTTGCTTATTTCTAGGGCAAATTAGATATGACAGAAGGTGGCATCTCTGTTAAAATTGGGCTGTCACCAACATTCTATAAAGGAGGGGCAGCCGGCATGGTGTATTCCAAATGTTGTGGAATGTGGACTACACTTCCCATCAATCCTGGCCATTGGCCATGGTAGCTGGAGCTCATGAATGTTGGAGCATGTAATGTCTGCAGAACACCAGCCCTGCTAGAAAGCTGACGACAGAGGCAACCCAGTCAGATGGGCAGAGTACAAACAAAAAAGTTGTTGTTGCAGTTTAAATAATAGCATGGGCAGTGTGTGTGTGTGTGTGTGTGTGTGTGTGTGTGTGTGTGTGAGAGAGAGAGAGAGAGAGAGAGAGAGAGAGACCCCCTCTCCCTTACCCATGCTGAAACTCCTTCTCCTAAGTCATTTTCCCCCTGAAGTTTAAATTGCCCTCCACAAACACAGATACAGTGGTACCTCGGGTTAAGAACTAAATTCATTCCAGAGGTCCGTTCTTAACCTGAAACTGTTCTTAACCTGAGGTACCACATTAGCTAATGGGGCCTCCCGCTGCCGCCGTGCGATTTCTGTTCTCATCCTGAAGCAAAGTTTTTAACCTGAGGTACTAGTTCTGGGTTAGCGGGGTCTGTAACTTGAAGCATCTGTAATCTGAAGCATCTGTAATCCGAGGTACCACTGTACTAGAGGAAACTAGCAAGACCCACATTCTGATACATGATCTCATCCCCTGTTAGCATCTGTTAGGAAACTACAAAGAGGTACAGACAGAACTCAGGCACAAAGGCAGCGAAAACCCTGTGAGGCAGCCAAGGCCTGAAGACGCAGCGTAGAAAGCCACAGAGAAAGCCCACCACACAGCAGATACAACTTCCCGATCGAAAGCTAAGTAGGGAAAACAAGACACCCTGTTGCAACAATGAGGCCCCAGCTCGTAAGCAGGCCTAGAATGAATGCGTTCACTATGTAGGAAATCGTCTTGAATGAGACCATGCTAAGATCTGGTTCCCAGCCAAGATTTCGGTCTGGTAACTTTATGTGGGTGTTTCAGACAAGAGCTCACTCTCTCTTCCTTTCAAAGCGAGGTTTTTATACAAGCATTGCAGGAAGGAAATGTGCTTGGACTCCGCAGCAGCGAGGGTTCGATCAGATCCATATGAAGGCATTCAAAGCAAGCGCTTCGCTACCCCCAGAAATGTTGCCATTCATCATGATCCGAGTTCCAGTTAGATTTAAAAAAAGAAAAAAGAAAACAAGAGCAATATGTGAAATGAACAGAAGAGGAGGAGAAGGAAGAGAAATGTGAATTTTGCCACTAATGAACACAAGATTTCAGCTTTTGGAAGGTATTCTCCTGAGCTCGAAATCTGTCAAAATAACAGGATTGAGATAAATGTGAGAAATCGGCTAGTTATGCATTACTTATAAGCCTTTGTGAAAGGAGGAGGAGAAAGTCATAGGGAGTACAATTGCAACTATTCAGCAGAAAGGGAGCAGAAGGGAATGAATTGGGTAACACTAATTTTCAATCCTAATCGTCACCACATGGAGAAAATAGACTGATGGTCACTGAAATGCTTAGGATTGGATTGCAGTGCAATTCATTGTGTGGGCAATTGTCATTCAGAGCTGATGGAAACTACTACCTTCCTAAAATAGCCAGGTCAACTGTTTACCAGGGTGATTTGCCTCTGGTGGAAGAACACACAGGTGGAAACCAGAAGTCTCTTGTTACAGTTGTTTACAGATTTGCTGTGAAAGATTTTTTTCCCCTCATGGCAGCTCAACTTTTACAACACTGTGCCAAGCCTCTGCTAAGGGCTCTTTGGTCTGTGGCAGGCCACCACAGTCATAACACCATGAACCCTCAACTTTCATTTTTCTTGGTCATACTTGTTTGCTCTGGATAAATGTAACAGCACTGTGTTGGGAGTGCAATTTATCCACCAATCATAATTGGGCATTCAGTAGGTTCATAATAAACTGCGTTAATTAAATGTGTCCAGATCTGTCTCTGGAATTTGTATGGATATCTATCTATCTATCTATCTATCTATCTATCTATCTATCTATCTATCATCTATCTATCTATCTATCTATCTATCTATCTATCTATCTATCTATCTATCATCTATCTATCTATCTATCTATCATCTATCTATCTATCATCTATCTATCTATCTCTATCTGTATGTCTGTCTATCTATCTATCTATCTATCTATCATCTATCTATCTATCTATCTATCTATCTATCTATCTATCATCTATCTATCTATCTATCTATCTATCTATCTATGAATTCCTTCTATGAATTCTGGCCTGTTCTCTTGGTTAAACATTTTAAAACTTGAGCAAAATTTGTGCATTGTCAGACATATACCGCCCACTCTGTTGAAGGGGGAGAAGGGGAAAAATAAGGATAGGCCTTTGAAATATCATAAGAAAAACCAAACTAAGTTGCAAAGTAGCCCATTTGTGACTACTGGTAAACAGGTTGAGATCCACACACAGCAGCGGAGGAAGCCAATTGGGTGCCTCAGGCTCCGCCACAGGGTGGGGCCAGCCAGGGCAGGATGCTCCATGGGGCCTCCAAGGAGTCTGCCTGCCTCCTCCCACTCAGCCGCCCTACAGCTGAGGGGGAGGCAGTGGGCGGACCATTTGGGGCAGCACGGAGCCTGCGGGTGCTCAAGCCACCATGTCACTCCCAGGAGAGACGTGTGGCTCGGGCGTACTGCAGGCCCCACAGTGAGTGCCGTCCAGCATTTTGTCACCCCTTCTCAGTGGTGACACCCAGGGCAGCCTGCCTCCACCACGCACCCCTTCCTCCGCCCCTGTGCACACAATGGAATTAAGAAAACCTTTTTAAAACTATGATAAATTCTAATAAAGATGGAGAAAGGACTAGATGTATGAATGAAGGGAATGTGAAACTTGTTGACATAAAGGGCCAAGTTGTTTTTTGACTGAAAAACTCAGATAGAAAGCACAGGGTGTGACAAGAGACAGATCTGCACACTACCACCCTTCCCTGCCATTCACTGGTTATGGCCATGAGGAGATCTGAAGCTTTCACTTCTGCTTTTGACTAACCACAGTTTAGCAATATGTCTGACCCCTAAACAGTGGTTAATCTGATCTATCATTTCTTGAAACAAGCCAGCTTCAAAATCCAAAGTCTGAAGTTGCCTTGTTCCAAACAAACCATAGTTTAAAAATTAGCCACATTTTGTTCACAGTTCATCCAGATGAAATGACAAGCTGCTGTTAATCAAAAGTGAAAGCAAACACTTCCTGTTTCCTCCTTGCAATGCAGCCACTGAGAGGGAAGAACAAGCATGTGACCCCAGGCCCTCTGAAGCTCTTCACCCTATTGTAACCGGTGGTTTATCACCACATCTGAATGCAGCTGGCATTAGGAGCAAGCTGCACAAGCTAGGAGCTATACATTCTGGAACAAGTTCTCATGTGAAAACAGCCTCTGAAGAAATTTATTATAATTATCATTATTGTGCTAAGCCAACTAGTTGATCTGTACTAGTCTCACGGTCTCACCCTGGTAGCTGCATTGCTTTCAAAGATGTTCTTTTCCTGTACTGCTGTGGTGCTTATGAGCTGTTCTTGAGTCTTAAATGGATATTAATGGAGCAGAAAGCAAACTGAATTACCCAGTGGATAAAAAAAAAGAGGGGGGAAGAGAGAGAGAGAAAGATCTCATTATCCAACTTGGGAAGCCCATAGGATGTTCAAACGCCATTTCTTCTGCTTAAAATAGCAGAACCTAATCTGCAATCCTCCTGTTTGCCAAAATATAATCTCATCCCCTCCACCCCCAGCCTCAGAACGCCTTGATAAGAAAAGCCGGAACAGACAATTGCCAGGATTCTTCAAGGCTGGCTGATTCGGCTAATATGCTTAAAGCCAGAGTAAACAAGTGTGTTGATCTGCCTGCCGGTCACAATTAAAAGGAGAACACCCAGCAGGCTTTGAAGTCTGCTGTTCAAGGGGCACCTGCTGAGACAGCCTTTGCATCCTAAAAGCCTCCACCATTAGCCCGTGTATTTTTCATCTTTCACCCCCATCCCAGCCCCATGAGTAAATGGGATGGAATTCTACCACAGCCAGTGACACCATTTCTCTCGCTAACTCAAAAGAGAAAGAACTGCACTAGCTGGCTATTAATATGCCTCGTGCGCTGTTCATTATTTTAACAGAGAGTACCTTTTAGCACACTTGTCAAGCTGTCACAGATCTTCTTATTAACATGTCCTCCGTATGGTAGGTGTAACAGTGTTCACCTACTTAAATCTCTCACAGGTTGTTGTGGGTTGTTGTTTTTTTAAAGAATATATAGCTGATGAATAGAATGCTGTCAGCGCTCCATCTGTAGCCACTACCTTTTCCCCTCTGATTTTTTTTAAAAAAAATTCAAAATTTCCTTATATGGCCTACACCTGTGGTTTGCTGGCCACACAGTTTTATTCTTTCTGCTCTCCTTTTTTTGAGAGTTGCTTCTAAGTAGGGTTGGTTGAAGGAGAGGGACAGGGGAATGTGGCATCTGGTTTGGTTTTCTAAGCAGTTCCCGAGGATGGGGAGCTTGTGCCCTCCAGATGTTTTTGGAGCCTGTAAGCTGTTGTAAACAAAATCTGCCCTTTTCCCCTTATGGGGTATCCAAGACCCCGTATAGAGTCCTTACGTGGGTTCCCTATTGGTAGGAGAAAATAACAGAGGCCAACCAGAGAATATTGAGAAGCAAAGCAGCTAGTAAGCCTGATCTTTATTAAAGCTGTTGCAACAGGGTGCTCCCCTCACACGCAGGAGGACAGAGGAGGACCCAGAACAAAGGTGTGCCTGCCCTTACATAGACATTTTAAATTCCCTGCCCTGGAGCTCAAGACAACCCCTCCATACATCATACATACATCACAGGAGGGGTGTAACCCAAGAGCACCCCCCACAAACATCATACCTACATCACAGAAAAGGTGATCTAGAACAGAAATTTGGATGTTGTTGTTTTTCCTGTCTGCCAGGTTATCTGATAATGCCTTATCTGATTGCCTTTCCTGGTAGTCTGCCGATTCCTTTGAAATGGTGATTACCCAATTCTTGCCCTCCCTCCTTGCAGAGAAAACATTGGGTCAGTTTGGGAGTCAAAATGGTTTCAGGACTGTCTTCCTGTGCTGCTCCAGACATGTGGTCCACATATCTATGTTTGTGCTTGGTTGGTACATTTATGAACATTTATTATGTATGTGTGTGTGTGTGTGTGTGTATACACATATACACATATACACATATACACACACATATACATATACATAAACATATACATAAACATATACATAAACATATATATATATGACCTTCAATTTTTTATTACAAAGCCCCAGCCAGCATTGTCAATGATGGGGGATGATCAGAGCAACATCTGGAGGGTCACTGGCTCCCTATTCCTGCTTTAGACATAAGAACAACCCTGGAACAGACCAAAGGCCCACCTAGTCGAGCATCCTGTTCTCACTGTAGCTAACCAGATGCCTACAAGGAAGCCCATAAGCAAGCACCAAATACCCTGGCCAAGATTACAAAGCAAAGCGTGTACCGCAGCCAGCGGCAGCTCTAAGGTGCCTCCTTTGTTTGTCATGGAGCATTGTTTCAGTATCTGATTGGCCATCTGGATACTCTCCTCCTTTTGCCCTTCTGCAGAGTGTGTATTTGATAGCTCCCCATTTACAGCAGTCTGTCTTGGAAAACCTTTTACAATGTTAATTGTGAGGAGCCTCGGGGCCAGTTCCCTCATGAGCAGGCAAAAAATAGGAGGAACAATGGGTGTGATTGTACAGACCACATTCCAGTCATACAGAAGTGTTCCACATGCGCATCTCTACATCCAGGTAAGGAAGACCTATGATCACAGGACAAACACTTGAAGAGAAGGTGGCTCTCGGCCTGTGGAGGGTGTGTGGCCTGGATAGAAGGGGCATGACTTGGAGAGAGGCCCGAGTAGCAAACAGAGAAGCCTGGCTCTGAGGTAAAGCTCCCAGGCCTGAGGTTTCCTTGCCCCTGATCTATGGAATATTGTCTATGGAAAACTATGCACTACAGTGGTACCTCTGGTTACGAACTTAATTCGTTCCGGAGGTCCTTTCTTAACCTGAAACTGTTCTTAACCTGAGGTACCACTTTAGCTAATGGGGCCTCCCGCTGCTGCCACCGCACGATTTCTGTTCTCATCCTGGGCAAAGTTCTTAACCCGAGGTACTACTTCCGAGTTAGCGGAGTCTGTAACCTGAAGTGTTTGTAACATGAGGTGTTTGTAACCCAAGGTACCAGTGTATTGTTTTTACTCTCCAATGGAATCCTAACTGAATAAACGAATACCTGGAAATACAGACAATTCAGCTCAGTGAGATATCATCACAGTAGTTCATCAGTTAATGAGTATGAAGGATTCATAATAAAACATGGCGATTCAAAAAGATGAAATTCCGGGCAGCCATTTGGACACCTATAGGTAACGGTACCCCTGCCCGTTCGGGCCAGTCTTGCCAGACTCTAGGGTTGTGCACTCATCTCACTCTATAGGCCGGGGGCCAGCGCTGTCCGCAGACACTTCCGGGTCACGTGGCCAGCGTGACAAGCTGCATCTGGCGAGCCAGCACAGCACACGGAACGCCGTTTACCTTCCCGCTGGTAAAGGTAAAGGTAAAGGTACCCCTGCCCATACGGGCCAGTCTTGACAGACTCTTTCTTTCTTTCCCGCTGGTAAGCGGTCCCTATTTATCTACTTGCACCTGGAGGTGCTTTTGAACTGCTAGGTGGGCAGGAGCTGGGACCGAACGACGGGAGCGCACCCCGCTGCGGGGATTCGAACCGCCGACCATGCGATCGGCAAGTCCTAGGCGCTGAGGTTTTACCCACAGCGCCACCCGCGTCCCTCAATTGGACACCTATAGTTCTTCATATAAAAAGCTCATCTGTATCAGAATGAACATGGGCATTTGCAAAGCGCATTTAAACACGTGCACTAACAGAAATATAACCAGGGAGGAGGGGTGGGGAGGGGGGAGGGGTGGTAATTATACCCAGCAAAATCCATATTTCTTTATCTACGACGAACATCCAAGCAGTGAACTCTAGAAGAGGTTGGAACTTGGCCATCATCCGTCCACGTCTGATCTCTTTGGTAAATATTACAGCTGCCAAGAATGAAGCAAGCAAAAAGCACTTACAGATTAGAGAGGAACACATGGCATTCACTGACCTGTTCAAATCATAAAATACATCATGGAGCAAGAAAAGAAAGGAAGCCAATCATTCTCCCAGGGACAGCCCATCTGCTCTCATAAAGCCTCGGTCATTACTGCAAATAAATACATTCGGGCCAGTAACGTCTGGGATTAATTTTTGTGGCTCCTTTTCTTTCTTTTATTCTTTCTTTCTTTCTTTCTTTCTTTCTTTCTTTCTTTCTAAAGGATCATTTCTGGAACTCTTTGGAAGCTTTCCTATATAAACATGATATCAGCAACATAAAATAGATAACTTATCAGTCTCACATGCTCAAATAGCGTACTAGGGGGAGCAATTTTTTATAGTCTCTATCAGCAAGGTTTTTTAAAGAGCAGAATGACCCTACTTCTGCAACTTGGGGAACTAAGTACAGTATGTAAACCTTGCAATTTGTAGAAAATGGTTATTAAATAGTAGGTGTGGTATCAGGAACGTGTTTTTTTTAAATGCATCTGAAAGAAATCCTTAAAGCCTGGAGTTTGCATCCCATCTCAGGCAGATATCCTGGCTGGATTTGAGGATATCATTTTCTCATCTTTTTTATTTATTTGTTAAATGTATACCACAGTTTCCCATGTAAAAATACCCATGGTGGGAACTTCAGATTTCCAGGCTACATATCCCAATAGCCTGTGTCATGTGAACTTGACCTAGGGAGAAAAGATGCCTTCCTGGGAAAAAGCAGGAAGAAAAAAGACTGAGAAAGCACTACAGCAGAAAGGGGGGACCTGTTGCTTTCCAGACATTACTGGACTCCAACTCCCATCAGCCCCAACCAGCTTGGCTGATGGTCAAGGATGATGGGAGCTGTAGTTCAATGACACAGCGCTTTTCTTCATTTGTAGCGGTATAGTTGCTGGTTTGTTCCTGGATTTTTCTGGCATTCTACTACCATGACATCATTACCATTCAGCTAGTATTCTCAAATAATGTATAAACCCACCCCTTTTTCTTCTAATGCAAGAGATCTGACTATTGTGAAAGATCCAGAATGGATCCTCAATAATTTAATTTGTGCTGCTTGTGTACCAGCATCGTTTCAGTACCCAAGTGGAGAGTTTTGTAGGTGTGATTTGGGAGGCATCTGTCTCGTGCCAGTTCCCTCTGACCGGTTGCAAGTTGTCAGTTTGCAAGCTCAGTTCCAAGGAGAGATATGGCAGATAGAGATGGTGGTACTGCCAATGACAGTGGTCCTTTGTTGTTGTTTAGTCGTTTAGTCGTGTCCGACTCTTCGTGACCCCATGGACCAGAGCACGCCAGGCACCTCTGTCCTCCACTACCTCCCGCAGTTTGGTCAAACTCATGCTGGTAACCTCAAAAACACTGTCCAACCATCTCGTCCTCTGTCGCCCCCTTCTCCCTGTGCCCTCCATCTTTCCCAGCATCAGTGTCTTCTCCAGGGAGTCTTCTCTTCTCATGAGGTGGCCAAAGTACTGGAGCCTCAGCTTCACGATCTGTCCTTCCAGTGAGCACTCAGGGCTGATTTCCTTAAGAATGGATGCGTTTGATCTTCTTGCAGTCCATGGGACTCTCAAGAGTCTCCTCCAGCACCATAATTCAAAAGCATCAATTCTTCGGTGATCAGCCTTCTTTATGGTCCAGCTCTCACTTCCATACATCACTACTGGGAAAACCATGGCTTTAACTATACGGACCTTGACAGTAGTCCTTAGCTGCTGACAAAATTTCATCACAATAACCAGGTCCACCATAGATCAGGCAGCAGACATGCAGTTCCTTTTCCAGTCTCTTGCACTCCCACAAGATTAGAACTCCTTAAACACAGAGAGAGACAAAAGCCATGAAAGGGATATCCCTGTACATATGCTCATAACTCTTGGGTTGGGGCAATCCTTCCTCTGAGGACCTCAAAAGTGGTATACAGCGGTAGCTCTGGTTAAGAACTTAATTCGTTCTGGAGGTCCATTCTTAAGCTGAAACTGTTCTTAACCTGAGGTACCACTTTAGCTAATGGGGCCTCCCACTGCCGCTGCTGCACGATTTCTGTTCTCATCCTGAGGTAAAGTTCTTAACCCGAGGTACTACTTCCAGGTAAGTGGAGTCTGTAACCTGAAGCGTTTGTAACCCTTGGTGGGGATTTGAACCTGGATCTCCACAGCCTTAGTCCGCAACTTTGACCACTGCCCTATGCTGCCTCTCTTATTTTTATAAAGAGAGGTTTTCTTTAAGGGCCAGGTCTTTGGATGTAAAGTTGTTGACCATGTTTATGAACCCCTTTCTCCTGTCTATCTCTCATTTTGACAGTTGTCGTCCCCAATTTTAAAACCCCAGTTACAACCAAAGGAGGAAGCCACACTCTTTTTCTTCTGGCACTCCTCGCACCCAAGTTAATACTTCATATATCAATAAGCATATTGACTGCTTAGTGTGCTTGGTAAGAAAGTGAGACAGAATAAAAGAGAGGGAGGGAGAAAGAGATCCTCCTAAGCATTTATTAGTGTTTATTATTTTCCCAGGATTTATGAGCTTTCTAGGTAGCTTATGATTGCTTTCAGGGGTAGTTTGTGTGTGTTTCTTCCACAGATCCCACTTGAAGTTTCATAATAAATCTATTTTTCCCTCTCCAAAATAAATCAATCATTCCCTCACCTCTCTTCTTTTTCATCCTGAAAAGACTGGCAAAGTTAAAGCTTACATTTCTCCATGCTCAGCAGAATGTCTTAGTAATACTTCTTCCTTTAAAAAAAACCACCCTAAAAGCTTGCATTTTTATCGGACATTCTGGTCATTAGTAGCCTCAGCCATCATCTTCTTAAGAAAATTTTATTCATTTTCAATCCAATTAAATAACCTTTCCTGTTACAGTAAGCATGAGCAGTACTGAGCCAATGCGATGGATTTTACTACTTTCCTGCTATTTATTTGTGAGTAGCTGCATCTACAGAGACCTGCTCTCAAGTCACAAAGGCTGCATACAGATGTCGGGGGCAACAGGGGCGACACATCCTGGTTTGCCACTTGAGGTGAAAGATGAACAAGCTGCCTGAAATATACTCAGAGTTGCATAGTGATTTCATGCTCTTTATTGCAGCTCGAAAATCAGTGAATGAATTCCCCTGCCCCCAACCTCTGGGTTTAAATGCATTAATTTACACAATGAGTCCCGTCTGATTGGTTGGTTATGTTTCTCTCCTGCAGCCTGATTGGGCTGCTCCTGCAGGCCAATCAGTTTGTTGCATTCTAGGATCCTACCTGCCTATTGTTCTAGGATCCAAGCTTAGTACATAACATTGCCTCTCTCTCTCTCTCTCTCTCTCTCTCTCTCTCTCTCTCTCTCTCACACACACACACACACACACACACACACACACGGCCACCACCTCTTGTCGCTGCCCCACTACCACACTCCTCTTACCTGCATTGTGTGGTGGTGCCCACAAAGCACCGGCAGCAGTGCTGGCTTCTGATGAGATCTTGCGGGATCTTGATGGAAACTGCTGCCCGTGCAGATTCTCCGCTGGCTTAATAATAATAATAATAATAATTTATTATTTATACCCCGCCCATCTGGCTGGGTTTCCCCCTCTCCTTCTGATCTGTACTGGCATATGTACCGCCCTCCCGATCAAAAGTTGTCAGTCACCTTCCCTTTGGGTCTGATTGAGATTATGCCATCCAGAGTTAACGTTGGAAACAGAAAAGCTGGCTGTGCGGATAGAGCAGCATATGTTGGCATCCATCTGTCTTGAGAGACAGTGGAGGAGTATGTTTTGGGGGTGAAGTCAAACTGCCAGGAGGGTACTGCACTCTCTGATACGGGAAAGACATGTTTTGTTTAAGCTGGGGCAGACGAAGGCATCCGGTTGTGCTGCTGCAGATGCACCGTGGCATTTCTTCTCTCTGAGCTCCTTCCAGCATTCACTGCTATGGATACACGACCTGACTGACTGCCTCCAGGAACTGTGGTCATCTGCCACATTTGCAGGCATCTTTGTAACACGGAGTCAGTTTGCCAACAGGCCTGGTCCCTGAAGCCAGCTCCCCGCAGAACATGTCCTTGGAGATCCTGCTACCATGAAGGGTTGAGAGATTGTGAGTGCTTGGAATGAACTAGTTTGGTTTAACGAAGTTCCCTGAATTAGTTCGAATAACTCTGAACTACACCTGAAAGTAGCTCCCGTAATTGCTGAGTAAACCGGACATGGATTTTGTTCATTCTGAGTACATCGTTTCCAGTGTAATTAAGTTGGTTTCTGTATCCTTGAGGAGTGGGGTTGTCCCTTTCCCAGCTGGTGCTGATAAAGGTTTGGGGGGGGGATGTGTTTAATTGCTCAGAACTGCAACAGAACATCTCCTGTTCAATCCCCAGTATCTCCAGGAAAAAAATCCTGCCTGACAGCCTGGAGAGCTGCTGCCAGGCAGTGTAGACAATACCAGCTAGATGGACCAATAGCCTGACTCTCAGTATGAGGCACCTTCCTATGTTATTATGCTCCTCTGTTGATTTCCGTATAGGTCCGTATAGTTAAAGCCATGGTTTTCCCAGTAGTGATGTATGGAAGTGAGAGCTGGACCATAAAGAAGGCTGATCGCCAAAGAATTGATGCTTTTGAATTATGGTGCTGGAGGAGACTCTTGAGAGTCCCATGGACTGCAAGAAGATCAAACGCATCCATTCTTAAGGAAATCAGCCCTGAGTGCTCACTGGAAGGACAGATCATGAAGCTGAGGCTCCAATACTTTGGCCACCTCATGAGAAGAGAAGACTCCCTGGAAAAGACCCTGACGTTGGGAAAGATGGAGGGCACAAGGAGAAGGGGACGACAGAGGACGAGATGGTTGGACAGTGTTCTTGAAGCTACAAACATGAGTCTGACCAAACTGCGGGAGGCAGTGGAAGACAGGAGTGCCTGGTGTGCTCTGGTCCATGGGGTCACAAAGAGTCGGGCACGACTAAACAACTAAACAACAACAAATGTTGATTTCAGTGAAATCCTGTCCTAAGTTATACTTGCCAAACTGTACTGAGCTGTGAAAATGAGGGAAAACAGGTGTGAGCTACAAAATAATTCTACCTGCCTTACTTTAAAAAGGAAATTGCAGAAGGGTGTTTGAATGTAGATTGCACCGATAGCAGGGTAGATATTTCCAGTGTGCCTTACAGAAAGTTCACGATTAACAGCCAGAGCTCTCCGAACATACTTCGAAGAAAATTAAAAGGCAGGTTACAGACTTACAGCATAGAGTCTGCAGAGCATGAAAAGGCTTAGCGCCATACTCTTGACCCTGGAAGGCAATTAAGTAGTTGTGAGGCTAGTGGGTGGTTCTTCTGTCTTCCAGGATGAATGAATGTTCAGTCACACAGTATGAAGGCTGGAAACATGATTAGCTTGGTACTGTGATGGACAATGTGCTGTTCACCAGCTGGACAGCCCCACAATCACTAGAATGCTGTGCTCAACCAAACGGACTCTCAAATTGAGTAATAGAACTAAAGTATGCAAATGAGGCATGGTTACATGCTCCATGCAGCTCCATCATTTGGTTTTGGAGGGATGGGCAAAACAGAAAGCAGGAGTAAGAGGCCTGCAAGGGTGAGGAAATGAATCTCTCATGGCTTGCCTGGGCACAGCCTCTTCTGTCTCAATCACAGTTCATGCTGCCTTCGGTGCAAATTGACACTGTCAAAAATATCTACATCGTATTAAAAAAATAAATCTGGACAGGGTTTTAAAATATGTATATCTTAGGTCTGCTTACCTTCATTCAGAGATCGCAAATAACAAGTCTGTCTACATCTATGCGGATGCGGGTGGCGATGTGGGTTAAACCACAGAGCCTAGGACTTGCCGATCAGAAGGTTGGCGGTTTGAATACCCGTGACAGGGTGAGCTCCCATTGCTCGGTCCCTGCTCCTGCCAACCTAGCAGTTCAAAAGCATGTCAAAGTGCAAGTAGATAAATAGGTCTCCAGCGGGAAGATAAACAGTGTTTCCGTGCGCTGCTCTGGTTCACCAGAAGCGGCTTAGTCATGCTGGCCACATGACCCGGAAGCTGTACTCCGGCTCCCTCGGCCAATAAAGCGAGATGAGCGCCGCAACCCCAGAGTCGTTCGCGACTGGACCTAATGGTCAGGTGTCCCTTTACCTTACTACATCTATGCAGAACCTATCATCTGCTATATCTATGTGGTGAAGCATGCAAGGATCTGAAAGCTGACTTAATTCCTAGCAACTGGAGAGGGCTGCTACCATTTCCCCTGTCAGCAGGAATGCTCCCAATTCACGTAACTGACAATAAACCCTAACAAACATTTCAAGTGGCCTTCTTACAGCCACCTAATTTTTTGGGAGGAGGGAGGGGGGTAATAAGCCCAGGATTTCTCTGTTGGGGGACAAATTTGTACTCAGCCCAAAGCCCAATCCAAACCGAGTTAACGGCTTTCCCCAGTGACAGCCCTACCAGTCTAATTATCACTGGAGAAGATAGCTGACGTTGTACATCTCACACGGCTGTTATAAAGTTGGTTGGTGTCAGGGTCCGTTTGCAATTTATGGGCTATTAAAAGTACTTACTCCCGTAAAATAGGCAGAAACAAAGTACCGAGAGCATGTTAAAGGGAGAGCGTGTTAAAAGGAACAGGTCCCTCAGTCATAATTAGCGGCTGCTAAAGGCAAGGCAGCAGCTGTGGAAATGTAAAGCTCATTTTACAAGTTATTCCCTCGAAGAAGCCAAATGGAGCGCAGAAAAGCTGCTGTAGGTCTATGGCGCTGTGCGAAAGGGGTATGGGAGTCAGATTGCCAACAGCTTCCCAACACCTTCCCTCTCCCTCTCTCTCACACACAGAGTTATTGGAAAGCCAGGCTTGGCTGCCCGGACCCTCGGCTCCATGCTCCTGGCTGTGGAGGAATGCAGCCTCCTCTACTGACCTTTATTTTCAAGTGGCTCAAATTAGTTCCAAATATTATAGGCATTCGATGACATAAAAGGCCAGTTGTGCTTTTCTACTTAATGGCAGGAAAGTGTAACCAAACTAGTCAATCAGAACGACAGCTGGAGACAGAAACAATGGGTCTATTCCTAAGATATACCATTAGGCCCTAGCTGTGTAATAGGGGTTTAAAGGGGTTATAAACTGCTTGGCGTTTTCTTTAAAACATCTGGTTTTAAAAGGCATTCTCTCCCACCCCCACCCCACCTGCACCCTGCCTTATACGGTGGAAAGGAACCTTGAGGTAACAGTTAAGACCATGAAGACTCAAGTTCAAATTTTGAGGGAGAATCCAGGCTGTCGCTACGTTTGGGTGGCATTCAATCACATACCAGCAAATTCAAGTCATGCAATGGTAGCTGATTGGGAGGTCCAGCAGAACAAACCCACTTTCCCAGATGGTCGGTCTTTTTGCAATAAGGGAAGCAATGAGGAAATGCACTGGGGGAAAGTATGGGATGATACTTGCTTTGTCACAATGTCATCCAAACTCTCCTAAAACAATTCAGAATGAATGCCCAGTGCAGTTGGAGTCTCTAGCCAGTGTGGTGTGGTGTAGTGGTTAAGAGCGGTAGTCTCGTAATCTGGTGAATTGGGTTCGCTTCCCCGCTCCTCCACATGCAGCTGCTGGGTGACCTTGGGCTAGTCACACTTCTCTGAAGTCTCTCAGCCCCACTCACCTCACAGAGTGTTTGTTGTGGGGGAGGAAGGGAAAGGAGATTGTTAGCCGCTTTGAGACTCCTTTGGGTAGTGATAAAGCGGGATATCAAATCCAAACTCCTCCTCCTCCTCCTCCTCCTCCTCCTCCTCCTCCTCTTCTTCTTCTTCTTCTTCTTCTTCTTCTTCTTCTTCTTCTTCGCCTGTAGTTCCCAAAGTGGGTGGTACTGCCCTCATGGGTGGGTGGGATTATCTAGGGTGGGATTATCCAAAGTGGGAAGCGGGGGGGGGGGGACACTGGAGGTGTAAAAAAGTATCATACTTTGAACTGGATCAAGTTCATCAATTTGTTGAATTAATTGAAATAGTTTTAATTGCATTTTGAAAGTGTGCACAATTGTTGCTGTTTTAATTTTTTTTGTTTTATTATTTTCCAAAGTCAGCTATACAAACTGCCTTTTATAGGGTAGGGGGCACTGGGAATGTGCTTTGAATCAAAATGTGCAACCTGACCGGAGATAATGTTTTCCTGAAGTTGGGCGTGCAGGTTCTACAGTGGTACCTCGGGTTACAGACGCTTCAGGTTACAAACACTTTAGGTTACAGACTCTGCTAACCCAGAAATAGTACCTCAGGTTAAGAACTTTGCTTCAGGATGAGAACAGAATTTGCGTGCCGGCAGCGCAGCAGCAGCAGGAGGCCCCTTTAGCTAAAGTGGTACCTCAGGTTAAGAACAGCTTCAGGTTAAGAACGGACCTCCAGAACGAATTAAGTTCTTAACCCAAGGTACCACTGTATATTGCTCTGCAAAGCAGTTCCAGGAGTCGGAAGGGTTTCTCCTCCTCCACAAGCCTTTTTTGTGGTACTTTATTGGGGAGATTTGCAGTAAAACATAACTGTGCGTGGTTTTTCTGGTTCGTTTATGAAGGACTTAAGGACCACAAAGTTTTGTAGGCTCAGTTAGGTCATGCCCCCTCACTTCCTGGCAAGGGAGGAAGTAATGCATTTCTTAGCTTCCTTTCCTCATCCTCTTTCTTCAGGATGTGGCTATGGAGAGAGAACATGCCTCTCAATAGCTCCTAGCTTCAAACACGTGTCTGAAGCAATCTTGTTATATCTCTGCTACTAATATTTTACCTGCATTTCTTATTGTTACATAAGACTATGTATTACTGTGACCTCAAATAAGTAAGTAAAGCATCTTTAAACTTACTTCACTGTGTGATCTATTTCATTGCATGAGGGGTAAAAGGGGGTCAGCTGCTTCACACAGCTGAATGGAATAAATAAGATTTAGTAGCCTATTACTATGCTTCACTAATCTGCCTAAGGCTGAGAATTGAATTCTGCTAGGGGCTTTATCCCACCACAGAGTCTTCTAAAGCCTCACATTTTAAAATGCAGACTTGCTGCCATTTTCACTTTGTTGCTAACCCACACATGTGGGTTTCTAGAGAACTGATTACTTATTTCATACATTTCTTTTGGGAGGAAGCCCCTATTTTGGAAACGGCACCAGGGCCCCCAGCCACCTTAATCCAGCCTTGAACATGGGCCCATATTACATAATCCAAAACTGAAAGGTAGAATCTGAGTGCCAGATCTTGCATTTTTCTGAATATCTATGTACTGTTTTAATTGCTATGTGCTGTTTTTAATCTCTGCTTAGATTGCATATTTCCACACCAACTGAGTGGTCTCAGAAAATACAAGGTGCTGTTTTATAGCCCGCTAGACTCCAGCTTTAGGTCAGGTCATGCAGTCAAGCCCTGATAGAGCTCATTGATTCCTAGGCTGCCAGAATCGCCTGTGCAGTTGATCTGCCCAGCCGGGTTCATTCGGAGGCTTGCAAGCCAGTTGCCAGTCAGGCTAACAGAGGCACCAAACTACCCTCCTGTGGGGAATAACACCTAACTTCCTGGCAACTCCAACTAACTGAATTTCCAGATTTTAATCTCGTTTAACCCCTTCATTATCTGTAACCCAAATGGTAATTGCGTACTTACCTTGCCTTACAAGTAAACAGGATTATCCTTCCTCCACAAATTCCCTTTATATCTATCTATATATCTGCTCATTATTGTGCCGCCAGCTGCTGTGAGTGGAGTGCCTATGCCAGAATGCAGATTGTGCCATTCATTTGCATAGAGAATTCTGTCAGAATATGGTTTCCTTGCCAGCCTCTTTCTCCCTGGCAGAAGCAGTCTTAAGTGCTAAACCTGAGCACATTCAGAGAGGTAGCTGTATTAACTCTGCAACAGCAAGGGGGGAGGGGGGATTATGCAACCTTCCCCTCTACTTTTATATGCATATGAACATGTCTGCCCTGTTTCAACATGATGTATCCATGTGTGGGGGCTGATAAAGATATGTGTTATGATTTCCTTTTATTTAAAATAAGATTTTTTTTTGTTTTTTAGTAACATATCAAACAACCTAACGTAGTTTTCCCTCCCATCCCTCAAAACATCCACTTAGCCCATTGATACATAAAAGAAAAGATGGAGGTCTCTTTTAAATGGCATGGAAAATAACATCATTCCACAGATTCCCATGAGTTTTCGGTAAGCATGTTCCCTTTCTTTCTTTTTTTTAAGCATATGAAATAAAATGGAACCAGGTATTGTGAAAAATGATATTATGGTTTTCATCTGCTCCCCAGTGAACTTTATGGATCTGTTGGATGCACATCGCAAGCCAGAGCCACTACCTGCATTCACATGGCTGTGTGCTGTTTGGAGTAGTGCATTGCGGATTATTTTGTGATCTAGTATGGCCGCAGAATATAAATCAACTTGTTTATATAAGCATCTTGTTTATATAAATCATCTTGATCACGCAAGTCATGAATCGGGTCCATTCGCAGCTGTGACCGAGGCTATGCATCAAAAGGCAGCACTTCCCTGATTCTGTATTTCAGAACAGCAGGCAAATGAGCTGTGCCGGACCTCTGCATGCCTCAGCTGCAGCCAAGAAAATGCGTTTTGCATCTGAGAGCAAAGCAGAGAGCTCCTGCGTAACTGAAGCGATGGATATGCCAGCTTCAGAATTGAGAGGCAATAGCATGGCAGGGAAGCAAAGTGTTAGGTTTCGATATCTGGGAGAAAGCAAAAAATGTGCAACCTGTTATTTTAGTGGATACAGCTTGATAACATGACTGCATGATTACAGCAGGGGCAATGTGATAGTGGTGGTGACATTAAACAAGCCTGGAATTGCAAAAGGATGATGATTTGCTAGGGCAGAAGCGACCCTGGATTGAAACAGCAGTTTTACTTAAAAAGAAGTTCATTCAATTTATTGGTGGCCAGCTGTTTCCTCCAGCAGGAAGCCCAAAGCAACTAACAGCAGCATTAAAAACAACAACATACAAATGTAATATTGGGCGAGCTATAGTTTTGCCATAAATATCTACACATATACCCACTCCACTAGTCAATATACTAGACCAAGAGTGGGCAGAAGGTCGACTTGGCTTGCAGAAGGCCCCAGATTCAATCCCCAGCATCTCCAGGTGGGACTGGGAAAAGGGTCCCTACCTGGAACCCTGGAGAGCTGCTGCCAGTCCGTGTAGACAATACTGACCTAGAAGTCAGCAAATGTGTCCTCTTTTTTGCTCTTTAAAATATGGCAACCCTAAGCGGTACTAAATTTGACTTCTGCAAAGTCACACGTGCAATCCTATTGTTATAAGAATTTTAAGGTCTCAAATATAGAACAAATATTCATAAATGCACATATATCTAAATATATAAACCATGTGTCTGAAATAGTATGGGAGAGCAATCCTGAAGCCATTTTGACTCTACGAATGACCTCAGATATTTCTCTGCAGTCAGGGAGGCAAATGGGGAAAGCCTTCCCGTTGTCTTTTTGCTTACAAATCCTGTCTTAAGGGCGTATTTGTGTATGAATAGTGTGAGCCTGTGACCTGGATTCAGGAACTAAAGTATTAGCCATCTCAAAAGAATGGCCAAACTGCCCAGGTAATGCAATCAGTGACTATTATCATGTATCCTAGCAGACAGGATTTCCACTATAGACCGCCTCCTATGATGTATGTATGATGATTTTGGGGTGGTCTTTGGTTAAGGGGGTTGGGCAATGTCAAAAATATTTAAAGGTTGCTGCACACTTTTGTTTGGGGTCTCTCCCTTCTTGGAAGGTAAGGAGGGAACTCTGTTGCAACAGAAAAATAAGTATCTGCTTTGCTTTCCATTGGATCCATCCATTCTTCCCTGATAGATCATGGACTTAAGGGACTCAGGGTCCCATGGGGAGTTAGGCAGCAATTTTTACACCAATTCCCAGTAGTGATGTACGAAAGTGAGAGCTGGACCATAAAGAAAGCTGATCGCCGAAGAATTGATGCTTTTGAATTATGGTGCTGGAGGAGACTCTTGAGAGTCCCATGGACTGCAAGAAGATCAAACCTATCCATTCTTAAAGAAACCAGACCTGATTGCTTACTGGAAGGACAGATCCTGAAGCTGAGACTCCAATACTTTGGCCACCTCATGAGAAGAGAAGACTCCTTGGAAAAGACCCTGATGTTGGGAAAGATGGAGGGCACAAGGAGAAGGGGACGACAGAGGACGAGATGGTTGGACAGTGTTCTCGAAGCTACCAGCATGAGTTTGACCAAACTGCGGGAGGCAGTGGAAGACAGGAGGGCCTGGCGTGCTCTGGTCCATGGGGTCACGAAGAGTTGGAAACGACTAAACAACAACAACAACATGCACAACTATCTGGGAGTAAGCCCACTGGACACAATGGGCCTTACTTCCATGACAGCATGCATAGGAATAGGTAGTCAACATCTCACCAGATGGACATTTCCCTGTCTGCATCTTCTGCATAAAAGGCTTATCTGGAAACAGAAGCGCAGTGGTGAAAGGCAGTCTGTAGACAGCAAGTGAGAAACAAAAGCACATTTTGCTGCACAATGACCTAATTGTGTGGAAAGACCTAGAATGTTTTCTGTCTAATTTTCACCCAAATGTAAAGTGATTGCAGAATGCAGTCATGTGGTAGAGGCTTGTGTTTTGTATTGTTGAAGCAATTTTCAGCAAATTAAAATTGTTTGAAGGCTGAAGCAGTTGCGTGCGGTTTTTGTACTTGCTACAGCCTGTTGGGCTGCTATCCAAATTGCCCTAGAAAGTTTCTTCAAGCACCTCATTCACTTCTCTTTACCCGCCCCCCTCAAAATCCATCCTTAAACATGGCAACCAGTTGCTATTAATGTGGAACTCGGGTGAAGTTTTACTTCTGCTAGCTTTCATATGCCTCTCTTTTGTGTAGGCTGAATTAGACTTTTAGGATTCGGGCATATAAATGAGGCAGGAAAAATAACAGAAAATGGATTCAATTTGATGGACAATTGATCATTCTTCCCGCCCCCAGACCCTTTAAGACTAATCATACAAACTGTTTAAGACAAAAGCTTCGGGTCCCCAGCCATTTTGGCAAAGCCTTATTGATGTCAGCGGAACTGCTCTGGAGTGAGCAGTTTGAGATTTGATGTCCAGATGTTGATGATTTGGGCATGTCATTAACACTCCAAGAGCTCTTCTTTGGCATAGCATCAGTCTTGAATTTTTTATTGTTATATTATCTCATAGCACATTGTTACTACAGCAGGACTATCTCATAATAAAACATGCAACTGACTAAAAATATACAGTTCCCCTTATCTGATAATAAAAAAAAACTTCAGTTGCAGGAGGGGGAGTTTTACATTGCTTCCTTAAAATAGTCAGGCTCAAATCTTCCTGAGGGAGAGAGTTACGTGATCTGCAAACCACTGCTGAAAATTAGGGCCACATGGATGTAATCAGTGAGGGAAATTTTTAATAAAGGGGAATGCTCACTTTAAAAAAAAAGACTATTTAGATTTTAACTTGCTCAGAAATGATCCAGAGTTAGTGGTGAGCAGTGAGGTTGCCAAGTTGACTGATGATACAAAGTGGTTCGGGGTGATTAAAACTAACAGGGACTGGGAAAAGCTCCAAAAGGCCTTCTCCAAACTGAGTGAGCGAGTAGGAAACTGATAGGTGCAATTCAATGTATACAAGTCTAAAGTGCTGCACATTGGGACAAAGGAACTAATTTCACCACTCATGAGGTCTGAACTGGCAGTGATGGACTGGGAACAAGACCTTGGAGTCATGGTGGATAGCACAGTGAAGTTGTTGAGTTCACAGTGGCTGCTGTGAAAAAGCCAGATTCCATGTTAGGGATCATTAGGAAATGGGTCGTCAATAAAACTGCCAATATCAAATGCATTTATATTAAACTATGGTGTGATCCCACTTGGGAGTACTGGGCCTTGGGAACACAAATATGGAATTCAGGAGATACAGGAGATCCCAGGGAACGGACTGCCTTTCCATCAGGGCCTCCACTCCTCATTGTAAGTGTTGGCAGTCAGTCAGGAGGGACATAATGGAAAGAAGATGGGCTGAGATGCCCCAGGCTAGGAATCTGGACTTTTGAGCTCAGCACTCTCCAAGGATAAGTAGCGTAAAAGACCTCCAAGCTTAGGCTGTGTTCAAATTAGCAGCTTGAAATGCTGCAAGTTCATTTCCTGCCGCTGCATTTTTAAGTTGCTTTCTCCCACCCCTGGAAGTGGGGGTGTCTAGCCTGATCATTTCTTTCCTAGTGCCAAACACCAAGTCAGTGACGCTTTCAACTGCACACACACAGAAGCTGAGTCTTCACACCATGGTGGAACTGTGGCTTCCATTTTCAAATCCAATGGATGCTGGTCTGAGAAAAAGTGCATCAAAGAGCAACATATTTCAAAAAGTGAAAGGCTAAGGATGGGTTGTGGCTAATGTCAGCCTAGCAAACCAGTGGTGAGAGTGCAAATGAGCCGCAGTCAACAGCAATGTGAGCACACCCCTACTTGGAGCAGGTGTCTCACTCGGAGCTCTCCAAGGTCCTACAACTGCAGCCTGCTTCGTTCTAACATGCCCCCGTGCGGCTGGAGGGCAGAGCTAGGTAGGGCCCTAGTATTGTTCTGTTTCTTTTCAGCAAGGGCCAGCAATACTTCTTGGTTAGATCACTGTCATATTGTGTGAACACTGTCTCTTTAAGGAAGCCATTCTCTCTAATCTAATAACTGCATGATTAATTAATACTAGATCCATGCTGTATACTGTAGGCAACAGTATTCTCCAAAGAAAACATAGATCACAGAATGTTTTCTGCCGTCATTTATTATTAAAGTCATGTGGTCATGCCTTTTTGTTGTTCTTGTTCTCTACAGTCGCTACAGTATTCCCAATCACAAGTATCTCATTAGAGCTGCTACTTAATTGGCATCCAAGTACTAGTAGCGGTATTGCTTTTAAAAAAAGAAACCACCACAAAAATCCTGGGCTCATTTGATTTGCCTAAACATGTTAAACATGTATGTTTTCTTATCGGGAAATCAGAAAACCAAAAGTATGTCAATGGATATTCAGATCCTAGCAGGGATCTGTGATGTGGGGTAAAGAATAGGCTCATGGAAGCTGATAAAATAATCTCCATCTTTAGAGCAAGGAAAGCCAGGTAGATTTTTATTGCATTTATTCTAGCTTTGTGTATATACACCCTTCAATAAATTCCCTGGGTGACCTACAAAAAGTAAAAATTACAATAAAACAAGTCAAAACAGAAACACTGAAACATCACACGATATAAGAGCAACATTAAAGCAGTCAGCAGCAAAAACAAAACAAAGCAACATTATAACAATTTATTAATTGTTTATTTATACAATTTATATAGCAGTCACAGTAGTCTCTTAGCAGTATACAAGTGACTCAATACAATATAATAGAAATCAGTGTTCAGCTGAAGTGCCTGCCGGAATAATGAAACGTATTGAGTGGGTGCCAGAAGATTAAAAAAACCCTGGGTGCCCAAATGACTTCAACATAAGCACCAGGTGAGTCTCCCTAGGAAGACCATTTGACAGCCAGGGCACCACTTCTGAATAGGCCCTTTACCTTGTAGGCATCTACTGTGCCTCAGACGGCTAACATTGTCACTCAGGAATACATCTACTGCGGTTCAGTTTCTTGAAGACTTGCCTTATGTGCAGTTTCACCCTAGGTTTGCCTGGTAATGAGGTTGCGTGCTTCTGTACCCGTTTCTGAGGACTGCAGGTGAGGAGGGTGCTGTTGTGCTCAGATTCTCTCACAGGCTTCCCATGGGCATCTGCTTGGCTACTATGAGAACTGAATGCTGGACTAGATTGACCTTTCACCTGATCCAGCAAGGTTCTTCTTATGTTCTTAAAAATCAAAAAGCCCTTACCTGATAAAAACTCAGTCTCAGTCTGCCCTAGACACCTTGCTGCTGCTGCTGCTGCTGCTGCTGCTGCTTCTTCTTCTTCTTCTTCTTCTTCTTCTTCTTCTTCTTCTTCTTCTTCTTCTTCTTCTTCTTCTTCTCCTTCTCCTTCTTCTTCTCCTCCTCCTCCTCCTCCTCCTCCTCCTCCTTCTCCTTCTCCTTCTATGCAAGCATAGCCTTGTATTCTCTTCCCAGTACAGTGGTACCTCAGGTTACGAACTTAATTCCTTCCAGAGGTCCATTCTTAACTTGAAACTGTTCTTAACCTGAGGTACCACTTTAGCCAATGGGGCCTCCTGCTGCCACCACACCACCACAGCGCAATTTCTGTTCTCATCCTGAAGCAAAGTTCTTAACCCGAGGTAATATTTCTGGGTTAGCGGAGTCTGTATCCTGAAGCGTCTGTAACCTGAAGTGTCTATAACCTGAAGAGTCTGTAACCAGAGGTCCCACTGTAGTGTGAAACTTAGTCACCCTGCCTATTTCTACTCTGTGGTGGCACTGTGGTCAAGGAAGACCTCCAAGAAAGGGATGTTCATAGGGAATAGAGATGGGTGAGAAAGCTGTTTTCGGTTTTGCATTTTAATATAAACTTATCCAATTTAAACTTGCTGGAAACCGTATGCGAACCAAGACTCAACCACCTTTTGAAATTTGCCCTTCTCCAAATTTTGTAATGTATTTCTCAGATCGAAAACTGTGTACAAAGATACATAAAAATGCATATAATACTGAAAAAAAACATTCTATCTGACAAAAGTGCATGCAGAAATGTGCATATCAAGAAAAATGCCTAGTAAAATGCTGGCAAATTTTCATGAGGACTTTTAAAAACAAAAATCACAACTCCTGCTTTCAAGCACTAAAATATAGAGGGTTGGGGGTTTTGATATCTCACTGCCAGAGGACTCCAGGAAACTGCCTTCTTGCAATAGACATTGAAGTGTGGTGTGCTCTATCCTTCCCCAATAATCACTTCAGTGTTTATTGTGGTGTATCCTACCCCTTAAACATGCACACACTATTGACAATTGACATTACCATGTGGTATATTTTGTTATTTACACTTTACATTCATCCCTGTCGCACTCGCTAATGAGGAAAGCAGTTAGGATTTCCTCTCATTAGACAAATGCAGAATATATGGCTTTACTACAAAGCCAGTCCCCCACCCCATCCCCACCCCACATTGCATCTAGCCTGATTAAGAGTTCTGGGGAGCTCAAAAGCTTTCTTACACTTTTGTCGTTCATTGACTTGGTTGGCTCTCATAATGGAATTTTCCTACTGTGGATTTTGATTTTTTTTCCTTATGAACCAATGTAAGCTACCTTTCGTTTTCAAGCACCAAGCTGATTTCTGTGTTGCCTGGGAATTTAAAGACATACAAACAGGAACAGCCTGTACTTTCTTCATGTTTGTAATGTCACAGTGGCTGTGACGGGGGAAAGTAGAAAGTCCATAATAAAAAATATATCCCCATTGCACAAAGAAAAACCACACAGCTCTCCATCTCCCCGCATTTCTCCATACACCACCTTTTTAATAATTCTGGCATGATTTCCTTTGTGTATATTATCTTTGTGATTCTTTTTTTTTTTTCCCTTCCAGAGAACACTATAATATTGTTAACAATGAAGGTTCAGAGAATGGCTTTGTAAGGCATATTTTTCATAAATAAGAAATGGGGTTTAAAAGTACAAAGGAATTTTAATCAAAAGCCTCCAGGAAATCAGCTGCCAGTAATGCTTCGGCTTTCTTTGCTGAGAATATGGATCTGCAGTGATTCAGGTAAGTTTGTGGGACACACAGTAAAGTTTAATAAAAAAAAGGAACACTGCAGAGACCTGTTATGAAATATTTCCCAAGCACCTTGTTCTTTGCGTCCTTCGTAGTAGCCATAAAGGCAAATGAGACTGTTGGTTCACCAAAGTGGACTGACTTCTTCACTCTCCCTGAGGATTTTAGACTTTATAAAAACTCACAGAGCCTTTCCAGATTTTGATTTTTACAGGGTAAGTGCATAGGACAAGTTGTTCCTGAGTTGCTTTGGGCAATCCAAGTCATATTTGCTGAATAAATTGTTTCAATTGCAGGACAATTTTATTTCCCTTGCACTTACAATGCCATACTTTTGTTGCGGGGAAAACATGAAGTTCCTCCCAAGCTACCAAGTTCATTACTATTTGCAGTGCTGTGGCTTCACAGCTGTCGCAGGAACCTACTGGTCAGGGCCAGTTCCATCACCGCTAACATTAGTCCACAGTCCCCTACCTCCATACTTGTGCTACTTTTAGCTTTTTCAAGTATTTAAGCCCTTGGCACCTCCACAGTACAGGAGAGCTCAGCCCTGCTAGATGTAAAAAAGAAAGAAAAAGAGTTTTCCATCATCAAAATCGACAGCAGCACTACCACCCACCCCCCTCAGATGCCCTGCAGTTTCATGAATCTGGGTGAAACCATGGACATAGCCGGGGGGAGGGCAGCTGCCCCACCTAGATCAAGTAAAACAATAGAAATACTTAACTATCTGACCAATCACGTCGGTTCTGCGCCCCCCAACAAAAGTCCTGCCCCCCCCAAAAAAAACAGTCCAGTCTCTCCAGACAAAAATCCTGGCTATGCCCATGGGTGAAATTGATGAAGACAAAGGAAAGCTTTCAGGAGATAAATCTCTCCCTCATGAGGAAAAGTGGATTGGCCCACACCACAAAAAAACAACAACCCAGAAACAGTAGTATTCCATCACATTCCTGAAAAAAAAGTCTATGTGAATCCTGGACAGATAACAGGCATCTAATCCAGGGGTAGGCAACCTAAGGCCCGTGGGCCACAGGTGGCCAACGGGCGTCGTTTAACTGGCCCAGGAGCCGCCCCCGAACCGAGCTGCTAGCTAGGTGAGTCCCCATGTGCTGCACTAAACTGGCACAGCACGGCACGGGGACACGCTTCTGCGGCACTGAAAATTGTCTTTGCACAGATGCAGATGCTGGAAATTGCGGGCGATCTGGCCCACAGAGAGATCTCCACTGGAGTGAACCAGCCCAGGCGAGGTAAACCTTGCTGACCCCTGATCTAAGCCTACCACAAAACCAAAACCAAAACAAACATTGGATGCCTAGTTCAACCATTTCTCAATTTTGAGTTCATTAATAGCTGTTTTAATTTTTTAACCCAGAATTAGGGTTTTGTGAGAAGACATGAGTTTCCAATCCTTGCTGTTGAGGATTTGCTTGTGAAGGATGAGGGATTGCTCAGTTGGTAGAGCATGAAACTCTTATTCTCAGGGTTGTGGGTTGGACAAAATATTCCTGCGTTTCAGGGGGTTGGACAAGCTTATCCTTGCAGTCTCTTCCAACTCTACGATTCTATGATTTCTTTAGGACCTCACCTAATTCACATTTTTAATTCTACAGTTTTCAATGCATAAGCAACTTTTCTTTTCTTTCTTTCTTTCTTTCTTTCTTTTGCTTCAGACCTAGAATAAACTGTGCCTGACTCTCTAAAAATAGCAGATTGGTGAATGACTTATCAACAACATTGTATTGGAACTCCAGAGAAAGCAACGTTTTTACAGCAGGGAGCCTAGATGTCAGCTTTGTATGCTTGACACAATCCACAACCCCGCACGGAATGTAAGCTAAATGCTGGAACTCTAGAGCAGTGGCAATCATGCAAATGAAATCCCGCTAACTTCATATTTTGGAGATCAGTTTCATTCAAAACTGTGCTGATTGTTAATTGAGCTATTCTAGCCTAAAGAGGAATAATGACTTCGAGCTGGGAATCCAACAATGATGCTTCTTTCAGCCAGATGTGCTGCCTCAAATCTGTCTGTGAGGGAGAACTGTTTGGCTGCTATTCTCGCACAGCATAGCTGTGGTTTGGCAGCTGGTATTATATGACCTCATGCTATCTCTGGTGCCAACAGGCAATGTTTAACCCCCTGCTAAAAAAGTAAAATAAGAAAGGTGCTAGTTCAGGTAGGTGTTTGTGTTCTGCTGCATTTAGACACAGTTGTGCATCGCAAACAGTAACAAAACATCACCAGTCTCTTTGGCGTTCACGTTGTTTAACTGTGATTTCCTGGTTACAATATGGATGCACTGCATAGCTCATTTGTTTTCAAGAGCCATATCTGAACAGGGGGTGCTAGTGTAGCACAGCTGCCAACAAACTGAGCTACACGCCAGGGAGTTCCTGGTCTGAATCTTGCTTCTGCCATAAAATCACTGGGTGGTTCTAGGCAAGCATCACTCCCCTTCCCCCAGACCATATGCAATATGACTTGCCTCATGTTGGTTGTTGCAAGGCACCCTTCTCCAAGCTGGCGGTACCCTTAAAATGCTTTGGACTATAATTCCCATCATCCCAGAACAGCATAGACAATGGTCAGAGATAATGGAAGTTGTAGTTCAACAACATCTGGGGAAGGCTGTTGTAAGGGCTACAATGGAATAATGCACATAAAGCTCTCTGAACACCCGAAAAGGCTACAAAAATGTTAGTTATTGCCAACAACAACAACGCCCAGAGCCTTGCTAGGTGTAAACTGCAACACTGGTTGTTATGCTAAAGGTAAAGGGACCCCTGACCATTAGGTCCAGTCGTGACCGACTCTGAGGTTGTGGCGCTCATCTTGCTTTACTGGCCAAGGGAGCCGGCGTACAGCTTCTGGATCATGTGGCCAGCATGACTAAGCCACTTCTGGCAAACCAGAGAAGCGCACAGAAACGCCGTTTACCTTCCCGCCGGAGTGGTACCTATTTATCTACTTGCACTTTAACGTGCTTTCAAACTGCTAGGTTGGCAGGAGCAGGGACCAAGCAACGGGAGCTCACCCTGTCGTGGGGATTCAAACCACTGACGTTCTGATTGGCAGGTCCTAGGCTCTGTGGTTTAACCCACAGTGCCACCCACATCCCATGACGCGTTGTTATCCTAGACTATCCCAAAAGAGAAGGTGTAATACACAAGATGGCACATGTTCTCCATCTGCCCCATAGGTGCCCACTGCTCAGTTTACATGCACAACAGGGCATCAGCTGGAAAGCTGCATTGGAAACCTGGTGGAATTCTAGTACCAAAGCTTTGGCAACCAATCAAGAGTGGACAATGTGGTGCCCTCCAGGTGTTGTTGGACCACAGCTCCCACCATCCCTGTTCATTGGCCTTACTGGCTGCGAATGATGGGAGTTGGAGTCCAATATCTAGAAAGCACCGTTACCCAACCCTGTGAAGAAGCTTAGTCCCAAGAGCACATCCTGTGCTGCTGCTATTGCTTCAAAGCTATAGCCACTGTAGGGTCTTGCACCCTCCAGACCATTTCCCTAAATGTTTGTCTTTCATTCTTCAAAATAGCCTCTAGCCATTTTTAATTGTGGAGGTAGGCAGGGGAAGAGTGTGCGTACAACCTTCCATCCAAATTGTTGCTAAGACGCAAACCTGTCCCTGCCTTTCAGTGTTCTGGCGAACAAGAGCATGTTATATACTTGAACCTTACTGCATTACGTTGTCATGCAATTAAAGCACTTTCAACATACCGGTATTAGGCTACTTAAATCTAGACTCTGGCTCTTGGAATGCTATCTATTCTCAGTGTACTCGGAATGTAAGAGCAGGATACCCCTAGCTCTGTATTGCCTACACTGACCATGAGCAGCTCTCTGGGATTTGAGACAGGGGCTCCTTCTAAGCCATACCTGGAGATATCTGAGACTTTCTGCATGCAAAACCCCAGAGCTACTCTTAGAAATCCTCTGCCAAGCCAGTACAGCACATCCGCAATGTGTCTAGGCTGCTGAAGCTCAACTCTATGTATGTCTGTGAGATTAGCTGATTCTATCCATCTTCCCAGAAGTCCCTGCCTCTTCAAGTACGACCATCACATATTTATCTTACCCTCCATTGTTCCTAGTGTTTGGGGGTGGTCTGCCTGGCAAAATGGGAAGGTGCTGCCCACCAGGGTCATGGGATTCTGCCGCCCAAAGCAGCTGCCTCAGTCTGCCTCATGGGTGGGCCTGTCCTGATAGGGTTGGCCAACTACCTTCTGCCTGCCTGATTGGCACAGTGGATTTCACACAGAGAAGCTATAAAAAAAAAATCACAGGAAGCGGCCCTAAGGGGAAATGGCCGTGTAAGGGCTGACATCAGTCCCAGAGCTGGCACACATGGGGTGATGATGAGTTGTGCCTTGCACCGCTGTTAGAATTTAATACGGCGTCCTATAAGTGGCACAGCAGCCATGGCATTGCTCCATAAATCCAAACCCTTTGGTGCAATTCAATGAGATCCAGACTGAGGAGGAATCTTAATTGAATTGTTAATGTCAGGATATGATTGAGTGGCTGGGTGGGGAAAAGACATAAAATTAATGGTTTTGTCTGCAGGGGTTTGTCAGTGTCTTGCCACTATGGTTCCTTTACACTCTGAAGTTTAGAGGTCAGAAATCAGACACTGCCAGAATATTGTTACAGAGACAAAGATGAGCCTTTTGACTGTGTTTTACATCAGCACAGCAAGCGTTGTTTTTCCTTTCTTCAGCAGCTCCCTAAAGTGTGACTTGTGCTTTGTGAGATAAATGGGAGTGGGGAGGAGGACAGACCAAAGACATGAAGGACTGGTGCCCCTTGCAAAAATAATTCATTGTGGACTTCGCAATGGCATTCTTTTATGAGCATCACCTTGGCATCCATCTGCAGGAAAAGGTTACAGAAAATCAAATTTTGCATGCATTCTTCTCTGTTCTGAAATATTCGTGTATATTGTCTTTTTCAGGGGGAAATTGGTACGAATATATTTTGAGGGCTGGTATATACAGGAATGGATTTTAAAAAATAGAAAATAGATTTCCTTCCCGCAACCATTCATTTGAATTATCAGGTGAGATACTGGACTGTGAGTGGGCTTTGAATAAGGCTATCAGAATTAACTAGCCGTAATGCCTATGTCCTCCACTGCTAGCAGTAGCATGCCTCTGAATGCTATTTCCTAGGAATCATCCGTGGGGCATGCACTGTTGCATTCGGGGTTTTTTTGTGGGCTTCCTGTAAGGCAGGCACGTCCAACTCCCAAGAGACTGTGATCTACTCCCAGTATAAAAAAGTGGCAGTGATCTACCCATTGTCATTGGAGGGAAGAGGAGCGTGCGTGTGGTGAGTGGATTGCCCAGAGTTGTCATGCCCAGAGTTGTTGAGCTTTTTTGGGGTAGGATTGCCCAGAGTTCGTCAGCTTTTATTTGTTAACTTTCAATAAACTTTATTTAATCCCACAATCGATAAGGGTCCCCAATCTACCAGGCTCAGCTGGGGATCTACCGGTAGATTGCGATCTACTGGTTCTGACATGCCTGCTGTAAGGCAACTGGTTGGCCCCTATAAGCATGCTGGAGTAGATGGGTGTTTGGCCTGATCCAGGAGTCCAAGTGACACTCTGAGTGACAGTAGACCACTCACAGCCTCAAAAGGCAACATAGCCAAGGAGCCCTCCCCTCCCTTGCCTCTCTTGGGGCTACATTCCACAGGTGAATCTGTGCACTGTGCCACTAGACAGCATCTAAGGTTCAGCATTCTCCTTCCTCAGAGAATCTCTTCAGAGCCATGTGCTGTCTGTACGGGACTGGAGTTTCATATGGTACTGTCTTCATGTATGTAAATCCTTGACTGACAAGGCTATATGGACAGCATTTCATAACATTATATCAGTTGTCCGTGAGGCATCAAAGACATTAATATTTCAGCGCTATCTCAAGCTACCCTGCCATTCCTTCTGGCACAGCAAGGCACGCAAATCTTTTGTATGGGAAATTATCCTTCTCTCTAGCTGCCGAAGTCGTTACCATGGAGATGTAAAGCAGCATCTCTAACACCCCCCTCCAATCTACCCAAATGTGGATTGGTATCCCAGAATTTCACATTTCATATTTTTTTTAACAAGAACAACAGCAAAATGACAAGGAGACAGCATGCCAGGATAAACAAATGAGATTCGGCAGGAACTGACAGGAATTACCCCGACTCTGTTGTGATGGTTAATTTAGCAGTGCTCAGGTATAAACATGGGAAACTTCAGTGTCTAATTACACACACATACACGCACTCCAGATTCCCAAGCCTCTTTTCTCTGCGTAGCCAAAGGCTATGCTTGAATCTGCTCAGCCTTTGCACAAATATTATGTGCGGCAAGTTTCCCAACTCTCCAGTAGTTGATAACAAACGAGAGGATGGTGTGATACTTCCAGCAATGGGCAGCAGCTGAGTAACTTAAGGGGAAGAACTCCAGTTTGTGTAACTGAGTTTTTTTGTAGATCAAAAGGCACTGGACATTCTATGCTCAGCTAAAGTTTAGAGCTTTCTTACCTGTACCTCTCTTGGTCAAAAGCGCCTCATGTTTGTGCAGAGGCCAGTGCCCAAGTGGCCACAGTTTCACATGCTTTTGCCTGGACTCTCTGGGGGGTCTTGCTTTACTCTGGTGCAACTGATCTTTGCTTGTGGCAGACCAATATCTGGATTGGTTGGAGAGGCTGACCTGTTGTGGATATTCTGGGATTACAGTGACAGCAACCTGCCTGCAGAAGTTATAGCATCTCCTTCCTTGGAGTTCTTAAAGAAATCCTGACTAGCCATCTAAATGAGCTGCTTCAAATCCCACAAACTCTTGTGGAAATGTGGAAAGCTGAATGAAAAATTAGAAAAATGAGAAACTGAGAGAAACCTAAATAGACATAATCACCCATCCCTAGCTAAGAGAGAAAGTCTAAAAACAAGGATTTGACTTGTAAGGGTGTTTTTGTTTTTGTTTTAATTTGAAGAGGAAAGCATGCTTCCCTAACACCTCATTTCTGAATTCTCCCCACTTTGGCCGCATTATAATCCAAGCCACAGGTTTCTGGACTGTGTGTCACACGAATCCTAAATGCAAGGTACCCTGTTGTGTCCTTAAGGGACACCTCAGCTGTGGCCCAGACAGTGATAAGTAAATCCCAGATGCTGGGCAAATTTCTAACTACCTTCAGGAAAACTTTTATAATTTATTTATTATAATAAAATATGTTTTACTGACTATTGTGATAAGTATGATGTCTGGGTAATGTAAAAAAGGGATCCTGTAATCAACACGCAAATCCACTCTGAATTACTTACTGTAGAAGACAGAATCTGACAGCTGACCTTCATATTCAAGCACTATAAGGCTATGGCTTGTATCCAGTATAACACTGAATAACCATCCGGTCAGTGCAAGGAGTTGCACCTCTAGTGTGATGGGGCTTTTTTGACAGGACTGTTCATTACAACCCTCAGCTCAGCTTTTGTTCATCTCATATAACTCCATATTGGATACTTGAGGGAACGACTTTCCATTGCTTTAAACAAAATGCTCCATGGGGGTAGTGTTTAAAAAGCCATATCAATTAACCAAAGGCTGCAGCTAGAGTTTGATGGTCTGATTGTAAAGTCTTTGATTTAGAAGGGAAATAATAATTATGACTTTCCTGCCTGTGGACGATCATTTGCCTAACAATCCCAAGACCTGCGGGGAGGCTCTGTGTAAGTGTGTGTTTTACTGAATCCATTCTGTTAGTTTCCCACATCAAAACTCAGAAAAGCCACAGTACCTCAGCTTATGATGATTTACTCCCCCTCTGGTTAATCAATACAAACTTGAATACTACAATTTTGATCAGGGGTGATAATGGCTGCTTCCACACTGAGCATTTGCCATGCGACAGCCACACTTTGTTCACTCACTTTTTATGGGGCACCTGCACCACATCATGAACAAAACATTCCCTGTCAGGTTTTCACTGTACAGTTTCCTTCCCACCCTCACCCCCAATGCTTGGAGCGCAGAAAATCTGGCTTTATAAAAACCTCAATCTCATATAATTGCATTTCAGATTCTTGAGGGAATGGCTTGCTGGTTTCCATCATTTTAAACAAAATGCTACATTTGTGTTGTTAGGGAAAGATGTGCAATTTCCCCTAGTGTGGACAGCCTGTTGTGCTGCTATCATGGCTGATTAAATTGTTCTAGATACACACACACACACACACACACACACACACACACACACACACGTCTCTCTCTCTCTCTCTCTTTCTCTCTCTCTCTCAATATATATATACTGTGCTCTAGCCATTTTCCTCTCTATGGTCTCGTCTCTAGGAATCGCTGCTACCCAGAAAGCATTGCATTTATATCTGTTTTTCTTCTTCCTGAGTAGCAGATGGCCTGGTGAGGTAGAGATGCTTGCCTGACCTTTTGGCAGATGCTGTTGCACACCAGGAAGAAGGGAGGGAAGAGGTGGTAGGGAGAGCAGCACAGTGCAAATGCGCTGGCAGGAATGCCAGATTGGCTCGGCCAGTACATTCGCACCAAGCCAGCCTCATCACTACCTTACCCATCTCCTCCCCAGTAAGCAACAGCAACTCACCTTCCATGAGGTCAGGTAAGGACCTCTACCTCACCAAGCCATCCACTATTGTTATTTATCCTCTTAACGTACAGGGGGGCAACCATTACTGGGAGAACAGTGAGGATGAGAGGAGGTATATAAACCTTTCCCTACAATGTCACAGACTTTAGAAAATGAAAAAAGTTTGTAACATCATCTCAGTATGATCACTGTCTGAACGTCTGAGGCATCCGTTCACTTAGACTGCATGATCCTGGTCTCAGATAGCAAGAACTGCAAGTCACTAGTCTTTCGTGCTCTCAAACATGTATGCAAAAGGCCCATTCCAGACTGCTGCCACCCACTATTCTGCTACACTTCTTGATTGGAAGGAAACATCAAATGAGAATTCCGGGGTCAGCAAACGTTTTCAGCAGGGGGCTAGTCCACTGTCCCTCAGACCATGTGGGGGCCGCACTATATTTTGGAAAAAAAATAGTGAACGAATTCCTATGCCCCACAAATAACCCAGAGATGCATTTTAAATAAAAGCACACATTCTACTCATGTAAAAACATGCTGATTCTTGGACCATCCACAGGCTGTAGAAGGTGATTGGCCCGGATCCAGCCCCCAGGCCTTAGTTTGCCTACCCATGTAAGAAATGCGCGTAACCTCTTCCCAACCATCCTGAGTGTGTTCCACTTCCCTAGCTGGAGTTATAGGAGCAGGCAAGCAGTTGTGCAAGGAAGAGTAGATGGCAGACAGGTTGTATGACACAGAGACAGTGACGGCCACCAACTTGGGTGGCTTAGACAAAGTCATGGAGAACAAGTCTATCAGTGGCAACTAGCCATGATGGAAGCTATGCTCTGCCTCCTTGGTCAGAGGCTGTGTCCTTCTGGATACCAGTTGAGAGAAACCTCAAGAAAAGAGAGCGCTCTTGTGCTCAGGTCCCGCTTGCAGGTTTCTCACAGGCATCTCCTTGGCCACTTTTCTGCTATGTTTAAAACTCCATCTTGTTTAACATACAGTGGCCAGTCTGAGCATTATGTATCTAAGTAACTACTGAGCAGCTCTCAACAATTCCACCTACGTAGAGTTGTCTTTTGCTCTTTTTGAATGACTCTAAATAGTCTGTGCGAGAAGTAAATCACCAGTTTGATTATATGTAATAATTGTTTTGTTGTAGTTTCCATGATCCACAACAAAACGAAAGCATGAGGTCTAAACTCATTCACGAGACATGTGGGCAGACTTAACCACTATTGCATTTCACAAGGAACAGCAATACGCCTGTTTGTTTTTTAAGGATTCGAGGCCAAGAAAAATGGGGCTCATCACTTGAGACCATTCAGGGATGGGGCAGCAACCATCTTGGGCATCATTCACTAGAAAAGTCTCTTTCCCAAGTTGCCGAAGTTTGCTTTCTCTCATCATCACAGCCATGCTGCCTTATTCTTGGGATGGGGGAGAAATTCTGTTTTGTTCACATTTTAATGCAAAACCTGACCAATTTTCAGTTCCTGAAAAAAATATGTGAACTTAAATGCAGCTATCCTTCACATTCCTACTTCTTCAAATTTTGTGATGCAGTTCTCCAGCTTAAGGCCCCATCTGCACTATACATTTAAGCAGTACCGTACCACTTTAAAATCATGGCTTCCCTCAAAGAATCATAGAATTGTAGAATTGGAAGGGATTCCCAAAGGTCATCTAGTCAAACAACACTTCCCAGTATTCTTGCGGGGGGGGGGACATGCTTTAAATGTACACAAAATGAAACATATACTAGTCGAGTAAACATACTATACAACTATGTACCAATTAGAGTTCTTAATCTTTGTTTCACTTTTCGGCTGAACAACCAAATGAATAAAATTACATCTTAGATTTTTCTGTTTGTGTATTTTGAAACTTCACTGACAAGATACTTGTCAGCTCCTCTTTGATACTGTATAAAATGTGGGTTGTTCTCCGTCTTGGACCCCTCAAAAACATTTAGAAATATATAGATATAAAGTTGTCCATCCAAGAACTGTGATCGCGATAACTTATAGGGTTCTTTACAGATGGAGCTGGGATTGGATTGGATAGGGTATGGGTACCACGTTGTGGGGAAATCATTTAAAAAGAATCTTCTAGATCTTCAAAACAAGAGTGTGCTTGAGGAGGCTAGTGTTGCAATCCTGTACTTATCCATGACTACTCAGAAGTAAGTCCCCTTATGTTCAGCTGAGCTTCCT
The DNA here is from genome assembly GCF_964188315.1 of Podarcis muralis. Lineage (NCBI taxonomy): Eukaryota > Metazoa > Chordata > Lepidosauria > Squamata > Lacertidae > Podarcis > Podarcis muralis. The sequence continues at coordinate 95,058,107 of NC_135656.1, forward strand.
CTCAGCGCCAGGTAATTGAAGCCTAAAAGAATAATTCAAAGAGTCATGTTGGGTACCGTGTGTTAAGCACTCCAGTAAAAGAGGTCAAAGGTGAATGACACGGTTGGCCTCCCCAAAGCTTTTCCTCCCTTTGATTCCTAAAAGCCACTCAAGCTCTCTTTCTCCTCTCCAGTTAATTACATCTTCTGTTGTCTTAAACATCCATCAGATAGATATGAAGGATTACAATTTTTTCAAAGCGATCACTTAACTTCTATGAAATCTAAATGAAGTGGTATCATCGCGGCTGCTAGAGAGGAATTAATTACCAGCATTTAGCAAATTGTGCAGTTTCTCTAAAACAAAAACAAAACAAAATACGACGCCACAATTATCCGCATCTTAAAATAGCTTTAGCCTAAAGCTAGCTCTCTTCTCTTTAAAATAAAAAATACACCACATCATCTTTATTGACTTGCTATTTACTGAGCTAAGTACCCACTCATTATAATGGTTTATGAACTTTGTCAGCTTTCCGGCACAGCCATAAACATACAGTATTTTCTGATGTGGAGGGGGGAACTGGCAAAATTAATTATTTTGTCACAGGCAGAGAATATCCTCTTAAGAAACTCAGACATGTTTTATGTTGGCTCTTTGAAGTAGCACGCAGACAGAGTTAGATTTCTTTTTTCTCCATATCATTTATCCTTTCTCTGTAAGAGCACAGCTAGAACTTGAGGCTTTTAATCGGACTTACATGTGTGTTAACTAACCCATGTTACAGTAACGCCCCTCATTTACATGAGAGGAAGCAGTAAAATTAGGCGGCATGATCAGAGTAACTAACATAGTTGTTGTTGTTTAGTCGTTTAGTCATGTCCGACTCTTCGTGACCCCATGGACCAGAGCGCGCCAGGCACTCCTGTCTTCCACTGCCTCCCACAGTTTGGTCAAACTCATGCTGGCAGCTTCGAGAACACTGTCCAACCATCTCGTCCTCTGTCATCCCCTTCTCCCTGTGCCCTCCATCTTTCCCAACATCAGGGTCTTTTCCAGGGAGTCTTCTCTTCTCATGAGGTGGCCAAAGTATTGGAGCCTCAGCTTCAGGATCTGTCCTTCCAGTGAGCACTCAGGGCTGATTTCCTTAAGAATGGATAGGTTTGATCTTCTTGCAGTCCATGGGACTCTCAAGAGTCTCCTCCAGCACCATAATTCAAAAGCATCAATTCTTCGGCAATCAGCCTTCTTTATGGTCCAACTCTCACTTCCATACATCACTACTGGGAAAATCACTACTGGGAAACTAACATAGTACCAGGTGGGAATTAAAAGGTTTTTCCCCCCACAACATGTACCTATTGCATATTATCATAGAAGCAGTAGTACCAGAGAGGCACTATGGTGGAATACACAGGCTGCCAGATTTGGACCACAGAGGCCTGGTCTCAAACCTCTGCTCAGCCATGAAGTTCACTGGGTAGCCCTAGGACAGCTACAGGGAGCCAATCTAGCCCATCCCATATCATTTTTGTCCAGTGGGTGAAATCGGAGGGCCCTTATGAATGTCACATTTAGCTCATTGGAGGAAATGCAGGGTTCTAATCTGAATCACATCAAAGAACAATGCTCAATGGCCACTGGAATAATACCATGCGACGGGAGACATCTAGCATTGTCTAGTGGTTAGAGTCTCGCTCTAGGACCAGGGAGACCCAGGTTCAAATCACCTCTTAGCCATGACTGGTTGACCTTGATGCAGTCACTGTCTGTCATCCTTATCGACTTTGCAGGGTTGTTGTGAGGCTAAAATGAGAGGAAGGCAAGAACCAGAGAATGCCAACTTCAGCTGCTTGGAGGAAATATAGGGTATAATTGTATCAAACAACAATAATTACTGTATTACCTCTTCTATTTGCAGAGAAAACAATCCCATCTCAGGAAGTAGAAACAAGTCTATTTGTTCACAATAAATCACATTAAAAATGCCTTGGCTTACATCCCAGCTTTTCTTTTGTGAACAGAGCAGAGTTCACAGATGAGAATAGTGTTGTCCCTCTCCTGAACACCTCCCACCTCATCTGCCACTGGGGGTTGGGTACCCTTTGGGAATGGTGTGGAAATCATGTGCAGAAGGGAATTGGTCCACATACATGAACAGAGAAGCTGCTTAGGACCCAACCCACTAAATTTAAGTGCGTTAAATGTGGAAAAGAAAATGCCATCTATTGAAACTGGTCACATACATGGAACCTCAACATTTTCTTTTCAGAGTCATCCCGTCTAACTGTCTGCCTCTTCCTTTACTAGTTCTCTATACCATCAACAATTATATTAAATTCCCCAAAAAAACGTTTTATCTGCCTGATGCTGGTCTACCTCCCCCTTCAGTTCAGTAGGCTTGTCATTTTGTGTCTCTGAGGTTCATAATTGGCATACTGTACTATCCCTTACCGAGAATTGTGCTCTATCTTCTACCTAACAACTGCTGTAAGGCTAATTTCGCATCCTTGGAAAGGGAATTAATTACATGCACAATTGCTTTCCTGAACAATGATAGGCTAAGCCTCTTGATTAGTCCCATTAATTTCAAAGGGATTTGAGCTCAAGCATAAATACCCTCATGAGAGCCTGCTTAAGAGAAGACGTCCAAGGGGATGTTTCTCCTCCAGCCCATAGCAGCTTTCATGTAGGGTCCTGCAAAGATCCATCTCAGCCTCCATACTGTTTACTTTTACTATCCGCTTGAAGCTACCGAGGGAGCTCATTTGCAGATGCAGTATAATAAACAGGGCACATTGAATATATTGTGCCAATACTGCATCGGCTTTACTGGCTTGTGGGTTGTCTCCAGCCCAATTCAAAGTGCTGTTCTTGACCTTTAAATCCCCAAATGTCTTGCGGCCATAATATCTACAGGATCACCTTCTCCATTATGGCCTTCCTCTGTGTCCTTCATTGCCAGCACTAAGGAGGATGGCTCTGCAAGACTAGTTCATTCATATTCAATGGGCTTAGCTTAGGAAAGAGTGGCTTATTAAGCCAGGAATGAGCACCTGGTCAAAATCTGGTAAGAGGATCGACTGTGCTTTCAGACCCTGGTTAGGAAATTGACATTAAACCACAGTTCCTTGTGTTGGATAGGATGGGAAACTGTGATGGAAAGAGGGCAGGATTAAGCCCTGTTTGTGGGCTTCTCAAAGGTGCCTGGGATGGGCTCAGAGGTGCAACACCTGCCTGGTATGCAGAAAATCCCAGGTTCAGTCACTGGCATCTCCAGGTATGTCTGGGAGAGACTCCCTGTCTAAAATCCAGGAGAGTCACTGCCACTCAGGGTAGATAATACTGAGCTAGATGGACCAATGGTCTGACTTGGTGATGTCAGCATCGCCCTTGAGCCAGTGCCACCAACTGGGCTCAACCACTTCAGCCCCGACTGGGCCAGGTGAGCTGGGGTAGCACTTCCAGAGACCTTCTTCTGCAGGAACAGGTCTAAGTGCTGTGGACTCACAACTCAGAGCTGTGAGCACCGAACTCACTTCCAGAAGACAGTCGTGCACAGCAGAGTATAGCAGAGCATAAACCACTCGGACGACAGCACTGAAGAATATCTTCTTTTATTCACTACAGCTACTGTACTATACAAACTGTATACAAATGGAGACGCTGGACTGCACTGAGTGTTACAGCTGCTTTCTGCAGCGACCTTATCTACACAGAGATAACACTCAGTCTCCCTTTGAAGTGAGGCTGGAGCGGAATAAGTACTGGAGCACAATCCCCCCAACCCTCTTCTCTGGAAAATCAGCAGATTCTTGCAATGGGAGGGGTGAAATCTCCTCAGGTATAAGGCCTATGTTCCTATCTGATTGTCCACGGCAAGAAGCAGGCTGCTAGACAACACATGTTCCTAAAGCACTGAAGTCTTTTCATGACAAGAAGAGGTCAGATGAGGGGCATGGAGGCCCAGGCCCAATGACTAATTATTTCCACATTAATAAACTAGGTTTTATCCACTGTTAGTCATACTCATAGTAGACCTATTGAAATTAGCACACATGACTCACTTAGGTCCACCAATCTCAATGGGCCTGCTTTGGGTAAGATTTGGTTCGATACAATCCTATGTTATATTAAGTCATTAACATCACATCCTCTGGAACTTCCTTCCTCCATCTGACTGACTGCCTCATGACTATGAGGGACATTAGCCAGGGAGATAACAGAAAATCTACAGGTGTTGTGTGTTTTTTTGAAAGGTATATCTAAACATTTTTTAAAAAAATCATTATAAATATTCTCCCAAAATACTTTAACTTTATCACGTCAAACTTTACCACATCAAAACACGTTGAACTTGCACCACCTGCTAAGTATGACAGGAGAGGAAATTTCAAGAGGGGATCAAAATTTATTTATGTATACCATGGTAGCAAGAACTTTATTAGCCCAAAGATGGAAACAGCAAGAATTACCGACGGTGGAAGATTGGCAGACAAAGATGATGGACTATGCGGAACTGGCAAAGCTGATGGGGAAAATCCGACACCAGAGCGACCAGACGTTCCAGAGAGACAGGAGTGAATTTACTCAATATATAGTTAGTAACTGTAAACATGTGGAGACACTTGCAGGACTGTGCTCACCTATGCAGCAAATATTGGAAGGAACTTTCTACTCAGGTTTTCAGTGTAAACTTTTTAATGATAAATGTAGAAACGAGATGGTATAAATGTGTGGGCTTAAGATACTGTATGTGTTATAAAAACCAGGCGACGGAACGGAGGGAAGTCAATAGCTTGTGAGAGCTAAAAATTTATAAAAGGAGATATGATGTGATTATAAGGTAAAAAAATGGAAAATGAATAAAATATTTACACACACACACACACACACACAAACAAACACACACACACTCTACATCCTCTGGAACTTCCTTCCTCAATTTGACTACAAGGGACGTTAGCCAGGGAGATAGCAGGTGGTGCAAGATTTATGTGTTTCGTAGCTGAGAAGAGATTCAAACTTGGGTCTCCCCAGCGTGTATTCAACTGCCTATCCACTCCACACCGCCATATTGACTTGCCTTGTGGGTGCCAACACAAGCAAAACTCCTGCCCTCACCTCCTGGGGCAATGCAGAACGAAACACACGTGGAGTTGGGCACAGAGTTCTGTGGCAAGTGGGGGTAACCACTATTCAAGATAGCACAAAGACCCTACAATAAACCAGCACTGTGAGAGCTTAAGCTGTGATAAGCCGCACTGTGGAAAAACATGAAGATAAAGTACATCTCCTAAAAGCACACTTCTGCTTTTGGGATGAACCTTACCAGTATAAATAAACATCAGAAAAATAAGCTTCTGTCATTGTCTGTGGAGCACCTTGTCAATGCCCTGCTGAGAGTTATTACATCTGCAGCTGCGTCTAATTAAATGGTTCCACCTATTTACATGGAATCAATCAATAAGCCCCCGCACTGAAAAAAAATAAAAATGTCTTCGCCATTGATTAACACTGCATTGTGACTAAATGGCATCTATTATCAATATCTCTCCTGCAGGGTTAGTTTACACATATGGGGATTAATATAATTATAATAACTGTTGTCGTCCTGCGATCTATCACGGTCTCAGTTACCACCTAGCAGAAAAGTGAATTTACTTGGTATGCTGCTAGTTGCCACAACTGTTACAGCTTACAAAGCTTCCAGGTTCTTTGCGGCTCTGTAACAGAAAATAACAAAGGCTTTAATCTTGTGCAAAGAGGTTTGTCTGGATCAGTCCTCCACTCTAAGACATGATGCTACAATGGACCAGGAAAGAAAGCTGAGGTAAAAATGTGCAACTAGAGGGTTTACATCAGAGATACTGGGGCGGGGTTGAGGCTAAAATAAATACAAGAAAAAACTGTTGAGAACAAAAACAGGTCATGTATAGAAAGTGAAGCAACTACACTCTTTCTCTCTGTTTGTCTCTCCCATAGCGCCACCAAGCAAGATGGCGACCCGCTCACCTTAACCAGGAGTCCTGCTCTCTCCCTCAATCTTTCTGTAGTGGTAGACTGGGCACAAACGCTCTAGCCCTGGTGTGAACAGCTAGTGCTATAACTGCAGTTCCAATGCAACTTATTTCACTTTCTGAGGAACAGAAGTTGGTGCACCACTTCCCAGACATAGAAGTCAACTGGGCTGGCAGCTGAATTTCAGGGCATCCTCCACTGCACCTTAAGGCAGCAAGGCAGGTAGTGTGGCACACACAGTTTTATTAGAATCGGAACTGTAGAGTTGGAAGGGACCTGAAGGACCATCTAGTCCGACCCCTTGCAATGCAGGAATCATGGCTAAAGAATCCCTGACAGATGGTCACCCATCCTCTGTCTAAAAATCACCAATGAAGGAGAATCCACCATCTTCCGAGATAGTCTGCTCCACGGTCACTGTTTCACATTTTGCCATCAAAAAGTTCTTCTTAATCTTTCCCATCATCTGCTCCCTGATCCTTTTAACTCAAAGGTGGGAAATGTGAGGCCCTCCGTGTGTTATTGTGCTAGAACTCCCAGCATCCCAGTCCACTGGTCCTGCTGGCTGGGGATGATAAGAGTTGGAAGTCTTACAACAGGGCCACAGGTCCCCAAGCTGGTCATGCCAGGAATGCAAAGCGCACAATATTGCCAAGCACACACCCTATCACTCACAACGAGAAATTAAGCATGGGATGAGTCTGTGTATAAGGGATGTGACTTGCTGTACACATGTGACCTTGCAGACCATTAGACTGAAGGGGTTGTTACTAGCCACAACAGCAAAAGAATCGGCTGCAGTCCACCCATAATGTAGAAAGCAGTTTCTGGTAGAAGAACTAGAGCGAACAGTAATTCAGCAATCAAGAAGAAGAAAAAGCCTCCAACACTTTAAATAGTGGGGAAGGTATCTTGAGTACTATATTCTGCAATATATACTGTCTGAGACAGCCACCTCACTCTGGCTGGATCTAGACACATCAAAAAAAGCATTTCAGGAAAACGTGTTGTGAACCTCAAAGTGGGAAATCATGTTGGCGGAAGATGGGACTCCACAGCGCCATCTGGTGTCACGGTGTTATAACGCATATAAAACGCCTTTTCTTTACTAATGTAGCTGAGTCCTCTAATGGTATAATAGTCCACAACTATTCCTATCTCTCTCATTCTCGTTTGAGAATAGTTGCTTGTACTTGTTACCGCTTGTGAAGCTAACTTAAGATCAGCACCAGGAAGGTCCCAGTCACCTCACTCATTGTATGAAACAACAAACAGAGGGGAAAGTATCTGGAGTGCTAAGTGATGCCTGACATGTGCATTTCCTATGATGACCCTGCCAGACCCTGACCTGCTATTTTGACTAACAGCCATCTGTATAGGCCTCTGCACTGCATCTTTGCCAATGAGTCTCAAAAGTGCCATACACCGAACCACTGTTGAAACAAATACCATCTGTTCTGAAGCACAGTTGTAGGCTTGTGAGCTTTGCAAAGCCACCTGGTTGGTCACTACAGGCAAAGTAGGCCTCTGGGCTGATCCAGCTGGGCTCTTCTCGTGCATCTTCTGGTTGTGACATTATCCTCCAATGTTTCCCAAAGTGTGATATATACACAAAAAGGTACCCGGCAGAATTTTTGAATTTTACTTTGCCATCATTTTCTTAGCTTCAAAAAACAATCAAAAGTACCTCCAAATGATCTTCACCTGAGAAGGGGTATGCTGGTAAGACTAAACTGCCAAAAGGGGTACGCAGTTACAGTGGTACCTTGGTTCTCAAATGCCTTGGTACTGCAACAACTTGGAACCCAAACACTGCAAACCCGGAAATAAGTGTTCCGGTTTGCGAACTTTTTTCAGAAGCCGAACATGCTCCTTTTTGAGTGTTACACTTCTAATTTGAGTGCCACATTTCTGTTTTGAGTGCCACACTTCCATTTCGAGTGTTACGTTGAGGTATGTCTGTTTTTGCTATTTATTTTGCATTTTTGTTTTTACGGCTCTTTTCTGTTTTGTTTTTGTGACTGTGTAGAACCCAGTTCAGCTGCTGATTGATTGATTGTGTGACTGCAGTACATTGTTTATTGCTTTCATTTTATGGATCGATGGTCTCGTTGGATAGTAAAATTCATGTTAAATTACTGTTTCAGGGGTTGTTCTTAAAAGTATGAAACGGATTAATCCATTTTGCATTACTTTCTATGGGAAATCGTGCCTTGGTTTTTGGAACGCTTTGGTTTTGGAACGGACTTCCGGAACGGATTAAGTTTGAGAACCAAGGTACCACTGTATTGTAAATTTGGGGGACACCGCTCTACTCCAATCCTATCTGGGAACTGATAAGGACCATAGCTCAATGGCAGAGCATCTTCTTGGCATGCAGAAGGTCCAAGGTCCAACCCCTGGTATCTCCAGGTAAGGCAAGGAAAGACTCCTGCCTGGAACCCTGGAGAGGCATTGCCAGTCCATGTAGACCAGGCTTCCACAACCTCGGCCCTCCAGACATTTTGAGACTACAATTCCCATCATCCCTGACCACTGGTCCTGCTAGCTAGGGATCATGGGAGTTGTAGGCCAAAAACATCTGTAGGGCCGAGGTTGAGGAAGCCTAATGTAGACAATACAGAGCAAGATGGACCAAGGGGCCATCTGGGTTTAATGTGGTGGAGATTAGTCCTGCCTGTATCTTTGCAAAATACATCAGACATGGAAGCGGGGGTGGGGAGGTAGTTTGCTAAGCACATGTCAATCTAGAGCTGGTGCAAGTCTTCACAATTCACAGCAATAGGAAGGAAATAATATATGACCTAGCACCACTGATGAATATAGCATTGCTTCCTTTTGGAGATTTGCGTACAATACCTGCAGCTGAGGGTGGCCAGACCTGACTTCTTCCATGCAGGTGTGTCCCTGAGGGCTACTGAGCATCCATGAGCCCTGGTTCTCCTGAACTGGCTCTACATTTCAAAGCAACATTCAGAAGTTCCCACGATTCTGGCACAGGGCCTGTTGCAAATGCAAGCATTTTGGACTTTGGCCAAAAAAAATAGTGGCAATTGGCAGACGACGGCTGTGCTGATGACCATTTTTAAAGGGCTCTGGGATAATGGGCATTTTAATAGCTAATTGCAGGGTTTCGTTGTGTCAGCCCAGCAATGAAGTTATCTCCGCAGAGAGGATCAACTCAGTGTATACCTCCCTGATGATTAAAGTCACTCTCCCTTTCAGACCTGAGACTTGCAACATGCCCTGTGCATTCATTAGTGATCCTTTACACCCCTGCGCCTGTCCCATTGTCCAATTCAAATGCTAATGAATACCAATGGACCTTTTAAAGCATAGGTGGCAACAGATAATCTTTTAATTAAAAATCGACTCTGCACAGTGCAAGTAATACACCCAAGGACCCCTTTTTGAAACAGCCTTCTGTCCATTGGCCCATTAACCTGCGAGGAATTTCATTTTTTCCTTGCTTTGCAATCACTCTCATAGACTCCCAACTTACTTAACAGGGAAACTCCCTATTTTCTGCTACCCTTCCCTACTAAATGCTTCAAAAGGTTTTGTGGCACCTTAAAGACTTACAAATTTATTAATTCATGAGGTTTCATAGACCAAAGTCCACTTCATCTGATACCTGAAGAATGGGCATAGTCAGGATTTTTATTAGGGGGAGCAGGCCTTTTGTGGGGAGGGGACAGAACCTCAGTTAGCTATGCATTTTTATTGATTTTGGGGGGGCAGCTGCCCCCTCCCTAGCCCCACCTTGGCTATGCCCATGACCTGAAGCGTTCTGCTGAATTGCAGGTATGTGCTAGCTTGAATTGGTTTCAATGATACAAATCATTTAGATGTGGTAAGGGAGAATTTTTTAACTGTGGGTGTGAGTTTGCAAGTTAAAGGCGCCCTTCTTTATTACTTGAGGGCCTAGTTTTTGCTCTGATGTGCTTCTGTAATATGGAATGAAAAAGGAAATAATACCGAAAATTACTTTTTGTACCCCTTCCTAATGGGCGGTAGATTTTCACGCACCTTTCACTTACTCAAGCAGCAAGAAGTCCAAGAAGTACTTATCCATGTGAGACAGATAATAGGCTAATAGAACGACAGAAGGGATCCCAAGGGTCATCTAGTCCAACCCCCTGCAGGGCAGGAATCTCAGCCAAAGCAACTCAGCTGAAGATAGGAGTTTACCAAATTCTGTTATGGCATGGAGGAAGTAGATAGGAAATAGGTTTTTCTCCCTCTCCTAATACTGGAACTCATGGACATCCTGTGAAGCTGAATATTGGAAGATTCAGGAGAGGATAAAAGTGCATAGTTAAACTACAGAATTCGTTACCACAGGAGGTAGTGATGACCAACAACTTGGATAGCTTTAAAATGGGATTAGACAAATTCGTGGAAGGGGGAGCTATCATTAGCTACTAGCAAAGATAGCTACGTTCCACCTCCACTGTCAGAGGCATTGTGACTCTGAGAAATGGGGACGCAGGTGGCGCTGTGGTCTAAACCACTGAGCCTCTTGGGCTTGCTGATCAGAAGGTGGGCGGTTCAAATCCCAGCGACGGGGTGAGCTCCTGTTGCTCTGTCCCAGCTCCTGCCAACCTAGCAGTTTGAAAGCATACCAGTGCAAGTAGATAAATAGGTGCAGCTATGGCAGAAAGATGGCGATGCGGGTGGCGCTGTGGTCTAAACCACTGAGCCTTGGGCTTGCCAATCGGAAGGTCGTGGTTTGAATCCCCGCAGCGGGGTGAGCTCCCATTGCTCAGTCCCAGCTCCTGCCAACCTAGAAGTTCGAAAGCATGTTAAAGTGCAAGTAGATAAATAGGTACCACTCCGGTGGGAAGGTAAATGGTGTTTCAATGCATTGCTCTGGTTTCACCAGAAGCAGCTTAGTTATGACCCAGAAAAACTTTCTGCAGACAAACATCGGCTTCCTCAGCCAGCAAAGCGAGATGAGCGCCGCAACCCCAGAGTCGTTCGCGACTGGACTTAACTGTCAGGGGTCCTTTACCTTTACCTTCTATGGCGGAAAGGTAAACAGCATTTCTGGGCACTCTGGCACTCGTCATGATGTCCTGTTGTGCCAGAAGCGGTTTAGTCATGCTGGCCACATGATCCAGAAAGCTCTCTGAGGACAAACACCGGCTCCCTCGGCCTGAAAGCGAAATGAGTGCTGCAACCCCATAGTTGCATTTGACTGGACTTAACCATCCAGGAGTCCTTTACCTTTTACCTTATTACCTGCCTCTGAAAACCAGTTGCTGGGAACTGCAAGTGAGCAGGTCCTGTTTGCAGGCTGCCCACAGGCTCCTTTACAGTTTGCATTGAATTCTTAATGTATCTTTGTACCATTTGCTCTATTTGCAAATATGCATAAGAGTACTGCAGCAAGGCAGAAGATTTTTGCCAGCTAACTGCAGCTAGAATCATTATCTCCCACTACCCACCCCCCTCTCACACGGACACCTGTCTCCTCTCCTGGGTTGGAGATCTTTCCCAAGCTCTGATGAGCATCTTCTTCAAAAGCAGAGCAATCCCCAACTATCAGCCAAGCATCCTCTTAACCATTGACTCCCATTGATAAAGCGTCAACCAACCATCCTGCGCTAATTAACTGGCAATCTGTCTTAACTCAGGAACAGTCTGCCAGAAGCTGTGACAGTATGTTACCTTAACCCTCCATCAACATTTCAAAACAGTTCCTGCACTGAAGCTTTGGTCATGTCCAAATTAATTTAAGTTCCATCAATCAATCAATCAATCAATCAATCAATTGGTTCTGAGGCAGAGGATGGATTGATTAAAAACTCCCAGTCGATACCTCTATAAAATAACACCTGTGAGGAAAGGTGAGCACCTTCCCCTTTTTTAGATGAAAGTCTTTCCTATCCATTTGTAGAAAATCCTATCTCACCAGGGCAAGGAGCAGGAGCCAGACTCCGGTAAAAGTTAATTTCCCAGTCACAAGACTATTTCAGGGTCTCCTTGAACTCCTGCAGGTTAAAGCGGGCTGTGTTCCACCCTGCTTCCTGGCCCTTGCACAAATTACATTATTAAAATGCATTTGTCAGTGCGTGTTATTGTTCCTTATCTAATTTTGCAACTGAGAGGGAAATGCATCTCCCGAATGAGTAGCGGGGAGAAAGAGAACTAGATTTTTTTCTCCTACCGTTGAATAGAACTGGGGAAATAGCTGACATTTCAGTCAGTGCATTCCACAGTGCCCTCTAGTGGCAGGAAAGTGTATCCGCAGAATATTTTTTTTAAAGGATTTGGGAAGCATAGATAGATAACTGCAATGAAGTTTGTGACAGGATAGGAAGCGATAGAAATGTCTGTAAGTCACAGTTTCTGAACATGGAATGTGAAAGAGGAACTGAACTGGAACCAGTTTAAATAAACGAAATGGTAAAAAAAATCTGTTTCTTTCTTAGGGCTGGTGAGCATGTTCTCTGTTATGTGCTGTGCTCTGATGCTCACAATTCTTTGAGCCATCCATTGGGCTACTAGATCACATTTTCAGTAATAAGAGTTACTTGGCCATTATTGTGCTGGAAATAAAAGACAACTGTGGAAATGTAAACTACAAACATAATGTTCGCCCCCTGCTTTTCTTTCAAGGAACCAACGATTAGGCAAATGAGGCAAGCTGGATGTTGTTCCACCTGCCTGCCATCACCACACCCCACTGCTGGAGGACAGAGTCCTGTATGGCACATGGCAGCAGAGGATGCTAACCCATTGCCAGTGTTGAAGCTGCCAGTCAAATTAGCTTCTGTATGGGGAGTGGACACTGTCCTGTCCCCCCCCCCCCTTAGGCTGGCCATGCAATGTACACAAGGTTGCCCCAACTAAACTAATCTAAACAACAACAACATAAAGGCAAGCCAACAACAACTACAACAAGGCAAGTTAAGCACACACAGAGAGGAGGCAGAGTTTGTCAAGAAAACACAGGGAGCGTCACTGCTGAGAAAACACAGGGAGTGTCATTGCTGAGCAAGGATTTGAACCCAAGTCTCTGCAGTTCAAAACGTACACTTTAGCCCAGGGGTCAGCAACCTTTTTAGCCGTGGGCCGGTCCACTGTTCCTCAGACCATGTGGTGGGCCAGACTATATTTTGAAAAAAAACAACGAACGAATTCCTATGCCCCACAAATAACCCAGAGATGTGTTTTAAATCAAAGCACACATTCTAGACATCAGACAGGCCCCACAAATCACCCAGAGATGCATTTTAAATAAAAGGACACATTCTACTCATGTGAAAACACACTAATTCCCGGACGTCTGCGGGCTGGATTGCGAAGGTGATTGGGCCGCATCCGGCCCCTGGGCCTTAGGTTGCCTACCCCTGCTCTAGCCACTGCATCCCACTGGGCTTTTAAGCAAATTCAAATGGACTGTGATGGTCGGCAGAAGCAATGCCCTTCAAAAGATACCTGCCTGACTTTACATTTGTGCAACTCTTATCTTGACAGACACATCTACTAATCTTCCTTCCTTCCTTCCTTCCTTCCTGAAGAACCACAGTTCACTGGTAGACCACATGCTATACATGCAGAAAGTCCTAGGTTGAATCCCAGTATCTCTAGGTAGGACCAGGAAAGAGTCCTGACTGAAACCCTGGAGATCTGCTGTCAGAGGATGTGGAGAATGCCAAGCTAGATAGACCAATGGTCTGGCTTAGCATAAGGCAGCTTTGTTTTATAGCTGAAGTCTACATCACATCATGGGCAGCCTTCAAGGGACCACATGCCAGTTGTGGGCAGGGCCAGAGGCAAAACTGGGCAAAGCAACAGATATGACTCTCACCTCTGTACCTGAGGACTAAGCAGCCAATGCAACACTACTTTTCAAAAGGAGATTCAGGGGGGACCTTGGGGAATTTCAGCTAGCTTATCATTTTTTCCTGGAAAACTGGTGGAAAGCATTGTCAAAGAAATAATTACAATGCATATAGAAGAAGAAGCCTTGCTGAAGCAGAACCAGCACGGCTTCTGCAGGGGTAAAGTGTTGATAAATATATAGATAGAAGTGATCCAGTCAAGGGAACACATTTGACCTGACAGGCCAGATCCTTATCTGTCCACACCCCCTTGGAGCAACTTTGAGAGGTGGGTGGAATAACTCACCTGTCAAATATCTGATACCATCACAATGTCACATGATTGGCAGGTGGGCTCCTTGCGCAGTGCTTCCCAGCTGCCCAGCAGCCAACTGGTTGCCAGCTTGCCAGTGCTGAGCATAGGACAGGCAAATCTGCTTTCTACAGGATCGGCTGCATGATCAAATTCCCCACAGGAATCTCAGCCTCACAGGTGATCCAGTAACACCTTTACCTGCCACATATGGTGTCTGTGTGGGGCACATAGGGGTGGTATGGTGGGGAAATCAACTTGTGGGCACATTCCCCCCCGCAGACCAGCAGTTCCCCACCCCTGACTTAAAAGCTTTTAATGAAACACCTCACCAAAGACTCTTCAGTAAGATTGGCAGTCATGGCGTAAGAGGAGAGGTCCCCTTTTGATCAGTAGCTGATTAAGAATCAGGAACCAGAGAGTAGGAATAAATGGACTGTTCTCGCCAAAAGAGATACATAGAATGCCAAGTCGGTATTGAGACCTGTGTCTTTTAACTTGTTTATACGTGATCTAGGGTTGGGTGAAGATTATGCTGTGAACCACCCTAGATCTACAGGTATAGGGTGGTATACACATTTAATAAATAATAATAATACTGTAGACTTTTTAGTTTAGCGAAAAGGCTAGTAAGCTAGGAGTATTATGAGTGTCTTGGCTGTTTTAAACTCACTGCTTTTAAGGTTGGAAAAGGCAGAAGAGCAGGAAGAACAATCACTAAAACATCATCTGAGAGAGAGGGGGGAGGTAAGATTAACAGAGAAAACCTGAGGCTTCTTCCCACATTTCCCCCCTTCCTATAAATGTGTAGACAGTGTCAGTTTGAATTTTTAAAAAAATGGATGATAGGGGAAGACTGCCACTGACATTACTACCTGTCACACTTGTGTAAAGCTGTCAAACAGCAGGTGGGCAGCTAAGACAGCCTTGGAAAAGATGTCTTTATTATCTCTCCCCCTCCTTCCCTCCCTCCCTCCCTCCCTCAACTCGGCAGCAAGCTGCATTTTCAGTGATGGGTTAAGCAGGCTGTTGTGGCTGCAGCTGAATGTGCAGTCTGCAAGGAAAATGTATTTGACAGTCTCAAGTGTTTTATATCTCCTGACTTAGGTGTGATCATGCTCTGATCTTTCCTGGTTCCTTTGCCTGTCTGTTTGAGACTCAGCAACTGATCTTTCACATTACCATGGCTGGGGCACTGCTTCCCTGGTACCCAAAACTTTTAAACCGTGTTGCTGTCTGGTTTTGAAACCCCCCACTCTGTTAAAAGTTCAAGCCAGCTGCCAGTCCAAGCCTCTCTATCTTTCTGTGTCTCTCTGCCAGTGTAAAAGCTGGTTATCTGGCACTAACTAGGGTGAAAAGTAAGATATGTGGGCTTCTATATACCACAAACATGAGTGCTGCAGGTACACCAGCCTTTCCCCAAATAGAGTATGAATGAAACACACATGTTTTAAAGCACTCAGCTACATAGGTTGGGAAACTTCCATTAAACCAGGGTATCCTGTGTTAATGCAACAACTATGTTTGCCACATACATAGTAGAGCTGATGGAGCTGTGGTCTAAACCACTGAGCCTCTTGGGCTTGCTGCTCAGAAGGTCGGCGATTCAAATCCCCGTGACGGGGTGAGCTCCTGTTGCTCTGTCCCAGCTCCTGCCAACCTAGCAGTTCGAAAGCACACCAGTGCAAATAGATAAATAGGTATCGCTGCGGCGGGAAGGTAAACAGTGTTTCTGTGCTCTCTGGCTTCCATCACGGTGTCCTGTTGCACCAGAAGTGGTTTAGTCATGCTGGCCACATGACCCGGCCACATGACAAACGCTGGCTCCTTCAGCCTGAAGTGAGATGAGCACTGCACCCCATAGTCAAGTTTGACTGGACTTAACTGTCCAGGGGTCCTTTACCGTTTACCCAGCCAACAGATTGCCACCAGTTCAGGTTTTCCAGCCCTGGTGGTAGAAACTATTTGCTTCAACGGATAGAGCTGTTACCACAATGCCACAACCAGATGACTCTGTATTTACATTTTTGCTGATTTGTGGGGAGGGGAGGAGTGTGCATTTCTGCTTCTGGGTTAGCTGGAAAAATAGTCAATCCAATGCCAAGCGGTTTCCTGTGTGCCCATATTGCCAGATTGTAGGCAATGTCCTGCTTTCAAATACATGCATTATCTTCCAATTTTATCATTCTTTTCTCCATTCACTGAGATGAGTGGGAAGGGGAACCTAAAAACAGCTTCCAGACTGGGCTGCAAACCTAGGGTGGAAAAAGGGGGTTGTGGAAAGCCAATAGAAGAACACTACTAAATCTTACCAGTGCAGACATGCACACTGAGTTGTGGGTGGCCATTGGAAAATACAACTATGCACAAGCAGCTCAGTGGTAACACATAGGAACATGGCAGCCTGGGTAATACCATTGGTCTATCTAGCACAGTATTGTCTACACTGACTGGCAGCAGCTCTCCAGGGTTTCAGGCAGGGGACTTCCCCATCCCTGCCTGGAGATGCTGGGGGTTGAACCCAGGACCTTCTGCTTGCAAAGCAGATGCTCTAATGCTGAGCTATGGCCTTTCACACGCTTACCCCTGGGAGACTCGCCTGGCACCTTCATTACATGCCTTTAGGCACCAGGCTAATACATTGCCCTTCTCCCAGGCCTTTGGCTCATGAAACAATCTACGGCCTTTTAAACTGGGGTAGTGGTAGTTATTGCTTTGCTTGTTGTTACATTATGTATTTTTGTTTTTTTACTGTAAACTGCCCGGTGATCCTCGGATGCTAAGCACCCGATATATAAGTTTAATAAATAATAATACAGTGGTACCTCAGATTAAGTACTTAATTCGTTCCAGAGGTCCGTACTTAACCTGAAACTGTTCTTAACCTGAAGCACCACTTTAGCTAATGGGGCCTCCTGATGCCGCCACGCCGCTGGAGCACGATTTCTGTTCTCATCCTGAAGCAAAGTTCTTAACCTGAGGTACTATTTCTGGATTAGCGGAGTCTGTTACCTGAAGCGTATGTAACCTGAGGTACCACTGTAATATGAAGTACCTGCTAATGGGGTTCATGTTATTTTTGTGCCATCATAAAAGAAGGGGGATAGAAAGACAGAACAGAGCTGCAAGTGAAGCCACACGGAGGCCTTGCCACGTTGAACCTGTTTTTTTGCCCTTGCATTTGCAAGCTGCTTCCATGCCCCAGTGAATTGGCTTTATGCGCCTAATGTCTTTGGATTAATGACTAACACCACTGTGTGCCCCCTGGCTAGAGCAACTACATAAGCTAAGAAAGCAGAGGCGAGTGGGTGGGGGCAAGAGGGAAAGGGAAAGCAAGCGGGGAAGATACAGGAATGTCCCTGAACTGATGTCATCTGCCTGCTGAGGAGGCTTCTCTTGGCAGCCGCAGAAATGAGCTCTTTGTTCTGGCTAAATTGGCAGCAACGCCCAAAGAAAACAAACCCACCAGCGGGGAACCTGTAACCTGCAGAGCTGCTGAAGTGTTTACAACGCCAGGAACAGCATTGAATGCAAACGGATCATAGCTTGACTGAAAGACAACTTGTTGGGGTCTTTTCTGAAGCTTGGCGCTGGAGAAGCTTGAGGCTGGCTTCTCACAAAGAGACAATTTAGAGGGTTTTTTGGCACGTGGGAGGATTCCCCGCCTGTCACAAAACCACTGTATAAACTCCTTCAAGCTAAGCAAACAAAAACCTGTGTTCTGCCCCCACTATATTTTATCCCTTCAGCCTTAACGTTTTATCTTCAATATCTTCATTTCAATGTTCCCCTCCAATTCTGCCCCACAGGATAGTATAACATGCAATGGATGATGGTGATTTCTTAGCCTGCAGATAGACCTTTCTAGAAGAAGAAGGAGGAGGAGGAGGAGGAGGAGGAGGAGGAGGCGGCACTGGTTTTAGAAACACTGCACTTTTTATTTAAAAAATGAATATATTCTGGAAGTGTCAGGAGAGTGGCAACATTGGGGAAAGCAGCCATAGTCTTACAGCTCTTGGCAAATTTTCTCCAGCACTGGGCTTATGTACTTTTTTCCAAGAGGCACCATGTTCTAGATCAGCCATACAACTGTATTAAAAAGCACTGGAGGCTTAAAGCAAGGATGGGGAACCTCAAGGCCAGGATCCAGTTATGGCCCTCCAAGGCCTCTCTCCAGCCCTTGAGACCCCCCCCCCAGCCCATTCCTCCACACTACCCCTCCCTGGCAACAGCCCTTCCTGCACCCACTCCATGTATGGTTGTGAGTTAACTGCTGCTGAGAACGATGACTGTGCTTCTCTTGTATAAGGTTTAGCTTTGCGTGGAAATGTTGACTGTTTACGATTGTCTATATATTTATCTCCTTCAGCTGAGGACTTCACAGGCTGGGAAGTGCTGGGACTGCACAGTCATTTGGGCCTACTAAATTTATTCAGGCCTAACGGCTAACTGTTGAGTCATTCTGACATGTGACATAGTAACCAGTTTCACTTTGTGCTCTCTGTAAGATTTCAGTG
This sequence comes from Podarcis muralis, assembly GCF_964188315.1. Taxonomy (NCBI): domain Eukaryota; kingdom Metazoa; phylum Chordata; class Lepidosauria; order Squamata; family Lacertidae; genus Podarcis; species Podarcis muralis. The sequence goes on from NC_135656.1 coordinate 95,076,769, forward strand.
AGTCTGTCTGCCTCAGCTGTGAACAGAGTCAGTATCTAATCTCAGTCTAACCGTTTGGAACCATGTTGTTTATGAAGAAGTTTATTTTAATTCAGTAAAGCTTTTATTCTTTTAAACTCTGCATTATTAATTTACTCTGCGCATCATTCACTTCATGCACCTGATAAAGTGGGTTGCCGTTCATGAAAGCTCCTGTCGTAGACAGTGGCGTAGCATGTGGGGACCACAGGAGTGGTTGCCCCAGGCGCAAAATTGTTAAGGGCGCAAAATTCCAACACCGGGTGCTGCCTCAATACAGCTATGTGCTTCTGTCACTGTGCTCTGTTGAAAACGGCTTTTCCATGCAAACCAGGAAGCGACCTCTCCAGACAACAGAAGGACTCTTCTTATCTCTGCAGCTGCAATCTACAGGGTGGCATGGACACCAGCAGGCAGTTGAATGCACATGTGTACTCCATCTGTTTCCATCCCTCCCACCTTCTGTGCGTCCCTGGGCACTAGCAACCCACGCTACACCATTGGTTGGAGATTCCTCTTGAAGGTGCCGCAAGTTCCATGGCTATTTTTCCTGTCGCATGCTATTGCAGCTGACAGCCCCTGGACATAGTAGCCCCAATGTGGATCCGGCGTACCCTGCCGCTCAGCCCACAGTTTGGAGCACATGTGTCTTTTGTGTGTGTGGACTGAATCAACAATTTGCAATTTATAGGACATAAGAAGAGAAATTGCCTTCAATTGCAGAATCAATAAAAGGGCTGTTCATTGGATTGCTAATCAATGCTCTCAAAGGGCACTTGGAATCCCTGCTAATTTCCTTAAGCACTTGTAAATGCACTCCGAGTGCTGTAAATTATCATCTTCGCGGAAGGAAAATTGGCACAAGCAATACATTGACTATCTTAAAAGTGGTTTTCTATGAAGAAATAATCTGTACGCTTCTTGGGATGTTGTAGAATTAGGCACCAGGATCGAAAGGTCTGCATGTGTACTTCATAAATGATGTTTTATTTGTCCTTCCAACGTAAAGTCAGCTCCTTTCTGACTGCGAAAACAAATCTTATCTGAATACAAAACAATAAGCTTCCTTAATATGAGGAAGCAATCTGAGCAACTAAATGAAAGGGGATTTGCAGACCAGGTTTATGCTTAAAAATACAATTCTATCCTTTGCTCTTTCCTCCGGCTGCTATCTCCTGGGTGATGCAGATGCCATTATGCAGTTGAATGTCCATGCATACTTCGTCGTTTCCCTCCTTCCTACCCACCCCATTATGCACAGCTCTGGGTGCTGGCAACCCCTGCTATGCCACTGACATAAAGCAAACTTTTTAAAATTTTCTGGTCCAGGGTCTCTCCTGGCTTCAAAGGCACTGATACAGCTCCTTGCCAAGGGCACAAGGGAATCTAGGTATGCCTCTGCATGTTGCAAAAGAGAACACACACTCTTTCAAAGAAGGGTTGGCCATGATTCCTGCCCTTCTTATCAAATGACCTTTCTTCCAAAGAACCTCAGGTTCCCCAGAACACAGTTTGAAGCCCACTGCTTTACAGCATTAGGAGAAGGAAAGGGAAGCTTTCCCCTTCACCACCCCTCCTAACTCACAATCTAAAACTTTTGAAGTGCAGGCTGAAAACAGAAGAAGGGAGGGATGGGAAAGGCAAAGCAAAGCAAAGAAAGGGTGGGTGGGTGTGAAGAAGCAGTGTGTTCCCGTGCACACTTGAGAGTCCCATGGACTGCAAGAAGATCAAACCTATCCATTCTTAAGGAAATCAGCCCTGAGTGCTCACTGGAAGTACAGATTGTGAAGCTGAGGCTCCAATACTTTGGCCACCTCATGAGAAGAGAAGACTCCCTGGAAAAGACCCTGATGTTGGGAAAGATGGAGGGCACAAGGACAAGGGGACGACAGAGAATGAGATGGTTGGGCAGTGTTCTCGAAGCTACCAGCATGAGTTTGGCAGGAGGCAGTGGAAGACAGGAGTGCCTGGCGTGCTCTGGTCCATGGGGTCACGAAGAGTCGGACACGACTTAGTGACTATACAACAACAACAACAACAACAACCCTCAGCTGAACAGCCAGTCCAGAGTGTGGACCAAAGTGTGGATGAAGGAGCAGAACTGTATCTGCAAAGCCACAGAGCAGGCAACTGAGTTTAGCAATAATTTGGAGGGAAGCACCCAAGAGAGAGCCTCAGAGCTGTGGGTTGGGGCTGGTCTTATTGCTCTGAACGTAAAACCAAGGCCTTGTTGCTTGAGCATTTGTAGCAAATCAAGCTCCAGTTCAGAAAGATGGTATTTGAATTTTTAGTACCAGCCGCTCAGCTGCTAGTAAACAGACAAAATTCCCAGCAGCACCCATAGCCAAAAGAGTACTAAAATATTTAGTATTTCTTGCAAACCTTTAATGGGTTCTTTTTTAAAAAAGAAAGAAAGAAAGAAAGAAAGAGAAAGAAATCACCTAGGATCATTTTAAAGCTTTTTTTTTTCAATTAAAGAAACTGATTTAAATCAAAATAATTGGCATTTTTTATTCCTTTATTCTTATACATAGTTATTAATGTAAAATATGCCTAATCCCATAGCAGGACTTCTCTGTTTTATACTCCTCTGCATTTACCACCAGAGAGCAACCTTGTATACTTTTTAGATGGCAGCAGTGCTGAGTTAAAGAAACAATACAGATGAGATTTCCCCTGATTCCTATGACTGAATCAACAACCATTGTAACTTATCTATTGGTCACATTAGCAGACAAAGCATCATTATGACTTTATCCATTTCTCTCCAAAGTGCTTGTCAAGTGCTTAGGAATATGAAGAAGCCTCAAATCGAAATTTTTACAAGGGCACTATGAAAACGTGTTCTTCGTAAAAGAACAGTTTCCAGGCTCGTTTTAGCACTACGTTAGAACTGGAGGGTACTGCAACAAAATGTTGTGGTATGGAGTCCTTTTGTTCAGTTAGTCTGTCATACTCTGTACTTCTTGATACTCCGTTCCATTCCCTCTCCCCCACCCCAGATTTGCAAACCTGCAGACAGAGTGGTGTGGTATTGGCTACATAGGTAAAGGGAAAGGGACCCCTGACCATTAGGTCCAGTTGTGACTGACTCTGGGGTTGTGGCGCTCATCTCGCTTTATTGGCCGAGGGAGCTGACGTACAGCTTCTGGGTCATGTGGCCAGCATGACTAAGCCGCTTCTGGCGAACCAGAGCAGCGCACGGAAACGCCGTTTACCTTCCCACCAGAGCAGTACCTATTTATCTACTTGCACTTTGACATACTTTTGAACTGCTAGGTTGGCAGGAGCAGGGACCGAGCAACGGGAGCTCACCCCGTCGCGGGGATTCGAACCGCCAACCTTCTGATCGGCAAGTCCTAGGTTTAACCCACAGCACCACCCACGTCCCGAATGGCTACATAAGGATTCACAATTACCTGTGGACTTTGGAGATAGGAGGAATAATGTAACTGAAGACACTAAGGGCCAAGTCCAACTAGATGTGATGCCATTCATGCAATAGTAATTGTAAAAAAAAGAAGGGGGAAAGCTTTTTTAAAAAAGCAGTTATGGTGACAGGCCCAGCCTAGATTGGTGCCACTGCAGCTGCTATTTGCATTGGAAGAAAAGGTTCCTTTGGCACAAATTGGAATTTGCCCTGAAAATAGTTGTGTGAGGCCCAATCTCAACTGGAACAGCAGAGTATTGGGGAAGGGTTACAACCCACATACGCTCCACCACACCAAAGTACCATTGTGGATACATCCTGCCATGCACACACTTCTAATTTGCTTTTGCAAAAGCCATTCACACAATTGCCAATCCCTCCACTTTGAGAATTGTCCATTTATTCCAAGTCTCTGCTTCCTGGCTTTGAACCACTTACCAATCCATAAGAGGAACATGTCCTCTTACCAAGTGACTGCTAAGCTTTCTGAAGAGTTTTTGGCAGGGGACATGATCAAAAGCTTTTTGAAAGTCTGCGTGAAGGGTAATCAAATTTAAATTTAAATATACATGCTTCAGATTCGCACACACAGATTCGCACACACAATGTATTTATGTGTTTGGAAAGTACGCACAATTCAAAAGATGAAATGAACATGATACAAACCGGCCCAGAAGAAGTGCTTAAAAAAAATTTCCCTCCAAGCTTCACAGAAATCCTCTCCTACAAAGGAGTTGATATTCAGCTTATAGTTAGTTGAGAATCAGCTGAATATTCAACACACAGATTCTTCCATGTTGATATTTGCAATCCAGTATCTGCTCTTTTCAATATTTGATTTCTGAAATTCAATATTTAACAACCACTGAACAAAATTTAGACTTTGCAAGGAAGTCAGGCTGTAAAGGCCACTGTCATACGTGAAAATGGAGGGCTTTTAATGCAGCATGCATTAAATGCAGCACAGGGCTTTTTTTCAGCTGGAAAATGGTGGGCACCATTGCCATTATAACAAGGGAGGCGTTCATGATGAGTTCTGGCACCTCTTTTTCTAGAAAAATGATGGTTTCTATCTGGTGATGGGTCAGATAGAAACCATACTGCCATGAGGGTGGGCAGCATGTGAGTGGAAGTTTCTCAAGACAAACTGCTCTTCCAAATATTCCAAAATAGTTTGAGATCAAAACTCACCATGCTTGGTTTCAACAGCCTTTTAAGAACTTTTCTCTGGCTTGGGGATATTCATTCAATGTCGCAGACCATTTGTGGCTTCATGGTTTTTCCCTCAGAGCCCTGGGAGTCCCAGCTTTCATGCTGCATTAAAAGAAGTGAGGAGAAAACGAACTGTGCAACCTTCAGAATCTCAAGACTTTGCTGGGATAAATACATTTTTGTATTTAAATGGCAAGGCTTTCCAGCGTTGTCTTCAGGGCCAAACAACTTGTCTGCTCTGTTCTAGGGCAGCCAATTCCTAAGGCAATGCATCGATGGAAGCAGTTGCCAGATTTGTTAGCAAGTGCAAGACACTGGAATACCAAATCCTTTAGAATTTCACATAGTTTGGAACTCTGGCTGCAGGCTCTCCTGCTGCAGCAATGGGGGCTTCTGTTTCCTTTTCCATTGCTTTCTTTAGCATAGAGATTGTTTTACAAAACAGGTCACAGGCCGTACCCATGGCTTTTGTGAGCAGTCCGTGCTTGGTTCTGATAATCCCTGTGTTTCAACCCCTTGCAAGGAGCAGGTTCATGGAAACAACCTGTGTTTGTTAAAACAAAACAAAAGGCATTTCTTGGTTTTGTAACTCGCAATTCAGAAAAGCTTTCCATTTAGCGCTTGAGAATGTGACATTGAAAACATGACTCCAAAAGCTATCAATTGTTAGCCCACATTCCAGGAGTGTGTGATGATTATGCAGGATCCATAGCTTCTCACCCGGGTTCATATTATGATTCATCCCCCTGAAACGTTGGAAGTGAAGTCTTTTTCATTCCGAATAAAGCCTAGAAGACATGTCACATTCTCATCAACATTGACTTTTTCTGTACGCATTGTTGACCAAGTTGAAGTACTGGTACATGCCACCCCCATCTCTGAGGGGGGAGAGAATCCAGGGGATCCAGGCACGTACCCAGAGTTCAGTTTCCATGGAATGTTGTTCAGCAGAGACTCAGTTGTCTTTAGGATATGTGGTTTTATTTACACATATACATAGCTGAGTGTAGGAACGGGCTCACAGCATTAACACCCCAACAGCTCTTGCTTCTCCATTGCTCACAGCTTTGGATCCAGCACAGAGCAAGCATGTCATTATGTCTCCAGCTTCCAGCCTGTTTTTCCAGCTCAGCTCACAAATACTCTGGGCTACTGTTCTCCTACATAGTAGCTAAGTGAGGGTCTGGAGGAAAGGCCCACCCATTAGCCTGGAGGGCACATCCCTTAGTTGTAGCACTTTCAACCTAGCTCATTCTTTTGGGATGATGATGAGTACACTTAAATGGCCAGCTAAGGCCATTGTTTTACAAAGAAACTTGCTTCAGCAACCTCCTCTGTTAGATTCTAACCCTCACAAGGCATGGGATCCCAAGAACTGGAAGGGACTCGGGGCACAATCCAGACCGACCTCCCCACAAACCACAACAGTACAAACAGGGCTCCCCTAGCAATGCTCATTGCGGCAGCCATTCAACACACAAAGAGCCACATGCCCCACTAGTTACACCCTAGGGATTGTGGGACAGGGAGGCCACAGCAATTGCCCCCAAGTCACTGCTTCCCATTTAACCCTCTTTTCTAGTCACATATAGCTCAATAGGCAAGAGAGGTTAGAGGAATTGCTCCAGCACCTGAAGTGAGCATCAAGGACTAGACTAGGTCATTAGATTCCATGCTTCCCACTTCCTGGAACTGGGCCGAAAAGGAATGCCCACCACTCTGCCACCTTGCCTCATCTCAGACACAGCTGGGAGCTGGCACCTCCAATGCCAGTGAGCACATTTTTCTACCATCGGCAGCTGCAGCCCAATTACTCATCAGGTGAAGGGCTCCCACAGGCTTAAAAACAGCCTCTATTGTATCTGTCTTTGTTACTGTTGGACAATCTTATACTATAAATAATAAAACAGGAATAATGTGTTTGGGGGAAGGTATGGACAACCATGAATACTGCCTCCCCTTTCAGGGATCATTGGATAGATGCTTTAGCCATATGCAAAGAACCAAAACTTTAGAAGCATCCCTTCCTGCTTTCACAGCTAGAACTGTCATTAGGTTTACAACAGCACTGAGCTCCCTAAAGCCCAGGTTGTGTTGCTCTTTAGAAATTCTTCAGCACAGGCACCATGCTTCTTCAGAAGATTAGAAAAACAGAAGACGGCTCACAATGCAGGGACGTCCCAAGACATTTTGGCATCTGAGGCAGACTCCAAATTGGCATCCTTCTCCCTGCCATGGAAAGAGGAATGTGGGAAGAACTAACGTATTCTTCCATGTATAAGACTACATTTTTTCCTAATTTTTTGAAGTTTAAAATAAAGCGTCTTCTTATACACATAGTGCATAGTGAATTTTCTTAATTTTGAGTCTCTTTTACACGTGGGCATGTTATACACAGAAAAATACGGTACATCAGGAATAAGTGGGGAAAGAAATATCTACGTCGGGATCTGCTCCCCCTTTGGATTCCGCCTCCTGAGACAGTCACCTCACCTTGCCTCATGGGTGGGCTGGCCCTGTCATAATAGCTTTGGCCTCTGGGACCCGCTGGGCACACTTTCTGTGTATTACAAAGGGAAAGTGGGAAAGCTCTGCAATATGCAGTTAGTGGTGTGTCTAAGGAAATGGACTTTGGCATTGTGGAAGCAAACAGTTGTCTCCACACGTCTCTTAGCACCAAGCTCTCCTGCTTCTCAAATCACCACAAAAGGCAATTATGCATGACCTCCCCCTCCCTCACCAAACACGTATGTGAGGGATAGTTTATTAAATCCTAAAGTTCCATCTGTTCCTAATAAGACCTCTTCTGCAGCTAAATTTGAGCAATTTAGTGATTAGTGACAGGAGAAAATTGTCTCTCTGTTAGCATTCTGCTGCCACTTCTCCAGCTGTTGAAGTGCAGGCAGACTTTTCACTTTGGTGTAAATTGCCTTGATGGTTTTCATTAAGTTTCTCTTAATTGTACTTTGGTTAAGTTACTTCCGCCAGTCATTCTTTACCAGCTGGTCTTTGGATTTCTGGCTCAACATCCCTTCCAAACCAGTTCCTTTGTTCAGATAATGGCTTTCACTGGCCAGTTAAGTAGTGCAATTTAACATATCCAAAGAATTTGCTCTGCACCTTAGAGACAAATGGTTGGTCTTTTCCAACCTCACAAGGCTGGATGCTGCATCCTCCTAGGACGAAGAACAACAGGCCGGAGACTGTAGGAGAGAGCGAGTGAGAGTTTTGGCTGATGCTGGAGACACATGCTTTGTTCTGGACTTGGGGCTTCCCAAGAAACCTAAAGGGGAAGCAAGATCTGTTGTGGTGTTAATGCTGTGAATTCTTCTATCCTATTCTCAAGTTGTATACGTGTAAATAAAACCATCTATCCCAAATACATTATATATCCGAAAGTCTCTGCTGATCTTCATTCCCAGGTAAAGCAAACGCAGGAAACCCTGGAGTCTCTCGCCGCTTGGAGATTGTGGTGGTGCATTACAATATATTAAGAGAAATACTCACAAAATGTATAAACTGTTCATTCATTCATTCATTCATTCATTGAATTTATATACCGCCCTATACCCGGAGGTCTCAGAGGTTTCATGCCTACTTTTCCCCCCAAAAAAATAAAAAAAGCAAGTTGATGCAGAAATGGGGGTGAACTGAATTTAAGGTTGGCAAAATGAGAAACTGAGACAAACCAAAAAGGACAGATTCGTTTATCCCTACATGGAGTGCCACGGTAACTTAAACCAGCTCTCCAGCCAACTCCAAAAACTACTTCCCCTTTCAACTTTTTTTTGCACATTCACTCTACTACACAAATGTGTTTTTGTTCTTCCTCTACCATGTAGGCAGATCTGCCTCCAAGTGCATTCCAATGAAACTTGAAACCAAAAGAACCCACATTTCCCATTGTGCAAGCACCTGAGGCTCTCCAATAACCTGGAGGCAGGATCTCCTCTTCACCTAGAAAAAACAGAACAGCAAGACTGTAGCAGTATTTATGGAGGAGTTTTGCTTGCTCTTCCACAGGATGGCAGGCGCCAGGAAAAAGTGCACCCATGAAGGCACATGCTTCGCACTGTCCCGAGTTACAACATGCACATGTGTGGAAGTGGCTGGAAGCTGAGGATCAGAAAGGCAAGAAGGCAACATCTAATAGATACTTTCCATTTATCCTTGCACTGTGGCAGCTGCAGAGTGCCTGCACTTTCTAAGCATACTTAAAACTGACACTGACACCTCCCAATTTAGAGCAATGCTGCAGACAGGTAGTAGAAAACCTTATTTCGTCAGTCGGGAAAATGTCAAGTTTCTGAGCAGATGGGTATTGGAATAACATAGCAAATTATCCCCACTGCTCTCTGCCTTACGCAAGGCGACTGACACATGTGTGCACAAGGTGGATTCAAGCCAGCGAGTGCTGAAAGCCCATCAGCACATTGCCCTGACATTCCTACTCGTTTCAGTCCACACTCCGAGCCGCAGCCTGGATTGATGACTTGACACATGCCTAAGCAGTAGTGGTACAAATTGGCCCTAACTCCAATTAGAGTGAGCAAATTCGGCCTTTGATTCACTAAGAACTTGTTCTATGCTAGCAAGGGCTCTATGCGTGTGTGTGTTTTGCATAACATATGCCTATCCATTATTCATCTGCTGTGCAATGTTCACAAGTCTTCACTTAAGACTACACAGGAAAAAGAGCTTCTTTTCCAAGCACTCAAAGTACCATTTTTTAATACCTGGTATCTCACCCCTCTCCCAACAAAAAGACTGCATCAAATGATATTGTATCTGATAGTTAGAATGTAGTGGCTGCAACATCATGGAATAACAGGGACTCTCTCCATACCTGTACTGTGTTCCCAATGTAGTTTTTTATGCAGGGCCAGCCCACCTGTGAGGCAAGGTGAGGTGACTGCCTCAGGCGGCAGGATTCACCGGTGCAGCAGATCCCAGTTCAATCTTCCTTCCCCACCTTGTTCCTGATATAGGTCTTCCCTCACCTCTTCTTCACTGGTGGGGAGAGAGAGATGCTATTTTGGGGCCCACCTCAGATGTCAAAATGTCTTGGGCTGTCCCCTGCCTTGCAAGCCCAGCACTAAGTACTCACCCAGGAATATTTTTTAAGGCAGTATAGAACTGTTAGGCTGTCCTTGCATTCTTTCTGCCTCTAGAGTGGCTTCCAGCGGGAAATTCTTCAAGGACAGTAATCTTTGGCCTGTATAGTTATAGTGACAATTTGAAAAGCATATCAGGGATGTGATCAGAAGTCAATAGAACTATAAAATTGTAGAGTTAGATGGTATCCTGAGGATCATCCGCATATTTCGTGCCTTTAAATATTTGCTGGGGTACCAAAGAGTAGTTGCTCCAAACTTGGACCTTGGCATCCAGGAATTCTCCTTTCTATTGTTTTTTTCCTAAATAAACACCTTATTCTCCCCAATTTGTATTATAAACACAAATTCCACTTTTTTCTCTTACTTACTATGTATTGCCACAAACATTCTGTTTGAAGGTTGTCAGACTCCCCCAAGAAGTTATGAAACCCAAAAACAATCACATATATATATAGCAAGAAATATCATTAGCAGATTATCACTCCTTGCTCTCATTCTAGTTTTTCAAAGCACTGATGAGGATGCTTCTCTTAAATGATTAAATGCATGATATGCCAAATGTGCATGGAATTCACGATGATCTGTTAGAGGTTTTCATGCATTTGCAAGTCGCCCGTTTCTTAAAGGAACGATGAAACCAGACCATACAATTTACTGAACTGTCACTCTAATGTGCCCTTAATTAGCAACTTATAGAGCGTGAGGCTTCCGCAAGCTGAGTTACTTTATTATATGATCTCTGGTTTAAAGCATTTCAAATTATTAATGTATGTAATCCAACTACTATCAACAGACCTAAAGCATATAGTTCTCACTAATTGCTGCCAGGAGAACAAACTTGTAAAGTGATTCAGGAAACCGTCCCCCGCCCTCCCCATATTTTAATATTTATGAAACGCAGCCAAGAGTCCCCAAGAGCTTTTCTGCTCATGATTAATACTGCATCATATTTCGTGGAAGTGTTAGGTTGTTTATGCGTTGCAGGAGGCGGATGTTTTGATTGCATGGCTCACACTGCTGCCTTTCAGTTTTCGCATGGGGCTAGGTGGGCAGCACCTACCATGCACAACATGGCTTGCTTGGAGATCTTTGCATGAGGAATCTCTGACACTCTTACATGGGTCAGGGGCATTCAGACGTTCTCTGGAAGACATACCGTATTTTTCGCTCCATAAGACGCACTTCCCCCCTTAAAATCTAAGGGGAAATGTCTGTGCGTCTTAAGGAGCGAATGTGTGGTCCCTGGGGTTGGGCGGGGGGGGAACCCCAGGCTTCCCCCGCCAGCCCCACAAGCTCCGGGAGAAGCGGCGAGGCTGCACGCAGCCTCGCCGCTTCCCCCCGACCTGTTTTGGGAGCTGGGGGCAGGGGAAGCTCGGGCTCACACACACCCCAGCCCCACAAGCTCCAGGAGAAGCTGCGTGCAGCAATGCCGCTTCCCCCCGACCTGTTTTGGGGGCTGGGGGCAGGGGAAGCTCGGGCTCACACACACCCCAGCCCCACAAGCTCCAGGAGAAGCGGAGAAGCTGCGTGCAGCAATGCCGCTTCCCCCCGACCTGTTTTGGGGGCTGGGGGCAGGGGAAGCTCGGGCTCCCCCCTCCCCCCGCCCCACAAGCTCCGGGACCCGACCTGTTTTGGGGGCTGGGGGCGGGGGACCCAAGCATCCCCCACCCCCAGCCCCCCAAAAAGGTTTTTTGGGGGTATTATTTTTTAATTCCCCCCCCCAAAAAAAAGTAGGTGCGTCTTATGGTCAGGTGCGCCTTATGGAGCAAAAAATACGATAATGTCGATCAAATTGGGGTCACAAGTTAATGCTCAACAAAACACCCAACCTTCTTCGGTTGACTCCAAGCCGATGCCAAAAATCCAACACTGTCCGATTGCACAAAATGGCACAAAACTAGCACAAAACTTTAGCATCAGTTTTGAGAGGATCCAAAATTTCGGGGCCACGTGTTAATGGAGTGCCTGAAGCTCCCCACCCTGTTAAAAAAAAGGAGGAGAAGGTCATCCTGGTCCTTCAGCAGCCCAATGAACAAGGAGCACTGGGAGGGTTGCACCCACCTAACTCTTTCAGGAAGGACACCAAAACAGAAGATCCGCCTGGCTTCCACCATAGACAGAGAAGAAGCTGAGTGGACCTTCCAGCAAAAATGCCTTACAAACTGGCTCTAGGGTTAGACCATTGGATGCTACACTGTGTAGTGGAAATGCAGAAGAGGAGTTAAGTGGCATGTCCCTTTCCCTTTAACACCCCCAGTTTGATTCTTGTGTTTCACACACCTGTCGGGAGTTTCTTGGGTTCTTCTGTGTTGCAAGTGCTGGCTGGATGCCTGGCTGCAGGTAGTGGGAGACTCTCAGCCGCTCTGTGTTAGTTCCATCTCAGGGTCCTGGGCTAATCATGAGTAATGCCAGGTGCACTCAAGGCAGGCTATAAAAGCCATAGGTAGGAGAGGCCCAGGTGAGCTTCTGCCCAGATCAAAGGACCTGATGCTGGGAGACTGACGGTTGGGGTCTTTCTCCTGCTGCTCTACCTGGGGCTCCAGGCAGCTGAAGGGGAGATTGGGTAGCCCCTGTCGGGTATGTTTTATGTTATGCTTTGTATGCTTGCTGTTTGTTTGTTAATAAAACTGTTTTGGTTCCCCTTCCACCTCCTCATTCCTTTTGTCCTGATATCCTTGGAAAGAACCGCTGTATTTGGCAGCACACACTGCAACAGCCATACGTTGAGGGATTTCGTTCAGCCTGATCAATGAAGCCAAAGTACCGTATTTTTCGCTCTATAAGACGCACCCGACCATAAGATGCACCTAGTTTTAGAGGAGGAGAACAAGAAAAAAAATCTCCCTCTCTGTGCAGCGCCCCTTCAGCGAAGCGGCAGGAGAAACGGGGCCCCTTCTGTTTCTCCTCCCGCTTCGCTGAAGGGGTGCTGTGCAGCTCTCGCTCTCTGCGCAGCGCCTCTCCAGCAAAGCGGGAGGAAAAATGGAAGGGCTCCGTTTCTCCTGCCGCTTTCCTGAAGGGGCGCTGCGGAGAAATGGAAGGGATAGCCGCCCGAAGCCTCCTGAGCGCAGCGGGAGCCTCCCGCTGTCCTCAGGAGGCTTCACGTTGCTTTTGCTGAAGCCAGGAGAGCAAGAGGGATTGGTGAGCACCAATCCCTCTTCCTCTCCTGGCTTCAGCGAAAGCTGTGCAGCCTGCATTCGCTCCATAAGACGCACACACATTTCCCCTTACTTTTTAGGAGGGGGAAAGTGTGTCTTGTAGAGCGAAAAATACGGTAGTTAAAGGGACTTAGACCAAGGTTCCAAGCATGCTTACCTGGAAGAAAGTTCCATTGGTGTGGTAGGGTTTACATTTGAGTTGATGTTTTTGAGGATCAGGCTGTGAAACATTTTACATTCAAGTCATCCAGGCTGATTGTTCTGTCTTAACGTAAATTTCACTGGAATTCTTTTGTGTATTTTCGCTGTTCCAGTTTGCTGAGACGCTCACACCTAGTGCCGGTGGGAACCTTGCCCCAGAATGAGAAAATGAGACCCTTACAAATATTTGCTTCCATCTGTTACTGCAAGAATGTATCCTTGCATTGACTGGGATCCAATTTGCAATTAAAAGGAGTGGGATAGAGGCAAAGTGAGCAGAAGGATATTTGCATTGTTCTAAACTGCCTAGATGTATGAGCTGCGAAGTCCCCAGACGATCTGGAGATAATTCAGCACCTTTCAAGTGTCACATAAAATTTCATGGAGGATGATGCCCAGCATTGTTTATCAGACACTAGCTTCACCTTTTCATCCTACTGGGGGGCATCAAATGCAAAGTTGGATTAAATCTGGCAGATTCCATTATATATGGGAAGGTGAGAACCACAGCTGTAGCACAATTGATTTTCCCAGAGGCATGAGCCAACCCCTAACAGTTTGATACTGACATGATAAATATATTTTCCCAACGGTAAACATTCCTATTTCAGAGAGCTGCTGAGTACTGTTATGTATGGAGATGAGAATTATTTAAATCATATTTATAATGTTGCTTGTAATCAAGCTGATCCAAACAAAGCAGAAAGATGCTGATCTGAGTTCATAATGAAGGGTCAGGAAATCAAAGCAGAAGAGTATCTTGTAGGATTTCAGTCAACCTGTATCATTTAAATCAGGAATGGGAAGAAAGAAGAGCAGAACCTGTTGTTAGATGATTTTGTTTGTTTGTTTGTTTGTTTGTTTGTTTGTTTGTTTGTTTGTTGAGACAGACAGACAGATCCCACCCATCTGGCTGAGTTTCCCCAGCCACTCTGGGCGGCTCCCAACAGAATATTAAAAAGATGATAAAACATCAGACATTAAAAACTTCCCTAAACAGGGCTGATCTCCAAGGATCTCTGATTCTCAATTGTGTAACCATAAGCAGAGGAGGCCTATCCTGTTTCACCACCTGAGGCAAAAGAGAAAAGCTGCCCCCTCCCCGAAGCCTTGCTTACCAGGGTCACATGTCAGCTCCCAGAGAGAACTCAGAGCTCTAATGAGATCTCATGCGAGGGTCACAAGATCTCGCTGGAAGCCACCGCTGCAGCCGCGTAACCCTGGTGGTGGCAGGGGCGGGGTGCCCAAAGGGGCACCTCCCTGTGGGATTTCACCACCAAGGTGGCTACTTGATTCTGCCTCCTGGGCTGGCCAGCCCTGATAATAACATCAACAAACGACCCCCTACCAGAGGCATTTGTTAGGGGGTGGCCCAAGAGGCCAAAGCCCTAGATCTTTCCCACTGGGCACTAGATCTCCTGTCCCTTATCTTCTTTTAAAAATTCTTTTTTTAACTCCTAGAGGAGCCGGGCATCTCACAAAGTACAGTTTTGGTGAGACATCAACAGCTTCCCATCTTACTTTGCCCAGAGGCAGCTGTATATTATCATATGCAAATTTCATGCAAATATGTGCCATGACCTGTGCCTGAGTTGTTTTAGGTGCTAAACAACACCCCTGCCTCACATCTTAAATTATTGTGTTGAAATGAATAAAAGCTTGATCAACAAAGAAAACTAAATCCGTAACTAATTTTTAAAAATATTTATTGGCTGCCTGTAAAGTAGAAGAATAGCAACTCGAGGAAGAACGGAGTCAGAATGCACTGTTTAACCTAAACAATGGGAAATGGATTTATGATCCATATGGACTCTTTCTCTAGATTTGTAATTGAGATTGATCCAGCAAAAAATGATATTTGGAGCAGACTGGACTGCACAATGTTTTTCAAGATGGTGTTGTCTAATTCAATTAGATACTGAAGGTGTAATGCTGGAATTGCAATTCTGGAAGTGCCTCCTCGAGGCATATGATCCAAACTTATCGAGTCTTATCTCCTCAATTTTGCAGCCTCTGTTTGCCCAGATTAGGGCTAAATCCTCCATCTGTTGTATGAAGCAAGTGGTGAGATTATATACATCATTCTCTCCAGCTTCTGTCGGGTAACAAGTCCCTCACTCCTATAAAGGTTCCCATTGGCATGAGCAAGGATTTGTTCCCCAAATGGCTCCTGCTGGATGCTCAACTCCTCGCTCCTATAAGATGATCATGAGCTTTACCCTAAACTACTCAGAGGTCAGATTGTCAAGCCAGTTTGTTGACCCTGCAGTCACCTGATGAGGGCTGGGGGGAAAACATGTTTTCCTGGAACACAATCTGACAGGATTCAGATGCATTTTGTCTCCTCGTCCCTACAGAGCCTTTATCAGGCACAGTTACTAAGTGTAGCCATCACCCTTGGCTTCTGAGATCGCTTGATAGAAATGTATGGGGTGCTTTCTTCCTCTTAGGCATAGCTGGATTGTCAAATCCATTTTGATAGAGGGCTGTAAGAGTAGATAGCAATATGACAGGGACTTGTTGCAAAAGCAATTCAAATGCAGTTGACAAGTGCTAAACCTTTATGTTTTCTAAAAGTAGTTGATTCAGGAGTGGGAGGGAGGAATTCCACTTGAGGATACTTGGCCTCTGGAAATATCGAGTTCACTCCATTTAATTCAAGTGAAAAGCAGAAAACCAAAAAGGCAGGTCGGGATCAATGAGCCACCAACCTCTTGCAGATAAACCTATACAACCCAATGTCCTTAAAACTATGTTTGGGGTATTCACGCCAAATGCTTGCTCCTAGATGCAGTGGTTGTTGTATTCAATGAGATGGGCATGAACCTTCAGCTGACAGAAGCTGTATTTTCAAGTGGCACGTGAATCAGTGCTCAGTGGTACCGCTCCCATTGCTTATTATATATTTATTTATACAGTGGTACCTTGGGTTAGGGACGCGGGTGGCACTGTGGGTTAAACCACAGAGCCTAGGACTTGCCGATCAAAAGGTTGGCGGTTCGAATCCCCGCGACGGGGTGAGCTCCCGTTGCTCTGTCCCAGCTCTTGCCCACCTAGCAGTTCGAAAGCACGTCAAAGTGCAAGTAGATAAATAGGGACCGCTCCAGCGGGAAGGTAAACGGCATTTCCGTGTGCTGCTCTGGTTCGCCAGAAGCTGCTTAGTCATGCTGGCCACATGACCCGGAAGCTGTCTGTGGACAAACGCCGGCTCCCTCAGCCAATAAAGCGAGATGAGCGCCGCAACCCCAGAGTCGGTCACGACTGGACCTAATGGTCAGGGGACCCTTTACCTTTACCTTACCTCGGGTTACATGCGCTTCAGGTTACATACGCTTCAAGTTACAGAAATAGTACCTTAGGTTAAGAACTTTGCTTCAGGATGAGAACAGAAATCGTGCTCCGGCGGCGCGGCGGCAGCAGGAGGCCCCATTAGCTAAAGTGATGCTTCAGGTTAAGAACAGTTTCAGGTTAAGAACAGACCTCCGGAACGAATTAAGTACTTAACCCGGGGTACCACTGTAAAGCTTTTTCGCTATATCTGTATCATAAAATATCAGGACAGTTTCCAATGCTAAAACAGAAGACACAGTTTTAAAAAATTACAATGTAAATGCACATGAAGGCAACTCGCTAATCAAAATACAAAAATTAAAAAGCTGCAAAGTCCTCTTGGCATAAAAAATGGAGCTAGGGCATTTTGAATGATTTGGACATCTAAGAAAGTGCAGAGGTTCTGTGGGGCTTGCTGTGGGTAGGTATAGGATTGCACAGTTTTTGGATTTTTAAAGGATAAAAAGGTAAAGGTAAAGGACCCCTGACAGTTAAATCCATTTGCAAATGACTCTGGGGTTGTGGAGCTCATCTCGCTTTACTGGCCAAGGGAGCCGGCATTTGTCTGCAGACAGTTTTTCCAGGTCACGTGGCCAGCATGACTTTGCCACTTCTGGCAAAACCAGAGCAGCACACGGAAATGCCGTTTACCTTCCCGCCGGAGCAGTACCTATTTATCTACTTGCACTGGTGTGCTTTCGAACTGCTAGGTGGGCAGGAGCTGGGACCGAACAACTGGAGCTCACCCCATTGTGGGGATTCAAACCGCCGAACTTCTGATCAGCAAGCCCTAGGCTCAGTGGTTTATACCACAGTGCCACCTGCATTCCCATTTTTAAGGATAACTTCAGCTAATTGCATCTTTCTGTTGTGTAAAATATTCACAACAGATATTCTAGTCAATCAATAGTTGGATAAATAAATTGCTTTATGAATGCCACTACAATAAAATGATGATGATGATGATGATGATGAGAAGAAGAAGAAGAAGAAGAAGAAGAAGAAGAAGAAGAAGAAGAAGAAGAAGAAGAAGAAGAAGTATGGCTGAGTCCTCACAGAGAGCAAAGCAAAACTGACAGTAACATGATTAGCACGGCCCATAAGGAGTTACCAGCAGCTAGACGGGCACAGAACCCAACTACAAAAAAGTGGGAAATCCTAGTCAACACTATGATTTACGAATTAAAATATTTCTAAAGAAAGTGGAGCTGACTGAATGTACCATCATTTTTAAAATGCAATCCCAGAACTTCATGATGCAAATGCGCAGTTAATCTAGCATAATGTTGCAGCTAATTTGATAACTAAAGCATCATGTTCTTTTGCTATATACAGTGGTACCTCAGGTTACATACACTTCAGGTTACATACGCTTCAGGTTACAGACTCTGCTAACCCAGAAATAGTGCTTCAGGTTAAGAACTTTGCTTCAGGATGAGAACAGAAATCGTGCTCTTGCAGTGCAGCAGCAGCAGGAGGCCCCATTAACTAAAGTGGTGCTTCAGGTTAAGAACAGTTTCAGGTTAAGAACAGACCTCCGGAACGAATTAAGTACTTAACCCGAGGTTCCACCATATGAGGAAAGGAAAACTTTGGAATTCAGAGTAGCCTGGTGAAGATGTAACTTGAATACAGTGTTGGTGGTGTTCTTCCCACTCCAGATTTTTGTTTGGCTAACAGTTCTCAATACCAGTGGTACCTCGGGTTAAGTACTTAATTCGTTCCGGAGGTCCGTTCTATTTCTGGGTTAGCGGAGTCTGTAACCTGAAGCGTATGTAACCTGAAGTATATGTACCCCGAGGTACCACTGTAATAGTGTTTTCGTTCTCTCCCTGTGTAAAGCAATCTCCAATATTTCTTACCCTTATGTATACCTGTTGGTCTAAATCACATCTCTTCCTGCTGCCACCTGGTGGGCATTAGTGGGAACACTTTCTGAACCTCCCTCAATGCCCCCTTTCATTTAGTAGCTCATGTGGAGCTGCTGCACAAACCAATTTGCTCTGCGGTCAGCATTTGCTGACTGAGAGGACCCTGTCAGTCATAACAAGTGTGAACAAATGTTTCTGTTGGTGCATGGGCTGCAAAGGTGTGCTTAATGACCCAGCTGGGTTTCGTCTCTGTATTCCCGAGGTTGTGCTGTGGATTACAGTAATGTGCAGTAATTGAATTTAGCAATGCCATTATAAACTGACTGACTGTAGAAAGAAAGAAAGAAAGAAAGAAAGAAAGAAAGAAAGAAAGAAAGAGAAAGAAAGAAAGAAAGAAAGAAATGTCAAGGCTGCCAAATCATCAGGTCCTGGTCACTGACCCGGAAGTTTCACATAAATTCCACAGGCCAAAAGCAACCCAAATGCAACATGAAGAATCTGATCTAGGTGTGATAACGCACTTTTTCAGATCCTAGAACACTGTGTTCTGAGAACCCATCTGGAAATGCCCACCATGGGATTATTGCTGAACGCAGCTTCCCAGTGGAGAACCCACCCTTTTGTGTTGTGGTGTTTAGATGGATCACTCACAAAACTGTCGGTGTCGTTGCACAGTGAGTTGCCCCTTGCTGCTGGCAGGCAGAAAACCAATAGCAACTCAGAGTGTTCAGATGCTGTGCGCCATGCAGAACAGGTGACTCTACGTATCACAAAGGACCAAAGTCGCAAACAGGCCCCTAGTAGCCTCAGGGCAATTTCAGGCCCTCTCCTGAATTTCAGTTCCAATTACCGTATCACAGAAAAGTAACACACTAGTCTTTATTTGGAAATGGGTACAAAGCAGTGTTCTGCCCAATTAATAAGTAAGAAGGTAACCTTTCTCTGCTCTGGCCATTTTAGGGCAGTGGCACTGGGATAACAAACAATCAATAAACTTCACAGTTAATAGCAATGAATGAGGCTCCCATATTTCGATTCTTCCATAGGAAAATAGGAAGCTGCCTTATATGGAGCCGGGCCATTGATCCATCTAGCTTAGCATTGTCTACACCAACTGGCAGCAGTTCACCAGGATTTCAGGAGGAGACTCTCTGGAGATGCCTGGGTTTGGGCCTTGCAAGGTTTAATACCTGCAAGGCAGGTGCTCTACCACTGAGCTATGGCCCTGCTTATTCTGTACCACCAGCACCACTACCCCGGACATCTGTAGGCCCCTTATCGCCAGGGCCAGGGCCTTCTCAGTGATGGCTCCGACCTGGTGGAATGCTCTGTCCCATGAGACCAGGGCCCTGCAGGATTTAACTTCCTTCCACAGGGCCTGTAAGACAGAGCTATTCTGCCTGGCTTTCAATTTGAACTTAGCCTGATCTTTCATTCCCTTCCTTCCCTCCCCTTCCCCTTTTTATGAAGATTACCCGCTCTGGATCTCACAGCTAATTCTCCCCTAGTCTCCTCACTGGCCCAAATAGGACTACCGGTAATTTAGCCAGCCAGCCCTGGTGATCACCTAATGTTTATTGCATGGATTTCCCCTCTAAATTGATTTTTGAATTCTGAATTTATTGTTATTCACATTTTATACTGTATTTTATGCAGTTTTTGTGTTGCATCAATTAAGTGTTTTAAATTTGTTGTTAGCCACCCTGAGCCCAGTTTTCTAAACCGGGAAGGGCAGGGTATAAATAAAAAAATATGTATTATTTATATGTATTTATCACACCTTTTTCTTCTTCTTAAGGCCTAATATTCATTTCATTCGACTTATTCCATATATTGCAGCTGGGAAGAGGGGAACCAGGAGCCCTTGTCATGGCAACAGCACGCTCATGGCAGGGTCATCACTGCCATGGGTGTAACTTGCCATCTAGCTTGAGCCTGTCAAAGCTTTGAGGAGGTGAGAAATGATGGGAATTGGTAAGAGGATATATTAATCATATTTAATCCTCTAAAGACCAATGTGTGGGGGTTAGCAACAAAGGAAAACAGCTGGTGCCTAGTTTAAAAAACATAGGGCTGGCACACAGAGAGCCCCAGTAGCAGAGCAGTGAGTCCCATTATTAGGCAGATTAAGGGACGCTATTAAATCTTATTTATTCCTTTTACCCCTTTTTCAATCAATCAGACCACAGACTGCAGAGTAAGTTTAAATGCTTTACTTACAGTTTCTAGGTCTCAGGCATGAACTTTCCTTTATGCAGCAGCAATAAAATAAGGCAGGTAAAATATTCTTAGTAGAAATTCAGCAAACTTAGCTTCAGAGATGTGTCTGAGATGTGAGAGGCACATCTGCCTCCATTTCTTGCAGCTTAACCTCCTCCTCCCAGATTCAAACAAAGTTCGCTTTTTATAACCTATGTTGAAGTGTCTAGTTTAATTCACTTAATGAGTCATTATAATACGCATTTCCTTTCAGCTACCCTGAGTTATTTTTAATAATAAATGTGAACCACAATCTTGCACTTTTAAATGTGCCACTTTAGTTAATACAAATCCTCCCTTGCAATTCCTTCTAAACTGTGAGGAGGGGTTCTATACACACACACACACACACACACACACACACACACACACACACACTTTTCCTGGCTTTTCCTCCCTTGCTTATTTAAAGGAACAAAAGTGATGAAAAAGTGTATAAGAAAACATGTGTGTATGGATGTGTTTGTGAATGGGGCCTGGATGCATAAATAGACAGATATGCGTGGAAAGGGTGTGGACATGTGGCTGTGACTTTGTCCCCCATCCCGCTCTGGTTTATGGCTTCCAGACGATCGCCCATGAGGGAATGTGGCTTTCAGGCCAAAAAAGTTCCCTGCCTGCCTTAGTGGGATGCACGCCCTTGTTGTAAAACAAACCAGTGCCGTATCAATTTTTAAATCCCATTTAGCCGCACAGACTCTGTTTGCTAGTGTATTGTGACTAGTTTTGTCCAAGGCTTGTCACTGTAAGTTTGATGCTGCCAACCTGATGGGGCTTTGAGCTCCATGGGGCAAAAGCTCCTGATACTGAAAATGAAGAAAGGGAGCAGATGTGATGCTGTGAATAATACTAATAATAATCAGCTAAAGCTTTTTGTGTATATTTATACATTGCAAAACTTCTCCACTGCTGGTAAGAAAAAGAGGCCATGCTAGGACATCCATTTTTCAGCAGAATTTCCCACTGATTTTATGAAACACTCAAATATTCATGACACCTGTTAAGTCGTGGGTTGACATAGCAGCCGGCACAGCGATCTCTTCAAGTAGCTCTTTATTATGGTAAGCTGGAATAGAACTGACAGTGAACAGCTCAGCCGGCCTGTATTTATAGGCAGCCGGCTGTCACATTGTAACCACAACAGCCCAGAGTTCCCGCCTAAAATAACTGCCGCGGACCTGAGTGAAAACTATCTACAGACCTGAGTGAAAACTATATACAGTATCCCCCTGTTGGCCCAGGGTGAAACTACACTACATAACACCCCTCCCCACCGAGATAAGGCGTTAGTTACAATCGTAATGGTTTCCTTATATACAGCACTACGCGTAATGGTTCAATCAGGCACAAAAGCATATCGGTTACATTTCCCATACTTAGACCAACAGTGATACCTGTCCAACAACATAGTCCTTTAAATGAGTTGGGCGCTTGGAAACTCTGCCAGACCGCCGGGGACTGGTAGCCAAGTCCGGAGGGCCACACAGTTCTCGCTGAGGCTGTGGTGCGACCCTAGGTGGCGTTGGAACCAACTCCCCTGGATCCGCTGCTGTGAGTGGAGCCTCCGCAAGTGGAGTGGTCTGAGTCTGTTCTGAGACGGCTTGGTTCGGCTCCACGCTGGCAGTTTGCGAGGGAGGTGTAGGTGGGGCCTCGCCATCTGTACGTGTCTCTTCTGGAGCCGCAAGCGCAGTTGGGGGCACCTCGGTAGTGTCCAAGTCCCCAACCCTGCGCCTAAGTTGGTCTATGTGCCGTCGCCACAAGCGCCCGTCTTCGAGTGCCACCTGGTACGAGCGAGGTCCAGTGACTCCCACTACTGTGGCTGGCACCCAAGGGATGTCCCCCACATAGTTCCGGGCAAAGACCTGGTTTCCTGGGACAAATGACCGTGGTGCGTTGGCACAGCCTGGGGGTTCAGCCACGGCAAAGTCTGGGTGTAGCCGGTCGAGCGGTGACCTGAGGCGGCGGCCCATAAGCAGTTCCGCAGGACTCCTCCCTGTGGCCGCATGAGGGGTGATGTGTTGCGCGAACAAGTATTCGGCGACCCGCTCATGCCAGTCTCCCCGGTCCAGGCGCGCCAGTGCCTCTTTTGTCGAGCGCACCATTCTTTCCGCTTGCCCGTTGCTGGATGGATGAAAGGGTGCCGTTAGGGCATGGCGGATGCCCAGTCCCAAAAGATACCGCTCAAACGTGCCTGATGTGAACTGCGGTCCGTTGTCAGAGACAAGGACATCAGGACACCCATGCGTTGCAAACAGGCCTCGCAGCACCCGGATGACAGCTTCGGTAGTGGTGGAGGGCATCAGGGCGACCTCCAGCCATTTGGAATAGGCGTCCACCACTACCATAAAGGTCCGGCCGTGAAAGGGGCCAGCCAGATCGATGTGCACCCTCGACCAGGGTGTCTTTGGCGTCTCCCACGTGTATCCCTTAGCTGCCGGTGGTGCAGGCCTCGACTCCTGGCACGCTTGACAGGCGGACACCCAGGCAGTGATGGCATCGTCCATATTAGGCCACCAGACGTAACACCGAGCCAACGCCTTCATTTTGACAATTCCCGGGTGGCCAACGTGCAGAGCCTCCAGGACGCGCTGACAGAGTCCCTGGGGAATCACGACGCGGTCTCCCCACAGCAGACAGCCGCGATGAGCTGAGAGTTCATGTTGTCTGGTTGCGAAGGGCTGGAACTCCGATGCAAAGGGCCCTTGTGGCCACCCCCTCCACACCCAGTTGAGCACCCGGCTGATGGTGCGATCCAGGGCAGATGCGGAGGCCACAGTGGCAGCCGACACAGGCGCTGCCGGAAGATCCTCAATCAGAAGGAGCGATGAAGCTGGAGCCGGGTCTTCCACAAATGCTGGAAGAGGGCAACGGCTGAGGGCGTCGGCATGGCCCATCGATTTCCCCGGGCGGTGGATGAGCCGGTAGTGGTAGGCAGCCAGGAAAACAGTCCATCGCAGCATGCGTGGTGAGAGGACCGGTGGAGTTGGACGATCACCGGCGAGGAGGCCCAGGAGTGGCTTGTGGTCAGTGATGAGGTCAAAAGTCCTGCCATAGAGGTATTCATGAAACCTCTTCACTCCAGCCACAAGTGCCAATGCCTCCTTGTCGAGCTGGCTGTAATTCCGTTCCATCGGAGATAGTGTCCTGGAAAAGTAGGCGAGCGGTGCTTCTCTTCCATCTGGAAAACGGTGACTAAGGACAGCCCCGATGCCAAAAGGTGAGGCGTCGCAGGCAAGGACCAGCGGCCTGGATTCACTGTACTGTACCAGCACACTGTCCGAAGAAAGGAGAGCCTTGACCGCGTTGAAAGCCGCCGTCTCCCGATGACCCCAGGCCCAAGGCGTCTTAGTGCTAAGGAGTCGGTGAAGAGGCTCAGCCACTGTGGCTTTGTGGGGCAGGAACATGTTATAAAAGTTCAGCAGCCCCAGGAACGCCTGCAACTCCGTTTTGTTCTTTGGAGTGGGGGCCTGCTGGATAGCGCGGATCTTGGATGTGGTTGGATGAAGACCGGAGGCATCGATAAGATAGCCCAGGAACTCTACCTGTGGAACGGCGATCTGGCACTTCTCCCTTTTTACCTTGAGCCCGGCCTCCTGGAACCTGGTCAGCACGGCACGGAGGCGCTCGAACAGCTGCTGGTGTGAGTCTGCAGACACCAAGACGTCATCAAAATATGGTACCACGCCCGGAAGCCCTTGCAGGAGACGCTCCATAAGGCCTTGGAAGATGCCAGGAGCCACACTCACCCCGAACTGCAACCGGCGGCAACGGAATGCCCCCCGGTGGGTGACGATCGTCTGGGCTTCAGCAGTGGCATCATCGACTGGCAGTTGTTGATAGGCTTGGGCAAGGTCCAGCTTAGCGAAGACCTTACCCTCACCCAGGGAATGCAGCAGGTGTTGGACAACAGGAACCGGATAAGCGTGCTGCTGAAGTGCCTTGTTGATCGTGCACTTGTAGTCAGCGCAGATTCTCACCGACCCATCTGGCTTGACAGGCGTGACGATGGGGGTTTCCCACTTTGCGTGGTCAACCGGCTCCAAAACTCCTTGGGCGATCAGTTTGTCCAGTTGTTCGTCCACCTTAGCCTTGAGAGCAAAGGGAACCCGGCGTGGCTTTAGCTTGATGGGGGCGACTTGTGGATCCAGGCTAAAGGAGATGGGCGTACCTGTATATTGGCCCAAGGTGCCGTCAAAAACCTCGGCAAAGTCTTTGACCAGACCCTCAGTCTCTGCGTTAGAGATGCAGTTGATGCCGGTGACTTCCAGGCCGAGGGCATCAAACCAGTCTAGCCCTAGGAGGCTTGGCCGCTGACCTTCGACCACCACCAACCGGAGCAGGCCCGAAAAATCCTTGAAGGCGATCCGGAACCGGCCAACGCCTACCACGGGAACGTCGTTTCCCTGGTAGTCTCTCAGGTGTACGCGGTGAGAGTCGAGTTGCCTTTTGGACACTCTGGGTACCAGTCTTTTGATGGTGCTCCATGACACGATGGACAGGGCAGACCCGGTGTCGATCTCCATGTCACATGGAGCTCCTTCAATGAGCACCGTGACGTTCAGCTTGCGTCTCGTAGGCGAGTCGGTTTGGCCAATCGTGGTTCCAGACGGGCAGCGGCAGTTGGTGAGAGCGAAACAACTTTCCTTGGCAGACTGGAGTGAAGACTTGGACTTGCGAGTCGATGAAGGGGGGGTGTCAGACGGAGCCGATCGGCAGACCTTAGCGATGTGGCCCCTTCTGGAACACCTCCTACAGATGGCGTCTCTGAATCGACACTTGGCACGGGAATGGTTGCCTCCGCAGCCAGCACATTCCGGTTGGCCCTTGGACTTCTGTTGGAACTTCCTGCGCTCCCGCTTTGTCTGGTGCACATCATCGTCTTCACTGGAGGATGCCTCCTCACTGCTGGCCTCTTCATGATGCACCGGAACGGGCTCCCTAGCAAGACGCAGGCTGCTGGACTTGCGGATCTCCTGAGCGGAGCGTTCAGCAGCTTCTGAGGCCACAGCCTCCTCAATGGCTTTCTGTAGCATGAGGTCTGGCTTGGCTAGGAGACGCCGTTGCAGATGGATGTCCCGGACCCCGCAGACGATTCGATCCATCAGGGCATCGTCTAAGTCTCGGAACTCACAGTGCATTGCAGCCTGTCGCAGGGCGGTGGTGTAGTTGTTGATTGACTCCCCCTCTGCCTGGTTCCTGTGGTAGAACGCATGGCGGGCAGCAATCTTGGACGGCTTTGGTGCGTAGTGGTTGCGGAGCTTCTCTTGGATCGTGTCCCATGGTGATGCCTGGACTGCTTCAGGCGCAACCAACGCTCGGGCCGTCTCAAACACCTCAGGCCCACAGAGGCTGAGGAATAGGCCCCGCTTCCGATCCTGTGATACTGCTGTCAGTTCGTTGGCTTGGAGGTAGCAGTCGAACCGAGCGAGGTAGGAGTCCCATGATTCAGAGGCTGGCGCAAACGGCGGTAGAGGCACAAGTGAAGCCATGATTCCGATGCCGGCGTGAAGGGCGATGGATGGAACACAGTGCTCTAGCCAGAACAGTCAGCTCTGAACTGGTTCTGCCCAGTGATTTCGCTCAGTGATTTCGCTCTGTGATTCAGCTCAGTGATTCAGCTCAGTTCAGAGGCTGGCCGCATCTGGCTGTGCTCTGATGTCCATCTATCCCATCCTCGTCGCCAGTGTTAAGTCGTGGGTTGACATAGCAGCCGGCACAGCGATCTCTTCAAGTAGCTCTTTATTATGGTAAGCTGGAATAGAACTGACAGTGAACAGCTCAGCCGGCCTGTATTTATAGGCAGCCGGCTGTCACATTGTAACCACAACAGCCCAGAGTTCCCGCCTAAAATAACTGCCGCGGACCTGAGTGAAAACTATCTACAGACCTGAGTGAAAACTATATACAGTATCCCCCTGTTGGCCCAGGGTGAAACTACACTACATAACACCATATGGCTCTGAAATGTACTTGGGCTTTATTATAAGCACAATGGCAGAATGAATGGCGCATTTCAAGAGGGACCCAGTTGGTGCGTAACACCAATACTCAGGAAGGCAACCTGAAGCTGGATTTACAAACCGGGGACTCTTTGCATCTACTGTAAAATGCAAACATAGAACCATAGAACTGTAGAGTTGGAAGGGACCCCGAGGGTCATCTAGTCCAACTCCCTGCAGAGATCTCAGCTGAAGCATCCACGACAGATGGCCGTCCAACCTCTGCTTCCAAACCTCCAAGGAAGGTTTCACAATTTCGGTCTGCAGAATAAGCAACCTTTTGCTGTTTGGGGGTGTGAAAGACCGTTGTGTGTTGAGCCAGTCCCCCTCCCCACTTTAGTTTCCGGAGCCCTTCTTTCGTAGCTCAAGAAATACGCTTCTCGTCGTGATTTATTTTTATTAAATATGTATAACATTTGCCGCTTGCTTTCCTTCTCTTCTGTCCTGAAGAACAATTCCGCAAGGCAGGTCAGGAACACAAGCAGACCCCTGGCAGATCAAACGAAAGTGCCATCTAGTTCAGCATCCTGTTTTCCATAGCAGCAGCAGTGACCAACAGGGTGGGACTGAGGGGGCTGGACCCTCATGATAACCACCAGCCACTCCAATGTTGAGAGGCAGCTTTGCCCTGCCCCACCCAAAGATACCACACAGTGGCCAACCAGATGCCTTCAGCAAGTCAATTGATTAATTAATTAATTAATTAATTATTACCCGCCCATCTGGCTGGGCTTCCCCAGCCACTCTGGGCGGCTTCCAACAAAATATTAAAATACAGTAATGCATCAAACATTAAACGCTTCCCTAAGCAGGGCTGCCTTCAGATGTTTTCTAAAAGTCCGGTAGTTGTTGTTCTCTTTGACATCTGGAGGGAGGGCATTCCACAGGGAGGGCGTCACTACCGAGAAGGCCCTCTGTCTGGTTCCCTGTAACTTGGGGAACTGCCAGAAGGCCCTTGGCGCTGGATCTCAGTGTCCGGGTAGAACGATGGGGGTGGAGACGCTCCTTCAGATATACTGGACCAAGGCCGATCTTGAAAGCAGATCTTGAAAGCAATAGCCTCTCTCTTCATAGCTTTCCAGAAACCAGCATTCAGTGACCAGTTATTACCTCTGAACCCGGATATTGTATATAGCCTCATAACTCAGAAGCACTGATAGATCTCTCCCTCAGGATTTTTAAAAAATCTAGATACCCCTTTTCTAAAGCCATCTAAAGCTAGTGGCCACGATCTAGACACCAACCCCAGAAAAGGAGTGTTTTTATTAGAAGGCAGTAACTGGCAAAATTGCAGTCAGGTTGCTGAAAGCTATCCCAGAGGGGATATGGGAGAAGAAGTGAAGCCACAATGAGCCTAAGGCTGTGTTGTAGCAGCAGCAGCAGCATCATCATCCAGGCAGAAATAGAGAAAAAAGAGGTAGAGCATGGATGGATGAAGAGGCAGGGAGAGAATGTGGGAAGGAGGAAGGAAAGGGGTTTTACCTGTCATTGTGTCTGCTGAGATGCATGGAGAAATGGGAGGTAGAATGATCCCCAACAGCAGTGTAAATCAAAAGGGAGGCATAGCGAGTACTTCCAGGTCATGGTAGAGCTTTTCTCAGGCAGCATCACAGGAGGCAGAGGGGCAAGGGCAGTAACAGCTCAGGGACTTTTGGGTGCAAATCTTGGAGAATATGGCTACTGACATGACCACTCTCCAAAGAGCACATTTTCTTCAGGGGTTCAGAAGCATCTGATATTAGAAAACGAAAAACACAGGTGTCTTCTGACGGGTGTTTTCCAGGGGAACAAAAATGGTGGAAGTGCCCAAGCTATTTCCTGAAAAGATGACCTTTGGCAGACTTGGACATGGGTGGAAAGCCACACAAACGAACGCAAGGCTTTTTGTATAAGCACTTAATGGGTGACAGGGTGTTCTCTTTGCTTTAGGACGCAGGGAATTTTGACTTTTGTGCATATAAGAATTCCAAGGCAATTAGGGTTCGGATATGTCTTTCATCGTGGCAACAGAGGGTGGCAATCAATTCTAGCACAGTTGGGCAGCAACAGAGGAGATGGAGACTGAGACAAAATGGAGGTATGGGTACATAATGGAGGCAGTCTGGAAGCATAAGAGCAAATGGAGCACTGGACCATGTACTGTTTCTGGTGGGGGGTTAGTGCCTTGAGTCTTTCCCTCCCATCATACTTCACATGGTTTCCAGAAAACCCCTATAATGCTGGATGATTCAGCACACTAATATGACGACTGTGGCCGTTTTTGTGCTGGTTCTGGATGTTTTGGTGGTTTACCGGTAATTTTTATTTTTATTTGGTAACTTTAAACCTTTTCATGTTATTCCCCTCACACCTGAATATTATTATTAAAGGTGGGATTAAAATTTTGTAAATAGATGAATAAGTAATCTTGCTATAAACCCATAGATATTACAGTTTACAGTCTCATTTCCCAGGTGGGGCACCAAGGATGGGAATTGGTGTTTTCCCCATCCTCACCTAATGACAGCAAGCATGGCAGCTAAGGCTTCACCACAGTTCTCATAAACTGAACTCTACCTTGCCATTCTGGCAAATATCGGGTGGCAGAATTTATGTTGAATCTTATTGTGTGTCTTTGGTTCAATAGCTCACACACGTAACAGCGGGTTTCTCATAAAAACAGATGCTTTGAAGTAACTTGCTTCAGCTTTTCAAGATCTGTTGTCCACAGTGAGAACGTGGACCATATTTTCACACACGCACGAACACATACACCCCAAAAGTGTGCTATGGGTGGGGCAGGATTCAGCAGCACTAAACAGAGAAGCACTTGTTTCCTATCTTAACTTGCTTTCTTTGTTTCAGATTTAAAGCATTCATCTAGCAAATTGCACCCAAAGTTTTCCGGAGAGGCAGTATTCATATCTTTTGGAAAGAAAAATAATGTTCACCCTCTTGGCTGTGATGAGACTGTTTTTCTGTTTGCTGTTCACGTTCCACTTACAAGTGATGAGAAGGCAGGAGGGCATTTGGCTCCCTTTATAATACTCAGCAGTACTATGTTATGCGTCCCTTGAGATAAGAGGCAAATGATTTTCCTCTGGACTCTTTTACAGTTCTTTGCATTGGGAGAAGAAATGGTATTGGCTAATGCTGGCAGTAACACAGGGGGGTGAAGATATGTATTCCTTAGGTTTCCAGCTGAGTTGCCCAGAGCACTGTACAGTAGCAGAACAGACACTTAAAATAACATCCACCAAACAAAAATATAACTCGCAGTTCACAGCCCATACCCAAACAAAGAAAACAGTTTGGTGTTTAAAATCTTGAATAATGCAATCCATTTGCTGTTGGTGGCAAGGGGAAAAATGGGATATAAAAGGAGAATTCCCTGGATGCCAGAATCCAGGTTTCAGGCAAGTACTGTTTGGTGAGAGAACCCCAGCAGAGATGAAAAATTAAAAAAAATGTGCAGCATATTAAAAAGGTCAAGGACACTGGACAGTTAAGTCCAATCAAAGGAGACTAGGAGGTGCATCTTGCTTTCAGGCCAAGGGAGCCGGCGTTTGCCGTCTGACAGCTTTCCAGGTCATGTGGCCAGCATGACTAAACCGCTTCTGGTGCAACGGGACACCATGACGAGTGCCAGAGCGCACGGAAATGCTATTTACCTTGCACTGGTATGCTTTTGAACTGCTAGGTTGGCAGGAGTTGTGACAGAACAACAGGAGCTCACCCCATTGCATGGATTCGAACAGCCGACCTTCCAATCAGGAACCCCAAAAGGCTCAGTGCTTTAGACCACAGCTCCACTTGTGTCCCTGCAGAAAAGTAAAGCATGGAAAAGAAGGGTTAAATCTCCCCTCTCCACTTCCTGTGGTTCCAGCAAAAATTGGGGACCCTATACATATCTCTCTTGACATGGCTGAAAAGCCACACAATTACCGGTAATGTAGTGTGTAATTAAGCCCTAAATTAGCAGAGCTGACGGTTTCAGATAACATAACCATGAGGGAAGGAGGGAGGGAGATTTATCAGTCTGTTATATCTAGAAAAGCAATGACAAACCTAGAAAGCATCTTAAAAAGCAGAGAACATCACCTTGCCAACAAAGGTCCGTATAGTTAAAGCTATGGTTTTCCCAGTAGTGATGTATGGAAGTGAGAGCTGGACCATAAATAAGGCTGTTCGCCGAAGAATTGATGCTTTTCAATTATGGTGCTGGAGGAGACTCTTGAGAGTCCCATGGAGTGCAAGAAGATCAAACCTATCCATTCTTAAGGAAATCAGCCCTGAGTGCTCACTGGAAGGACAGATCCTTAAGCTGAGGCTCCAATACTTTGGCCACCTCATGAGAAGAGAAGACTCCCTGGAGAAGACACATGCTGGGAAAGATGGAGGGCACAGGGAGAAGGGGGCGACAGAGGACGAGATGGTTGGACAGTGTTCTTGAAGCTACCTGCATGAGTTTGACCAAACTGCAGGAGGCAGTGGAAGACAGGAGTGCCTGGCGCGCTCTGGTCCATGGGGTCACGAAGAGTCGGACACGACTAAACAACTAAACAACAAATATCTAGGAAGCAAACTCCCTTTCAGAAACACTAGCACCCAGTGGCGGAGCTTCATGCTCTAGCACCGGGGGTGGAGAGGAGGCGGGGGTGGGGCACACGGCCCGCAGGGGCGGGGCTGCCACTTGCGGGGGCGGGGCGCCCAGCACGGGCGTGGGGTAGCCACAATGGCACCCGGGGGTTCGCACTGCCGGGGCCAGGGCGCTCCCCCCGCACTCCTCTTCCTCCTGCATCATCATCCAAAACGTAGCACTGCATTCCTTAACCAGATATTCTCCAGATATTTTGGATAATGACTCCCATCATCCCTGATCACTGGTCATTCTGACTGTGGCTGAAGGGAGGAGTTGTCCAAAACATCTGAAGGGCACCAGGCTGGGGAAACCTAAGCTAGTATGTGTGACAGTTTCTGCAGGAACCCAAGAAGATGCCTTAGGCTAAGCCAGACTAGCTCAGTATTGTCTCCCCTGGTAGCCAGTGGTTGCCCAAGGCTTTTTCAGAGAGGGCTCTTTCTTACTCCTACCTGGAAGTCTAGAACCGAACCTGAGATCTTCTGCATGCCAAGCAGGTGCCTGGCCACTGAGCTACAGTCCTTCCACTTAGTAGGCAATTCCTAGGCTTCTCTCCCAGTATGCTTTGTATGATGGTTTAGAAACGAGTCAGCAATTCAGATGTCCAATACTAATGTCATCCAGATGGAGACAAACACAATGAGCATAAATTATAGGTCAAACGAAAATTCAATATCATTGAAAGGTTTGCCATCTTATACACATGGGCCCATAGCAATTATGTTGTCTGCATGGTAAAAATACCCTAATGGTTGCAAAATGTTCTTTGGATTAATTGGCCTTGGCAGCTTATACACTCACATGATTTTTTTTATATTTTTGCCCATCCTGACAATCATTCCGTGCTCCAGGCAGTCCTTGCCTGAGCTGTCTGTCTCTATAAGCATCACATTATTCTGGCTTTTTGAACATCAGAGAGCAGCACTTTGCCTCTCAGCATCCAGTAAGGTTTAATCTTGTCTTTATTTATGTGCCATTGTAGAGTGAAGCAGCTCCATTCTTGGGGAGGAAGGATTAAGTGGTAAAAAGCGCCATTGTGGAGGAGGTAGCGTTAACAGCAAGGGATCCATTTGCATGGTACGCACGTAAGGCTGCCATGCTATCCACACACACTGACACTACATTTAGGACAGCAGCAACACAATGCCAGGGAGGGCATCTAAGTACAGTGATCTCTGTAGAATTTGGTCGGGAGAGGAGGGAGTTCAAAGGAAAAGGGGGGGAAAGCACAGATGTGAATGTGAAGATGCAGAGGAGCATAATGAGCGTAAGAGAACTACAACCTGACAATTGTTTTCCGCCAGGCTCTTTCAGGTTAGGGAAGTAAACACACTTCACTAATGTTTACGGGGCTTAATCCAATTCCAAGTGAAGCAAATGGTGAAACTGCCAGTCACTTTCGGCCTGCCCTAGATACGAAAAGCATTTGCAGATAAGATCCATGGCTAAAGCAGACGGTCAGAGGCATGGGACAAACACGCGCCAGGGACCGAAAGAAATCTCACAGTCTCCAAAACGTTGTGCTTCAAGTCCAAACTGAACATGCCTTGTCAACAGTGATCATTTGGAGATCCTCTGTGTTCCCAACACACCTGCTCCAGGAGCTATTGGGGGGTTTCAACTACAATGATAAACCTCTTTAAAATGGCTATTAAAGGTCTCTCCTTACAGAAGGAATGAAAACCCTAATGCAGGAGGGAAAAGGTGCATACATAGATTACAGTTTTCTGAGCTGTTTTAGCAGGATGTTAGATCACTTGTCTGGTTTTTGTACATTTTGGTGCTGGTTAT
Source organism: Podarcis muralis (assembly GCF_964188315.1). Classification (NCBI taxonomy): domain Eukaryota; kingdom Metazoa; phylum Chordata; class Lepidosauria; order Squamata; family Lacertidae; genus Podarcis; species Podarcis muralis. The sequence continues at coordinate 95,109,770 of NC_135656.1, forward strand.
TCATTTGTTTGGCATTTACACACACACACACACACACACACTTTTTTCCACACACTGTCAAAAAGCAAGTGAAAACATATTTCTAAAAGCACAGCATCCCAAAGAAAACTGCTAGAAAAAACTAATACTACTTTTTTTTATAAAAAAAGACACAATTGTACCGATAGTATAAAAAACCCTAATACTAACTAAAGCATAAATTTTTAAAAGCCAGAAGCATTGTCATGCCAGTATTCCTTTTACGGTGCTCCTCAAAGATACAAGTTTAGAGTGAGAGCAAGGGGGGAGAGAGTATATTTGTTTGTAGACACAGGTGCCAACTTGAATAAAATATTGGGGGGCCCAGGTCCAACTTGGCTCCAGCATTTCTTTAAAGGTGCAGCCCGCGAAGAGCTTTCCCATTGGTCACTCTCTGCTGGAAAGGCCTTGCTTAGGGCAGCTCTGGACATTACAGCCTCCAGCAAAAAAGCGAGCACGGTGCAAATTATTCATGTTCCTGCTTTTTGAAGCTTGCTGCATCACTTAGAAAGGAGCTGCCTTCACTGTGCCCACAGGCAGATTATACAGGCTTGGGATACACGTTAAGAAAAGGCCTTGTGTTTAGCCCATGCCTAGAAAGCAGAGATCCAAGCAGTTTTGCCCTTGCCCCCAATGCTTCCCTGGAAACCCACTCTTTAGCAATAAATTGGAACGTCAGTTCTAGAAAATCCAAGTGGTGTTTTCTAAAGTTCAGCAGTAAAGATCAGGTTTCCTCGGGAGGGGACAGGGGCAAGTCTGGATGAGCCCCAGAAGGTGAGTTTCCATTGTCTTTCTCAAGGTGGGAGATGGGAGCAAGTCAACAATAACTTACAAGGTGTCAGTGAAGTCGACTATTTATTCAAAGAAACAAAACAGCTCAGGCCTAGTGATCACAGCAACGTTTCCCAGTGGGTCTTGCCCCAGTTGCGAGGACTGCGAGCCTTCCCCCGTGCTCTAAGGCTCCCCCCCCCCAAGGTCCTTCCCTAGCAACTTGAAGCTCTTTCGTCTTGTCTCTCTTCGCTCCGTCCTCTTCGGGTTCTGGAAGACCAGGAAGGAGGGGAGCTGGTCACAGCAGGAGGCGGAAACTCCCTGGCTACTTTTTGAAATATGGCAACCCTACCCTGCTCTCCACCAGCCTCCGCTTCTGCCTCTGATCCTGGACTACTCTCTGCCACAGCCTCTTCCTGCTCACTAAACCCTGTTGCCTCTTCAGCTTCCAACACCTCCTCCCCCTAGTCTGCTCTCTCTTCTGCCTCTGACCCATTGTCCCACCACCAATCCCCTGGCTCTGAGCCTTATTCCCTCGGCTGGTGCCTCCTACCACTCTTCTGCATCCAGCCAGTCCGTGACAGTCCTTGCCTAGAAAAGATAAGTATTGGAAACAGGACGGACAGTCTTCAAATAACAATAACTTGCTCTATGCAAGCAGCAAGCGTTGCCTGCCCATCCGCAGCCTGTTGAGAGCTTTCTGAGTGTTGACATTCACTTTCTCCTCTCCGATATCACCTAGACAACCTGCGTCTCTGCCTGGGATTCGACACTCACTTTCACTACCCATAGAAGGCCTGTAATCTGACCGGTGCATTTATAGGCACATGAAAGTATGTCATTAAATTGTTCCAGCAGAGTTGTAGAAACAGATTATGAATTAATCGCAAAATCATTAGTGGCACTGAGATATCTGTTTAATTGTGCTGATTAGCTCTCCATACCTCCCGAGTCCCAGCTTTGCAATGTACACTGTGCTTGCAGCGTGCTTTGTTCTTTCCCTTCAGCAACATCGGTGTCTGCTTACTCCGAACCGCTGCGGCAACCTATTCCTGCTGTGCTCTTGGACAAACTCCTTATTAATTAGCTCCATGCCTAAAGAGTCACTTACATTATCTTTCGATTCGTCATCAGGCAGATGGTGGCCAAGTGCTTGCCTTAATCGTTTTCTGAATGACTTGTCGGGAAGCGATAAAAGGGCCGTGCAGTTCAGGAGTTTAAGATACCTTGACTTCAGCCCTTTAAAGCCACGGGTTGTCTAAGTGGACCTCTGGCAGAAACCCACAGGGTCTCCCCACTCCTGCCCCGCTCTGAAATTAGGCTTGGAAGACACCCAGCTGTAACCCTTTGAAAATGTCCCTGCTTGCTGCAGTTAGGCTTAGAAAAGCTTTCCGTTGCCTCCAATAGAATATTCCTTTCAAATCTAATTGTTATAGGTGATCATAGTAATCCTGGAGATGCAGCTGGGAGCGGGGGCGGGGAAAAGATGAATGCTTGATCCCTAGCTGCACTCTCCAGGAAGATCAACCCACAGAGAGAGACACAATTGGGGGGGGGGTGCCTATTTCTCAGTAGGCATGGCTAGGATTGCACTGCAAATCGATGTTCTCTTAAATGTTCTTAAGTGAAATAAGGGACAGGGGGATGTGATGACCATAACTGACTTCAGAACTCTGTGCAGGACGGACTATGGCAGAGCAAATGATGACAGCATGCAAGTGAAGGAAAGTTGGGGTCGGGGGATATAGAAAGTGTTTTGGGTGTTATAAAGGGACAATTGCAATGCAATGCACAATTCTGAGCTTTCCCCATGCATAGCTGCTCATCTATAACTTCCGTTAGCACTATGTGTGAGATTGCAGCCGTGATGGTTACTATATTTTATCGATATTAAACATTTTATTCAATTTTCATTTCCTCTCTTCCCTGTTAATCATAAATCTCTCTCCATCTCTTACTTACTTACTTACTTACACACACACACACACACACACACACACACACACACACACAATTGTATTGCCTCCAGTAATTATAAAACAAGCCACTGGGTAACCTGGAGAACATTTCCAGTTGTGATACAAGCAGAGAATCTTTTAGGGGTTTTAACGACCTTGAATATCAAAGCTGAGGGAGTGAAACAAATTTATGGGGTTATTCGGCAGCTCCTGCCATTAAAATATAAAACAGAGCCAATAAATCAGCCAAATCATTGTAGGGAAATTGAATATTGTGAACAGAGATTAACAGAACTATGCCAGAATCGAGGGGCTTCAGTTTATTGCTTAGAATGATAATGAGAATATGGGATGTGAAGAGGCTTTAAACTGCCCTTGAAATACCATTATCACTTATTTGAAAATACATTTTTGGTTTGTAATGATTCTGTCAGCTGTATACATTTCCATTACTGGCTAAAGAAGCCTTAGACTTGATCCTGAATGGTGCCCAGGATCTGGTGTGAGCAGCGGTGGAGCAAGCCGATCAGACGTCTGGGGCGGCGCGCGTGCCCTGCGCCCAGGGGTGGGGCCAGCTGCCCGCGGGGCCTCCGAGGAGTCCACCTGCCTCCTCCCACTCAGCCATCCCACAGCTGGGAGGAGGCAACAGGTGGACCGTTTGGGGCAGCAGGGAGCCTGCGGGTGCCCAAGCCACCATGTCACTCCCAGGAGAGACCCGTGCCTCAGGCGTGCTGCAGGCCCCGGGGTGAATGTTCCCCTGCATTTTGTCACACACCCCAGTGGTGACACCCAGGGTGGCCCACCCCTACTGCACCCCCCTTCCTCCGCCCCTGGGTGTAAGACCTGTCATTGGACTGATTGGGAACCTTGGTTTCGCAAGTCAGGCATGCTGTATGCTCCATTCAAAAAGGGACCAGAGTTTCTATGCTGTGGCTGAGTGAGGATGGAGAGGTCACTCTATTTCTGGTCTGTGTCAATATCACATGTGTTTATTCATAAATCTGTACCATCCTGTTTCCACGTGACTCTGCAGGTCTGTATGAAAATTAGTATTTATATATTTACCGTTATGTATTTTATCACTAAATACTGTCTATATACATATTTTATCCTAACACACTTATTTATAAACATACTTACCCTAATATTATTACATTTTCTAAGCTGAAAACTGTAGTACAAAATTCAGAGAATCTGGTTTGTTTAAAGCAGAGTTCTCCACAGCATCTAATTATGTCAATTTACTAACCAGTATATACCTGGCTAGGGATGTGGGTGGCGCTGTGGGTTAAACCACAGACTTGCTGATCAGAAGGTCGTGGTTCGAATCCCTGCAACGGGGTGAGCTCCCGTTGCTCGGTCCCTGCTCCTGCCAACCTAGGAGTTCAAAAGCACATCAAGTGCAAGTAGATAAATAGGTACCGCTCCGGGAAGGTAAACGGCGTTTCTGTGCGCTGCTCTGGTTCGTCAGAAGTGGCTTAGTCATGCTGGCCACATGACCCGGAAGCTGTACGCCGGCTCCCTCGGCCAATAAAGCAAGATGAGCACCGTAACCCCAGAGTCAGCCAGGACCTAATGGGCAGGGGTCCCTTTACCTTTACCTTTATATCCCTGGCTTAATTTCCTGGTTAGTAAGCTGATACTAAACCAAAAGTCTCTGTTTCAGGCATAACAAGGCGCACTGGTTTAAACAAACAAAGATCTCTGAGATGAAACTATCATGTGAAGAGGCAAGGAAGGAATGTGTAGGGTCAACACTTGTTCCCAGCTTCTTAAGTAACAGTTCATTTCATACGTTATGTAATTTAAAACTTGTGTTGCTATTGCTCACATGTTTCAGCTGATAAGAACAGAGAGCCTAATGCTATGCACATCCTTGACATTAACACATACATTTTTATTAAATACAAATGAATAATGAGGCATTAATTCATGTTCAGATTTACTGTGTGAAGGATACTAATTTCCATCCAAGAGAGAGAGAAGACATGCAGCATGTCCCCAGTGGCTCATGTATTCAGCTATTGCAAAGACAGTCAAGAATGGAGGATGCCCAAAAGAGCCTAAGAATAATTAAAAAGCACAGCCAATCATATGATCAAGGGTAAGTCATTGAAAACCCGGAAGAGACCAATGTATGTTCATTATTGGGGGTTTTTTAACATTGCAATGTGGATAAATTTACTTTTTAAAGACTTGGTACGCTATCTTTTCCAGTGGGTTTTTGTTGTTGAGGTTTGCAACTCTGTGATCGTTCTGCTCAGCATTATTCCTTAGGTAGTCACAAACATCTTCTTTGTAGATCACTCATAGCTGAGTAAGATTGTCTTCCATAAACACGGTTTTAACAATGAGTCCGTAAGTGAATGTGGAGGCCAGTTCTGGATTCACAGGTCCTTCCACAGTGGGGACATTGGTTTCCGGGTGGGAGTTGATCACAGCGTGGATTTGCCAAGTGTGCCTTCCTCTTAGCATGTTTCTCCCTTGCGTCCTGAGTTTGAGTGTCTTCAAAGCCCATGACACCTTTGGTAAAGGCTGTTCTCCAACTGGAGCGCTCGCAGGCAAGTGTTTCCCCATTGTTCGTGTTTATACTACATTTTTAAAAATTTGCCTTAAGACAAACATCTATAACTACCCTCCACCAACTTCTGTAATTGACCAGTTACTAGAGGGCCCAAAGATTGCAGTGTGCAGAAAGTGTGATGTTTCCTAGAACAAGCTCACTATCTTGGAAAAAGTTGTCTGGATCCCCACAATGGCAGAGCATTTATTTTACAAGATTCCCTGTGAAGGCCCTTAGCCGCTGTACACAATCGTAGCTCAGATATCTGCTGTGTTTTCCTCTTGATAAATGATTGACCATGCCTAAGCAGCGGCTAGCTGATTAGAATTACATGAGGATTTTCCAGGAGGTAATAACAGCTTGCCCTTAGTGCTATGAGGACTGGTGCCAACTTCCCCAGGGGAATTTAATACCATGGAGCAAAAGACATCGAAATGCATGGGAAAACTCTCTGCGGGAATAGCTTGGGCATTTTCAAATTACTGAGTTTGCAATGGGCAACATATGCTTAAACATTCAAATCAGGTGTCACAGTAAGTATTGGAGATATGTAACATTTGACAGCTTTTGGTAATGAAATAATAATAGCGTTGTATATCTGCGATGAAAACAGATTCAAGGCTTTTGAGCTCTTAATTGCGCGGCACACTACATTAGAGCCAGATGCTTCGACTTTCTTCACGTTTCAGAGGTATGAAATTCAAAGTATTATGCCAGGCGCCCTAGAAATCAGCTGGTGTAATGAACCAGTAAATTAGACCCTTCTATCTCTTTATTTAACATGTTGTCCAATGAATTTATTAGAGTTCGTTACAAAGGTGCAAACTATCTTGCAACCCTGCAAAATTCATTTGCGATTGGAGCTAATGATTTTGGGAATGGGTTTTTGTATTTCGGTCAGATAAAAGCCCATTATTTGTTATTAGATTTATGCCTCCTCGATGCTAATGAAACAGTGTCTTGCTCCCGTCTCTGTTCTTGATCAGGCAGCCTTCTAAAGGGAAGACACATTAAGCCATTATACACATCCTGCCCATAGCCTCCGTTTTGTATCTCTCTAACTGCGTTTGAGAAGCATGACATGATAAATTCCTTCTGAATCTGTTTTCTTCCAATAGTTCCTGCCACATAATAATTCTGAGTAAATGCAGAGCTTATGGTTATTTTTATCTTTTTCAGTCAAAACGACACTGTTGAAAAACTGCAAAACAGAAACCAATATGTGAAAAACCCAATTTTATGCTCCTACTTACACTCTTAAGGAGCTCGTTCCTGTTTGGTGGAGTGTTGGTTCGCCACATCTTACTGTGTGCCAGGCACGCCAGCTTGTCTCTGCAATTGAGGAGACAGGCGCATGCGCACGGGATGTGCTCACATCTCGTGCGCATGCTGTGCAATGTGTGCATGCTGAGCAATGTGCTGAAGTGTCATGCACATGCTGCATGACATGCTGGTGTGGTGCGTGCACGACACGTGGCTTGTTCGCATGACATAAGCATGTTGTGTGGGGTGTGCAATTGACATGAGCACGTTGTGCAGCATGCGTGCATGGCATGCACACATCACCGTGCAATACTGAGGGGGCCTGGCCCCCTCCTTGAAAATTGGGGGAGCCCTCAGCCCCTTGGTCCCCCCAGATGGTGCCCCTGCTGTGTGCTCAGACCATTGGTTCTGGGCATCTGTTGTTGTAAACCACCTTGAGCATTTTACAGAATGACAGAAAATGTATGAATGTATGAATGAATGGCTTGGCTTCTAGTGAGTAGGTGGGAGGGGTAACATGGATGTTGTCATGGATAGATCACTCCTTGATGAGATTTTGATTGTTGGCAGCAGATTCCCTCCCTGCAGGGACAAGAGGCTAATGGTGGAAGTCAGCCCCTGGAGATTTATCTGAGGAATTCTTGAATGTTCTGACAGGATATTCCTGCTGGCGCTTTTTTTAAGGCCCTAGACTTGCTATGGAATGGCAAGATGGAGAGGACTATTGACAGAATCACTCCTAAGTGTGGTCTATGGCACTATAGAACCTGAAGTGCTTATTGGCTCTTTAAAGAGCTCCGGGCAAGGAAACAAGTCAGATGATGACTGGAGTGCAAATTTCACAGCAAATATGATTGAGCACAGGTCAGAGTGCATAAGTGTGTCTCTCCCATGTGGTGGCAATGGCAGCAAAGAATTCTAACTTTGTCACCCCCACTATGTCTTCCAGAAGCACTTTGTAGGGTAGTGAATGATCTGGTTGAAGGACCAGGACTGTTCCTATAAGAGCCTGTGACAAATGTGCAAACCACTATAAGGGCAAAGTCATTTACATTTGCTCTGACCTTGATGTCCCAATTCAGCTCAAGTAGAAGTGTCCAGAGCACTCTAATCTTAGTCCTTGGGATCCGTTTCTGTTTTGAAGCCTGGGGATGCAGACAGGTTGCATGCAGGGAGACCAACTTTCAACATGCTCACTCTGAGGCGGATTTAGAGAAGCATGAATGATTCAATCGCACAGGTTAAGGAGCCTTGGGAGTGCCACAACTATTACAGTGGTACCTCGGGTTACATACGCTTCAGGTTAAAGACTCCGCTAACCCAGAAATATCCTCGGGTTAAGAACTTTGCTTCAGGATGAGAACAGAAATCGTGCTCCGGCGGCACGGCAGCAGCAGGAGACCCCATTAGCTAAAGTGGTACCTCAGGTAAAGAACAGTTTCAGGTTAAGAACGGACCTCCAGAACGAATTAAGTACTTAACCCGAGGTACCACTGTATTTAGAATGGACTGTGAGAGGCAGGGGCCCCTGAATTTAGGTATCACACAGGGCACTGCTGAAACATAAGACCCCAAGGTCCATCAGTCCTTTGTGCTCCTTTGACCCTTGTGTGTCACAGCTAATAAAAACTAGTTGAAGGAGTGCTGATTAATGCCTTACTGAGAGAGTGGGTGATGCCTGCTTCGTTGAATAGGTTGATGATAAGGCCCCTTAAGAGGCCCTTCTTGGACCCTGATATAGTAGACAACTCTCAGTCACAAATGTCCCTTTTCCGGACAAGATGACTGAGAGTGTGGTGACCAGTCAGCTTCAGGTGCACCTGAATGAAACTGATGATCTAAACCCACTTCAACCTTGCTTCAGGTGGGCTTCAGCACTGAACTGGCCTTGATTGGCCTGATTAATGATGTTTCTTGGAAAAGAACAAGGTGTGGGTGGGTGTCCGTGTATGTGTGTTTCATGTCCCTCCTTACATGGTACCTCGGGTTACATACGCTTCAGGTTACAGACTCCGCTAACCCAGAAATAGTGCTTCAGGTTAAGAACTTTGCTTCAGGATAAGAACAGAAATCGTGCTCTGGTGGCGCGGCAGCAGCAGGAGGCCCCATTAGCTAAAGTGGTGCTTCAGGTTAAGAACAGTTTCAGGTTAAGAATGGACCTCCGGAATGAATTAAGTACTTAACCCGAGGTACCACTGTACTTCCCTTCATTCTGTGGAATTCAAATTGTAATACAATAAAAATGACTATATAAAAATATAAAAGAAGAAATAAAAATACAATTAAAAATCATACAGCATCTGTCATAGTGCATTACACTTGCTACAAAAGGCAGGGGGGATTAAGGGGTCCACCCAGACCCTCAATGCTTTATTAACTTGGAAGAGTTTGGAGAGCAATTGGAGAGTTCAATGGGGTTGGCTTTAGAGGAAGAACCACTAAAAAAATCCAGATGGGTATGCACACACCCTGGATTTCATCCTCCATCTACCTTGCGGTGCCCTCCTGAATTTGTTGGACTCTAACTCCATGATGGCTGGGGCTGATGAAAATGATAATCCAATTCAACAACATTAGTGGGCGCCATGTGAACTACCCCGATCTAGAGACTCATTAGGTTTTGTGAAAGTTCTGCTGAACCCCTGAGAAAGATTATTTGATTTTCACCCAAGAGAGCTTTGTTTAGCTTACACCAGTCTTGGTTCTCAAATACGGTAGGATAAGCATGAGATGACACTAACATGCTCTTCTTCTCTTTCCCTGTTTTATCAGTGTAGACTTATCATCACTGACTAGATACTGGAAAAGAAGTTTATACTGCAGAACGATTGGTACCAAATGATAATCTACCAAATGCAAGGAATGCAGTGTGTGTGAGTCTCATGAAACAGATTCATTGTGAAAGAAAGAGTGCACAAAGTGTATGTTTTCTGTTAACAGACTGAGCAGACCTGACAAGGAAGTCAGAATAGGGTACATAGACTTTATGCATTCCCAGTCTGCCATATCACCCTTCCCCAATTATATGTAATCATCAAATGTGTAAAGCATGAAAAGAAATCCCTTAAGCTGCATATAAGGTACTGTTACATGCTCCCCACTTCCAAGAGGTGAGACGTTTCGTAGCTCATGCTTTATGGATTTACTTCCCTTTGGCTAAGAGAGCACTGGAGACTTACAATGTTTTTGGAATAATTGCTTTGTTTACAAATATACAAGCAGAACTTGTAGGAAGCAGTCAGACTCACAAAAATAGATTTCAAATTTCCAGAGACAAGAACTGCACTCCCACTGCCAGCCAATTCCAGTAAGAGGTTCTATCTGCCTCTCCACCACAGTCTCCTTCTTGAAGGAAATCAAACCTGAGGTATGCAATGGCACTCCTGAAATTTCTCACCACTTAAAGTGCACATAACACTGTTGGGATTGTGCTTCCTGGAAGATGAACTGTGTGCAAGTTGTTTCTGAACTTGATTGGAGGGTTGGAGTAAGGATTGTTACATGTTACAGTGGAATTTGCTGCCAAGGAGTGTGGTGGAGTCTGCTTCTTTGGAGGTCTTTAAGCAGAGGCTTGACAACCATATGTCAGGAGTGCTCTGATGGTGTTTCCTGCTTGGCAGGGGGTTGGACTCAATGGCCCTTGTGGTCTATTCCAACTCTATGATTCTATGATTCTATGTTGTAATATTGCTTTGATGCCTTCATTTGTTAGCCAACCTTGAGTTTATCTTGAAATTTCAGCAGAATATAAATATGGATATTAATATAAATAAATAAATGCAAAGGTATTTATTAATGTTTTCATCGGAATGTGGCACCCTATGTATCTTAATCCTGGGTACATTTAGCATATCACATATTCATAACCCATTTAATGGATCCTGCCTTAAATCCCTGCACATAATCTTTAATTCTTCTACATACAAAGAGAAGGGAAGATAAAATAAAAGGAGACTGATTTGCCTAGGTGAAGTATATCTGTTGTATATACTCCTAAGGTCGCTGCTTGTTTAAACAAGCGATCTGGAAAGCTGCCTGAAACACTGCTGGAACTCTGCAAGGAATGACGCAGCGAGATGTTAAGTGAAGTAGTCAAGGACAAACCACGGCAAGTCAGCTATAGGACTAGGACAGTTCCTGCCCTTGGAATAGCGTACGCACTCACCTAGATCACAACAAGCTCGGTTAACTAGAACTCATCGTGATGAGCAGAACAACTGCTTTGAAAACATGCATTTCAGCTTTAATTCACTGATTTTGATCAAAAGCCAACATGAGATTTCTTTTTAAAAAAGGATTATCTAAATCCTTAAAAATAAAAATTAATACAAGTTCCCTACTATAAATGGGTCTTCCTCCAATGGACCCCTTTATTCAGCCTTAGCTGCCTTATATTCAGAAGAAGGGAACTTTTAGATTTAATTCAATAGTTGTAGAATGTGTTGCAACTAAAATATTTAAAAAACACAAGCGGATGTTGGTAGCAAGGAAAAATACAAGGAGAATTCCCTGGATACCAAGATCCAGGTTTGGGGCAAGTACTCTTTGGTGAGAAAACCCCAGCAGAGATTCAAAATCACAAAATATGAGCAAAGTAAAGTGTCAAAATATAGGCTATTAGATCTTAAAAACAGGCCTTTCTATGTTCCCTTCCAAAGTTTCCCACTTCTCCTAGCGATGAGAAAGACTATACGCCAAAAATGGTTTGCTTACAAACTCTTCTCAGGTTCATGTGCTTTTTCTTACAGCATTCAGAAAACACAGGCAGTAAAACTTGAACGTTCCTAAATTTTTGATATAGGAGCACAAGAAAGGCTTGTTGGTCAGTCAACCAGCTACAAATTCGCCTGACAGTTACTTCATCCAGACCACATTTTGTCAACTTCTCCACAATGATATCATGGGCAGCCTTGTCAAAAGTCTTGCTGAAATTCCCCTGACCCACCAAGCTTGTAACTCCATTACAAAAAGAAATGAAATTCATCTGGCATGATTTGTTTTTGAGAAACCCATGCAGGGTCTTAGTAATCACAGAAGCTTTTTCTTATAGACCGACTGTTTAATTATCTGTTTAAGGGCCTTTCCTAGTATTAATGTCAAGCTGACTGGATCTTCTTTTTCCCCAATTTGAAGATGGGAAGATTTGTCCACCTCCAGCCTGCAGGCACCTCACCTGTTCTCCAAAACTTATAGACAGAGGCTCTGAGATTACATCTACAAGCTCCTTGAATACCCTTGGGTGCAGCTCATCAGGCCCTGGAGTTCTGAATTCTTTTAAAGTGTGGGAAAATCAGCTTCATATAACCAACATGCTTAACTCTAATGAATGCATGAAGGGGTTAAGACCACAGAGTAAGCTATCCTGCTAGGCTTAGCTAAGCTATACTCCCTCACATTGGGAGGAAAGGTTACCAAACGCTTTGTTCTCCCTTTCTTCCACCATGTGAACCTGACCAGTAAGGATGCCTAAGTTAGATGCTCCAAGTTTAGACCCCATGGCTTTAGCAAGCCATCTTTAGCAAGCCATTATACAAATAATTGAGAAACATTTTACCATTTTGAAACTAAGTTACACTTCCTGTCTTTTCTTGCTGCTGTATGGAAAAACACATGAATCTGACCTTTGAAGGGTTGGTAAGTAAGTCATATTTAACCTACCAAATGTATGCTTTCTTTGTACACTAAGGGAAGTGGGGAGCTTGGGGAGCCACTTAGAAGGGAATAGTTTAAAGCTCTGAAAGCATTAATTGCTATAGGACTGGAAATCCTTCTATATGTCCTGCTTAAAATTAGCTTGACTTCGGCTCAAACGGGAATTCTGCTGTGTGACCCTTTAGATGGTGTGCTAGCTTGAGTTGAGTTTTTAATTTTTAAAAAAACAAAACCCCTGGGCCTTGGTTACTGCTTCAGTGATGTTTGTTGTTGTTGCTACCTCTTCTAAAAGCAGGTGAGATAGGAGCAAGCCCAAGCTAGCTTTAAATGCATGCTTTTACTACCATTTCATTTTGCAAAATCAGACTGAAAATAACCTGCTTTTATGATTACAGATGGGTAGCCGTGTTGGTCTGCCATAGTCAAAACAAAAAAAATTCCTTGCAGTAGCACCTTAAAGACCAACTAAGTTAGTTCTTGGTATGAGCTTTCGTGTGCATGCACACTTCTTCAGATACAATTCTTCAGGTATCTGAAGAAGTGTGCATGCACACGAAAGCTCATACCAAGAACTAACTTAGTTGGTCTTTAAGGTGCTACTGCAAGGAATTTTTTTTGTTCTGCTTTTATGAATGAGCATTACACTCACTTCAAAACAACTCCAAGCCAACTTGGCTTACATCTTCAAAGTGTTCACATTGTACAATCCGTGAAACTGAAGTTGCCTGCTTCAGTGTTAGTACATGAGATTTCTTAGAATTCAAGGACATTCAGTGCCTTCCTATATGTTTGATCACAGCTGTCACTCAGAAAGAACATGGCACACTCGCTGGATAGATTCCTTTCCTCCAGAGGGATTAAACCCTACGGCAAACCACCAGCAACAGAGGGGACACTGTAGATTCAGTTATTATTAGCAGAAGGCTGCAGACTTCATTGATTATCCAGGCCAAGTTCATGGCTTAGAAACAATGAGAGCCCTAGACTAAAGCAAAGAATAATAGCTATAGGCTTTGCTTGGCACCGTCCCCTTCAAATTCTTAACATTACTCCTCGCTGGGCTGCCACCTTGCTTTTGTGCAAATATTTTTTAAATGGCACAAATACAAGCTTCAGGTGGGGGTTCACTGAATAAATAAATATTAGAAAAAGATCAAAACTGTTAAGTTGTGGGTGAACATATCAGACAACACAGCGATTCTTTAAACAGCTCTTGTTTATTCACAGGCCAGAACAGAACTGAACAGAAGGGTTCAGCCAACCTGCTTATATAGAGCTCCAGTACAACGCAACTGTAACAACTTTCTGTAAATATCCAATCACTAAACGTCACTTTCAATCCCTTATTTGCATATGTGGATCTGAGTGAAAACTGTCTACAGTATCCCCCTGCTGGCCCAGGGTGAGAACTTCAGTACATAACAAAAACCTCTCTCACCTTGCACTATGGCCAGTTCAGATGCAGCAGAGGCACTGAGATGACTCTGCAGCTGCCATCTAAAGAGAGGGGAATAAAGAGATGGAGATAGATTCAGCTGTTGTTAACCAAAGCAGAGGCGGTTTTAGGGTAGCATGACTGGTTTGGCAGCATTGGGTGCCACACTGGTGGGGGCGCCACAGCAATGCTGTAGAACAGAGTGAGAGAGGCAGGAGGGCACCACACTTTAGCATCGCACAGGGCACCACTGAAATCCAAAAGCCCAATGTCCACCATTGACCAAATTGAGTAATCACTATTCTGCCCTTCATTTACATGCCTTGCCACTGAAATAGCAGGAAAAGCTTTAGCTCGTTTTTGGTTTTATAGAAATTGTTAATTATAACACGGAACTCCGAGGAGCTATGAACAGTTCCCATTCACAGAGAAGACTGAATCATATTTTACAACTTCTACCCACCCAGAGGATCTCTTCAGTGGGGATTCCCAAGCTGAAATATCCATAAAAAGTCATGAATGAGCATTACACCCAACTTGATTCCCTACAAATTCTGAATCTGCAGTGTAAGCAACAGAGGTCTTAAACATTTTGTCAAAAGCGGTCAATGTGCTGTCTTTAACTCTTTAACTCTGTTTTTCCATATGCCTTTTTCTTTTATCCTTTTGAATCACACTGATACAATGTCACTGCATATTTTTTAATAATTAGCCATGAATCTAAATCACAGTTCATCATCTTCTGTACATATTACATAAGGTTTTTTGGCAGCGAATAGACAAACTATTCCACAGGAAAATTGCAAAATCTGAATGCATGCATCTGCCTATCATTTTCCAGATGTACAAAATTATTTGTTGGGTCTCCTGTACATGTCATTCTGAACATTAATCAGCCAGAGAAGAATAAAGGGGCAGTTTCAGCTAATCAACATCAATTCATGTCTGTGAAGCGCTGGGAGGAGGACAACCCCAGGCGTACAGTTTAGATGGTGAATCTCATCCCTATATCCATGTCTGGGTAATTATCTTAATTATATAGACAAGCTCTTTATCAGAACACTGATTAGATGGACATGCTAAGCTCCATTAGCTTTCAGAGGTAATAGTCACTTGACATTAGGTTAGCAAAACGCCAAGCACATATTGTTACCAGCAAGTGGGTGAAATTTTTGGACTGGAAATTTAACTACTGCTGAGCTGGCAAAGTAGGAATAATTTGTGTACTTTTGATGCCAAACTAATTGAAACAGTATCTGAACATAAGCAGAAACGAATTCGATCAACATGTTTATTGGAGTTCAATCCATCAGGTATGACTTCCCAATTTCCAAACCAACTTTCAATCATTTCAGTGGAGATTGTTTTTCATAGAGGTTTCACATCAGTAGTAGCTGTTAAATTACACTCAAGGTTTTCGAATGATGTGCTCACAACAATGGAAAAGTCCAATTCTCTTTATCCTGCACATGCAGGGATTACAAAAGAGCACAAAGAGAATGCTTTGACTTCCAGAGAAAAATTCATTGAAATAACATTTCCAAAATAAAATGTAAGGGATAAATAAAGATCAACAACATGAGGTACAGGAATGGTAAATAGACCAGAAAGTGCCATGTAGTTTTATTTAATTTTAAGTTTCTGCGAAGTAGGAAAATTAGTTTAAGGCAGGCATCCCCAAACTCAGCCCTCCAGCTGTTTTGGGACTACAACTCCCATCATCCCTAGCTAACAGGACCAGTGGTCAGAGATGATGGGAATTGTAGTCCCAAAACAGCTGGAGGGCCAAGTTTGGGGGTGCCTGGTTTAAGGAATGGTTGTTTGCAAATGGTTTCTTGAAATTCTCCATCCTATTTGTGACCAGAAAAATGGCAGCTGGGGTGGAGAGGGGACCATTTCACTTATTTCCTCCAGGTGGCAGAGAAATTCTCCAATCGTTACTTTGAGCGGCGCTTACCATTAACAGTGACAGT
Source organism: Podarcis muralis (assembly GCF_964188315.1). Taxonomy (NCBI): domain Eukaryota; kingdom Metazoa; phylum Chordata; class Lepidosauria; order Squamata; family Lacertidae; genus Podarcis; species Podarcis muralis. The sequence continues at coordinate 95,125,400 of NC_135656.1, forward strand.
AGTGCATATCCTTTCTTTTTTTCCTAAGACTTTTACTCTGGGAGCAGGGAGGTTTTGTGTGTGTGTGTGTTAGTAGCTTGGTCATAATTTAACAACCTACAGGAATCTCCAGATTGGCATCATTCTAGGACATTGTGGGCAGAGGCAGATTTTGGTCTTTCATATTTCAGCAGCACCCTGGAAGAAGAAGAAGAAGAAGAAGAAGAAGAAGAAGAAGAAGAAGAAGAAGAAGAGTAGTAGTAGTAGTAGTTTGGATTTGATATCCTGCTTTATCACTACCCGAAGGAGTCTCAAAGCGGCTAACATTCTCCTTTCCATAGCTGTCAAGCGTCCCTTATTTGGCGGGACAGTCCATTATCCCAGTGCCATGTTCCGCTCCTTATTGATTAGGCTTCGTTTGGCTGCTGCCTGGGCTTTCTGCCTTTGGCTTGGAGGGGCTCAGAAGCTGAACATACCTGTGGCCGAAAAATCCCTTATTTTGGCTGCTGATCCCTTATTTTCGAGGCTGCTGGTCCCTTATTTTCAAATCTGTAAGTTGACAGCTATGCTCCTTTCCCTTCCTCCCCCACAACAAACACTCTGTGAGGTGAGTGGGGCTGAGAGACTTCAGAGAAGCGTGACTAGCCCAAGGTCACCCAGCAGCTGCATATGGAGGAGCGGGGAAGCGAACCCAGTTCACCAGATTACAAATCTACCGCTCTTAGCCACTACACCACACTGGCTCTCTTATTTCTCCAAAATTCGGCTGCCCCCTCCCCGCCTCTTGCCTTCTATTCTGCTCAATTCACCATATTGCCCAAAATACAAAATTTCCCACATGGCTTGCCATACGTCGCGCTTTCCAGGACATTTTCACAATTTTCTGAAATTCCACCCAGACGCTATTTCCAATGGACAAAAACCTGGATGTATGGCAGCTCTATGCTGCATCATAGTTGTGACGCCCTGTAGTGCCCCCTAGACTCAGCACCCAGTGTGGTCAAACTGGTCACACTGCCCTAAATTCGCATCAATAGTGGAACAGCAAGGAATGGGGGAATGGTGCCCATGACAAGAAAAAAAGGAGAATATTCAAGGAAAATTCTGAAAAGTGGCCCTCCTTTTCCAGGGGGCGGGGAGTATTATGATTAGTCTGGTTTGATGAATTCTGCACATGAACAGAGATTATGACCTACTGGATCCAGGAATCTGAGGGAGTCTGGCACCCAGAAACTCATAACAATATCTTTGAATCTGAAAAAAAATAAATCAACATGCATTCTGCTTCTATTACACGCTTAAGCACAAAAGCCAGCAAACAGTTACAACAAGCTAAATTAAAAATATTGGTTTTGTTCACCACTGTAACAAATGTATACTTTTGATCCCCACCTGTTTTATGAACATAAGATACATTTTGTGTTATTGATAAATGTCATTCAGATGGATTCAAGGACACAGTTTTGTGCACTGTGAGTAAATGTAAATGATATTCATGATGTGTATAGCTGTTACCCTTTAGGGCATTGCTTCACAATTTAACCTATTAATCTCTGCTATATTTCTTGCTGGAATGCTAGTATTTTTTCTACTCTAGCCTTGATCAACTGGTGCATACAAAGAAAAGGTGAGGATATGTTCCAATTGATTTTCAGTGAGGAGAGAAAAAAGGCATTATTGTAGTTCTTTGATTGTGGCTTTGTTTCAAAATGAACACAAGTTGATGGGAAAGCTCATGGTCATTTACAGCTGCAAAGGAAAATTACAATAAAATGAAACCACTTAAAACCTAACTATAGACAACACTAGAACGCAATGATTGGATTCCCCAACATTTTTCTTTCTTTTTTTAAGAGTTCCATAGATGGCACCGGTGCAAGACATTAGCAGCTGTAGAGGGACAATTAATATGTGAAAATTGGGGGGAAGGGGGTGAACACACACACACACACACACCAGAACCGTCACCCCAGTTAATATCAAGCTCTGTCCCCATAGCTACTTCAAAGGCAAAGAAAAAATTAAGAAACTCTAATGACAGTCCTTCTGCAAAACTTTTTCCTATTCTCATTTTCATGAAGCTTTGAGGTTTTTCTTCTTTAATACCTTTATCTGAATTAGAGAATGGCTTGCAATATTTTGTTCATCGCTAATTATCATTGCAGGCATCAAGTCACAACAAGGTCTTTCTTAAACTACAGCAGAGATTACGAACAGAGATTACTTTTCTTCATGGTAAAGGTAAAGGGACCCCTGACCATTAGGTCCAGTCGTGGCCGATTCTGGGGTTGTGGCGCTCATCTCGCTTTATTGGCCGAGGGAGCCGGCGTACAGCTTCCGGGTCATGTGGCCAGCATGATTAAGCCGCTTCTGGCAAACCAGAGCAGCGCACAGAAACGCTGTTTACCTTCCCGCCGGAGTGGTACCTATTTATCTACTTGCACTTTGACGTGCTTTCGAACTGCTAGGTTGGCAGGAGCAGGGACGGAGCAACGGGAGCTCACCCCATCGCGGGGATTCGAACCGCCAACCTTCTGATCAGCGAGTCCTAGGCTCTGTGGTTTAACCCACAGCGCCACCTGCTATGATGGCCTGGGAATCCGATTCAGAGGCTGAACCGGAGGAATCCCAGCCTGCACAGGAGTCCCCGCCTCCAGGGCTGTCTGAGCTGGGGCAGGGCCTTGATTCTGAAGCACCTGCACCTGTGCCAGATCCTCAGGAGCAGGCACCAGGTGAATCCACTCTGGCTCCGGAGGCGATTGAGGACGCATTGCCTACAGGTGCGCCTCTCCCAGCCCTGTCAGGGGAAAGTGGGTCTCCCCCCTGGGTCCAGTAACCCACCGGCCTCTCCTGAGCTGCAGAGGCTCAGGGCAGAGAGGCGGAGGGAACTGGTTTCTCCCAGGAGGAGTGCTCGCCTTAAGGCCAGGAGAGGCGGGTCACCTGGGGGCCGGGACCGCCCCTGGCCTCAGAGAAGATAAAGGCCAGTCAGCCCGGTCCCAGGTTGCGGGAGCAACATCATTGAAGAACTGTTTTGGCCAGCATCCAGTCCTGTTCCCCCAGAGCTCCTGTCTTTGCCCGGCTCCTCGCTGTGGACCCCACTTCGCCCGTGGAGGACTGTCTGCCGACCTTCGACTCAGGTCCTGGACCTCGCCCCACGGTAACCTCCCCCCTGGACCAGCACACCTGCGTCCCTTGCTTCTTCATAGTAACTGTTATTATTTCTATGAGAAGAAGATTGTGATATATATACAGAGAGTTCTGTTACTTGGAAAACTGCAAAAGGTTTGACGAAAGAGACAAATAATGATTCAGTCAGCTATCTCCACCCCATTAGGGCCCCTGCACAAGTTATACTGTTGGCTAGCATAGTTGCTATTGAGAAGGATAACTAAATGGGAAGCCATCTGCGTGTGAAATGGTTTTCCTTTGGTTCAAACTAATTCTAACAATGCCCAGAAAAAGTTTTAATGGTGTCATCAAAATCAATCAACCCATATGGGAGTTGTTACACATAAATGGCTTCCTACACAAAAAGGACACCAGTGTGTCCATGTCATCAACGTAAAAGTCTGAGGCAGGTCTCAGTGAATATTGAAGATGCTATACACTGGTAATGCTAGTGTCATGTTTCTTATATTTCCTGTAATCAACATGCTAACAGAAGTGAAAACTCTGATCCGAAACCTCAGCTGCCTTGTGGTATATCTCTTTTTAAACAATTTTTTATACAAATACAAAAGCAAATACAAGAACCATTAAACACTTATCCAGCAGTACATCTAATGGTGTTTGTTCTTTTCATTGACTTTAGACATAAACTTGCACATTCAATCTTCAAACATATTACTTAATGTAACCTTTCGACTGAGAATATTGAGTGGTTGGTATAACAAGGTCTTGATTTGGGTCATTAGCATAGTTCAAGAAAGGGGTCCATGTTTCTTGGAAGGTGTCTCTATTCATTATGCCTTTAATTGCCTTCTTATATCTGGTGAGTTGCTCAATCGTTGTATCTCATATATTATTTTCTCATAGGTTCAGAGGTATTTTAGTTGGGTTCTTCCATTGTTGAGCTATCGCTAATCACGCAGTGGTCAGTAAGAAGCCTGCTAGTTCTCTGTGGTGCAGGGCAGAGCCCAAGTCTATGTCCAAACCAAGGGATTCATGTTGCTCAGCCACTAATGTTCTATTTTAGGGAGCTGGTTTAGGAAAGTATTATTCCCACTGATTGCAGCCTGGTATAGATCAACCAAATTTAAGCCTTTCCTTTTTAATGACCTAGAAAACAAATTAAATCTTCACTTAATAAGCAAGAGTTTTGAAGAAGAAAAAAGCTTCATAAATATAGTTAGCAAATGCACTTAGTCATTTCTTTTGTAAGAAAACTATCCTTTTAGTGAGCTGATGTACTCATATAACAGTTCTTCAATAATCTATAACCATTGTTGTGCATTACCACTTGAACAGGCCAATTATTTTTTAACTGCCTACTCACACACAATTAACTTTCAATAAAATTGAAAGTTAGGGTGGATTTTTAATGTATATCGAGCAACCAGCTGTACAGAAAAGCTAAAAATAGTCACATTCATATCAAAGAAGCTGAAGGTTTAAAAGCTATCCATATCTTTTTTGTTTTACATGTAAAAGCACTATTATTTAGGATAGTACTTCAGCTTCTAATATTTATTTTTCCCAGGGAGAAAATAATCTACCCCACATGAATTTCTGGCTTTTACCAACAGGGTGGGAAAACCTTAGAAGGTTACAGAAGGATTCTAGCCAAATATATTTATGAGGCATATTTTAAAACCTCAAGTACATCAAATACGCTGAATGCTAGAAATCATCTTGAAGACACCATTCCAGTTTAATGTAACTTCATGCAGTATAGCCCCCTGTGGGATACATGGAACCATGGGCAGCTGCCCCACCCCTAGATCAAGTAAAACAATAGAAATACTTAACTAACTGACCAATTGGTTCTGTCCCCCCTAAAAAAAGTCCTGCCCCCCCAAAAAAAAATCCTGACTACGCCCAGGCATAGAACACAATCCCCTTTTGAGCTACTGTAGGGAACTGAGGGGGTTGGTCTGAGGAGATTAGGAGATACAGTCATACCTCGGAAGTCGAATGGAATCCGTTCCGGAAGTCCATTCAACTTCCAAAATGTTTAGGAACCAAGGTCCGGCTTCTTATTGGCTGCAGGAAGCTCCTGCAGCCAATCAAAAGCTGCTGACGCCATGACGGAAGATCAGGTTCCAAAGCATGTTCGCAAACCAGAACAATCACTTCCAGGTTTGCGGCGTTCGGGAGCCAAAACGTTCCTCTCGCAAGGAGTTTGACTTCCCAGGTACGACTGTAGTTCTGAAGGGGAGTAGTTTGAAGAGATTCAGATATGATACAGAGGAGATTGCAGAGAAGGGGTGGGGCAGTAGAAACAGTGATATACAGTGGTACCTCACATTAAGATCTTAATTCATTCTGGGGGTCCGTTCTTAACCTGAAACTGTTCTCAACCTGAAGCACCACTTTAGCTAATGGGGCCTCCTGCTGCTGCTGCGCCACTGGAGCACGATTTCTGTTTTCATCCTGAAGCAAAGTTCTTAACCCGAGGTACTATTTCTGGGTTAGCGGAGTCTGTAACCTGAAGTGTCTGTAACCCGAGGTACCACTGTACATGGTACTGGTCCAGGAGCAGGAGAACAGCCATGGGAACCCAAGGCCTACTACTGCATCTCGGCACAGGAATGGGTGGCCAGAAATGGGTCTAAGAAATTAATCATCCACTTGTGGATCACTAAATTATTATGTCCCACTTTGTGGTTTAGAGAATCACCTTAAACTGCATGTCCCAGAGTCATCAACCCACGTCCTTGTCACACAGCTCTCCCTGAGCCAACCCTGCTTTGTGAGGTTGGGATCCACTTAGGGCAACATGAGAAGGACACAACAGCCATGCGCACTTTGATTTGAGGGGCTGGGATCAAAGGGCGCGTGGCTGTTGTGTCCTCCTCATGTTGTCCTCATGTTGATCCCAGCCCCTCGGGGGAGAGGCTGGAATCATGGGGCGCATGGTGCCCCAGCAGTCCCCCATACACACACTACACTATGCCCCTGCCTCAGAAGGTGGTGGGCTGTCCTTCATTAAGGTTTTACAGTTAAGGTTTTTAAGTAGAGGCTTAACATTTGAGAAATGCTATACTATTTCCTGGATCAGCAGTGGGTTGAACTAGATTGCGTTTGAAGTCCTTTCCAAAGTCTGGGAGTTTTCAATTATTTTAATGGATGGAAGTGTGCTCCAGAAACAAGACGTGGCCATTTACAAGGGAAATATTCTGTACCACTAAGACAGTTTCAAATTTTCTAGTTCACAGTTACTTTTGCAGCAAAAGCAGTCAGGATCTTCTGTCACCTGAAAGACTAACACATTTATTATTCATATGCTTTTGTGGACTCAAGGTCATTTCATCAGATGCCATTTCAAAGGGCTTTCTCACCTCTCCCTGGTTTTATCTTTATATATCTATATTATTGATATTGTTGGGACTGCTTCACACATTATTGTTAACCTAAGTGGAGAATGTGTGCATTTGAATCCTCCTCATAGGAGCCGACTCCTGGTGCCAAGGTCTCTTCACTCCCCTCAATCAAATATTTGAGAGGGCAGGACTCCACAAAGTTGCTGGGCATTGCCACTTAAATGGTGTGCATGCACCATGTCCTGTGATCGATTATGCAGGGTAGAGCTTACTCCCCCCCTCCCCAATATTTTATTCAAGTTGGCACCCCGGTCCTGCTCAATCTAATCTAGAATCCCAAAGAAGGGAATAAGCTCACTTTCGCCAGTGACCACGCAAGCAGGTAGGACTGAAGAAGCTTGTAGGTCTGGCCCCACGCTCAATGAAAGAGGAGGAATTACTGAAACTAAAAGCTCACTGGGAGGACAGATCCTAAAGCTGAGCCTCCAATACTTTGGCCACCTCATGAGAAGAGAAGACTCCCTGGGAAAGACCCTGATGCTGGGAAAGATTGAGAGCACAAGGAGAAAGGGATGACAGAGGACAATATGGTTGGACAGTGTTCTCGAAGCTACCAACATGAGTTTGATCAAACTGCGGGAGGCAGTGGAAGACAGGAGTGCCTGGCGTGCTCTGGTCCATGGGGTCACGAAGAGTCGGAAACGACTAAACTACTAAACAACAACAACAACCACAAAATCAATAAAGTTTAATTTAAATTTTACTTTCAAACTATGTTTTGTTCAAGAACAAATGCAGCTTTGGTATGCACTTATTTTTTATTTTATTTTTTAAAAAAACAAATTGACATTTATACTTTCAAGCAAGTCTGCCACAGGGGGTTTTACAATGGGCAATTAAGCCCATGGCACCAGTTTAGATCTATCTCAAGATGGCAGGCATTGAATGTCAGAGTCATGCAATTGTCCCTTTGCTCCAGTTTCCCCCAGGAATTCATCTTCATTTCAGAGATGTCGTGCTTTGCCATTCATGACCATTCTCATCTTGAAGGCCAAAAAAGTGATTTGCATAGACTGCCCTGCTACTTCTAGATCTTGACCAAAGAAATTTGCAGTGAAATGCAAAAATACTTGCAGGAAAATTCCATGCTTGCTTCACTATATAATATTCTGCTTTAGGCTTGACAGTCTTGAATAGCTTATGTTTATAAACTGAAATTTAATTGTAAAAATAAATTTTTAAAAAATAGAAAGTTTGAGTGACATTATATGGGACAATTGTATCTTTGAGTTTAGTTTCATTTCTGTTGTTCTGTTAAAAGCCAACAATGGGCAATATGTTTTGGTTTCAAAAAATTTTTTAATCCTAAAGAGATATTTTTCCATTCAGATTTAATTTCTGTGGGAGAGACATAAGGATATACATATAAGGATATTCTTATATTATCAATTGTGCTTAAAATTGCCTAGATTGTGGCTGTTATCAATGTTCTGAATAAAGTTAAAGATTAAGATTTTCAGCAAGTATTTTCAGCAAGTATTAAAAGCTGATGGTTTCAGTGAGTTTATGTAGATTTGCACGAACTGTTTATCCAAAGACCCTTATTTCCTTGCTTTGAAATGACCTCCATGAATGGATTATTTGTTTCCTGCAAGTTTATGGCCAAATTATAAATACTATATATAGCCATTTTTTGTAATGAAAATGATGTCAAAATGCTCCCCTTAAATGGGATAGCCCAGCCAACAAGCTTGACAATTCCTGGCTAGAAATGAACAAAAAAGGATTTCATACTCAACATAGTTAAATGTTTCACTCAGACACCTTTAAAGTTAATTTGTATGAACAATTAGGTTACTTTAAAAATCAAGTTTACATGTGAAGACACAGGATTCTACCTTCAACTTTGCAAAATCAAAATTTGAAATAAAAGGGGGGAAAGGCAAGTGTATGACAGAGATGGAGTAAAAAAGGTTAAGTAGATTGAGCTGTCTGCCTAGAACACAGGTCGGCAACCTGCAGCCCATGGGCCACAAGCGGCCCACAGGGGTCGTTTAAATTGCCCCCGAGCCACCCCCGAACCGAGCCTCCCGCTTGGTGAATCCCTGCACACTGCGCTAAACCAGTGCAGCACGGAGTGGGGACTCGCTTCCGCGGCATCTGCGCAGACAAGGCAATTGCCACAAGGCAATCTCCGCGGGAGTGAACCGGCCCAGGCAAGGTAAACCTTCCTGACCCCTGGCCTAGAAAGTTTAAAATGCACATTACTCAGGTCCGGAAAGGTCAGGGATTGACAAATGTGTAGTGAACAGGGATGAGGTATGTGTTACAAATCTTAGTTGTGTGGTATCATCTCAGAAGCATATCCTGTGTGTGAAGATCCTTGGATATGTCATTTTGATACTTTTCACCACAAAGTAGTTTATTTATAGATGGGTTTTGCACAGTAAACTCAAACTGTATCCACAGTCAAGCTCATTCAACCACACAACCAGTACATTGAAAGACAAGTTTGGAAATAATATTATTTATATGCCACCCATCTGACTGTGCAGTTCTGAGAGGCTTCCAGAAAAATATAAAAGCAGCACCATACAACATCAAACATTACAAAATTTCCCTATGCAGGGCTGCCTTCAGATAGTTGTTTATCAGTTTGACATCTGATGGGTGTTCCACAGGGCGGGCGCCACTACCAAGAAAGCCCTCTGCCTGGTTCCCTGTAACCTCACTTCTCACAGTGAGGGAACCACCAGAAGGCCCTCTGAGTTGGATCTTAGTGTCTGGGCTTAACAATGGGAGTGGAGATTCTCCTTCTGTTATACTCCAGAAAGTCTCACAGCTTGGGAGGGGATTTGAAACTGCCTCTCCTACACCCAAACCCAATAGCATCACCCTGTTGTGTTCCAGTGTGTGTATCTTTCTGGGTACGCTGCACAAGTGTGTGTGGATACCTTACTCTTCCATTCATTTGTCCTTTGTGTTTCTCTTGCAACCTGCCTATGGCAGCCTGTCCTTTGGTGGATACTTCGTTACTGTGTCTCTTTGGGGACACAATCTGCCGTGAGTGTGTTTGCACCTGTGTGCAGGGCTGGACTTAGGTTGGATGAGGCCCTAAGCTACTGAAGGTAATGGGCACTGGCGGAAGAAGAGGGGGTCAGGGGGATCGCACTGTCCCCAGCACCACAATCCTGGTGGGATACCATCATGGCTGCCCACCCATGCGCTGGGTGCCACGCCCCCAGGACATGCGCCACGCCCCTGGGACACACACCACGCCCCCGGGATGTGCGCCAACCATGCTCCCGCCTGCTCTCTGCCCCCGGTGCCAGAGCACGAAGCTCCGCCACTGGTAATGGGGCCCTTTATTTGTCCAGCTGTCCTTTGTCAACAACAAATTGTCACTGTTTTGTGTTGAATATATGCTATATAGTAATTTATGGACCTAATAGGTATCTAAATCCATTTGCACATAACACAATATGTACATCATAACACAATACAAAATACTGTTGCTGTACTTAGGTTTTATTTTATTTGTTTTTTATCTTATATTTTGGAAATGTACATCCAGTGGGTTTTTTTTCCTTTATTTTTTTTTGGGGGGGGGCCAAGGGTGTGGGGCCCTAAGCTATAGCTTGTTTAGCTTAGACGTAAATCTGGCACTGCCTGTGTGCATATATTTCCATGTTAGAACGTACATTTACTTGGGTTTCTTTGGTAGGACTGCATGGGCTCCTGCTTCCAGACGCGTGTTTACTGTGGAATCGGTGCTCTTCTTGCAAGTTTTATTTCCTCAGCATCCCCAAGGTGGCCTTGCCTGCTTCCCCACCCCCGCCCATTTACCCTTCTCACGGCAAATATATAAAGCTGACAGTAGCCCACCCCACCCATTTGTGGCAACGGAAAGCAACCCAGCCTGGAGCGCCCCCCTTCCTCGTATCTGTGCACTTTTCTGCGCGAGGGAATCGCCGCGCTACTACTCCTTGAGAGCGTGAGGGGAGGAGGTGCGCGCTTGTTTTGTGTTGTGTGTTTATGTGGCTGCTCCTGCGCGTGCCCTCCACCCCCCTCCCGTCCCTCTCCCCCGACGGCAGCGTTGCTGGGTAGGTGGGTGAGTGACTCATCCTGCCTTTGAATGGCAGCCCTAAGCTTTATAACGGGCTGGAGCGGCCCCGGCTCCACTCCTGCTCCTCACGGTTGCTGCTGCCCTGAGGGGAGCCCTGAGCAAGGCTTAAGCGCGCGGAGAGCTGCACACACAGCCCCGGGGAGAGAGAACAGAGGGAGCCATGAGGAGCCTGAGCTGCGTCCCGCTCCTCTTCCTGCTGCTCTCCACGGGGGATTCTGCAGTTATCACTGGGGTGAGAGGGGCAGCCTCTGGGGCGAGGGATTATCGCCACCAAATAGACTTGGCAAAGGGAGTGGGGTGGGGTGGGGGTGACACCTTGCACGAGAAAGGAAGGACTGGCGAGACACGAGTTAACCTCGACGGTTGGAGCGGGCGAGACAAGTGCGCCCTTTCTGCCGTCTGAGCCTGGTGGCTATTTTGGCGGGAAATCCTGGATTGGCTGAAAGCAGCACCACCAGCCGAGACGGGGTGGCGAGTAGGCGAGTGCTGTCGAGAGTGCGAGAGGCAAGAATGGCTTTTAAGTGTGCTGTGGGGGGTTTTCTGTGGAGGAAAGGACCGACGAGGCGCGCTGCTCGGTTCTTTTCCTGCGAGAGGGCACGGTGCGCGCCTGAGTCGACTCCCCGCGCGCCTCGGGGGCTTTTGGGGAGGCGTTCGCCTGAAACGAGCTGCTGAAGTTTATGGGGTGAGGCGGGCCTGATCCTGAGGCTTTGCGTGCGTGCCTGGTAGTATCCGGCTGTTGTGGGGTGGATGGAGCTTGTCCCCTGGAGTATTATGGCTATTCTGGGGAAAGAGGGTTGGGACGGGAGACAAAGGCGCGCTCATGGCAGTCGCCTCAGAGGGATACTGAGGCAACTTGAGTCGCCTCCCGCACTGACTATCTGCTTTAACTGGCTAATTTAAGGCTGGGGTTGTCCCTGGGCGGGAGTTGGGAGCCAGCTGCCCTTGCGCCGTCGCAACCTGTAACTCCAAAAGCTTCCCCCAGCTGCGCTCAGTTTGGAAGGTGAGGCAACTGTGGAGAAACGTGTGTTTTTTCCTGAGGTGAAACCACCTTCTGGATTCGAGACTCCTGTGCTGAGTTCCTCAGAATCTTCCTTCCTCTGTCACATTAAATTTCTCAAGACAGGGGAGATGTTCACTCAGCTCCGGAGTCCGGGAGAGATTCTCACCTACGTCCACCCCTCTCGCCGTTTCAAAGAGGCGTTTTAAACGATTCGCAACTCCCTGTTGTCTTGCCAAGAAACTTTTTATGTAATCGATTCTGGGGAAGGACGACAACAAGAGCCTGAGTAACACTTTGAAAGGTTCATTTTCTCTTAAAAGCTCCAACCAGGTATTTCAGCTTACGGAAAGACTTTGAAATCAAAGTGACTTTATAATAGCCACATTTTTCTGTGGCTGGAGGGTGGATAGGCTGCAATACTTTTAGCTTTTTAAGATTTCCCCTGCTTCTTCCTTTGCTAAGGGCTTGGCTATTCCTTACAAAGTGTTGTTATTGACAGAAGTTCTCTAAATGGATTTTTAAAAACTGCTTTATTTAACAATTGTCTTGACTCTCTAACTGCTCTATTTTCCCCCCCTGCCTTAGGTTGGATCCATTGTGCCTTTGATCTTGAACCTGTTTCGTTGAATCTGTTTTCCTCCTGCAGTTTGATTCACTGTTAAGGTCCAGGTGACAGAAGGAAAGAGAGGAGCAGGAGGGGCAGGATGGAAGCTAACAAGTTGCAAGACTTATATGTCATATTGGCGGGGCTGATAGATTTCTAGCACCATGAAGGAAATTAGGCTCTATAACTCAATGCTGCACAGATTCCTTCATTCAGTACAAAATACTGCACTTAATAGCGGGTCTCTTCAAAGGCGCTTAATGTGGCATTTTTATTCTCCTCTGTAGTTTGGCACTTGGCTGGAACTTATGGCCAGACTCAGTAAAGGAGTACAGGAACAACCTCATGTCCGGTTCCTCTAATACTTTCTGTTTTATTTTACCATTGCACGATACTTTCTTTTTACAGGTGTAAATACAATTTCAAAGAAAGTAGCTAAATGACCACCTCTATATATTCAGGTGGGGTATGATCCAGCCTATGCTAGCTTGTAAAAGAGGTAATCCAGTGGTAGAAGCAGAGAGCAAATCTTGCATATGACAGCAGCATGTGCAGGAATAATTTGACAAGAAACTGAATTGTATCCTTGAGCAGGGTTCCCCTGACTTCTCCATTTGTATTAATGAAGTAATAAAAGGAACAACTGTAATATAAAGTAATATTTGTGTTTGGGATAAATCTCTTTTCTTCTCCCTGTTAAATATACACTATCTGCTTAATGCTTGAGGGCAGACAATACACATATGCTGATTTCTGAACATATCATGTTCTTAATGTTTACTCAATCAACCTGCAGCCTACATGCTGCTTAGATACTTCAGTAATTCAGGGGTATATAAATATCTGAAATAAACAAATTCCAAAGAAAGTCCCTCTTTTAAATCTGTTATTTTTCATAATGGAATGGTTTGAAGCTTACCTTCTTGTCCTTCAACTCGAAGCACCTAGGTAGCATAAGCCCTTCACACACTGGGAGTTATCCTGAGAGGAGGTGTGTAGGGACCAGACCTCTGAGAACATCTTAAGATGTGTGAGGATGCTCCTCAGTGGCCTTGAGACTGAGGGAGGAGAGAAAGTAAACAGAGCAACCTACCCAGGGCATCCTAGGAAAGGAAGAGACACCTGGAGTCAGGGCTATTCTTCTAGAAAAAGAGATGCCAGAACTCACCATGAATGCCAACCTCCTCTTAAAATGGCAATGGCATCCACCTGAGAGGTGCTGGTACCCAACTGAGAAGTGCCAGAAATGAGTTCTGCCAAGTTCTGGCTGAAAAAAGCCCTGCCTTGACTAAGTAGAAAGGGCAAGATGAAAAAGTGACAAGGTCAAGAAAAGGACTTTTCATCTACTGCTTTTAGCCTTTTCAAATTACCCGCCTGGTCTCTATCTGAAAGAATTTCTGTGGCAGCAATCTGCAGTGAAGAGCTCTGTCTGGTAGTTTATATTGTGTGTTGTTTTTTTAAAAAAAACAAAAAATAAAGTAAATGTGCAGCAATTCTTGCACACATAGGGACGTATCTAGGATTTAACTCTGCCCTACAAAACAAACTAGTGAATAGAACTGAAATTTCTACAATGTTAAGAATATATATGAAACATATGAAAATAGAATGATACCAGCTAAAATCCAGTTAATATTTCAGTATTTAGCAATTAATATTTTATACAAATCTTAGGAATTGGTTTTGCATTTACTTCCCTGTTGACATGTAAACTAACATAACCTTGTGCCTCATCTCTGAATTCAAAATAAAATTGTAGTAATGACTTTGAATATTACCATACAACCAGTTTTTTTAAGCTACCATCTATTATGTAAATATGTGCTCTGATATCAATTTTCTTATTAAAATTACATAATATTTATGCAGTAGAGTATAATTATATTCATAATGAAATATTCTAAAGTGAGCATTTGTTTCAGTGGACAGTAATGTTTCCCTCAGAGCCATTATCTGTTCATAAACACTTTCCTGTGAATCTGCTTATTTATGATGCCATTGCTCAGCAGAATCTTATAGAGCTTCACAGTCCGAGTATTTGAAATGAAACAAAAGCAAAGTTATTTTTGCAGTGCAGTCCTAACCATGTCTTCTCAGAAACATGACCAACTAAATTCAGTGGGATTTGCTGCCAGGTAAATGGGGTTAGAATTATAGCCTGAATGTATTCCTTGATTTCACTAAGGCGGGTGTGAGGAACCTTTGGTTCTTCAGATGTAGCTGACCTCCAACTTGCACCATTGCTAACCATTGGACATGTTTGCTGTGGATGATCGGAATTGCAGTTCTTCAGCATTTAAAAAGCCAAAGGTTCTCCACATCTGCACTTAGGGCATTTTCACAAACCATTCAAAATCCACTTTGGCATTAAACTGATCTTAGCCCAATCTTAGCTGACTCGTCACCTTTGTTTTCAAGTGAAGTTTCTACTATGCAGTTGTTTTTTTTAATTTTAAAATGATATAAGATAAAAAATATAGACAGCCTATACTCAGCCTGTCAGCATCTTACAGATACAGAGGCAGGTGCCTTGCCTCAGCTGTAGTACTTTCATGCTATTGTCATGACCACGGAGTTCATCAGCACTCCAGATACAGAGCTGGAGGCCGCAGATGCATCAGCTAAGGGGCCAAGTTGAGGGTTCCAAGCTTCCTACTCATTTTCAGAAGGCCATGGCACCTGCCAGAAACCCACAGAAGGAACTCCCATAGCTGTAGGACTCAAGTCAGGACCCTCACAAGTGCCTTCCCTAAAGAACCTGATACCTGTCACTGCACTTAACTGATCCTGCAGTACAGGGAGCACACTTGGAGGGAAGCTGTGGGATGCAGAAGCAGCGCTGGCCCTTTTAAGACTCTGAAGTTCATTCTTATGGTGGTTTTAGGTGACACATGGTATCTGTAGGTGGCCAGCAGTATCAGGTTCTCCTTTTCGGTATTGTTGTCATGCCCCAACTTCACGGATCTTTGTATACAGAAACCGGCTGCTCATGCATAACTATGTATGAGGATCTGTCCAGGGAAAGTGAACTTTGAGGAGAACAAGTTGTCTGTAATCAAACAGCACAGGAGTAGTATACTACAACTCACCTGCCACACATTAGCATGGATTTGTCTAACATGCATTAAATCATAGAATCATAGAATCATAGAGTTGGAAGAGACCACAAGGGCCATCGAGTCCAACCCCCTGCCAAGCAGGAAACACCATCAGAGCACTCCTGACATATGGTTGTCAAGCCTCTGCTTAAAGACCTCCAAAGAAGGAGACTCCACCACACTCCTTGGCAGCAAATTCCACTGTCGAACAGCTCTTACTGTCAGGAAGTTCTTCCTAATGTTTAGGTGGAATCTTCTTTCTTGTAGTTTGGATCCATTGCTCCGTGTCCGCTTCTCTGGAGCAGCAGAAAACAGCCTTTCTCCCTCCTCTATGTGACATCCTTTTATATATTTGAACATGGCTATCATATCACCCCTTAACCTCCTCTTCTCCAGGCTAAACATGCCCAGCTCCCTTAGCCGTTCCTCATAAGGCATCATTTCCAGGCCTTTGACCATTTTGGTTGCCCTCCTCTGGACACGTTCCAGTTTGTCAGTGTCCTTCTTGAACTGTGGTGCCCAGAACTGGACACAGTACTCCAGGTGAGGTCTGACCAGAGCAGAATACAGTGGCACTATTACTTCCCTTGATCTAGATGCTATACTCCTATTGATGAGGCCCAGAATTGCATTGGCTTTTTTAGCTGCCGCGTCACACTGTTGGCTCATGTCAAGTTTGTGGTCAACCAAGACTCCTAGATCCTTTTCACATGTACTGCTCTCAAGCCAGGTGTCACCCATCTTGTATTTGTGCCTCTCATTTTTTTTGCCCAAGTGCAATACTTTACATTTCTCCCTGTTAAAATTCATCTTGTTTGTTTTGGCCCAGTTCTCTAATCTGTCAAGGTCGTTTTGAAGTGTGATCCTGGCCTCTGGGGTGTTAGCCACCCCTCCCAGTTTGGTGTCATCTGCAAATTTGATCAGGATGCCCTTGAGTCCATCATCCAAGTCGTTGATAAAGATGTTGAATAAGACCGGGCCCAAGACAGAACCCTGTGGCACCCCACTAGTCACTCTTCTCCAGGATGAAGAGGAACCATTGATGAGCACCCTTTGGGTTCGGTCAGTCAGCCAGTTACAAATCCACTGAGTGGTAGCATAGTCAAGACCGCATTTTACCAGCTTCTTTACAAGAATATCATGGGGCACCTTGTCAAATGCCTTGCTGAAATCAAGGTAGACTACATCCACTGCGTTCCCTTCATCTACCAGGCTTGTAATTCTGTCAAAAAACGAGATCAGGTTAGTCTGACATGACTTATTTTTCAGAAATCCATGCTGACTATTGGTGATCACAGCATTCCTTTCTAGGTGCTCACAGACTGTTTGCTTAATGATCTGCTCCAGAATCTTCCCTGGTATTGATGTCAGACTGACTGACATCAGTCTGTCACCAGTCCTTAAGCAACCATTCATTCTACCAGTCTAGGATTCCTGCTGATTTTAACATAATAAAACAGTACAAAGACTTTTTATTTACAAATTAAAAGGAAACTGACTTGATGGGCAAGGAGTTGTGGCCTGTTCTGGTCATAACAGTATGGAAGAGGCAAGGGTGGGAAATGAACACGCAAGAGACTTTAGAGCTTGAATGAATCCTCGTTTTGTCTGAAGGTTCTCCTGAGTAAATTTTTATATAAAGTGTTAACCACATATTTTGGGATAGGATGTTCAATATATTTAACATTTGATGCCTGCCAGTCTTTTATAGCTGACATGACATGGTATTTAGTATAACTATGGTCAGCATGAATGCCTCAGATTGTTCCCTGATAAATTGTGGCCTATGTGTGTCACAAATGAATAAATACTCTAGGAATCTTCTTTTCAAATCGACTTTTACCAGAAATTATAAGATAGACAATCAATAACAGAAAAGCTTTAGGCTGCAATCCTATTGTCACTTACATGGGAGTGAAATCCATTAAATTCAATGGTACTTCTGAACAGGAATGACTGGAATAGTGTTGCACATGTTTTCATGGAAGTTGCAATTTATTTTCTTGAATTTTGTGTAATTTTGTGTAATTTTGTTCTTTTGTGTAATTTTGTTCTTAGCATTCTTAGATTTTTGTAAACCACTATATACTTGCATGAGTAAACCACTATATACTTGCGTGAGCAAGCTTGATTTATAAGAGCTTCAGTTAATATCCAGAGAAACAAGCTCCAATGACTTGTTCCATTTTTAGCTACAGAGTTATGCCTGCTATAAATAAATCAAAACATTAAAAGTATTCTAATAGAAAGAAAAAGGGGCTTCTGCTTTTGTTGGACCAGATTAATATTGTTTTTGTGTTTCAGAAGTGATTGCAGGCATTCTGGTGAAGATAAGACAGATCTTACCTCTGCCTGAACATTGAGACATTGTATTGTTAAATATCACAAATATTTGCTCTGCTATTCTGTGGCATAAGAGCTAATATAGAACCTCTTGCAATGCATGTTTCTTTTGGCAACAAAATAATCATTTAACCCATCATCTCATTCTGTTTGGCACCATTAATGGTATAAAATAATTTAGTGGCCTGGATCCAACTAAATAATCCCCACTGGTTTCAGTGGGGCCTTTGTGGCTGACTTTAGCTGCTGGATCCAGACCACAGGTTATCTTTACTTGAACTGAGGATGGTGGTTGGAGGAAAGACAGCATGTGACATTTGATATGTAGGTTCCACCTGTTAAGATTAAAAGATTTCCAATTACTAAATTTAAGGATTTTTAATTTAAAGAAACAAACAAACTTGCTTCAGCTTCTAATGGGCTATATGACCATGTGAATCCCGAACCCCACAATTTCCTTGTGTTAGCAAAGCCTCTTGAAAATACAGGCTTTTAGATGTACAATAAGATAATGGGGTAGTAGTCCAGTTTATTTTTAGTAATTTTACTTATCTAATACTGTGTGTTTGTTTATTATGTTTAAGGCTTGTGACAGAGATCTACAGTGTGGTGGAGGCATGTGTTGTGCTGTTAGCCTCTGGATTCGGAGCCTGCGGATGTGCACACCAATGGGAACCTTGGGAGAAGACTGTCATCCTTTGAGTCATAAAGTTAGTATTTTTTTTCTGGTACCCTGTGTGATACCGTAACTGACAGGGTAGAAGGAAATATGAATATATTTTGTTCTAAGTCAAACTGCATAAAATATTATCCATTGCAAAAGTGCAAGAACATATACTTTACAGAGGAAGTTTTCTTTTTATGGAAACAGCATCATAAGAACATACGCAAATAAATATATTACTGTCAGTGTTATTCTGTAAGAGGTCTTAAGGTAAAAAAAAATAAAGTCCAATGCTTTTCTTTCACATTACAGAATATAAGCATCTTAAAACTATCCTTATACTCTTGTTTCTTATAAGTGATCATTCAAACCCTGCTGATTTCCAGAGCTATTAATCATTTGAGTAGGCAAATTGTTCAGGTAATCAAAGTACCTCATTGCTTCCTTCCAGAGGTTGGAATCCAACATTGTTTTGAGTAGTCTTCTGATCACGTGCCTTTCTCTCATCTCCTCTGCAGCTCTCATCAACCCTCTAGGGCAGATTTTAAGGGTACACAAGGGCGATTTGGGGTGGGGCATTGCACATGTGATGTCAGGATAAGGTTACCAGATGTTTTTCAATGAATCCGGGGACACTTATTGTTCGCTACATACATGTGAATGCTGAGAAAGCTGTAAATCTGGGGACTATCCCTGGGAAACAGGGACGTCTGGTAATCTTACAGCAGGAGTCAGAAGGAGCCTGGGGCAGATCCGAACATGTGGCATCAATGGCCAGTTGCTCCTCCTCCACCACCTCCTGGTGCTGCCACCTGCAGGAAGTTGCTTCAAACTTCCTTCCCCCAGCGGCAGGAGAAGGAGGAGCTGGGCACTGGAGCCACATTACGCTGGGCTCCATGCTTCGCCTTCATGCTTTTTGAACACCCCAAAAATATTCAAGGTGGCCAAACACCCCAAAAATATTCATGGAGGCCGAAAGAGCTCAGCCCCAGGAGCTGGCACTGCTGTTCAGGTATTTGGGGCCTGTGTTGTTTAGCCTTTTAAACACTAACATGAGCATCTTAAATTGAGCCCAGAAACAAACTGGCAACCAGTACAGCTGTTTTAAAAGCGGGGTTATGTGAGATCTAAATGGAACTCCAGCCAGTAATCTGGCTGCTGCATTTTGAACCACCTCTTCTTTGGGAAATTATGCATGGTCTGCCCGCCGCCACGCCCCACGCCCCCTTTTGATAGGAGTCTGAGAATATAGTCCAAAGTGTTTTGAAAATATTAAGGTTCATAGCTTATGGTTGTACTCTCTTACCATTGCTAGACTTTATGGCAATACTCTGTTCCTAACCATATCCACATTTCACTATTGCACCATGCACTTAGGCTTACTCTACTGCTCCGTCTCTTTTTCTTGTTAAGGATATAGCTCACTCAGCTTGTAACCTAACAATGGAGCTCTCTTTATCCTTTAAGTAGCATTGGCAAGACCCAACTGACAGTTTGACACTCAGTTGCTTGCTAGTACCCTATGTACAAACCATTGGTTTTTCTTCATATTGTTTTATTGGGGCAGACAATGGACGGGATAGTCCATAAAGCTGCAAGAAGGCACTGTCACCCTTTTTCTCCCCTAAATACATTCATTCTCATTCCATGCAATGAGGGGTGGAGCCATTACCTTTCTTCCCATTTCTTTCTTGGTCTGCTGTTAAAGAAGAAGCAGGGAAGGATGTCACTGACTGCATATTCTTGAAAATCTTGGTCTTGTTTTGTATTGTTTCTAGCACTGGTTCTCAAAGTATTTACTGTTCAGTAAAATTAGTCCTGGCAATTTAGCCCTGAAGCTAGGGCTGCCATACGTCATATCCAGAATACTGCAGCCGATGTTCCTCAGAAATAGCTCAAAATCATCCAATTTATTTGCAAAAAAGCTCATATTATCCATAGGGGTTACAGAAGACCATTCAAAGTGTCAAAACACTGACATTCCCCATTTGTCTGCTGGTCAGGTACAAAGCAGACATATTCAATTTCTATTTTCCCTCACTACCACACCACTGAGTTTAAACTTGATCTGCAAGGACAAGCCTAAATTGAAAGGCAATTTTGTCTTCATACTAGATTAGCCTTGAGTGCCCTTTGTTAAATCACACATGGAGAGCTTGTAAAGTGGACCACCAACTGATATAAGCTGATCAGAGATCAGTAAAGGCATACTGCTTAAATCAGAACACAGATTAAATGTTAGTCTTTCAGATAAGATTGAGTTGCAATTCATTTAGCCCTGCTACCACTTCTATAGATTTTTTTTCTTTCCATTAAGGTGAATAAAATATTATTTGTGCAACATTTTATAAAGAAAAAAATACACAACATGATGCTTTGACAATAATACTGTAATGCAAGAACAAAATGCATTGGTCTTTGAGAAGAAAATCTGACACACAAAAAAAGGTCTTGTTGACCCCAGTGAATTGTGTTATTCTGATGGGACTAGATACATAATTAATCCCACCCAATTATTTGCAGTAACACTATGAAACATCATTATTGGCAACAGTTTTGTTTTTAGAGGAAAATTTTGCTGTGGGTGTATGGTTTGGAGAAATGCATAATACCGCCAAGCCCATGGTTTTTAGCAAAAAGTAGGTAAACCATACTTGTAAACCATGTAGCTAACATGGTACCCTTCAAACATTGTTGGACTACAACTCCCATCAGCCTCAGACCACATTGTCAGTGGTCAGAGATAATGAGAGTTGTAGGCCACAGCATTTTGTGGGCACCACATTGGCTACTCCTATCCCTGCCACAGATATCAAACAGACTGTAGAGGTTTATAGCAAAGCAAACAGGAACAGGAGAGGAAGGGAGTTCACACATCTGACTAGGCATAGATTTTGGCATTTACGGTTCCTCCAAAACTGTATTGCTTCCCAGCTCAGTTGTACAAGAGGAGAAACAATAATAAGGCATTGGGAAGGGGTATGCTGCAGTAAATAGCACCACCCTATTCTTTTGACTTGTCACATGCAAAATATTTTGGCTACCGTATATACAGACAAATTGTATATACTGTATATACAGTTCAACTGCCTGCTTCCATTCCCTTCTCATCAATATGGAGCAGATTCTGAGTCATTCTGAAATAATTTTTGAAGCGTTAGCTGAAGTGTCTTCATATGTATTTGTCCTGCTTAAAAAGTAAAGGTAAAGGTACCCCTGCCCGTACGGGCCAGTCTTGACAGACTCTAGGGTTGTACGCCCATCTCACTTGAGAGGCCGGGGGCCAGCGCTGTCCAGAGACACTTTCCAGGTCACGTGGCCAGCGTGACAAGCTGCATCTGGCGAGCCAGCGCAGCACACGGAAACGCCGTTTACCTTCCCGCCAGTAAGCGGTCCCTATTTATCTACTTGCACCCGGGGGTGCTTTCGAACTGCTAGGTTGGCAGGCGCTGGGGCTGGGACCGAGCAACGGGAGCGCACCCCGCCACAGGGATTCGAACCGTCGACCTTTCGATCGGCAAGCCCTAGGCGCTGAGGCTCTTACCCACAGCGCCACCCGCGTCCATATTTGTCCTGCTTACATCATAATAAAATTTGATTTTGACTTGTGTTTCTCATTGGCTGAAAGTGTGGCATTGCACTGAGCTGCACATAATCAACTCCTAAACTTCTGACTGAAAGGAATCCATTTGGTTCCATTTTGCAAAAGCAAGGTATTCTAAAAATGAACAGATTTATCTGCCCCATTGGGAAAAAAATTCTGAGGTGCTTAACAGAAACATTGGGCAAAAATAAAGTGAAACCTGCCTGTGCAGCTGGTACGTAAGAATATTTTTGAGGCTCTGTGCAATCTTACAAGTCTCATGCCCTATTACAAGTCCACTGCTGCCCCTGTTGAACCCATTTCCTTTTTTTACAGGCAAATATTGAGTGCTGTTTCCAGGAAAGCACTAGAAATATTTATTCTCCCACAGGTACGACATAGGTATATGTTGTTGGATGATCCTATTGGAAGGCCCAATCTGAAGCAAGGTAGCATATGTGGGATAGCAAATACCAATGCTGTAAAACTTTGGATTAGGTCTTTGCCGAAAGTCATCCTCCCATTGGTACACCATAATAATCTATACCAGACTTACTGCTCTTTTGAAATGATGGTTGTGTACACAGAGGATCAGTTTCACATTATATAGTTAAGAATAAACACCAAGAGAGGAAAACAGGTCAGTACACCTGTAAGGAAGATGGGATATGTTTTGGGATATGTTTTGGGGGATCCCTTTGAACTAGTTTAATATACTAGTGTGAAAACTTTAGTGTTAATGGCAGGCACCTACTGCTGAGTTGTCTTCTTGCCTTCATTTCTTTAACATTAACTATTTGTTTTCAGATTCCATTTTGGGGGAAGAGAATTTATCACAGCTGTCCATGCCTACCTAATTTGGCTTGTGTCTGGATTTCTCCTAGCAAATACAAATGTTTACCGGAGTTCAAAAACGAAGATATCTTTTTCTAGCGAAAGCATGGGGAAGGATTCTGTGCCATTACTGTATTCCATGTATTAAGATCCTTACTTGTTATTGTGATGAAGTCATTTGTCACTGGAAATTTTCCAATGTACTTTCTTGCATTGTAACCATTATCATTTTTATGATACCATAGTTCATGGTAGCCAAGATGTTTTCAGCTGGACAATTTCAGGGAGTTCTTCATATTCTTAACAGCACAAGCTAATATGTGCTGAAGTAAAAGGTAAAGGTAAAGGTACCCCTGCCCGTACGGGCCAGTCTTGACAGACTCTAGGGTTGTGCGCTCATCTCACTCTATAGGCCGGGAGCCAGCGCTGTCCGCAGACACTTCCGGGTCACGTGGCCAGTGTGACAAGCTGCATCTGGCGAGCCAGCGCAGCACACGGAAACGCCGTTTACCTTCCCGCTGGTAAGCGGTCCCTATTTATCTACTTGCTCCCGAAGGTGCTTTCGAACTGCTAGGTTGGCAGGCGCTGGGACCAAACGACGGGAGCGCACCCCGCCGCGGGGATTCGAACCGCCGACCTTTCGATCGGCAAGCCCTAGGCGCTGAGGCTTTAACCCACAGCGCCACCCGCGTCCCTTATGTGCTGAAGTAGACCTGTACAACTTGAGACTTGCCAGTTCAAACATAGCACATCAGTCATGTGTGGCAGACTACCTGAGGCTCAATAAACCTCCTGTTTGTGTAGCCTACAAAAACAGGTAACAAGAGGAAACTGGCAGGCCCCAATGCATCTTTGCTGTGTTGCATTTGGCTTAGATCACAAACTGTGCAGACTTATACTGAAGGAATAGTACAGATAGCTCCTCTCTCCTAAAATCTGGCCTGCTTAAGGATGATCAGGTTAGCCATCTAGAAAATGGATGCCCATAATTACCAAGTCAGTTTACATAAATTTGCTCAAGATTTTTCTGAATCTACTAAGATTGAATTAAAGTATTTTGCACTGCAATATAGGGCTACGAACAAGACGATTTGTTAGACTATGATAATCCAGGTACATATTTGTTGTAGTAATAATAATAATAATAATAATAATAATAATAATAATTTAGATTAGAAATAACATTATTTTAAACACTTCAACTGTGTTCTTTATGTTATTTAAAAATGACAACCAGCACCAAAGCATTTAAGTAGTAAAAATACTGTTTAAAATTAATACACTCTGAGTATGAGAAGAGAAAGAATTATTTTCATTTTATTTGGCATAAACTAGCAGCTTGTCAGATATTTGAAGTGTACTTTATATATTTTTTAAAAATCGGAAAAGTCTAATTAAAGAACATGACTTGTTATGTAAATATAACAATATCACTATGTAATAATTCTGTATCAGAATAATGGCAGTATATTTATTTATTTAAAATTATATATTTATTTTTGCACTGTGGTCTTTGATTTTTTCCAGTGAGTTATTGTTATCTATCAACACTAAATTGAGAACTTATGTACGAAAGTATGCATCACTCAAGATTTCTGTGAACGTTACCATTAAATTTGACATAAGTACCTCCTATACAATTCAATGCTCCATGAAAAATTATAAAATGCCATAGAAGCTGTCTTCAGTCTTACTTTTTTTTTTTTTACTTCTCCTTGTTAAATATAACACACACAAAAAAAGTAACAAAGTAATCCTATGCATGTTTATTATGAAGTAAGCCCCATTTAGTGAATTGAGGCTTATCTTCATGTGCATAGGACTGCAGTATAGTATTATACATTTCCTATATTCATAGTGATTCTGTGTGTGGAAAGCTGCTGCAAAGTGTATCTAGACAATTGACATGCATTTACCGTATTTTTCGCTCTATAAGACGCACCAGACCACAAAACGCACCTAGTTTTTGGAGGAGGAAAACAATAAAAAATATATTCTGAATCTCAGAAGCCAGAACAGCAAGAGGGATCGCTGCGCAGTGAAAGCAGCAATCCCTCTTGCTGTTCTGGCTTCTGGGATAGCTGTGCAGCCTGCATTCGTTCCATAAGACGCACACACATTTCCCCTTACTTTTTAGGAGGGAAAAAGTGAGTCTTATAGAGCAAAAAATACGGTATTTGCCCAAGTCCACAGTGTTAAGTAGCTAAGGCCAATCACATCAAGCACATTCTCTTTAGCTGATGTCAATAAGGTTTATACCATCAGCATAAGCATGAAGGAAAGCAGCATTCCCTGAGCTATACACCATGTTATACTGCTGGTGGATGGCTGCATATTTAAATGCTTCCTTTAAAAAACAAAACTGGTATGTAGAGTGAGAAACACATGAGAAAAGTCTAGATTGTGCATATCCAAGATACCTTTCTTTGTGTAGGACTGCATTCGTTGTGAGGAAAGTCCAGAAAAGTTTTAACATTAGATGCTGCTGACTGCATAAACTGACTGAGATGAGTAGGAAATTCATCACAACTTGGCTCTGATTTCTCGTCCCAGTATATTTGAAGGCAGACGAAGCACACCATGTCATGCATCTTAGGTGTATTTCTAATAAAAGAATGTTTGAAAATCCTTGGGTATCAGAAGTCAGCTTTAGACCAAGTATAGTAGAAAGACTGATGATTCCAGAAGCTGTGCAGGATAACCAACCATAGTTGTGTTGGGTGGCGACTCATAATCTTGCACTCCATGGCTTTTTCTTCCATTAGGAAACACTCCCAAAGTAATTTTGCTATAGCCCATGAAGATTAATTGTTCATGTTCCCATGTATTGTCTATATGAGTCACCTTAGAAATGTGTTCCCCAAATATACCCATTTAGTAGATCCTTATTTAGTTCTCTGCTTAACTTCCCCCTCCCCTCGCCAAAATGTGTAGATTTATGTAATAATGTAATGCAACCCAGTGAGGTCTTTCTTCAGCTTCTGAGATGTATGTTGTTTTCAATATTATGTGAAGAAACCCAGAAGCACCAGTCTACAATAAACCTTCTAAAGTGGAACAGCAATAAATTTGTTTTCGATTCATGGAGCTATGAGAAGAGTTTAGCCATGTGCATTATTTCACATAGGTCAAATTTTGTCAGAACTAAAGCTGCCTTTCATTAACCAGCAAGCTATTTTTCACACAGCCATTGGCACTTGACTATCAGGTCTTCATTGACCCATAGAACTCATCAACTGAAAGTATCAAAAAGAATGTATTGACCTTGCTGCCAGAACTCCCTGCTAATTAGGAACAAATGAGAAAACAGCATCACAAAATGAGGCCACTTCATGTGTGGCTCCTCAGCTGTGGAAAACACTTGCAGATTCACAATTAAAAACATACATTTGCTGCACACACGTATGTAAGTTCATGTAAAACATAAACCCAGACAACATTAGAAAAAAACATGAAACAACCTTTACAGCAGTATATACTTATGGCGAGCCAGATCTAGAAGAAAGGAGAATTCCCAATCTTCATTAAATTCTATAGTTGGGGCCAACAAAACATCAAAGCTGCAATCCTAACCTTTGCTCTCCTAGAACTTTAGGAAACCTAGATATGCTCTGTCTAGAAATCTGCTCAAAGATGCATCAGTGTGGCAACTGCCACGGGGAATCACCATTAATTAGAATTCTTCCATGAGATCTTTACACCTCCATTACCTTCACAAGGGAGTATTAGCCTTTGTCCCTTTTCAGCAATGCCCAGTATTAGCAGAAGATACACAATGGCTAGGCTTTTAACTCTGCCCCTAGCTCAAGGTAAATCGTTCAAACAATGGGTGGCAGTGAGATCTGCTAATGAATCAACCACAGTCCATAATGTGGGCATATATTTATTATACAGTGGTACCTCGGGTTAAGAACTTTATTCGTTCTTGAGGTCCGTTCTTAACCTGAAACTGTTCTTAACCTGAAGCACCACTTTAGCTAATGGGGCTTCCCGCTGTTGCCGCACAATTTCTGTTCTCATCCTGAGGTAAAGTTCTTAACCCAAGGTACTATTTGTGGGTTAGCGGAGTCTGTAACCTGAAGCATCTGTAACCCGAGGTACCACTGTATAGGGTGCTTGGAAAGAACGTGAACTGCATTTTCCCATTTTAAAGCCATGATGTTTCGATTCATACTACAATACCATTTTGAAACGTTTCCCTTTTCTCCTTGCAGCTAAATAGTTGACCTAGCGGTCCTCAACCATTTTGTTGCCTGGTGACCCATTTGGAAATCCAAGAAACTGCTGTGGGCCCCACAAAAACCAATTTCACAGTCAAAACCCACCTCCAAAAACAGGCAGAACATCTCCCCCAAAACCAAAGCAGACAAAAAAGTAGGCACTATTTCCCGCCCCAAAACCCAAGCGAACTCTGCAACTGAAACACCCCCCTAAGAGCCCCAAACCCTCATATGGGAGAGGTGGATTAGGTAGGGCCCTTGGCAAGGAGCCAAGGGGGTAACTGAGGACCCTGCAGAGCCCATGGGCACCATGTTGAGAACCCCAGAGTTATCAAATGTCAATTGGGTTAGTGTTTACGTATTTTAAATTTCCATCTTTTGCAACTTTGATGGCTGAATAATGTACTGCATTTGTCTTGGTAACTTTCCTTGTTTATTTCCTATCACATACATGAGCTTTAAAATGGGGCTTCGACAGAATGAAGCTGCACATAGGAAGCGGCCCCATTAATTCCTTTTAAATCTTGCAACTGCTGTGACAAATGCTCAACTGACATACCTTTCTAGCTTACCAATGTTTTCACCGGAGTGTGTCCTTACAGAAGCAGCAGGTATATAACAATCAGGTTTGGCTATTCAATCATCCTCTCAGCTTGGCTAGAAAGACAGAATTCTTCATTGTAGGATACGTCCCCAGTGTGCCTCATCAAGGGACGTCCGACTAATTAGCCGTCTCAGCATAATAAGACATAGTGATGTGCATCTTGTTCCAAATAGGACCACATTCAAATGCCTGTAGCTTGCTTTTATGCACACACACACATATGCACATTTTTAAATATCTGCATGCACAGGTGAGTGCTTTGGGGGGAAACCCCAGAATTAACAGCTAAGAATACCTTCACTTAAACCATCTTTTAAACCAGATGTCTCTAGTATAAAGTAAGCGGCCTTGACAAATAGGAACATGTTTCCCAGGAGGAGTAGTTAGTATCACAAAAATTGGCAAGACAATGAAAAGGACATGAGAAGATTTTATATTCTATATTCTGATTCTTATGAACTACAGGGGCCAGCAGTTAGTGGTGTCTGTTTTTTTGCTTGTAATTAATAATAATAATAATAATAATAATAATAATAATAATACCCCACCTATCTGGCTGGGTTGACAAGAAGCAAAGGTTCAATTTCAATCTATGAAAGCACACACAGGGACTATATTTTGTATGGATGTATGCAAGTGATCTATTTAGGAGGTGTGACAGGGCGTTCTTTATGGAGCAATTTACATTTCATGGATGTATTGGCAGAAACATTGTTTTAATGGAAGCAAGTACTTCATTATTCTGCATTCCTTTTTTTCCATTTTAACAATGCCCACCTACTCACAGTCTGAGAGGAAGTAAGGGAAACAAACCTGATTTACCTGGAGGCCCCTTGGCCAACCTGCCCTAATTAAAAGTGCTGCCAGATAGCAG
The DNA here is from genome assembly GCF_964188315.1 of Podarcis muralis. Lineage (NCBI taxonomy): Eukaryota > Metazoa > Chordata > Lepidosauria > Squamata > Lacertidae > Podarcis > Podarcis muralis. The sequence goes on from NC_135656.1 coordinate 95,153,811, forward strand.
GTGACGGAAAACCTGAGCCAAAGACCCTCAATAGCTGCTGCCTATAGACAATACTGGATTTGTTGGCCATAGGTTGCAATCTGTAACAGAGGTGCAGATTAAGGGGGCACCAGAAAGTGGAGGCAACATCATCTGCCAAGAAGACCATGTTCACAAGGAAGAAGTGCTGGCACATCTTCCCTCATGCCTGTTTAAAAATGACACCCCCCCCAAACAACTAATTGTTTACAAGGGGGCTATAAGAACGGCAACCACCACACCCAGCTTGGAAACTATTGTAGTAGACTGCAAAACCTAATACCAGCAAACTGTTCCTTTGATTTACTTGTGCCAGTGGTACTGCTCAGCGACTTCCTTCCCATCATCCTTCTTCTAGAGCTTGGGTGACAGGCAGGAACAAACTCAACATTTTGAGGGAGCGAAGTAATACTCTACTAAATCACTCCACTTTCTCTGACTGTCACAAAGAATCATGCCTCCAAGCCTCAAATCTTTCTTTCTTTTTCTAGCTAGGAAGGATCGTGATTTCCACCCTTTCTCTCACAAATGATAAGCTTTTGCTGAAGTGACAAACCCTCTTCTCTGTGGCCGCGGCTAATATTGTCCAAGGAAGAGGTACCCTTTCCCAAAAATTAGAAGTTCAGCATCAAATGTAGTTGCAAGGGGGGGGGGGAGGAAACAAAATTGCAAATCCCACAACCAAATCCCAAATATTGAAGGTCATAACTAAACAAAAGACAGTTTTATTTGTATCGGCTAAGGGCAGCTATACCTCTCCCCAGATGAACCATCCTTGACCCTGCAATCATCATCTGAGGCCCTTCTTCATGTGCCCCTTCGACGAGAAGTCTGGAGGCAACACAGGAAAAGGCCTTTTCTGCAGCAGCTACCCATTTGTGGAATCCTCTCCCCAGGGGCACTCACCTGGCACCTTCCTTACATATCTTTAAAAAGGTAAAGGGACCCCTGACCATTAGGTCCAGTAGTGGCCAAATCTGGGGTTGTGGCGCTCATCTCGTTTATTGGCCAAGGGAGCCGGCATACAGCTTCCGGGTCATGTGGCCAGCATGACCAAGCAGCTTCTGGCAAACCAGAGCAGCACACGGAAATGCCGTTTACCTTCCCGCTGGAGCGGTACCTGTTTATCTACTTGCACTTTTGTGCTTTCGAACTGCTAGGTCGGCAGGAGCTGGGACCAAGCAAAGGGGGGTTAACCCTGTCGCAGGGATTCGAGCCACTGACCTTCTGATCGGCAAGCCCTAGGCTCTGTGGTTTAACCCACAGCGCCACCCGCATCCCTATTTCTCTATAATCAAGCGTTTGGCTGATTAAACAATCAATCTATGGACTTTTAAATATGTTTTGGGGGATATTGTTGGTTTTTATCATGTATTTTGTGTTCTCATTTTGATTTTTATGTGGTGAACTACCCTGTACAGTGGTACCTCACAATGTCAACAGGATCCGTTCCGGAGCCCTGTTCGCATCCAGAAGCAAACGTAACTAGTGATGGCACATCTGCGCACACACGTGTCGCTTTTCGCCGCTTATGCACATGCACGTGACATCGTTTTGAGCATCTGCATGCGCGAGCAGCGAAACCCGGAAGTAATGCGCTCCGTTACTTCCGGGTTGCCGCAGAGCGCAACTCGAATGCGCTCAACATGAAGCATATTCAACCCGAGGTATGATAATTTTTCAGATGAAAGGCAGTGTAGGAATTTAATAAATAATAATATCCCACCTTTTAACCATTTCATGAGGCAGTAGATTTCCCACACGGTTGTAAAACAGTTCAATAACACACATGTATAATAGTACTGTAGATACAAACATATAGACAACCCAATACATCAAAACAGATTGCTAGAACAATAAATCTCGGTTTCACTCTTTCTCTTTCTCTCTCTCTCTCCTGTCAGCTCCTTCTGGATGTCTATATTCCTCTTTATCTTCTGGGTGTATACACTAGTGGCCAAAATTGTGGAAACCTTTTGGGGAAAGTGTATTTCCGAGGTTTGATGGCTCATAACATCACATTTTTTTGGAGTAATACCATAAAATTATATATCAATGGAAAGATAATTTAGTGAAGAATGTATTGCAATGAAGTTTGTTCAATTATCTGTATTCTATCAAGAGTTATAGCCAAATAATCAGAAAAAGGAAACACAACTTGCTCAGGTTGATATGCAGCTTTCCACAATTTTGGCCACTAGTGTACTTTCCTTCCCCTCTCTCCCCACAGGATCAGAGGACTAGGGCCCCACAAGCTGCCTAGAAATCCACACCTCCCAAAGTTCCTCTTTCCCACAACTGTCAAAATCTGACCAAAGCATCTTTCCCTCTCTGATGGGTTGCCCTGAAGAGAGTGAACTTTCCACACCTTCATGTCAAGTTCTCTCTCTACAATTCATATGATGGCTGCTGAGATAGCATTCAGTTCTTCTTTGCTCGCCTTCTTATTGAACTACATTAAAATGTTAACTTCTGCTATACCACCAAAGCTTATTCGTTTTTTAAAAAACAAATCTGATGGCGCACACTGTTCCTGTATTTCCAAAAAGTAAGCTCAGCAAAAGTAGTTACATTAGTTAACAGTTAGCTTAGTGATATTTTTAGAAACTGTTTACCACATAATCTGCAGTTTTTTTAAAAAACCCAGAACATTAATAATTTTAAAATGATATCTGGTATTACCGTGCAAGACAGATAAGCAATCATGTGCAGGAACTGCTTTGTCTACTAAAATTAGTGATACACAAATTATCTAGAGACTCTTCTGACATTAACAGATGAGGAGCCATTTAGAAATAGACATTTGTTTTAACAGATGTGGGGGAGGGGAAGAGTTGTTCTGTTTAGGCCTATAAATTAGCATGAACTTGGAATTATTATTATTATTACTATTATTATTATTATTATTATTATTATTTAGAAATGTGCAATCCTTTTTAGGATGCATAGAACTGGGATGCAATATGACTTTACGCGTAAGTAAGTCCTACCGTGTTCCCAAGGATGTGCATGTCCTCTGGATTGAAACTAGGTAAAAGGTAAAGGACCCCTGACAATTAAGTCCAGTCACAAACGACTCTGGGGTTGCAGCCCTCATCTCGCTTTATTGGCCAAGGGAGCAGTTTTTCCGGGTCACATGGCCAGCATGACTAAGCCGCTTCCGGCGAAACCAGAGCAGTGCACGGAAATGTCGTTTACCTTCCCGCCGGAGCAGTACCTATTTATCTACTTGCACTTTGACGTGCTTTTGAACTGCTAGGTTGGCAGGAGCTGGGACCGAACGACGGGAGCTCACCCCGTCATGGGGATTCGAACCGCCAACCTTCCGATCGGCAAGCCCAAGGCTCAGTGGTTTAGACCACAGCGCTACCCGCGAAACCAGGGTCTAAGAACAAATTACAGTGCAAAGTCGAGGGTAGGGGATCTGCTTCTGCCGCCTTATTAAAAAAACCTGCCCATTTCCCAGGTTTTTGTTCCCACTGGAAACAATGGACAGAGAAATTTACACACACAGAAAAATGCTCAAATCCCCCCACACACACACACACACTTGGGGATGCTGAGGATCCGGAAGGGCTTTGGAGCCAAACTGCTGTGCAGAATGGCCCTGAAATTTTCCCTCACTTGACATACTAGTGCCACAACGCCAACCTCAGTTAAGTCAGAGCTTCAGTTGAGCTGGCACATCTGAGAGGGAGGCACCACACCAGATCTACCTCTTCCATGTTGTCTCCCAAATCTGAGGAATTGATCCAACCTGCCCTATAGTCCTGGGACAACCCTGCCAGGAACCACAGGAATGCACCCATATATAATTATTATTTTCTTCCTGTAGCATAGGTTGTAGGCAAGGCATGCCAGAACAAGAGTAGAAAGCAAAGCATAAACATTTGATGTACGAGAATTGAACAGTGTTTTTATTAAAACAGTCAAGATGTACAAGTATTGTCCAGTATTTGTAGATAACATTTTAAAAAGCCAATAAAGTATGAAAGTCAGTGTGATTTTAAAAACCTGATATTGACAGTTTTTTTAAAGTTGATATGTAATCAATTTGCTTTTTTAAATTATCATTTCCTCTCCCCCCGCCCCACCAAAGGGGTTCTGAAATACTATCAAAGGAACAGTGCAACAAGAAAATGTAAGTTAGTCTACATCAAAGCAAGTGAACCTAATTCTCTTCAGGTCAATAGGAAACGACCTAATAACTTGAGTAAGGTGAAGATGTAGGTTAGGGTAGCATCTCACGTTTCTCTATTTCAGGCAAAGTTAGAAATTCACTGCTTTAAGTACTGAAATAAAAATTAATCCAAAAGCTCCCCAGCAAGAAACGACTCCTAAACACAGTACAGTTTCTCCTTCTTGGTCACCCTTTAAAAACAAACACTGTAATACAATATTTTGAGGTCATCAAAAATAACACTTTAGTATAAAATTTCATCTTGGCCTTTTATCAAATCTTACATGAATAAAATCGCTTAGCCTTTATCAAAACCAGTAGGGTCTTAAAAAAAAACAACACAAAATTATGGCCTTTTTATCCATGTCAGAATCATTTGTAGAAATGTTAGAAGCAGCCAAGAAAGTTGGAGCCCTGTGTTACTTCCCCAAATTTCCTCCCCTCCCCTCCCCCCCCAAATCCCCCTAACACATAAATAAATAAATATCTTAAAACCTAAGGGTGTGGGGGAAAGTCAAGGTGTCTCCTTAGATAACAATTTCTCAAGTGCATATACCAAAAAAAAAAAAAAAAGCGCATAGAGAGTACTATTTTCAATTGGAAAGATAAAACTACATCCCAAAATTCTTCAGATCACACAGAATGGTGCCTTGAGTATTTTGTATGCTTTGGCAGCAGAGGAAATGAGCTCTGAAACAGACTCTGAGCTCCTTGTTGAAAATGAAGCACAGGATGGGGTTGACCCCTGCCTGGGCAAAGGTCATCCAGACAGAAGTGGTCAAGTAGACTTGGGGGATGGCGCTAGCCTTGATGAAGACCCGCAGGTAACAGGCCACAATGTAGGGGGACCAGAGAAGCAGGAAGAGAAGGGTGATCATGTAGAACATCTTGCAGATCCTCTTCTCCGTTTTGAACTCCTCCAAGACCAGCAGCCTCTTGATCTGGCTATGGGTGGTGTTCTGCCGGATGCCCACCAAAGTGGGAGGAGTGGGACCCCGGCCAAAGCCAGCGGTCCAGTTGGCGGCCGCCTGGCCGGTGGCCCCGGGCCCGTGGAAAGTCCAGTTCTGGCTAATGGCCGGCACCAACTGAGCGGGCTTCATCTTGCGGTGGCTGTGGATGAAGAAGAGGAGCTTGACGTACACCAGGTGGGTGGCGGCGACGACGGTGGCGAGCATGAGCATGAAGCCCAGCGTGTCGTTGGCCTTGACGTAGCGGTGCTCGAAGATGCACTGCTCTTCCTCGCGGATGAACTTGTAGGTGCCCACGTCGAAGACGGGCGGGAAGGCCATGGCCATGGAGAGGGTCCACACCATGCACACCACCGCCAGGCAGGTCCAGCCCGTCATGCGCTTGGCGTAGAAGCGGTGGTGCGCGATGGCCATGTAGCGCGTCACGCCCACGCAGAAGAGCAGGAAGGCGGCGTGGAAGCAGAAGAGCACGGCCAGGAAGGCCAGCACCTTGCAGCTGAGCGCGCCGTGCGGCCAGGCGCCCGCGCCGCTGTGCACCGACAGCATGACGAAGGGGAAGCAGGCCAGCGAGCGCAGCCCGTCGGCCAGGCACAGGTCCAGCAGCAGGTAGTAGGGCGCGCGGTGCAGCGGCCGCTCCTTGAGGATGAGCCACGCGAAGAGCCCGTTGCCCGCCAGGCTGAGGCACAGGATCAAGCCCAGCGTGGTCAGCTTGAGGCCCGAGGCGCTGAGTAGGCCGCCGGGGCCGGGCAAGTGCGGGCTGCTGCTGCTGCTTGCAAACTCGCTGGCGTTCGCCATGGAGCGAGGCTGAGGATCGCCCACCTCCCCGCCGACCCTGAGGCACAAACGCTGCGGAAGGAGCGAGCAGACGGGGCTTCTCCTCAACAGCAGCTAGCGGCGGCGCCGCCTCGCCCCGCCGGGCTCTCCCGCTTCCGAGACCAGCTGCCTTCTTCGCCTACCGCCGCCCGATCTGCTCCTCTCCGCGAGGGCGGCATCGTCCGCCTCCTCCCCGCTCGCTCCCCCGCGCCTCGCCCCCCAGCAGCGGCCACCTTGAGCTGTGCGGGCGCCGCCGGGCGCAGCCCATTCCCGCGCGCCGCTGCGCTCAGCTCCGCCGAGCCGACGCCGCCTCCGTCTCCGCCAGCATCGCGATCGGCTCCTGGCTCGTTAGGGGGCGGCCATCGCCGTCGCCATCCAACTTTAAAAGGCTCCCGGGAGGGATGCAGCGGGCGACCCCGGCAGGAAGCAGGAGGAGGAGGAGGAGGAGGAGGAAAGGCTGGCACCGACGAGGGTCCCCTTTCCCCGGCCTGGGGCGCGCTGCCGCTGCCGCCGCCGCCCTGCCAGCATCGCGCCTTTTGTTGCCCGCCGCCCTCCTCCTATTGTCTGCTTCCTCGCCTCTCGCTCGCTCGCTCTCTACCGACTCCTATCGCACGGCTTTCGCAGCGGAGGCCGGGCTTCCCTCGGCCACTTTCTCCTCCGCGCCATCATCACCGCCGCCGCCGTCTTCCCAGCCAGCGGCAGCGCCGAGGGGAAGGGCGAGCGCGCCGCCACGACGCGCGCAGGGGGCCGCGGCTCGCGATCGAGGGCAGGTATTGGCTGGGGCCGCGCTTCCGGCGAGGAGGCTGCTGCTGCCGCCGCCGCCGCTGCTGCTGCCGGAGATCAGGTTCAGGGGTGGGGTGGGGTGGTAGGGGGCGCAGGCTGAGCCTGCGCAAAGAGGAAGGCAGAGAGATGGAGGGGCGGGGAAGGAGAGGTGGAGGGGAGCGCAGAGGCAGAGGCAAGCCGCAGGCGACGGCAGCTGCCGCTCCTCTGCCTCTCCCTCTAAGGACCAGCGAAAGCGCTCAGAGGCATCGGCGCCTGCTTGCCGGCGGGGCGAGGGGGGGGGGGGGGGTTCTCAGCAGCAGATGGGGAAACAATGGCCATTCAGCAGTCCTGTTGTTGCTGCTGCTGCTGCCCGCACTCATCCGCCGTCGGTGAGCATCCTGACAGATCCGGAGCGAATTGGCCCAGATGACTGGGAACACCGCTAGACGAGCCACAAGACCTGCGGTAGAGAAGCACGCAAAATTAAAATTAAAAGACACCTGAGTTCTAGACTGACTGTGTGACCATTGAACACCAGGGCTGGGCCCCACGATGATAGGAAGTTCTCGCCACATCAGAATTCATAAAATCATAGAATTGTAAGAGTTGGAAGGGACCCTTGGGATCCTCTAGTCCAACCCCCTGCAATGCAGAAATATGCAACTATCCCATACGGGCATTGAACCTGAAGTCTTGGCATTACCTAGAACCCTTGGGAGTGGTTGGCTGTGTACCCACTGTGCGTTTCCCTGCCCACAAGAATCCTGGAGACCACAATTCCCAGCACTCTTAAACTACAGTTCCCATTATTCTTTTCTTGAGGGGGGAGGCGTTTTAAATGTGTCCTAAAAGGATGGTGTGTATGCAGTGGCTTTGGTGTAAACAAATACTTCATGGGCCCCATTCCCCACATCTTCTTTGCAGAAATATCTCTTACCCAGGAACCTTCATCTCAACATTCCTCCCTATTGCCAGCAATCCAAATCTACGAAAGAGAATGGCCTAAGCATGCACACTCTACCTGGTTGGCAAATTTAGCACCTGGGTAGGTGTTCCATCCATCATAATGTCAAAAACAGCCCTGTGAAGGCAGGCTCCAACATCAGAAGTCGGAAACTCCCCTGGAGGTCGGTAGAGAAGGCAAACACCCAGGGAAGCAAGAACAGCTGGCTGCCTGCCTCTGTTTGTCACTCCTTGTTTATCTTGTCTCTCTCTTTTCAAGGTTTAATCATCCCTGTTTCTCTCCCTCTCAACCCCTAGGCATAATTAGCCCCTCTAGAAGAGATGATAAGCTGAGATAAACGGGTTGTTTGGGATCCCCTCCAGCCTTCTCTGCCTCTTTAGAGAAGGGCAGAGGCTTCAGAAATCTCAGCAGCCAGAGCCCGATATCCATGTACGCAGCAGCTTTTGACGTGATGAGCCTGACATTCAGCCAGGATCTCAAATTCCTGATGGTCACCGTAAATCCCTGCTTTAGCGTGTGAAAACGGAATTGCCGGAGCCCCATATTCTCATGCCTTGGCTTGTTCCTCTTGGCCCCTGTTTAAAAGGCAGGATTCATCACCCATGTTCTCAGGGACAGAGGTAAAAATGTTTCCTTTTGCAGCTAAAAGAGGGGGAAATGACCCCTCACCTAATGCTCACTAATCCCCAGATTAATGCCTTGGCATTTTGACCAGTCCTCAGTCAGCGCAATTGAAGGCAGTGGCACACAGCTGGCGGCAGATTATAGGCCTCTCAGCATAATATGGAATGGGGCTATATGCAAAGTAATTTACAGGGCCAGATTTTAACAGTTGCAGGTTATTTCTGTAGGACTGCACATTTATTTCACTAAGAAGAGCTGGCTGGTTTCGATCGTTGACAGGCATTTACCACTATGACCATATTGCACATATATTGAGTGAGCTACAGTGTTGGTTTCCAGGTACAATGGAAAGCGCTGGTTTTTACCTCCATGAGAGAGCACACGATGCTCTGGGACACGAAAGGTCCAAGGCTCAGAAAGATTCCTCAGATAGCAGTGTACACAATACTGATGCACTTTGAGCAGCAGTCGCTTGCTTCCTATGTTCCAGAATGGTCTGGGATGAAGGTAGCCAAAGAGCCACCTGCTGCTGTGCCGAGTGGTGATAAGACTGATTTTGGAGACCCTCCGATGATCATTTCAGCTGCTTGACAGATTCAAATCATTATACAGTGGCTGATGTTTTAATGGGATCTTGTTAAGGCTCCTTGGTGGCCATCAGTGATGTACTTTGGTTATCTGAGACTGTCTGCTTACAGGGGGCAGGGTCTTTAGATGAGCCTTGCCCAACCTGGTTCCCTCAAAATATTTTGGACTGTAGCTCCCATGCTGGCCAGGGCTGATGGGAGTTGTAGTCCAGAACAGCTGGAAGTCACCAAGTTAGTGAAGCCTGCTTTAAATGTCAATGTACATTACTTTTAAAATGTGGTAAGCCAGCCCTGCTGCTAATTCTGCTGGCTCTCTTTGGACCTCTGCCCAATAATTCAGCCCTGACAGCACTAGATATCGTTAGGCACAAAAATGGCAAACAAATAACAAGTTTTGTGGGACTTCCTTCCAGCTGAGGTCAGACAGCTCCCTGCTGAACTTCCAGTACCTACTGAAGATTTTTATTCCAGCAGGCATTTTAATTGAAATTTGATTTTATATTTCTAACTGGTTTATTTTTATATTGTATCTTTGTAAGCCGCTTAGAGACTTTTGTAGTGAAGGGTTATGAGATATATATTGTGTGTGTGTGTGTGTGTGTGTGTGTGTGTGTGTGTGTGTGTTTTCCAAATCAGAGTCTATTATTTCTCCAAACCAGCTTCTGAAAAGGGTATTTGGGAGAGGACTTCTTGAACAGTAAATGAACAGTTCATGATTACTCAGTCCTGAACATGAGATAAAACAATTTTAAATAGATAAAAAATATTCAGATATTGTTATGAAAATAAAAGGTACTAAAAGCTGTGCACAATTCAGTAGATCATTCTGCCTGTTCCTCAGTTCCAACACTGTTTTTTGTATGCCAGAAGGCCAAAGTCTCCTTCACTTTACACCACTGCAAATGTGATATGACGCCATGAAACGGTTATATTTTACATAACTGACTCAGACTGCAGCCTGAAGACTCATCCAGGTCAATTTAGGCTAATTTGTCATGTATCCTAAATAGGTTTCATTGACCCGTGGCTTTGTTCCCTTTGCAGCTTTTGACATTGCCCTGGTAGCAAAATAAGAGATAATTGAATTTGGGGGTTTTGCTTACCACTAGCACGTACAAGCTGGTTTGACTTGCTAGGTTTCTCATCTGCATGCAGTACATTGCCAATGGGTTGGTTAGTGTTTGTGCAGCTTTTGAGACATTTCACACATTTTTATAGAGAGTACATGGACACCATCTCTCTAGGCTGAAGAATCATTCACCCAAAGGCTCCCTGTGAAGTCAGCAGCAATATATTTGAGAAGGTAGCTAACAGCAGTGATATAAACAGTGTAGGAGAAACTATTGTGGTCCCATTGGGTGGTGTGTTGTTAAGGCTGTAACTGGGAGGCCTGAGTTCAAACTGCATGCAGTCAAGAAAGCCTCGGTTTGCGGCAGTAAAGCACCATCGCTTAGCCTTAAGTTCCCTATCTGGAAAACAGAGACAATAGCCTCCCAGATAAGGAATTTTGATGGCAAAGCAATGCTGCAGATCCTTTGACAAGGTCTGTGCAAGCAGTGTTGTTCCTATTGCCTGTTAAGAAATCCAAATGTGTCACAAAGTGAGACCATGCTATTTGCCAAGAAGACTCAGATATTGGGCCCAGAATTAAATATATGTATCAAAATGCAAAATAGCCTGGCACTCACACTGACTGAGCTACAGTTCCACAGAGGAGCCTTTAGGTGCTGGGTTGTGTTACTGAGATGTGATGGATGGAGCTAGGAAGGCTGAGAGAATTAGGTATGCTATGGGCTAGGGTGCTATTTATTTATTTAGAATACTTGCACCTCACTTTATAGTCCCAAGAGGGTCTCAAATCAACTTCACACACACACTGTCTGTGTGTCTCTCTCTGTGTGTGTCTGGTATCAGAAACAAACATGTGACAGGATTATCCAAGTGGCATTTGCTGTCTATATTGTTGGCCTTCCATTATGTTGACTTGCCTCCACCTTCTAAGCAGCAGAACCCAAGGAAAGGGGGCTGAGAAGCTAGAATTCACTCAGCCCACAATGGAGGCAAGTCTTTCCTTGCTGGTGGTTGCCAGGCAACAGCTCCCACAAAGGTTGTCTGAGGGAAAAGCAGCTAAGGCGGTGGTTCTGGTTCAGCATATGATGGAGCCAAATCACGAGGAAACTACAAATGCCCTATCATGAGCCACACATTTGTCAGCTGTGGTGACTTTGCAAGAAGGCTGCTCAGATGTCAGTTGGGAATTGTTAAGGCACTGCACTCAATAGGAGTGGACATAGGGGGCACAATTCAAAGAATGAGTCCTGTCAGCTGGAACCCTGCTTTCATTTGTGCAACAGTGCTTCCCACCCCCCAAATGGCTCAGGGGGCCCAGGAGATCTCCCAGAATAGCATTGGGGGGGGGGACCATCATTGCCCTAATGGAATGATCACCTTAGCACAATGTCCGATTCCTGCCAGCGGCAAAACATGCCGCAAGATTAGTAGATACCAAGAGGTCAATTCACAGCCAAGGCAAAGATCCATGAACAAACAGGCAACTGTTTTGGAGGACCGTTCTAGGTTTGAAAAGACATAATTCAGGGTTCAGGTCTGAGAAAGTCAAGCATGGGTGGGTAATACGACCAGGGCCACAAGTGTTCTGAAATCCAAAAAGCAAGCCATGTCAGGATAATGAAACCAGGTGGTTCTTCAGTCTGTTATGCTGAGGAGCTAGTTGCAAATGAGAGCCACTTTCAGGACTTGTGCTCTAAAAGGATGGTCCTTGTTTGTCACCCTAATTCCACTGCTTGGCATCACTTCAATACCAGGAAAACCAAGCCAGTTGCTCTGTGTGCAGATGTAATTCTGCAACAACTTTTTGTGAGCTCTTTACCCATGGAGGCTGACGTGCTTTCGAACTGCTAGGTTGGCAGGAGCTGGGACTGAGCAACGGGAGCTCACTCCATCATGATGTGGATTCAAACTGCTGACCCTCCAATCCCCAAGCCCAACTATACTAGGGGATGGCTGCCTGGCTGCCTGGTTCCTGCTCGAGTCTCTGTGTTGCCCTTGAAGAACACAGCAGGAGCAAGGATGGGGGCAAAGCTAGAATGTGTCGATTCTGCTTGCCATTGGCTCTGGCTCCACCTACTGTTGGCCTCCTTGCCTTCTGCCCTACCATTCTCAATGGGCACCAGTTACTACTGTATTTCTCTCTATGCCACAACAGTGGGTAGCTGTTTTATGAACTGGTGACTGATATATGACCTATAGCTGATCAATCTAGTGAGCACCCCGTCAAAGGATTCCATTTCGTCCAGGATCCTGTTTTCCTAATGGGTGGCTTTGTTCCCAGTTACGCTCTTAAAATAGTTGCTGAGTAAGTTCCACTCTGCCCGCAAACCTTCTCTGCTACAAGAACATCTCCTCTTCGTTTTCTCCATCTGACTGTGAGTCAGGCAGGGTTGGCATCTCTATTCTTCTCCATAACTGAGTGGGAGATTATTTTGACTGGAAACAACCAGACGTGAGTAGCACGCCTATGAATCCCTCTCTATCGATTCCATTTGCTTAGAGGTTTTTTTTTATTTACCCATGTAGGATCCTAAAAGGGCTGGCTCAAAGGAGTGGGGGGCAGGGGGAGAGAGAATAAGCCAATATTCAGTTTCATCCCTGCCTTTTGTAAGTCGGATGCCTGTGTGTCACAGGCAACATACTGCTCTTTGGAGACCCAGCTTTTGTGGAACAGCTCCCCTGTGACAACGGGACACAGCCGAAGCCGGAGCCATGAGGGAGGATGTATCATCCAGTAAGCATGCATTCACGTTGTTCAGTGTGAGTCTTTGATTGCTGCCGCTGCTGCCAAATGCTGTGCAGGCTGAAATGTGTTGGATGGAGGTTTGCTTTCCAGACATTTGGTGTAGAGGGTTGGATGCAACGCAGCCAGTAGGATCTTGCATCCCACAGTGGTTTCCTCCATCAGCAGAATCAGGAGGGAAAGCAGTTTTTCAAAGATTCCTCAGGCCCCTCTACAGATTCCCATGCATGCACCCAAAATGCGCTAGAGAGAGCTGGAGGGTAATTTTGGAATAGCAGGGGAAGTGGTGTGGGGCAGAGGCTGCAGGAGAAATGAGGGAATCAGAAAAGAATATCCTGCCCTCTTCCCTCGCTTTGCTGACCAAAATCTCTGTGGAGTTAAAAAGACTTCCATCAGCATGAGGGAATACAATCCGATGCTTTTTTAATGACACGCCTTCTTTATAAAAAAATAAACTCAGAATTTATTACAGCAAAAAATTCCTATCAAAACACATGAATTGTAAAAATACATTAAAACTACTAAAATCCATTACATGCCATAAAACTGAGAGTAGGATAAAACAATTCTGGCATCAAACCAGGACAAACATTGATGTTTCCCACAAGGGGGCGGGCATTCACGCTTCCCAGATTACCGTAAAGTAACAAATCTAGTTTTCATAACTACACTGCACTTTAAAACAAAACAAAACAAAACCCTAAAAAAATTCTCTGTGTTTTGCATAAAACCAATAAAAATAAAACAACGAACAACATTCAGTAAAGATTGCTAAGAACAAAGAGGAAATGAGGCACATTCAAAACACTACCTTACATCACAAATTAAACTGAGTGATGTACAAAACAAGAATTAAGAATCAGAGTCCAGGAAAGCTTGGGTAGAAGTAACATCCTTTTTTTTTTTTTAAGGGAGCACTTAATGGTAATTATTGTCTCCACCTCACTAATTACTCAAGGGAGGGCATTCCAAAGGGTAGGAGCTGTCACAGTGAATGCCCTCTTCCACTCTGACATAAAGTGAAAATCCATTGGACATGAAATGGCCAGCTAGATATCTTCAGAAAATTTTGAAGGTCAGCTTGGTCTGTACTGGGGAGGCAGTCTGCTAGGTATGCTGGTCCCAAGTTGTTTGGGGCTTCAAATAACAACAAAACTTGAACACTAATAGGCAGCTAGTGTTGATCTTTCAAAACTGGTGTACCAGACCATGGCTGTAGCACAGGTAGAAGAGATCTCATGCCGATGCCAACTGAGCATGGGCTAGATCATTTGATTGTACCTACCATGTGGTAGTGAGGACAGTAAAGAAAACATACCCTGCTGCCTCCATTGCATCCTCTCGCTGCCAGCTAGGGAAGCTCTTCTGCATGGTTCAGAGGTTGCTGAGGCCCAATAATAGCAGGTGACCCTCTGTTACTCCCAAAGAACCTCTGTGGTCATTTGGCAAAGTACTTAGAGGATCAAGTCATTTGCTTATGGACCAAATTTGACAAGGTGAGGGGTATTAAATACCACTGGGGACAAAATCATGGCCTATACTCAGAGGCATAGCTGGTGGGGGGCACTGGGTGCCACACCATGGGGGGGGGCACTTACTGCAGGGCCTGCAGCACACCCAAGCCATGAGTCTCTCCAGGGAGTGACGTGGTGGCTCGGGCACCTTCAGATACTGATCCTGCAGTATCAAAAGCTTCTGGGAGATTTGAGAGAATCAGCAGGGCCACACTCCCCATCCCTCTCATAAGAACAACTCGCTTGATCAGGCCGACAACCCATCTAGTCCAGAGTCCTGTTCTCACTGTAGCCAACCAGGTGCTTGTGGGAAGCCTGCAAACTGGACATGAGCAAAACAGCCCTCCCATCTCCTGTGGGTTTTCAGCAACTGGTATTCAGAAGTATTACTGCCTCCAACTGTGGAGAAAGAGCATAGCCATTGATAGGTTTCTCCTCCATGAATTTGTCTAATCCTCTTTCAAAGCCATCCGAGTTGGTGTCCTGCACTGCCCCGTGAGAGTGAGTGCTTCATAGTTTAACTATGTGCTGCGTGAATAAGTGCTTTCTTTTATATCTCCCAAAGAAGGTCATCCACCAGGGCGACCAAGACCAATTGTCACGGTCCAGTCTATGGGTGATCGAAGTCCTGGCTGAGGACGTTGGGACCAGGGGCAAGATGGCAGGGTGGGAGCAGGAACAAGAGTCCAAGGGTTAGAGAGCCGGGAGTCAAGAAGTCAGGGGTCTGAGGGTCAGGAAGCAAGGAGTCACAAAGTCAAGGGTCCGGGGATCAAGAAGCTGGAAGCCAAATGCAGGAAGCGTGTTGCTGTGGCAAAGAGCTGAAGGAAAATGCTGACCTTATATCCCTTCCCGGCTCTTGCCACCAGGTGCTGTGACTTACCAATCAGCCTCACCCGTGCAGCTGCGCCTTGCCTCTTCAGAACAAACTTAGGAATGCCCCAGTCATTTGCTTGTTTCCCGGACCTCCTCACACCTCCCTTTTTTGTATTCCAGTTCAATTTGTTAGTTCAATTTGTTAGCAAATGAAAGATAAGTAATGGAAAGATGGAATTGTTTTTAACTATTTTTATTTTGTTTTTTTGTTTTTTCTTTTTTCATTTTGTAATATTTTGAAAATCTTAATAAATATATTTTTTTTAAAAAAAGGAATGCCCCAGTCCTGCAAAGTCCTACTGGTCACAGGGCCTGGCTCCTGCACGCACTCCTGACACCAATTGTGTCCCTAGAGGAGTCCTGAACCCCAACTGGAATAGGTCAAGATAGTCAGTTTCTCCCAAGAAGGTCTACAGCTGAACCACCACTGCATGATAACGCAGACTGGCCAGGAGCCTGAGAAGTGTCCCCTCATCCCCATCGCTCTATTTTTTTTACAGTCCACTTGTACTGAAATGGCAATTGTTAATCGTATCATGGCTCGCAAACGAATGTTATGCCTTACCTCTATATCCCCCTGAAACACTTTATCTTGGCAAGTGGCTATCTCGACATGAGGCAGAAGTTCAGTGTCATTTTGTGTGAGAAAGTGTAGGCAGCTCGACTTTGAAACCAGCCTGCGTTCCTGTCATCACACAGTGGGTGTTTTGTCAGTGTGAATTAAGGCAATCGTTTTTGAAGCTACACTTCATTCATATTCTTAAGTTGCAGAAGGTATGTCAGGTGGGCTCAGGGAAGTCAGCGAGACCCTAGGTGTTGCAGTGGGGAAGAGAGAAAGAGAGGAGCGGCATGGTATAAAAAGAAAAAAAGAAAATTAAACCACACTCAAGAGTGTCCCTCAGCTACGTTCTGCGTTGAGAACCGATGCATACGGTTATGGTTGGAGAACTTTGTAAAGTGTTTGTCCCAGCTGGGGCTCCCAAACAGAATGCCCGCTGGCTTTAAGTGAAAAATTAGGCCTTTATTAGTACAAATGTACATAGGATCAGCCCCTAAAAAGTCAGAGGGAGGCTTTTATACATGCCCAATTACTAGGTGATGACCACTTAACCAGACAATTAGAGCAATCCTTCCCATCACAAGTACACACTTACAACACACTGTTGTTGCTCTTTGGCTCTTCAGACTAGCCCACCCCAACCTTCTTACTGAATACATGAAACCATCTTTCCGTGTCTTTTGTCTTTGTCTTCTGAGTAGTTGCTCTGTGTATTAGTGGTCTGTCAATGTCTGCTTTCAGTTATCTGTGCTTATATTTTTGTTTTCTTCCGTGCTCTAGGACTTAGGGTGGATCTAGACACAGGAAAAACATACACTATGACTAAGTCAGAAATTAGATCGTTAAAATGAAAGAAAAAATCTCCATTGAAAACCGCTTTTAAAATTTCCTGCTCTCTGGTGCCATCTGGTGTTGTATGTTCAAATTGCTTTTTCTTTACTAATGTAGCTGAGTCCTTAGGGTCATTACTATGCTTGGCTGCTCTCCTAGTGTTTCGTTCTCCATACATCCCATTCCTTTCCGTTGTACTAGGAACTGCAAGAGAACACAGGCTTGCACACCCACTTCAAAACAGCTTGTTTGTTTTGGTAGGAAAGCTCATGCACAGATTTCAAACTGCAAAGCTCTAACTGCACAAAATGGATTCAGGGATGAATTAAAATGGGGAGATTCTTCTATGTTACCGTTTTCCTGTTTCAACCTTGCTGCAATTCTTACTGCCACAATTTACAGTAACTCCATTGGGACACAGGAGACAGATCTCTGGAGATTTACTAAAGTATATGCTGTCCCTTAAATAAGAAAATAAGGTTTTTCAAGTGAAATAAATAAATTAAGGTCTTATGTATATAATAAAATTTCATAAATGTACCAAGCAAACACGTACATAGATATATAGGCCACATGTCTGAAGCTGCACAGGAGAGCAGCCATGGACTCCCAGGCTGACCAGGTGTTTCCTCTGCAAGGTCAAATGAAGGAGCCTCCCCATTGTCTTCTCCTTCACAAATCCTGTCTTAAGGGTATGTCTGTGTATGAATAGGGTGAGCCTGTGACTTGGCTCAGGAACTAAGTACTTATCATTACAAAAGACTGGCCAGGCTCCCCAGGGTATCAATCCAGTAAACATTAACAGGTAACTTGCCAGACAGGAGGTAAACCACCAACTCAGATTATGAGGTAAACAACCCACTCAGATTTCTGCTTTAGCCCGCTCTTTCTGTGATGTAGGTATGATGTTTCTGGGGGTGGTCTTGGACTCCAAGGTGGGCAATTTAAAATGTCTATATAAGGGTGGAACAATATGGAACAACTGATTGGTTCAAAATTGGGAAAGGAGTACGACAAGGCTGTATTTTGTCTCCCTGCTTATTTAATTTATATGCAGAATACATCATGCGAAAGGCTGGGCTGGATGAATCCCAAGCTGGAATTAAGATTGCCGGAAGAAATATCAACAACCTCAGATATGCAGATGACACAACCTTGATGGCAGAAAGTGAGGAGGAATTAAAGAACCTTTTAATGAGGGTGAAAGAGGAGAGCGCAAAATATGGTCTGAAGCATCAAAAAAACGAAGATCATGGCCACCGGTCCCATCACCTCCTGGCAAATAGAAGGGGAAGAAATGGAGGCAGTGAGAGATTTTACTTTCTTGGGCTCCATGATCACTGCAGATGGTGACAGCAGCCACGAAATTAAAAGACGCCTGCTTCTTGGGAGAAGGGCAATGACAGGCCTGGACAGCATCTTGAGAAGTAGAGACGTCACCTTGCCAACAAAGGTCCGTATAGTTAAAGCCATGGTTTTCCCAGTAGTGATGTATGGAAGTGAGAGCTGGACCATAAAGAAGGCTGATCGCCGAAGAATTGATGCTTTTGAATTATGGTGCTGGAGAAGACTCTTGAGAGTCCCATGGACTGCAAGAAGATCAAACGCATCCATTCTTAAGGAAATCAGCCCTGAGTGCTCACTGGAAGGACAGATCGTGAAGCTGAGGCTCCAGTACTTTGGCCACCTCATGAGAAGAGAAGACTCCCTGGAGAAGACACTGATGCTGGGAAAGATGGAGGGCACAAGGAGAAGGGGGCGACAGAGGACGAGATGGTTGGATAGTGTTTTCGAGGTTACCAGCATGAGTTTGACCAAACTGCGGGAGGTAGTGGAGGACAGAGGTGCCTGGCGTGCTCTGGTCCATGGGGTCACGAAGAGTCGGACACGACTAAACGACTAAACAACAACAACAATATAAGGGTGGACACACCTTGGTTCTGGGTCCTCTTCCTTCTCCTGCGTGTGAAGGGGGCACCCTCTTGCAACAGTTCAATAAAGATTAGGCTTACAAGCTGCTTTGCTTCTCAATATTCTCTGGTTGGCCTCTGTTTTTCCCTCCGACCGATGGAGAACCAACAAAGGACTTTATAAGGGCTCTTTTGTCCCCCATAAGGGAATTAGGGCAGATTTTCGTTTATTACACAAGAAAGCAATGACCTGAAGCCTTGGTTTCAGATTCCACCATTATCCTAAGAGAAAGTTAGAAATGAATTATCTAGCATGCCCTTCATCATTGTGGATCCATAAATATCACAACACAAACCCATCATCTGAAACAACAACAACATTGTAGGTTCGTAGGGGGAAAGGTGCCCCTTTAGCAGTGGCGGCCTGAGCAAGTCAGATCCAGGAGGGCTTGCAGTGTTCCTAGGACAGCATTTGTCCTAGATGACCAATGGAGATGACTTTATATTATTACATTTCTCCTCTGGCCTCCTTTAATCCTCACAACAACCCTGTGAGGTAGGTTGGTCTGAAAGACAGACAACCCCAAGGTCACCTAGTAAGGCTGAGTGGGGATTTGAACTCTCTAGCCTGGGAGTCCCAAACCTTTTGGGCCTTGGGACACATTTAGAAATCTAAGAAACGGTTGTGGGTGACCTTGAGCCAGTCACTGCCTCTCAGCCTAACCTACCTCACAGGGTTGTTGTGGGGATTAAATGAGGAAAGGGAAACGACGTGTGTGGCCCCTGAAGCTCCTTGGATAAAAAGTGGGGCGTAAATGCAATAAATAAAACTAGGGTGCCATATTTCAAAAAAGTAAAGTTCCTATCATCTGCAAAGTTGTTTTTTTAGAAAACCTCCCCCCCCAAAACATTGACACACATATAGATGTAGTTATAGATTGATATATAGATATAAAATGAGGCCTAAATGGTGATGACCCCCACCAGCTGTTACTATTGGCTGCTAATGACCTATGATGTCATAAAGGAATGGAAGTTCAGTGGATATGAAGGAATCAGTGGATATGAAGGAAGAAGGTCCATGGTTGAGATATCCCACTCACCCTTTGTTTGCCTTCCAAGAATATCTGAGAACTACTATGTTTTCCAGACACCACTTGCAGAAGGTAATCTAAGCCTACTTTAATCTTTTGTAAATTTATTGTCTGCTCAAAGCTTTGTTATCATTGTTAGTTGATATGTTATATTTTACCTTTAAGTAAAAGCCCAGTAGAAACCTGGGGGAGAGGAAGGAAGTGCAGACTTCTGGGAATGCTGAGTCATGTTTTAGGCCTCTCTCAAACTGCAGGAATAATTCTGCATGAAAATAAAGTTAAGTTTTTCTCCCTTGGTTGGGGTGTAAAAAAGAAAGCAATGAAGAGAACTGTAGAGTTTCAGCAAGGTGAGGACAATTTATTTATTTTGTTCATTTGAAAACCTTTCCAACCTACTTAATATTTAGAAACCTCTAAGAAGTATGCAGACAAGCAACATAAAAATAGAATAAAACTGCATCATAAAAACAGAGTTATAAAAACCAGGAAAGCAGAATTACAAAAACTGATAAAAATTATCTTATTAAAGAGTTTATAAAGTAATAATCAGATGATACCTTGCACCTGCAGGAGTGAAGAAAATCTATCCTAATGCAAGTTGCCATTCCACCGTTATGTCTCTTTGCCATTGTTTAAAACAGGTAACCGAATTGATCAGCAGCACAGTCTGAAAGAGAAACAGCATTTTGAGTAGTACATCCATTTTCACTACCGAGATTCTACTCATCAGGTATAAGTTCATTCTTCTCCATCTCTGTAAGTCTACTATAACCACATTTCATATTTTCACAGTCATTTTGAAATAACATTGCATTTTTATTCATCAACCAAACCCCCAGACATTTAACCTTCTTTTCAACTTTCAACCCTGTGAGACAGATCCTGTAATGTACCTTTGGATTTTTGATCCATGCTTTTTACTAAAATGAAATGGGTCAACGTATTCAATTTCATCCAAGTGGGTCTGCCACCACTCTAACAAGCAACTGACCCCCCAAAGGGGCATTTGTGAGCAAGTGTAGTTGTTCCTCCTTTCCCTCCCTGGTATCCTTCCTATTTTCCTTTTGCTCTCACCCAACAGAACACAATGGGCAATGGCTGTGACCTTATCAAACTGTACACAGTGGAAACCTCTTTTCCTTGGGTATGCTGTCTGTCATTCAGTGGAGAGAGTTAGGCCCACTCCTGAGTTCTTTGATGAGCCACACTGAAATAACTGCTTCACCTTTTTCTCCCATGCAGACCACATGGATGCTACCATGTGAAGGAAGCAAATTGGCAGGTGGAAGGAGGTGATCATCTGGCATCAGGATGCTGTGGAACAGATGAGAAGGCAAGTTTGCTTGCAAAAGCCAGTGGATTTGCAGAGTGGGTGGCGAGTTTGTGGTCTGAAGGTGGCTGATATCCATGGCAGAAGCTGGCTGATGTCCAATGATGACCAAGCAGATATGGACGAGTAGCCGGAAGGTGGCTGATGTTTGGTAGTGGACCAAGCAGAAGCTGGCAGATGTAGGTGGATGGATGCTGGTGGAATTCACATTCGGAAGCTTTTGGACCAAATGGCTTTGGTAGCACTTTTTGTATAGCTTTGCAGTAGCACCATATTTAACTTTCCTGTTTAATGTTGTTTGGAGGGGTGGAGCCCTCCCAAACATTTGGTCCCCATTGAAAATAATTGTTTTACCTAAACCAGGTAGAGATCCTAAGGAAGTGGAATCTTACAGATGGATCACCCTGTTCAACCAACTTTTCAGTCATGGCTTCCAGCAGGGTGATCCATACAATTGTCAATTCGGACCAAACCAGATTTATCCCAGGCAGACACAACACCACATGCAGGTTAGTCAATATAATATATGACAGTAATTAAGAAGAATCCCAGCCCTTTGGTGATGTCACTGGACATTTACAAGGCCTTTGACTTTTTAGAATGGGGGTACTTTTAAAGTCTTAGAACACTATCAGATGGGCAAAACGTTCATGACTACTATCAGAGTCCTCTGTGCCTCTCACCAGGATGCTGTTAGCACAACTGCTGTGAATTTGAACTCTGTTCATATTGGCAAGTGAGCGAAACAAGGTTGTCCCCTGTCCACATTGCTCTTTGCTGTTTCTCTGGAACCATTAGCAGTTTCATTGCTCATGTATTAAGGGTCATCGGGGAAAGGTTGAATAGCATTTATTAAACTTTTATGCTGATGACATGATGTATATGTTACCTAACCCTCAGGAAGCCCTGCCAATATTCAAATTAGAATTAGGAAAATTAAAAATAAAATACTGGGTCTTAGAACTAATCTTAAGAAGTTGCTGATAACTTGTTATAACATAGGTCTGATGGAAGAAATCAAGCTTAAGCAAATGACTCGAGCTAAGCTGTATTATTGTCAGATCCAATAAGAAATGGGTTGACGTGGAAGGTGAAATGATACCAGACACAAAAATATGGGTGCTTCCTTTTATTAGGCTCTCCAAAACAACTTTAGATACAATGCATAGCCTATACACATTGAATATGCTACAGGTATGGAAAAGGTGGCAGCACTGTCAGTCTCTGTTAAACTTGCCTCTAATGCCACAGTTTTCACCCTCAAGTCCAGGATTCGGCCTTGCGTAGTACAATCCTTTCATGGATTTCCATGTTAATGACAAACTGTTATCCAAAGAACAACTTAAAATAAATACAGGAGATCCAGGCCTATCCTGGTTACAAGAAAGAGGTATTTACAGAAATTGCACAAGTTTTAAAGTCTGAAAATCAGGCAACCCCACAACTTGCATTAAAAAATGTGTGGGATAACAATCTGAAACAGTTTTCTTTAATACAGTTATTAACTTCATGGCTGGCAGTTGCAATACTACCTATAGCACAAAAATGGAAGACTTAACATGAATTGCCTCCTGCATTGTGGTGCAAAATTATTTGGTCTCTTGCTGAAAAATTTAACTTTCAACATTTGGTGTAATCAGAGGCAAAGAACCTGTGGAACATGCACATGTGATTTGGTCGGACTTTATATCTTATGTTCCAACTGACAACTTACATGACTTCTTACCTGCACCTAAAAAAGAAATATGTATTTCCTGATTAGCATATATGTATAAATTGAACTATGGTTGTACTTACCCATTTTATGTATGCTTCTCTTCAACAACTTTCTGGGTTGGACTTAATTGTTCTTTGTTCTTCTGTAAAGAAAAAGAAAATGTTAGTTTTGTGAAATGCAATAAAAAAAATCAAAAAAGAAGCAGGCAGATGTTGCATGGCTGAAGTTGGCTGATTTTTGCAGATGTAAGCCAGCGGAGGTTCTCCCCTGAAGAGTGACTGATGGACTGGGTGTTTGCTGTTGCATGTTACTCCGCTGATGTCACCTTGAAGCTTTAAAAGGGGATTAAACAAATTCAGTGGCTACTACTCACAGGATCAAAGGTATTACGCCTTTGCATTGGGGAACAGCGTTGAGAGGGTGATATTGTGATCACATCCTGCTTGTGAGCTTCCCAGAGGCATCCGATTGATCAATGAGAACAGGATGTTGTTAAGACAATTTCTTACAGAAATCTTAAATAAATGGTAGGCTGATGGCTCTTCCTTACCATGTCTCCAGAGTTGTATAGAATAACTAGGAACTCCACCCTGCTCCTGTTGCTCACCAACCCTGTCAACAGCTCCACCTCCCGGGGGGGGGGGGGGACCAGCTCGGAGCCCCCTACACTTTGCCAACCTTCCCCTAACCCATTAGATGGGGGGGGGGGGACAGGACGAGATGACCTAATTGTGATGTCACATGACTGGCATACAGGTTGCCCTGTCCAAATCCCAACATCAGAAATTGAGAGTGTGGGAAGTGTTGCAAAGCATGCCCCGCACTGATCCTTTCAACCCTCTGCTGTTCCTTGGCATGTCCAATTTAACCAAATGCCTGGATAAAAAACAACAGGACGTCCGACCATCTGCAGGTGCCTTCTGTGCCAGTTTTAAACACCTGCTGAAAACCTTTCTGTCTTGCTAGGGCTATCCTTCCTCAATGGTTGCTGATGTCTGTTTTTAACCTTTTTGCTTTCAACTTGCTTATGTTTCTACTGTATGGTTTTATTGTTGTAAACCATTTATGCAAACCAAGGACACATGCAAAGCAGTATGCAAATACTTTTATAAATAACTAAATCTGAACAGTCAAATAGCCTTAGTAGCAATTCGCACACCGTCCCCCTTCTAGGGCAGCCCACTCTCTTCTCTGTCTCTCACACAAATTGTCCCACTCTGTCCCATCAAACTCTCACTCTGTGGCTTGTGAGCTATGGTAAACTCTTCTCTCTCTCTCTCTCTCTCTCTCTCTCTCACACACACACACACACACACACACACACACACACACGACTTTCCAAACCACCCAATGTCTCACCTTGAGTTGCATGAATTGTTGCCACTCCTCCACAGTAGCAACAAAGTACCTTCTTCCACTTGAGGTCTGCATTCCCTTCTGTAGAGACATGCAAAATAAAGTTTATACACATCTAAATCCAATATTGTGGACTGTCATTTCACTACCTGAAAACTCCACACAATACAGTATCTTTTATTTTAGCTGTACAGTGGTACCTCAGGTTACATACGCTTCAGGTTACACACTCCGCTAACCTAGAAATAGTGCTTCAGGTTAAGAACTTTGCTTCAGGATAAGAACAGAAATCCAAGGTACCACTGTAAAGGCAAATACGGAAGAAAAAGGGAGTGACCTGCTGTTTTGGTGGATAGAAAAGTGCTTTATACAGTGGTACCTCTGGTTACGAACTTAATTCATTCCGGATGTCTGTTCTTAACCTGAAACCGTTCTTAACCTGAGGTACCACTTTAGCTAATGGGGCCTCCCGCTGCTGCCGTGCCGCCACGCAATTTCTGTTCTCATCCTGGGGCAAAGTTCTTAGCCTGAGGTACTACTTCCGGGTTAGCGGAGTCTGTAACCCGAAGCGTTTGTAACCCGAGGTGTTTGTAACCCGAAGTACCACTGTATTAAAATGGTGGTTTAGTTGTTTGAGAGCCCTACTTATTTATTTATATCAAAACGTTTCTATATGGCCCTTTATTCTACCTGCACATGCATTTATTAGAAAAGAGATGGAAAATAAATCTGCAAGTATTATAATGCTTTTATATAAAACCTGTTGTAGAGCCATACTTGAAAGTTTGTGAAGTTCTGATCACTACCACTTGAAAAAGATGTAGAGATGGAAAAGGTGCATAAAAGAGCAACCAGGATTATAGTGCTGGAACAACTCCCCTAGGAGGAAAGGTTACAACACATGGGACATTTTAGTTTAGAAAAAATGTGTTTAACAATTTAAAAAGTTATGCGGGCGGAGAAAGTAGGCAGGAAGTTCTGTTTCTCCCCCTCATAATCCTAGAACCTGGGTTTATCCAGTGAAGCTGGGAGATTCAGAATGGACAGAAGGAAGTATTTATTCACACAGTGTGTAGTTTAACTATGGAATTCGTTACCAGAGAATGTGGCGATTGCAATTTGCCATCAGCCTGGATGGCTTTGAAAAGGAATCAGATAAATTCATGGAAGATAAGGCCTCTGTCCGTATGACAAACAACTTGTGGGCCCTGTGTGATTTGAGTAATAAGAAAACGCTTCCAAGGACATTTCCCTGGTGTACTTTAATATCGCTGAATCACATGGGTACTGCTTCATACAAGAGTTTTCATGTGAATCAGGAACCCACCTGGTTTGACTTTTAAGCAGCAGCGTACAAGTTGCCCATGAATTGCCTCTCTATGGTTATGCCAGCTTTGGTTTGGATTTCATAAGACTTTACTCTTCATCCGATTTCTTAAAGGATTACCCAAATCTCTCTAGAATCCTGTTTTTGGTTTTTTTCATCCCAGCTACCTGATTCCTACAACTCTTTCCTTATATATTTGAGCAGGGAGTGAGTGGGAACCTGCCTTAACTGCCTTAAACCACAGCACGGACTACTACAGCAACAAGCTAATGAGCTTGTGGAGATACAATGACTGAATAAGCTCCTTAGTCCATTTATAAGTAGCTTGCAGCATTTAGAAGCTCTCTTACTTCTTTGCTCTAAATCTATTATTCCTCTCAAGTTAAAAAAAAAATCCCCTTCCGTGAGAGGCAAGCATTTTGTGGCTTGCAGTTAATTGCTGTTGGCATCTGTCTGTCTCGAGATAATGGAGTGTGCCTCTGGGGGTGAAGTCAAACTGCTGCGTTGTCAGCAGTGACCTTGCAAGGGGGAAAGCCTTGGCAGTCAGTGTGTATAGAGGTCCTGGGCTGTCCAGAAGACAGGACCTCCCTCTCGACCTTGCTGATGTGCTCCAAAGGAAAGCAGAGCAATATGTTTGGCACCAGCTTGGCTGCAGGATTTGCCGGAAGGAGACGTACAAGGCGCCATCCAGCCGTCTTAGGAACTCCACTCTGGATTTGTGTAGGGTTTAGTCCTCGGCTTTTTATTTTCCTGAAGATATCCCACAAGGCAGCAGAGGTTTAGGATCAACTTTCCTTCTAGATGGGCTACCTACCTGGGTTTCCAAGCCCCATCTGCCGCTCACCTCCCTCTACAGCACATGCAGAAACCGCCTTCTTGACCATTGGACCAACTATTGGTCTCATCTGTGTGATCCACCAGTGTCTGTCTTCACATGCAGAGCAGAGGCTGTCCCTAACTCACCAAGGGCTTGACACTCATCGGTTACCCTTGCCTGTTTAGCAGGCCAATTGAAGCAACTTCCTAGGGTGTGGCTGCTGTCACCTGCTGACAGCTTCTAGGAGCCACTGGGGAGAGCTGGGTAGTGGGCAAACTACCCCAGAAGGAGCATGAACTGTCCCCCACCAAAGGTACTATCCCTCCCCTGACACCCCAGCAATTAATTAGGTGCCCAATATAGTTACATGGACGCAGGTGGCGCTGTGGTCTAAACCATTGAGCCTCTTGGGCTTGCCAATCGGAAGGTCGGTGGTTTGAATCCCCACAATGGGGTGAGCTCCCGTTGCTCGGTCCCAGCTCCTGCCAACCTAGCAGTTCGAAAGCAAGCCAAAAAGTGCAAGTAGATAAATAGGTACAGCTCCGGCAGGAAGGTAAACGGCGTTTCCGTGCACTGCTCTGGTTTCGCCAGAAGCGGCTTAGTCATGCTGGCCACATGACTCAGAAAAACTGCAGACAAACGCCGGCTCCCTCCCTCGGTCTGTAAAGCGAGATGAGCGTTGCAACCCCAGAGTCGTCTGCAACTGGACTTAACTGTTGGGTCCTTTACCTTTACCATTTTTCATATAGTTACAGGGGTGGTGGAAGTTGGATTCTAACAACATCCAAAGGGACATGGGTTAGCTCCCCTAGACATACAATGGTACCTCGGGTTAAGTACTTAATTCATTCCGGAGGTCCGTTCTTAACCTGAAACTGTTCTTAACCTGAAGCACCACTTTAGCTAATGGCGCCTCCTGCTGCCGCCGCGCCACCAGAGCACAAATTCTGTTCTCATCCTGAAGCAAAGTTCTTAACCCAGGGTAATATTTCTGGGTTAGCGGAGTCTGTAACCTGAAGCGTATGTAACCTGAAGCTTATGTAACCCGAAATATTAAACTTTATTTTGCATGTCTCTACAGAAGGGTCTGCAGCCCTCAAGTGGAAGAAGGTTCCCCACGTACCCTGGGGTTAGATGGAGGTGTTGTGTAGCCTGGAATAAGGGAACTTTTTATGTTCCCAGTGCTGTTAATTGTCCCCTTTGAATGTCAGGGGTGAAGGGTGGGCACCTCAGTGCAGCACAAATAGTCAAGGGCCTCAACTATGTGAGGTTAATTTGCACTGAGGGCCAATTGGTTGCTAGGCAACCATTTGATCTAACTGTATTGCATGGCTGGCAATAGGGCTTGTAATTATGCAAATAGGTGTGAGAAGAGGAGGGAGTAGATTGATTGTTGCCAGTGTCACAAAGGTAAGTCTGCCTCCCCAGGTATTTTCTAAATTTCTCTTGGGAATATGGTCATAAGCAGGAGTAATGAAGAAACACTTGAAAAATTGGGATCAGATTTTCTAAATTAAAAAAAAGGCAGGCCAAACCCAATTAAAGGAGCAGAATGTGGACAGAAAGACTAATTCACAAACACGGATTATAATAAATATTTATCCCCTTTGAATTTTTGCAAAAGATTTAACATTGCTCATATACTATAGAACTTACTGGGAGAATACAGTTTGCACACTTGAGATAGGCATCCATTGAAATAAGGTACTGGTTCTTTTGAGCCTGCTGATTTTTTGGGGAATGAGGTTTCGTAAAGTAAATGCTAGCGTCAGAGGTAGTTTAGTATTCTGAAATCTGATTTATCTACAATGGTGCTGCATACGGTTGCTTTAATAAGTATGCAGCCTTGGTGGAAGCACAAACAAGCCAGGAAAGTTTTTTGGTTCCATTCATAAAAAACCATTGAAGCTCCCTCTAATGGCCAGTTTATATAATAAATTTATACAGTATAGTGTTCTGAATTTGCTTTGCTTAGTGACTCACCAAGGGAGATCTTGTGCCTTGGTTTGTTCCTAGATTAAGCTTTGGGTTAGGCATACCAGAGCAGTTCCTGTTGGACAGTGTTGTGGTGCCATGGATTGCAGTGGCCTGAACATTATTTGGGGCCCAGAGCTGCTGAAATCTTAAGGGTTTTATATACAGGCTGCATCTAAATCCATTTCTGTCTTATTCTGGATGCCATGTAGAGTAAATCCTATCCATGTTGAAACAGAAATAAGTCTCAGTGTTCAAACTCCTGAGTATGATTGCAGCCCAAGTAATTGATTTCATTGAGCATAAGCATTCATAATGTGTGTAGGATGGATCTTAAATAAGAAAGCAGAAACTATTCAGTAAGGAACTAGGAACCAGAAATAAGGTATTAAGAACTAGGATCTACCGAAAGAGCCTTATCCCTGACTAGCTGAAGCAGAAAATGGAGAAATAGCTTGACTTGATTAAAAAAACCAGAGTTATCTGAGCTCCTAAACTTTATCTTTCTCCACAATGCCATAATAGATGTGCCTCAGTTTTATACCAGTTTGGTTTCTAATCTAACCTCTTTCTCAGACTAAACACCTTTAGTCTACTAAAATGGACACACATTTTAGAATTTGAGTGAATATGGTAATAAAAATAAAGGAAGAAACCCAGAGGTTAGATGCTTAATAGGTCAAATTTAACAGGAAAAAAATGTATCTTGCAGCTCATTTCGGATACAGCGTAGTTATCTATTTACCTCTGAATACCTGATGTCTAGGTCCAGTACACAGCCTGGAATAGACTTTTTTGGAACTAAATAGATTTTGCAAGTGGCCATGTGGGTTACTCATTAATATCTAAATCAAAGTCTCCAAAGTTCTAAGCCAGGGTTCTGGAATATTAAGCTTCATGGGAAAGGGATCTAAGTCAATTCACTGCTGTAGGCATTTGGTTGCCATTGAAAAAGTCACTATGGATTTGGAAGCCTCACTGTACAGTACTGCTAAATAATTGCTCTGAGATACATAAAACTCCATTACATAGTTATTGGAGCTAGAAAGGGCTTCAGATTGGCTCACTCTTGAGAGTCCAATGCACCCTGCACATTACATAACTGTTCACCTTTTGTAATAATAGGTTGGGGATATTAGCAGGGCTAAGGTTATGTAAGAGATGTTATTATTAATGAACTCCTACAATTAGAATGCACAAAGAACCTATTTCATAGCACAGCAAGCACCCTACATATACCCATTATCAGTAAAACTCATTCTGTTTCCATGACAACTAGTACTGGAAAAACTCAGGTATGTAATTTTTCCTAGATGGGGAAGGCCCTCACCAAAACAAACACTCTGGCATGCACACACACATGCTCATGCATGCACACATACAATACATACGTACGTACACACTCATGTACTTTTTCATCTTCATCATAATAATGGCTGTCATCTTCAGCATAAGGCATATTGGTTTACAATATCACTCTTATGCTCTTCTTTTGTTCTGGCTTTGCTTCTGACTGATTGCTTGTTTCCACAAGTCCATATGTACGAATGTCTTTCCACTACACTGCCGGTGCAGTCAATGAGCCATGCACCGTCTCTAGCAGTAATTAATGTTTCAGGTTCCTGCCCTCCCCAAAACATGGGAAATGTTGTATTGGGTCAGCTGTATCCATTGATGCCATATGGGCAGGGCTTTGTAGCAGAGGTCCCCAGTCTCAACAGAATGAACAGAAAGGCCCCCAAAACAGCAGGGCTGGGTTACCATACAGTTAAGTATGGGTTAAGTATTTAATTCGTTCCAGAGGTCCGTTCTTAACCTGAAACTGTTCTTAGCCTGAAGCACCACTTTAGCTAATGGGGCCTCCTGCTGCTGCCGCGCCGCCAAAGCACGGTTTCTGTTCTCATCCTGAAGCAAAGTTCTTAACCTGAAGCACTATTTCTGGGTTAGCGGAGTCTGTAACCTGAAGCGTATGTAACCTGAAGCATATGTAACCTGAGGTACCACTGTATTCTGAAGTAAGTGAAATAATACGTTCTATCATCTAAAGCAGAGCTTTCCAAACTGTGTGTTGTGACACATTAGTGTGTCAGCTGCAGTGTGTAGGTGCCTCGTGTAAAAGGTGCTAGTTTAACTTCTGGTTTGCTAGTAAAACTGAATTACTGTGTCAATAAATGATGCGTGTTTAAAAAGTATGTCACTGGCATGAAAAGATTGGAAAGCTCTGGTCTAAGGATTGTGCAGGGTTGTAAGGCCATTCAGTCCAGAGTAAAAAAAAGGGCGTAACTTCACCCACTGACTGTATTGGTTAAACAAGTCCTCCTCCCTCAACAGCTAATATCTCCCACAAGGTAGCCATGAAGCTCTCTATGCAGAAAGAAGCTCTGTTGGTGAATACCCTGTGATCCACTTCAGCCATTGCTAATGTTAGCCAAACAACCAGCACTGTATGCCCCTGACGGCTAATCATTTAGACCTGTCTCAGAGGGTTACATATACAATGATGGTATCAAGTGTTCTGTACCTTGAAAGTACAACAGAAATCACAAATGAGAGTATTTCTTATTAGAGGTCACAACTAATTCCGGCCAGTCCAACCTCATAGCAAAAGAAAATGCCACAAATAGGACCACTATCCAAAACAAGCTTATAATCTCCCCTATACACTACGGCCTAGTGTAGGTTAATAGGAGAGAATAGATCACAGAATAGTATCCTAAAAGAGCCACATATTGGAGGGGAAGGCTAAGAAAACAACAAAAAGCAGACCACTTTGGGACAGCCCTTCCTTTCTTTTTTGCCATGCAAGTCAATTCTTTCCTTTTGCCCTTTCTGGAAATACAAAACCAATCTAGTTATTTTGACAGAGCACAATATAAAAATTATACCTTTGCATGCCAGACAACTATCATTGTCAAAGAACAAGAGTCTCACAGGCAGCACAGCAAAATGCAGAAATCAAGATTGTTCCTTGTGACCACAATCTTCTGCCTTCTATTTGAAAATGACTATTTTTTTTTAAAAAAAACAGGCAGGCGTAATGCCACTGCTGCTCAATATTTTATTCAATTGGGAAGCAATTAAAATTCTCCATTTAAATGATGAGATTATTATTTTGTTTGTTTCCTCTTTCGTAAAATGCTTTGTCTCTTTTATACGCAGTTTGTGACCTTTTGCATCGATTCCCAGATATTGCATAAGGAAACATAGTTTTGTTGATGACTATTTGGAGAAGCAGTGTGCAGAAAATCGTTCAGACCACTCAATATCCTTTCAGCATCTTACATTATTCTTTGTTCCATTACCCAAGAGAGTTTCAGGCACATTGTGGCCTCACTGAAATGTGCATTCTCAGGTGCACAAGAGTTAGAACACGTGGGATCCTGTTGGCAGTACACATGTAAGGCCAAAATCCACAAACTATGTGCAAAGTATTTTCATGGATAAAGCTAAAGTGATTATTCAATCAGGTGTAGTAAAAGTGAACTCTTACACCTGCAGGAAAGAGAGGCATGCCTCTTCCTACATGCTAGAGCAGCAAATTCAGCTTTTGACTGGCCCAACATCACAGCCAGGCAGCCAACAGAGAGGGCCTTGCCACTGAAAGAAGGAATGAGCTCAGTCTGGATTTGCCTTCATAGCTGTCTTGAACCTGCCTCCACCCCATTCCAATCAGCAGAGTGTCCACCTTAATGAATAGACGTGAGTAGCTTTCTTCAAGACACTCTCTGAAGGCACTCAAACAGCAGCAAAGCTGGTAACACACTAACAGAAGAAACACAAAAAATATAAGACCGAACATTTTGTCTGGAAAACTGAGACACATCATTGCTAGGTACTGTACTGTTAGTGAAGTTAAAAGCTCTAGATAAATACTATATACAGTTATTAGTGACTATTCATACACTAAGTAGGTACTAGAGATTGCCAGATCTTTAAAAAGTCTTGCTGTATCTCCTCTGGAGTAATTGTTGCAAAATCTGAAGAACATACAGTATGCACAAACTGTCTGATATTACAATGGCCCTATGCCAAAAGTAATAATCACATTTATGAATCTACTCTTCCTCTGTGGAACACACTAGCATTTCAGCCATGATAGTCCTGTGAGAGGTTAGGCTGAGCGAAAGTAACTCGCCCATACTTCAAAGTGATCTCTGGTCATTGCTCCACACTGGCTCTGTGTGATTATGTCAGTATATACCTGATGGTCAGGGACGTTTACAGAACAGCCAGAGGACTACTGTAGTAGTTCAAACTTCTCATGTGTTCAGAAGTCCATGCATCACACAGAAAGGATCACAGGAAGCATCCATGTGTAGCTTCTATCTTCAAAATGGAATCATATAACTTGGGGGGGCAGTGGGAAGAGGCTTATTTTTTCAATCCATGTGGTCATTTTTTAAATTTAATTTTTGCAGAAAGGGATCACGCTCCAACTGAATAGTGATGAAAAGTAGCCAGTTAATACAAAATGACTGTGTGTGTGTGTGTGTGTGTGTGCACATATGCAAAAAACCCCAACAAACTCTTGAGGATTCCCCCACACAGCTCATAGTGCGCTGTCCAACCATTTGTGCTTGTTGCTAACTAATGTGGCCACTTCACAATCTGCAAGTGCAATTCATGCACAAAAGAACATGACACTGATTGAAACAAACCACGAATTCTTCATACATTATGTGTAGAGCTTGAATGTGCACGTGGGGAAGCAGAATCACGTCCAATGATTCTGCCTGTGAAAAAGATTACATGTTTGAACAGGCATATCATTCATAGACTGGTAAAAGAGCCAGTGGAAGGTGTTAAGATGTGTCCAAAGAGGCTTCAAATTCCACCTCAGCCGACTGTGGATGCTCAAAGTACTGTACACACTATAATTTTCTGCGCCTCTGCCCATCTAACAAAGCTGGTGTAAATGGGGCAAACCCAATGAAGGCAGCTGAGTTTAGGCCGAGGTGGAATCCGAAGCCCAGCTTCTCGAACAAAACCAACACCCATCCAGATTCAATTTATTGTAACGGCTTGGTTTTAAACTCACTTATGGCCAGTTAAATAGCGGGCAGCGAAGAGAGAGTGAGTGACAAAAATCCACCCCGGGGTCTGCTCAAAGGACCAGCTGCGCCTCCCTCCACTGTGACGAGATTGAATGGAGGAGACATGGGTGGGAGAGGAGACTGCAAGCCGCTCGGGGCAGGGAGCCGCCGCTCAGCCAAAGGCGCTATAAATAGGCGAGATCCCCCCAGCCAGCGACAGAGCGAGCGAGGCCTGCCCGCTCGGCGTGCCAGATTTGCAGCGGGCGGGCAGGGCCCCCTGCTGCCCGCCGGCTGTGTACGCAACAAGGCGGGCTTTCGCCGAGCGAGGCGGCGCTGACTCAGCCTGGGCCGAAGGAAGCGCAGGGCAATGGCGCTCAGCCCCCCCGAGAGGCAGCCGGGCCCGCCCGAGCCCCCGAGCCCGGCAGCGGCGGCGGCGGCGCCACAGCAGCAGCACCAGGCGGACGACGAGGCCGACCTCGACCCCGACCCGCAGCAGCAGCTGAGCGGTCTGGAGCCCGACGCCGGCGAGGGGATCCCGCTGCACTCGCCGTGGACCTTCTGGCTCGACAAGTGAGTGCGGGGCCGCCGGCACACCGGATGGGGAAGGCGAGCGGCAGGAGGAGGAGGAGAAGGAGCTCGCGGCGAGAGCGCGCGGCCTGGAGCTCGCCTCTCCCGCGCCGGTAGGGTGGGAAAAGGCGCGCTCGAGGGGGCAGCGGGGGTGGGCGGCGTAGGACCGGCCTTTGTTCGCCGCCGCCGCCGCCTCCTCTCCTGCTCAGCTCGCTCCTTCCCCGTCCCCATGGTGAATTAATTCCCTTCTCCGCCGAGGGCAGCGAAAAGGGGGGGGGGGTCTCTTCTCCAGCCCCACCGATTGCTTCACTTCGCTTAACCCACCCAGAGCTGCTGTTTCTGCCCTTCCTTGGCTCCCCCACCCGCAACCAGCCCTGGGCGCCCTCAGGCTCGCTTTCTCCTCCTGGCTATTTCCAGGGCTCTCAACGCGAGGTTTTGAACTCTTGAGACCTCTTTTTCCATAGCCCGGGGATCATCCCTTGTTAAGCGTGTTGAAGTGATAGGGGCTCTTAGAGGGAAGTGATAGAGGCTCACTTTTCCTGACTCGGTGGTATCCACACACAATGCACGCGCGCATCTAGCTTGCAGGCAGAAAAGGCAACAAGTGCAGCTTTACCCCCCCCCCTCAAGGTTTGAGACGCACAAGAGGCTTGGCCGGGTGGGAAAAGGGCACCATTACTCGGTGGGTTGCCTTGGGAAAGGCTCGCCTCTTAGGTACCCTAGAAGAACTTGGGGCATCCTAGCTCTTGTGTTTTTATCCCATTGGGTAGCATTTCTGCTCCATTTGTTGCCCGTTTCGGAACTTTTTTTTAATGCATCCAGCGCTTAAGGTGGTTTGTTTATTGATTTAACCAACCTTCTCTGGATAGTTTTCAGACCAGCTGCTGTCAAATACATCCCCAAGGGCATGGATTCCCTAAGCTAAAGCAAAACAAAACAAAGTATTTGTTTTGCCCTGGCCTCCTTTGGGAGGAAGGGTGAGATATAAATTTAACAATAACGTTTTTTAATTGCATGTACCATAAAACGGGCCTTGATGAGAAACGTATTGTCGTATGACCCCGTTTTCCCTACCAGTGACCAAAAGTTAAAAGGAGTACTGCTACTTCTTTTGCATCAGAGGACACTGCAGTCCACATGCTTTATTTAAAAAACAAAACTAAACTCACAAGGCATAAATTGAGGCAAAGGCTTAGCCATAAAAAAGTTAGCCACCCTCTTTTACCTGCTAAACAGTTTCTGTCTTTCCCTGCTTACTTTCAAGACTGCTTACTGTTGTTTTTCCCACTCATTCTTCCTAGTCTTTCCCTCAGACCCAACCCCACAGGTAAATTTGATGGGGGCACATCCACACCCATTAAAGAACAGTGGGGCTGCTATCCTATACACTTTTACCTGGGAGTAAGTCCCACCGAACAAACATGTAGGATTGTGTTGCAAGGTTCTTCTGTGCCACATCACGGAGTCACTTTTGAAGTCATCTGGGGGGGGGGGGGCGGAAAGCATAGTGGTAATATACGTAATATTCACAATTTAGAAATGACTCTTTTTTCGCCCTTTAAAGGTGTGTATTCCAGATCACAGTGCAAACTGATGACTCCTTAATAACCACTAACCATCCTATTTGGCATTATCTTGCTGTGCATGCCTGTAAGAAACTATGGTGTTGGTGAAGTGGATTGTAATGACAGTTAGGGAACTAGTGGGTGGTAGTTATTCTAGATACAGATTATTTACTCTTAGGTTTCACACACACAAAGACACTTACTGAACATGTATCAGTGGCAAACATTTTTTCAGCACAAACCTTACAATCCTTGCTTGGTTGCCCCCTTCCACCTTTCCTTTAAAGTCCTATGATGGGCAGACATTCAACAGGTGAAACTTCAGGGTGAGCATTAGCAATTTCTACAAAGGATTAACTACTGTCTCTTCCCTTCTCATTAAGTTTTTTGTTGCTATTTTATTTTATATCAACCCATATTCTTGAAATATCCTTGTGGTTGAAACTTTGATCTGCTCTTAACTGTCCATAATTTGCAACATGATCTCTTCCTACCTTGTTTTTCATTCACTGCTTTAAAATAGAGCTGTCTGAGAATCCATCCTTCCCTCCACTCATTATAAAAAACAAACAAACCTTGGTTCCCCTCTCTGTTTTGCTAAGAAACCATAATCCTTTCTTAAAATCTCTATCCGGTGTTTATTTTCCATAAGATTCAAAGCCATATAAGACTTGTTCCCAGTGTCTCTCACTCCAGATCCACTCCTCCAGTCATTACAAAATCAGACTGACATGCTTGCTTTCTTATACTGCATCAGACTACAATTGGTTGCTTCTTTAGCCTTGCTTTTTATAACTCCATGATATCCCAGTACTTGTCAAATGACACACACACACACTCTGTCCAGTCGGAGCTTGTCATAGGTGGTTGGCTTGTTTTCCTGTACCAATCTGCTTTTGTAACTTGAGAAAGAAACATGTCCTTGAGGTATAAACAGCTTTCTCTGGCAAGCTACGTAAATCCTGAAATGTTCTTATGACCAACTGCATTTTATTAGCACCTTTTACAACCACTGAAGGGTTTGCTGAAATGAAATACTAAGGGACAAGCTACAATGTGACCATGGTAGTTTTGTGTACTTAAAAATGGAACTCTGGTATCGTGAAGATAGTGGGAAGTGCATCTGATTTTAACAGCAAAAGGAACACATAGGTGAGATGTGCTGCCCCTTTACCTCTCACAACCAAAGTTACTTGATGTTTTGTAGCTCAGCAAAAGCAAAAGTACTTGGGAAAGAAGATGCAAGGAGGTAAGGAAGTAGCATTCTGCTCTCCTCATCTGGGTCCACATTTTTGCTGCTAAAATCATATCTCTGCCATCTCATTGTCCACTTAAACACACCAGGAAATTATCCTTTTTAAATTTTCTCATAGCTTGTAGGCCAAGATTGCTTCTGCTGCCTTTAAATTATAGTCATCTTACATGAGGTATTTTAACACATGGCAGGGCATCTTGCTGTAGGATAAATCTAAGCTACCTCACTTTACAAACCCCTTCGGTATAATCCACATATTGATTGTAGAAGCAAGCAAGGTGCCCAAAGCACAATGTGTCTGCAGGCCAGGAATAGTTCAGCAAAACCATTCAAAAGGCCCTGGGTAAGCAAACAAAGCAACAAAAGGTGACGAGAAATCTCTAGGGTCACTATAAGCCAACATTTATATTATTTAATGCATTTATATCCCACCTTTCTCTCAAGTTGGGATTCGCCAGATGTGGCACTGAAGATGATGTTAGGTGCTTTTCTGTTGTTGCTTTTTTTTAAAAAAAAAAAGTTCCCCCTCCCCCCGGGACTAATCCATAGAATCCAGTTTTCACCAGTTACATGAAGTACCCAAAAAGTTAAAATCAGTGATTAGATACATATTATTTAGGTGATATATATTTGGTTATATACCGTGGTGGGGGTATCAATGAGTTTTGTGCTAGGGCAGGAATTGTGAAGGAGAGATAATATTTAAGCGTGCAGAAGTAGAGGACAGGAATAGACAATCAAATCTCTGTCCAGATTGTAATTTACTTCCTAAGTCAGGGGTATAGCCAACATCAGGCATAGGCAAACTCTGGCCCTCCAGGTGCTTGGGACTACAATTCCCATCATCCCTGACCACTGGTCCTGTTAGCTAGGGATGATGGGAATTGTAGTCCCAGACTTCTGGAGGGCTGGAGTTTGCCTATGCCTGGCCAACATGGTGACCACCAGATGTTTGTTGGACTACAGGTCCCACCCCTGACAGTTGATCATTCTGAAAAGCACTATGCTGGCAACTACTGCCCAAAGCCGTTGGTAAAAGCTGTTTTGTTCCTTAAAATAACAACCCTTCATACTCTTGAGTTTCTATTATTGCTATCATATTATGTGCTGGTTTCATGCATAATTACACTCAGGGAGCCATCTAGATATTTACAACCTTTCATTTCAGTTGTCTGTATCTCATGTTTTTTTGAAAAAAATAAAATATCGGGCCTTTGATGATACAAATCCTTCCAAGGTTGTTTAATTACTTGGATGCCAACAGTAAGACATTACTGAAAAGTAACAAAACCAAGATCAGCTTGCAGAAATGCCACCAAAGTGAGTGAGACTCACATAAATGGAGTACTCTGAAATTTCTGTACATGCTGCAAATTATGTAACGTGCCACACAAGGAAAGAATCCCCCACTCAATATGTGCCTCCTAATTTGAGGGCTACTTTAGCAGGAAGTCAGCCCACTGCACGTTTTCCATCACAGCCTTGTTTTCAGTAAGGAAACATTTGTAAAAGACTTTTCTTCTGCGGTTACATCAGTGACCCTACCCGACCCTAACCTATTATTAGAAGCCATAGTCTTGAGGACAGAACAGGGCAGCTGGGCACTTGCTGAGGTTTATTATTATTTAGATGATTGGAAATTAGAGTACTGTAATTGGCAGGCTAAGTCTGGAACAGGACTCCTCTTCTGTCTTCAGTTCCACCCCAAGTTAATTTGGCCTTCTCACATGCAGAATAGAATCTTCTGAAATACTTTCTGCAGAGGTGGGCAGGCTGGGGCTCTGTGGATTCTGTTGGATTCCAGCTTCCATCAGTCCCAGTCAGCCTCACCACTGGTCAGAGATGATTATGTGAGTAGTAGTCCAACAATATATGGAGGGCCAGTGTTTCCCTAATCATGTTTTAATGACTGGACTAAAGTGAGGTGGTCACATTTTGCAGTGGTAGCAGTCCATCTGAGGCATGCATAAAAGCTAGGCCAGCTTAAAGGCCCATCTATTCTGCTTAAACAGTGGCCAACCAGATCCAGGTGAAGTTGGTTCTCATAATAAATACCAAACACATGCAAATAAACACATGCCAATAGTAAGCACAACACCTTCTTTGGTTGTACGAAAGAGCAGAAGTCATTGGTTCGTATCTTGGTCACCCTCCTCTGCACATGTTATTCCAGCTTCACCTGGTAGGTAGTTTGGCTAGATTACTGTGACCTATGGTCCAGGAGGTAGGATGAATCCCCATTGGGTCAAAGCACCTTTGGCGTCTTCCTACTTGGCAGATTACCACTGCACAGCCTGCAGTTGACACAACAGCTCTGTGGATTGAATGTGGTTAGCTTGGTAGCCAAAGTGACAACCTTCAACCTTACAGGCTATTCTACAAAAGTTACCAGTTTATTTACCCAGTCATATGTTAGCTATTCATGGCATTTAGATTGTGTGGAAGAGAATAACCTGTTCTTCCAACTAAGTTACCCCACCTGATTGCCAAGTGGTGAATCTTGCAAGCTGCTGTGTTTGGCTGCTTGAATCATAGAATCTTAAGAGTCGGAAGGGACACCAAGGGTCATCTAGTCCAACCCCCTGCAATGCAGGAATCTCAGCTAAAGCCTGTGGATTTTAACAAATATTTGTATGCCACTTTTCCAGACAAAACCCATCCACAGCAACTTACAACAATAAAATCGCTAAGTATAAGAAATTATTGTATACACTAAGAGTAGCTGACAAAATTGAAGCAGACTCAGAACTCCTGCTCCTTAACCGTACTCTAGATTGCAGTCAGTGCTAGCGTAGGCCAAACAAAACAAATGATTATTTAAGGCCTTCTGAAAAGCCTTTGTAATCACATGCTGCCACTCTACTGGGGGGGTGGGTAATAGTGTGGAGCCACCACAGAAAAAGCCCCCAGTCTTGTGATCACCCACCTCATAGATCCAGGAGGTTTTCTCATCGATGCCCTCAGATGCTAGGGCCTCACTTACAGGAGGTATAAGCCTCTCACTAAAGTATTCATAAGCGAGGGTAGCATTGCAGATACAGCACAGTCCAAA
Source organism: Podarcis muralis (assembly GCF_964188315.1). Classification (NCBI taxonomy): domain Eukaryota; kingdom Metazoa; phylum Chordata; class Lepidosauria; order Squamata; family Lacertidae; genus Podarcis; species Podarcis muralis. The sequence continues at coordinate 95,193,315 of NC_135656.1, forward strand.
CCAGGGGTTGGCAAAAAAATTTAGCTGCGGGCAGGTCCACTGTCCCTCAAACCTTGTGGTGGGCCGGAGAAGCGGCTGGGGGGGGGGAGCTGGAAGAAGAGGCGAGGGGGGCAAGTAGTCCTCCTCCCCAGCCCCACTTACCTTCCCAGGGGCTGCTGCCATTGCTGGTTCTTGTGGGTAGGCAGAGTGAGCTCATCTGCTCCGCTCTCTGGCCCACACGAGCACCAGGGTGGTGGCAGCGGCGGAGTGAAGATGAGTGGTGTGAAAGGGCAGGCTTCAGAGAGGGGCTGTTTAAAATGGCACCCAGCCAGTTCAGCCCAGCCCCCTTCCTCCTCTAGGCAGGTCGGGGAGAAGCCAGGAGGAGGGAGGGAGGAGGCGCTGCCATGGTGTTTGTGAGGGGGGGGAATGGAATGGCTCGGGGGGGGGGAATGGTGCAGCCCAAACGAACAGAATCCCCATGCCGATCCATGGACAGTCCTCGGGCTGGATCCTGAAGGCAATTGGGCCTGATCTGGCCCCTGGTACTTAGTTTGCCAACCCCTGGTCCAAACAAACCAGGATCAAGCATCAAGAATCAGTCTAGGTTCAAATGTGACCTAGGGAGAAAGTCAGGCAACAGTCCAAGGGCCGATAGTTCAGGTAAGGCAGAAAAACTAGGAGCTAGAGACCTGTGTTATTCCCAGCAAGTGGAAAGTTCGAGATGGAGGCCTTATACTAACTAGCCTTTTAAACCACACCCTGACCACCACCAGCTGCTAGCTAGTAAGACCCAGAACAGTTTAGGGATTGTGGGATGGAGGGAAGAGGGGATAAGTCTCATTGTGTGAGTGGACTTCCTTCCATGCACACATTCCCCACTTAGTGCTACACTGAATTTCATCCATAATTATAGAAATAAACCTAATGAGAATCTGCATCACTCTGCATAGTACTGTTCTGTATGGCATTGTTATAGTGATCAAAGAGCCTCTGTTCCAGAAAGAGAGAGAAATAAAAGGGAAGAGGTAACTCGGGAGAGCTTCGTTTGTACACATCACCACCTACAGGCACACCTGACATTTGCAGCACAGTCATTTGAAGTTCATTCTGTCACTCCCCTCTGCAGAAGGGGAGAGGAGGGAGGTCATAAGCCTTGCAAAACCTGATGCACACTGGGATTAGCACATACTGGATCACCAGATTTAGAGGTTGTGGTTTCCAGGACTCCCGGCACTTTTATTACTGCTAGAAATGTTAGTAGTAACTTGAACCAGAATTTAGCAATCTGATTTTTATCTCTCCGTGCTATTGCACCACATTCTGCTAATTGTGAAACATTAGATTTTACCCTGTATGTATTTGTTTAATACTACTGTACACTTTTTGCATATTTTATTATTATAATTTTGCATGAAATGTAAAGTACATGTACATTTTAAAGAGCCTGAAAAATATTCATGATGTAGACTAAAAACTTAGAAAATGTTTGTTTCACCTAGCATACTTCTCTTACATTTCTCTGGGGTGTGTGGGGGGATTTATGGTGCTGTATGTGTTATGCATGGTTAAAAAGACAGGGTTGTAGTTAACTATCTTTTACTTGGAGTAGATCTATTGAAATTAATTGACCTAAATTAGTTGTCACTAATTTCAATGTGTATACTCTGCATAAAAGTTGACTACAGCCCGCTATGAGTGAGTTAAAAGCACTGCAGCCAGATGTTATTTAACCAAAAAAGGTTTAGTTTAACATGTTAAGTAAGGGTTTCTCATGTTCACTGACAGGAAATTTAATTTAATTTGTACAAATATTTATATACTGCTTATTCATAAATGATATCGGAGTGGTTTACAACAGTCATACTTAAAACTATACAATAAAAATAAGAAAAAATATTTTTAAACCAGAGATCAACTAACTATTTCAGAAGCGTATAAATTGCAGCTGTTAAGGGACACACCCTTAACAGACATGTTGTTTAGGCATTGGTTGTATATTATCCTCTGCTGTTGTTAGTTCCAGTTTCACTGGAATAGGTTAGTTCTTTTTCCATCATGAAATAGGGTGACTGTCAGTGGCCATCTGACATTTGCCCTCTTAATTTCAGGGAAGTGAAAGTAATGAAAGCCTTGTGGAGTAAATTACTGGCCAAAAACAACTTGCTGTCATCACCATAACTACGTTGAGCGTCTTCTGAAAGAGACTGTGTAGGAACCGCTCAACAAAATTTGTTTCAGGCATGCACTGTTGTCTGATTACAGTCACTTAATTTGCACTGAAATACCATTCTCAGCCTGGCAGGCCAAGGTTACCCTTGGAGTGCTTACAGAATGTTTTCACATCAGTATTAAATTGTCCCCTTGGAACTCTTTCATGGACATTTTGATATTGCCAAACTTACTTTGTTGTGCCAAGTCTCTCCCTCTCTTCTTCCAAAACGTATTTTAGTTTGCTGGAGAAATTAGTTTAACGTTTAGGTGGGAATGTCAACCTGGGCCCAGTGCTGGCCTGTATGCCAATCCTCCATAAAGTTAATGATAAATCTTTCATTGACATAACCAGATGTAGACAATGGCAGCCTTTGGAAACATATTTCACCATCTGATACAGTGGTGCCTCGCAAGACGAAATTAATTCGTTCCGCAAGTCTCTTCGTCTTGCGAGTTTTTCGTCTTGCGATGCACGGTTTCCCATAGGAATGCATTGAAAATCAATTAATGCGTTCCTAGGGAAACCGCCTTCAGACCAGGTCCGGGGACAGTCTGTCCCCCGACCTCTTCTGAAGGCTGGGGGGGGGGAAGTCTTTGCTCCCCCCGCCTGCATTCAAAAGCCCTCCGGGACAGCGGAGAAACGTGCTGCGTTTCTCCGCTCTCCCGGGAAGGCAGGCAGGGGGGAGCAAAGACTTTTGCCCCCCGCCAGCCTTCAGAAGAGGTCCAGGACCTCTTCTGAAGGCTGGCGGGGGGCAAAAGTCTTTGCTCCCCCCCTGCCTTCAAAAGATGTCCGCCCAGGGTTCGCGGACCTCTCCACAAGCAGCGGCAGCGCTGCCGCAGCTTGCGGAGAGTTGCCGGCATGCCGAAGCCTGGGCGCGCTGAGATCAGCGCGCCCAGGCTTCGCGGCCCCGCCCCCGGCATCGGGGCATGGTCCCGATGGCGGGCGGCGGGGGGAGGCGTTCCCGCCCGTCCACCAGCATCAGGGCATGGTCCCGATGGCGGGCGGCGGGGGGAGGCGTTCCCGTCCGCCGCCCGGCATCGGGGCATGGTCCGGGGCTTTTAAATTGCCCCGGAACAGCGGAGAAATCCCCCGCTGTCCCGGGGCTTTTTAAAATGCTGGCGGGCGACAGCGGAGGCTTCGCTCCCGCACGCCAGCATTTTAAGATCACCCCGGACAGCGGAGAAGTCCCCCGCTGTCCCGGGGCTTTTTAAAATGCTGGCGGGCGACAGCGGAGGCTTCGCTCCCGCACGCCAGCATTTTAAGATCGCCCCGGACAGCGGAGAAGTCCCCCGCTGTCCCGGGGCTTTTTAAAATGCTGGCGGGCGACAGCGGAGGCTTTGCTCCCGCACGCCAGCATTTTAAGATCGCCCCGGACAGCGGAGAAGTCCCCCGCAGTCCTGGGGCTTTTTAAAATGCTGGCGGGCGACAGCGGAGGCTTCGCTCCCGCCCGCCAGCATTTTAAGATCGCCCCGACAGCGGAGAAGTCCCCCGCTGTCCCGGGGCTTTTTAAAATGCTGGCGGGCGACAGCGGAGGCGCTTCCCCGCTGTCCCGGAGATTTCCCTATGGGCTTTCGTCTTGCGAAGGAAGCCCATAGGGAACTTCGTCTTGCGAAGCGCCTCCAAAACGGAAAACCCTTTCGTCTAGCGGGTTTTCCGTCTTGCGAGGCGTTCGTCTTGCGGGGTACCACTGTATAGCAGGAGAACTACATTTTGTCTACACTGTGGGGCAGATTCAAAATGAGGATCATTTTGCTTCATGGATTCAGCACTTAGGTCTGTTTCACACCAAGATACGTGTATGTATTAAGGTAGTAGTTCTATAAAAAGAAGAGCTTCACTTACAGAAGTAAATTCATACATCAAGGCTGCTAGGCAGACCCTCTTTTGCACCCATCTGCTTGTTTGTGTTTAGTGAGGGTTTGGTAATCCAGGATTTAAGTATGCAGCCTGTGTTGGACAGGGCTGCACTCATAGGAAGGTGCCTTACACCAAGCCATGTCATTAGTTTATCTAGCACTGCTAGGGACACAGGTGTGGTCTAAACCACTGAGCTTGCCGATCAGAAGGTTGGTGGTTCAAATCCCCATGATGGAGTGAGCTCCCGTTGCTCTGTCCCAGCTCCTGCCAACCGTGCAGTTTGAAAGCACACCAGTGCAAGCTGATAAATAGGTACGGCTGTGGCGGAAAGGTAAACGGCGTTTCTGTGTGCTCTGGCTTCCGTTGCACCAGAAGCAGTTTAGTCATGCTGGCCACATGACCCGGAAAGCTGCCTGCGGACAAACACTGGCTCCTTTGGCCTGAAAGTGAGATGAGCGTCGCACCCCATAGTCAAGTTTCACTGGACTTAACCGCCCAGGGGTCCTTTACCTTTTATACCTATCTAGCACTCTATCCTTTACACTGACTGGCAGCTCTCCATGATTTCAGACAAGGGTCTCTCCAGCCTTTCCTGGAGGTGCCAGGGATTAAGTATGGGATCCTTCTGCTTGCAAAGAGTATGCATTACTACTGGGGCATGGCCCAGCCACTTTTAGGATGCAGAGTTGTAGTCAATCTGTCTGCTTCTAATCACTGCTGCTACCTGATCATCCAGGAGTCCTTTGTCTAGGTTTTGTTGGCTATTTCGCAGACTAGTTGGAGTGCAGAAGGTGTGCTGGGGAGACCACACATTCAAGAAATGCAAAAGTAACTTTTGCTTGGTTTAATAAAAATAACAAAAACAAAAATTCCTTTTACACTAAATTACATTACAGTGGTACCTCAGGTTAAGAATTTAATTAGTTCTGGAGGTCTGTTTTTAATCTGAAACTGTTCTTAACCTGAGGTACCACTTTAGCTAATGGGGCCTCCTGCTGCCGCTGTGCCACCGCTGTATGATTTCTGTTCTCATCCTGAAGAAAGTTCTTAACCCGAGGTAATATTTCTGGGTTAGCGGAGTCTGTAACCTGAAGCGTATGTAACCCAAGGTACCACTGTATATCAATAAGTGTGACCCATCCACAAGGGTACTGAGAGAGCCACATGCTGCTCTTTATATACTATACCCAACAGCTTAATTAACATAACAGCACCTGCTATACTGCTTCACAGCTGTAAAACTAGGTCATGTTATTTGCTCTGGCCCTTAAAGACATACAAATATTGTGAAACAATAATGAAACCTAAAATTTAAAGAAACCATTCAACAGGTTTGACTATTACACCACCTGTGTTCTTTCCTGGAGATGACTGACCCGGCCACAGTCGCACATGCTTTAGTAACCTCTAAACTAGATCCCCGTAATGTGCGTTTGGTGGGACTGCCCCTGAAAAGCATTCTGAAACTATGCTGTTTCTTAGTATTGTCTGAGACAATCTGCAGTGAATCATATATCTTTTACAATTATTGCCCATTTGGGTATTTCCCCCCTTTAAAATACAACTTATGAAAGCTTACCAAAGAAGCCTGTGATAGTAATAATTAGTAGATCACTAGTAGGTTCTCAGGAATCTGTTTTGTGTTAGGTGCAGCGGATGGAAGTTAATAGTCTAAGGCAGCTAATTAGAAGCTATCAGTTTGGGGGAAATCTGACTTGAGTGCATGTGCATTTTCTAGTTAAGTTTGTAATAAGATGATTCAGCATCTCTCTTCAGCATACCAAAGGAGAAATCAGTTTTCTCAAGCTGTTGTAAAATGACATGTGGTTCATCGCTATGTGAGGCAAATTACTGGAAAAAATCTCTGTTCTCCCCATACTTTAAAAATAGTTAAGATAGCTAAGATTTCTGCCATCTGCAAATGTACTGAGTGTTTCTCCAATCAACAGAAATAGTATTTGGAACTAAAAACAGGAAGCGTGATCCAGAGAGATGTACAATTAGAGGTGAATTTTGCATGCCATTTCAACAGCCAGCCATTGGTTTTGATGTTGTCCGTTACCTGCTTTTCAGACAGAGTCTAAATCCAGTCATTCCCTATATTGTCATGGATTTGGGTTGCTTTTTTAAAATAAAAAGTTGTAATGTAATGATTACCTCTGGCTAGAGCAAACATTACAAGAAGGGATACTTTTTCAGTACATTAAGCATTATCTCACTTTCCATCTGTTTATGAGACTGTTAGCAGAAGACACGTAGCTCCAATCACACATTCATTTGGCTCATCTTCTGTAACAAAGATAACATAATCTCTTTGCTATCCTGAGTTCAGTAGTCTCTTTTGAAGGCCCAAAAGATATCTTGCTTGATAAATTATCCCAATTTGGAGCTTTTCGTGGTACAAAAAAAGGGGTCAGTTCTTACAGCAAGCCAAGTGTTCCCGATATGTAGCTATAAAGGTGCGCCTTGGGTTTCAGTAATTCTGTAGGTGAGCAAAGACTGAATCCAAGCCCAAAGAAAACACTACCCCTTTGCTACAGATACCGCTAATGGGATCTTTTTGCTTGGCAAGACTTGTCCATCTTGCTGCTATGGTTGTCAGCTTATGGTTGTAATTGGTTACTGAACCATATTGGGTGCATATCGCTTGAGATTAGATAGATTAGATAGATCCTGGTAACTCAGTAGTCCAGGCATAGGCAAACTTGGCCCTCCAGATGTTTTGGGACTACAACTCCCATCATCCCTGACCACTGGTCCTGTTAGCTAGGGATGATGGGAGTTGTAGTCCCAAAAACATCTGGAGGGCCAAGTTTGCCTATGCCTGCAATAGTCCATAGGATGCTGTTCAAGTTAGTTTCGTAACAGAGAAGCAACATGATTCCTCCAGAGTTAGTCTCTTTTAAAAAGTATTCCAGGGTATCTGCATCCAGTGCTTTTTTCGGGGGGGGGGGGTACGCAGGGAGTACGCACACCCCCTAAACATTTTGTGAATCTTAAGTTTGGCCTCATTGAGGGGCATTATTTCAATATGAGTAGGAAAATGAGAGTACCCCCAAACATTTTTTAGAAGAAAAGCACTGTCTATATGGATAACTTAACCAGAAGTATATTGTACTGTATTTGTACGAAATGTATGCAGGTATATTTAAGACCTCTGCATGGCCCGTTTCAGTATGAGAACAGGATCCCATGATAAAAGAAATAACATGGCATTAATTAACTTGTGTGAGCTTTTATTCTTGGATTTTACTCACTATAAAGAGGGTCTTGCTAGATTTATAGAATGTGGCCATCTAGTGGCACAGATGTAAAACGAATAGAATAATTTATTAAAACCCCTGTGTTGTGAGAATAATGCTTCTTTAAGCCTTTTGAGATGCAAAATATGTTTAAAATACAGTGGTACCTCTAGTTATGAACTTAATTCGTTCCGGAGGTCCGTTCTTAACCTGAAACTGTTCTTAACTAGAGGCGTGCTTTCGCTAATGGGGCCTCTTGCTGCCGCTGCGCCACCAGCACACGATTTCCATTCTCATCCTGGGGCAAAGTTCTCAACTTGAGGTAGCTCTTCCAGGTTAGCGGAGTTTGTAACCTGAAGCGTTTGTAACCTGAGGCATTTGTAACTCGAGGTACCACTGTATATCCCTGTGGCCAGTGCTTTTTTCCCCTTTTTTAAAAAAAAGTTTAGGAGTACTCTCATTTTGACTCAAGGCAACCACCATTTTACGGTTCAAATCGGGGGAAATAAATACAGTAAATGGACAAAAGTACAGAAATTCACAAAATGTTTAGGGGTATGCAAACCGCTGCATATCCCCAGAAAAAAAGGATTGAAGCTAAAGAACATCCATGGAGGTTTGGGTGGATATGGGCAGCCCACCCTCCTCAGTCAGTATTTCTTCCAATTTGTCAGTGTTCATCATATTTACAAAGAAGTAATTTCCTACTGTATTCAATGGAAGCAAGTGTGTTGCAGTATTATGCTTCTTTAACACCCTCTGAATAGGAGTTGAACGGCTTAACTGTGCAAGATTGGAACTTTAATATTTTTATTTAACAAAACAAAATGTGTGCGTGTTGCCTTTCTCCCAGTATTATTATTATTTTCTTTTCTTTTAACAACAACAACGCTTGTGATTATAGTTTAGAAAAAAAGAGGGAAATTTCTGGATTCAAATAGAACGTGTGCAGAATTACAACGACAAAATGTCTGTAAAATTAAAAAAAAACTACATTCAATTTCAAAATGAATTAACCAAATTGAAAAATAGGATTGGAAGGAAGGGGGGAGGGAGAGAGAGAAACAAGAAACTATATCATCACCTTCTGTCAGTAGATGTAACCACCCTCCCCAAACCTGACTTCAAAACAGAATAGGGTTTTTTAAAAAAATGACTTCCATTTTCCTTCCACCCACAAATCCCGTGTTATTTGGTAATTCTCAAACACACAGCTTTGTTGTGAAGCAGAGTTGGATGATCACACAAATATATTGATTAAAAAAAACCAACCCACCAAAATATATTGATCAGATTCACCATTTTACCATGTCAACTTTCATAATGTAAGTTATGGTACCGGCTCTCATCATATATAAATGTATTTTAAAAGCATGCTTTTGTGTTATTATAATTATTATTACAGTGGTACCTTGGGTTACAAACACTTTAGGTTACAGACTTCACTAACCCAGACGTAGTACCTCAGGTTAAGAACTTTATCTCAGGATGAGAGGAGAAATCGCACGGCGGCAGCGGGAGGCCCCATTAGCTAAAGTGGTACCTCAGGTTAAGAATGGTTTCAGGTTAAGAATGGACCTCCGGAACAAATTTAAGTTCATAACCAGAGGTACCACTGTATATCAATGTTTTTCTTTTCATAAATCTGATGAGTACACTTACTATACCGAATCTTTAAATATATGGTTTCTTCCTCTCTCTCTCTCTTTTTCAAGGTCACTTCCTGGGACAACAGCTGCTGAATGTGCATCAAATTTAAAGAAAATCTACACAGTACAAACTGTACAGGTAACAAAGATGCTGCATATGAGAATTTCATGTTGCAATATAAAATCCCATATATTATCGATAGACCAAACAGGGTTTTTTTCAGAGCTGAGATGCAACTTCTAATCTAACAAAACATTTGAAAAATCAGTCAGTTTGGTTTATGATAAGGCATTGTATTACGATCAGTAGAAATTAGGGGAAAATTGCTTTTGCAAACACCCTTTACAGGTCTAAAGTCATTGTTATTGCAGGAACAGAAAACTTATTATGTATCACTGAGTTTGCCCCTAATAAAATGATCATTCTTTGTATGTTAAATTTAAAAGTATAGGTTTTTTTTAAAAAGCCACACATTTACTAATTTACTTAAAAAAAAATTTTTTTTTTCATGAATGGATCTATAAGCTGCTGAACTGTAGGGAATCCAGCATCAGTTTCTGCTAGTTTATGATAAACAGGCAAAATTTGAAGCTGAGAACAGAAGAATTCCTCAGTGCTATAGTAAAACAAAGAAAATTACTGTGTAGTCTAACTTGGTCTCATCGCAGTGTCAAGCAGACACAGAAAGTGCTCATTTTCAGGAAGTGGGGGTTCTGTGAATACTAATTTTGGTGCATGAAACAAAAGGAATTTGAGGCCGTGTGAGGTAAAGGCCTTGTCACTATGTTGCAGTACAGATGCGCAGAATCCTAGGCTGCATTCCTGCTGCCAGTGTCCGCTCCCCATCTTTTGAGGCCTACTCAGGAAGACAGAAATGAACCCACCAATCTGTATAGACCAAACATCAACATAAGAGAAAGCCCACAAGCAAAAAAGGCACTGAATAATTCTCCCTTATCTTGTGGGAAATGCCATTGCCGCCTTGGAAGCAGAAATGCAACCTGCTCTTGCATTTGAAAGTTGTCCTGTACTTCTTGTTCTCAGTGTACAGGGATTGTAATGATCTGATTCAAGGTTGTGTCCAACGTCATTGCATGAGTGGAACAACTTCTGTTCATGCCTTGGATCGTAGCTCTCCCCCCCCCCCCAGTGTGCACCCCCAACTTGCTCTGGAGAATTGGGGGGTCCCTTAGAGCAGATATTTGTGGGTGGAGAAGTTCCGTTGCACAAGTGGAAGATGCTCTCCCCCACACAGTGATTTGGTTAGATGCAACCAGCTGTACATTGTCTTGCATGAAATTCTTCCCTGAGTAGTCTCTGAGTAGTTTTACTCAGAACAGATCTATTGAAATCACTGGACATAACTTAGTCACGTTCTTTAATTTCAGTGAGGCCACCGTGAGCAGAACTTGGTTGAATACCACCCATAGTCTTTAGTTTGGGGGAGTTAAGGCCAGGTAGGAATATATGCACATGGTCGTCTTGAAGATTTTGCACCCCAGGATTCCCCTTACCCAATTTCTTAGTAGCAGCTAGTGGTGTAACAGAATTTCTCTTCTCCATGCACTCCCCCCATGCACACTCAAAAATCTGTACACTCAGAAAAACAAAAAACCCACAGAGCAGATGGGTGTGTGTGGAGGCACATGAAAGGGAAGGTGAAGATTCATTGCTGAAACAGAATTCATTCTGCTTGTGCAATGGCTACATTGGATACAACCCTTTGAATGTTCAATGCAGAACTAGTTAGCTATAGGTATACTGGATAGTTGTCCTTTCAAAATTAATAATTAAAAAAGCATGCTTGAAATGTCATGTTTAAAATCATTGTTTAAGATGCTTATTGTTGACTCAATTCCCTTGTTGTTTAGGATGTTGGAGGTTCCTTGTTTTCTTTATGAAGATAACATTATAGCTACAATTTACTTTAAAATGTGTTAGTTGTTTTGCCGAAAGTTATGGGCTGCAAGTTTAAGTGGTGACTTACAAGCTCATCTGAGAGGGCACTGAATACAGAATTGTTGCATTATTGAAGATCAGTTGTAGGCTAGTGGCTTAGTTTCTACCACGGTGGAAGAAAACCAGCTTCCATAGGAAACACAACTGGGTCTAGTTCCAATACCTTGCATTTTGCTTGAAACTGTTTCACTTGGTTATTGCTTTTTAAATCACTGTACAGTGGTACCTCGGGTTAAGTACTTAATTCGTTCTGGAGGTCTGTTCTTAACCTGAAACTGTTCTTAACCTGAAGCATCACTTTAACTAATGGGGCCTCCTGCTGCTGCCGCGCCGCTGGAGCACGATTTCTGTTCTCATCCTGAAGCAAAGTTCTTAACCTGAAGCACTATTTCTGGGTTAGTGGAATCTGTAACCTGAAGCGTATGTAACCCGAGGTACCACTGTAATAGTTTTGGACTGTCTTTTATAGTAACCCACCCTGGCATATTCTGGTGAAGGGCATATAGGAAATCAAAAAGTCTTGGTGCAGCTGTCCTTCAGGTTAGGGGAGCATGTGGAAAAAATAAGAGCAACACCCTGTTCCCTATTTCTGAACATGGAGAGCTCTCTTATACCAAGTCAGTTCCTTGGACTGGCAGTGACTCTCTTGCGGGGGGTGGTCTTCCTTATCTGGAGATGCCAGCGATTGAACCTGGCACCTTTTTCAGGCAGAGCATGTGCTGTACCACAGAGCTAAACAAAGCAAGGAAATGCCATGCTGTTATGTGTGAATTTACGAAGTGTAATAATTCTCTTTAGATCTTCTGGAGTGTTTATAACAATATTCCTCCTGTGACAAACCTGCCTCTGAGATGTAGTTATCATTTAATGCGTGGAGAAAGACGGCCGCTGTGGTATGTTTATATTCGCATTATTATGGCGCTCTGGGCACGAACTGCATTCATTATTTGTTTATTTATGTGTAAGTTAGAAGAAATGGGGGGGGGGGGAAATAAAAACAAAAGTAGAGAGGTGGGGGCAGGGGGAAGATCAGAAGGTTATTTTTAAAACAACAACAACTGTTTAGTAAACATGATAAATTACACTGAAATGGTTTTTGTTTGCCCATGGTGTTTTTAAAACATTAATATTATGCAATATGATTTTTGCATATAATTGCCAAAAAGTAGGATTTGCAAAATCAAGTTAAAATATGTTGAAATTTTGGTTATTTGTGGCAAGTGCTGCATAGACAAGGCTGGGCTTCAGGGAACTGTGCAATCAGTTGCCCTCTCTCAGCATGAAGCTATGGATTTATGTTTCTGGAACAGTAGATCACTTTTTCATGTGGCAGACCACCTTTGAAATGGATACAAATGCAGAGATACAAGTGGGGTTTTGCGGGTGGTGGTGGAGGGGTACATCTTATGCTCACAAAGTGCAATATCCTGCTGGGTGTGCTCAAGGTCTTGGACATGCCTGAAGTAGCCATGTCCAATGTATTTATGAAGGTAAGGGGTAAAGGGACCCTTGACCATTAAGTCCTATCACATCCGACTCTGGGGTTGCGGCGCTCATCTCACTTTATTGGCCGAGGGAGCCGGTGTACAGCTTCCGGGTCATGTGGCCAGCAGGACTAAGCCGCTTCTAGTGAACCAGAGCAGTGCACTGAGTGGTACCTATTTATCTACTTGCACCTTGACGTGCTTTCGAACTGCTAGGTTGACAGGAGCAGGGACTGAGCAACGGGAGCTCACCCCGTCATGGGGATTTGAACCGCCAACCTTCTGATCGGCAAACCCTAGGCTCAGTGGTTTAACCCACAGCGCCACTCACGTCCCAATGAATGTATTTATAGAAATAACAAAAACAAAACACCCCTATGGATCTTGCTGACTTGAATCAAACTTCTGCTTACTTGGATGTTGATGCTGACAACCTGCTCTTTTTAAAACCTAAGACCAAAATGCGGTGCACGTTCTTGTTACACGCACAATGTATTTCCCTTAAAACCATGAGAAGAGTCTACTGAGGAAAGCAAGACAAATACTGTAAAAAACAGTCTGTACAAATGAATACGTTTTTAAAAAAACACAGATGTGTTTTTTTAAAGGCACTTGCTGCTTAAGCTGCAGTTCTGAAAAAAGTACTGGCCATCAATGGTGAAAGGCAACAAACCATTATGCCAATCTTGTAGACTCAGGAAGTTAATGTTACGAGGGGCTGCACCAGTCTACAGTATAGGTGTAAACATGGGCAGATTGCAAAAGTGAGCAACACTTGATAAAATTGCTGCTTTGGTGAACCTCATCCAGTTTGCTGACAAGTCTTGCCTGCACCTGATGTAAAAAGTCATTATACCCAAGATCAAGGTGAGCTGTATGTTTGGGCAAGTGTTTTTGTCTCTTCCGAAATTATTTTAGACTTTCTTATAGGGGATTTGTTCCCTTTTTTTCTATGCTAGAAGGATGCCAAAGGGAAATGAAAGCTGTTCTGTTTCCTTTCATACCTGCACTTGTATTTGAAAGCTGCATCTAAGAGGGGCCATAGTTTGAAGGTCATAATTGAAAAAAATATGCTTATTTCTTCTGAAGTCCCCTTGATCAAAAGTTTCACAGTCACATTTTTGTAGGGGAAAATTGGTAGCATTAATGTCACCGCTAAGTCATTTCCTTTTAATTATTTTGATAGTGGCCTTGTTTTTGTCTTCTAATTCATGAAATGTGGTTTAATAATCAAGATTATAATTAATAATGTTTGAGGAGTGTATACCGTATTTTTCGCTCTATAACACGCACCTGACCATAACACGCACATCGTTTTTAGAGGAGGAAAACAAGGGAAAAAACATTCTGAATGAAACAGTGGATGTATCATTTTTGTGCTTCATGCTGTGGCCACAGACATGTGCTCTGATGGTGAATTTGGGCTGACCCAATGCAAAGATCCTGAGGATCCATGTGGATCCATGTTTTGTAACCACGTTTTTGCACCATTGCAGCCCCAGGCAACAGTGGGTGCGTGATTTTTGGGGGGGCAGGCTCTAGCCATGGACATGCTATGTGATCTGATGGTGAATTTGGGGTGACCCAATGCAAAGATCCTGAGGATCCATGTGGATCCATGCTTTTTAACCACATTTTTGCACCATTGCAGCCCCAGGCAACAGTGGGTGCGTGATTTTGGGGGGGGGGCAGGCTGTAGCCATGGACATGTTATGTGATCTGATGGTGAATTTGGGGTGACCCAATGCAAAGATCCTGAGGATCCATGTGGATCCATGCTTTTTAACCACATTTTAAGTGGGGAGGGAAGGAAAAACACAGAATGGACAAGGAGCACGAGAGGGGTGTGCAGAGAAGCAGCTGGCTAAGAATGCAGGAGAGGGGTATAACGGGAGGGAGGAAAGGAAGGCAAAAGTTTTCCCTCACCTACCCACCCAGCAGCAGACGACACTCTGCTTTCCCCTCTGCTTGCCTGGAGGGGAGGGGCTTTCTCTGCTCTTTGTTCCGTTTGAGCAAACACAGCAAGGAAACAGAAGAGGGTGGGCAGTAAGACCCTGAGGCAGAATGCAGGAAAGCAGCCGCTTCCTCTTTTCAGGTTTCCCTTCTCCGAGACGCGCGATTTGATTTTTGCCTGATTTTTTTTGCCATTTGGCTCCAGGGACCACACATTCGCTCAATAACACGCACAGACATTTCCCCTTCCTTTTTAGGAGAAAAAATCTGTGTGTTATAGAGGGGAAAATACGGTATATTATATATAATAAACCATAGACTTGCGTGCCTTCCCTGCCTTTTTCACTTATTCTGAAACTTTCACCAGCGGAACTGCCTATCCACAACCCAGATTTTGCTTTAAACAGCACTAGAATGTATACTTGTATCATAACTCTTAGGTTCTGAATTAGGGTTACCTAAATTGCAGTATTGTATTCAACAAAGTTATTCTATTAGCGCAAAGACTTTCACCTGTGCACCAGGATGTCCTCTCCCTATGCATCCTTCAATCTGTTCTAGAGGTTCCTCCAGCCCTTTGAAGCAGATTGGGCAGGGAGGGGAGAAAAGTCTCATCACGCAGGACGATGGTCTTTGCACTATTGGGACAAACTTGTTGGATATGATCCGTGACAAATACATGTTTAGGTATGATCAGGCTATGTTCAGAAAAATCTTCTTTTCATGCACCAGCAGATTACTCAGAGTCTGCCTACTATTAGGCAGTGTGAAGCAGTTGTTTCAGCCAGCAGGTGCTGGAGGACAGTAGCACAATAGGTTTCATTTTTTTCTCAAAGTACTTCAAGTCCTGCAACTTCTATGAAGTATGGACAAGCTTTCCATTATTATTATTTTGACTTATTTATTGTGTTGGCTTGGGAAGGGGTGAAGAACTAAAGCAGGCATAGGCAAACTCGGCCCTCCAGATGTTTTGGGACTACAACTCCCATCATCCCTAGCTAACAGGACCAGTGGTCAGGGATGGTGGAAATTGTAGTCCCAAAACATCCGGAGGGCCGAGTTTGCCTATGCCTGAACTAAAACCTGACCACTAGGCATCCTGTTTGGTCCTTTCCTACATTCTCAGAATTCCCTAGGCATTTCCCCCTGCTTCAGAGCTTAAACACTTGCATTTATTTTTATGTTAAAATGAGGTAAGATTCTGGGCTGTTGGAATCTGTGCCTTTGCACTGTACCTAGGTGTAAAAAAATTGCCAGTCTGTGCAGCCAAGTGTTGTTTTTTCCTCACAACTCAGGGAAGAAGAAAGTAATGCCAAGGGAGGTGTGTGGAAAATGAAGGTCCCCAAAGACAATACGGTACGTGCTTAACATTGTATATAGTCGTACCCAGTTGGTTATGGTGAGGCAGGTGCATGTGGTCTACTTATTTAACAGTAAAGGATCACTCACACTAAACTTCAGTTGTATAATGAGATGGCCTTTTATTTATGTATTATTTTTTATCATGGTCATTTTATGTCTGCCAGTGTGGTGTAGTAGTTAAGACTCGTAATCTGGTGAATTGGGTTTGTGCCTCCGCTCCTCCACATGCAGCTTCTGGGTGACCTTGGGCTAGTCACACTTCTCTGAAGTCTCTCAGCCCCACTCACCTCACAGAGTGTTTGTTGTGGGGGAGGAAGGGAAAGGAGATTGTTAGCTGCTTTGAGACTCCTTAAGGGGAGTGAAAGGCAGCATATCAAGTTCAAACTCCTCCTCCTCCTCCTCCTCCTCCTCTTCTTCTTCTTCTGCCTCTAATAGCATTCTGAAGTGTGTGTTGTTTTCTGAGCATCAGTCTTCCATTCATATGGGTGCTGGCTGCTTAAAAGCTGCTGGCACTGTTACTATTTTCTTCAAATGACCGTTGTATATGTATCAGACAGCCAGTATCTTCACTTTTACTTTTGCACTCTTTCCTGCCTATAGTATCTAGTTTGCTCCAGAACAGATTTGGATGCATGATCATTGAAGTCTTGATTGAAGTTGGTGAGATATCCAACTAAATCATACTCTGTGAGTAAACCCTATGAAATTAATGGGCAAGTCCACTGGTTTTATGGTTCTGCTTTGAGCATGAATTAGCTGGATATCACCTGTTGAATAAGTTCAAGTTAAACATATAGATATAATTTATGTGAAATTGTAATAAAATGCACCAGAATAATGTTGTGGCTGTTGCACACAGTATAGCTGTTCAAACTGCAAATGGAATACTTACTGCAACGTAACCAGGTTCTTCATTTTCTTGGTTTTTTGCTAGTCTGCAGTTTGGAAAGAGCTGTTGCTTGCTACAATTGGGGAACAGTTTACAGACCGCTGTGCAGGAGGTGAGAAAGTACTTCCTGTTATTTGCTTTTGTCTTGATTTTTGAGCACCCCTTGCTTTAGTTTTAAGCATAAAATAGGTGCAGCACAGAAAAGGTTACTCATTGCTAGCACAACTTACCAATAAAAATCCCCTGCTGACACTTTTCATCCTATCAAAGTGCATTGTCCCTTTGCCTGATTAAGCCTAGGGAGAGAGATTGATTTTCTCCAACTTTGTTCAGGCAACCTCCATAATCCAAGAGAATTATCCAACTGTTCGATCCTTGCCAGGAGAAGAATGTAAATGTCTTCACTTGCCATCCTACTTTTGACATATCGGCATTGCTCGCTTTTTGTATAATTTGTGGACAGAGAGTGGGAACAGGACTGCCACAGATCCTGCACAAAGTGACTCCAGGGAAGAAGAGAGAACCTAGAGGAAAGAGGTTGCTGCCATGGGCTGCCATCACTTTCGGTCATTACAGTGGAAAGGCATCCTCCTGCTGTGTTGGTTAATGATTTGAAAGGAGTATTTCTTGACCAAGTCAAGACAAATAAAGCATAAGAGGGCACTGGTGCTTTGGCAAAAGATTCTGCCTCCCTTAGTGCCTGATTATGCACCAACAGAAAGCCTGCACCACACACTGCAATGAGGGTCCTAGAGATGTTAGGCGCTCCAGCTTTACACACAAGATTCACAAATCATGCTGATGTTCTTTGCTGATTTGTTCTCTCTAGATTTCTCTGCTGAGAACAGGCTTACCTTCAACAACAAAATACAAATTCTATTAAGTTTCATATAATAGAATATCAGTGTTACCAATCATGCTTAGATTTAGTCTTAGTGATTTGGGGACCTCTCTAATTGTCTAAAAACACAAAACAATGCAACTGTTGTACCATTTTACGCTATGTCCACTATATATAGTGATTGGGATGTCTAAATAGTCCGCCCTCCCCGAATAATTAGAGCAGACAGAATTATACTGGTTGTTAGGGCAGCAATCCTGTATACACTTACCTGGGTGAAAGTCCATTGAAATTAACAGGATTGTCTCCTGAGCCACGCATTCAGCTACTGCCTGACCATGTTTGGTCTTTTTGTGTACGCATGTAATATATAAAAATCAGATACAGGGCTCAGCTGTTTACATTATCCCCGTAATGTGGTTTGTGACCTTTTTACTGGTCTGCACTTTTATCTGTAGTGTCATATTTTCTTATGTAGCACTTCTTGGGATAATGCTAGCAAACAGCATTAGAAATAGGATAGGTCCTTTTCTGTGTTAAAATCTGAATTTGCCTGATTGGTCTCCCTCCCCGGCTTTGTATACCCAATATAGTACCAACCATAAATAAATAAATAAATGTCCTTTTATAGGTACAGTTGTTTTACAGCAGGCACCCCCAACCTTCTGCCCTCCAGATGTTTTGGACTACACTTCCCATCATCCCTGACCACTGGTGCTGTTAGCTAGGGATCATGGGAGTTGTAGGCCAAAACATCTGGAGGGCCGCAGGTTGGAGATGCCTGTTTTACAGTGATGAAATAAGTAATATGTGTCAATGGGTAGTAAAATAAAATAATGCTATTATTTTATTGGTTTGGAAAGCCATGCAGGGTTGAATTACTTGCCATCTCCCAGACCCCTGTGGTTCAGTCATACCAACAAAGACAAGCCAAAAGCACAAACAGGGCAACACATTTCAAAAATCTCTATGATAAGCTTAATACTAAAGTTACCTATTTATAGCTCATAATTATCGAGGTAGAATTCATACCAGTTACATGGGAAAGTTGTACAAAAAGCATGTTTACAGTAAAATTCCACCACCTCACAACATGTCCTTTAGGACTAATTTGTTGTTTTTTATTCATGGTGTGTTTTTGATTTGGGGTAAGGAGTCCATACTGGCTCCAGTAACAAAGATAGTTTTTAGATGATGATGATGATGATGATGATGATGATGATGACGACGACGATGCTTTCTCTTGGCAGGTGATGAAGTAATAGGAGTTAGCGTCAGTGTCCGTGATCGGGAAGATGTTGTTCAAGTTTGGAATGTAAACGCGTCGTTAGCAAGTGAAGCTACAGTTCTAGAAAAGATCTATGAACTTTTACCCCAAACATCTTTTAAAGCAGTTTTTTATAAACGTAAGTAAAAATTGTGCATGTAGCAGAGTGTGCTGTCCAAATGACTTTAATCAACAAAATGTATTTAATACTTGCATATTTAATAATTGCGTCATCTTGTCTTTCAGCTCACAAAGAGCACCATGCTTTTGAAGGTGGACGCAGGAGACATTAACACAGGAGACAGTCCTGAACTCAAGTTGTAATTTTTAGTTTTTTTGGGGTTTTTTGAGATCATCACAGTGGAAAGATGGACAAAAACACTTGCAAAAGCACCACAAAGCCTGGTTATTTTAGATTGTTATATTCCTCTTGAGCTGGTGCTATTCAAAAGCAAGGAGTATTGCTGCCTCAGTTGCTGATTGTGATGTTTCCTTTCATGACTGCTTAACAAAAAAAAGGTCACTTTTACTTAGTATTCCTTTCTTTTTAAGGTAGAAGACTTTACAGTTAAGTAGTTTACTATACCTAGTTCAAATGCAAATATGCACAGGCATGATATGCTGCTCTTTCTAGACTTGCTGTACCTAGAGAAATTGATAGCTTTGTGAACCATGTTTTTCTGTAATACTTTGCTTTGAGACATTCCTATCATGTTAAGAGATACACACAGATTTGTCCCCCAGAGAGGTTGTAATTTGCACTGTCCTAATAGGCAGTGGGAGAAATCCAAGGGGAATCCTGCTCAAGCTCCATGGAGATGAATGGATCTTGCACAGTACCTGGATTGCTTCCAATGTCCTCTGCTTATGCACTGATAATGCGCATACTGTAAATATATTTTAATGATCACTGAACAGAGCCCATAGACTGAAAATACACTTCTGATGTGACTAATTTTAAACTCTTTAAATACAAGCCCCTTAAAATAAGGGGCTGGTCTCACTTGGTGATGGCCCATATCTGTCCTGAGAGCACGGGTAGGCTTGACGCTGGACATTGCTCGGGTTGAAGCATTGTTTGTGATGATGTATCACTGTTGATTTCTGTGATCATAGTCACACTGGAACAGATGCAGTTATGCTGATTGTGGTATGGAAGCTGCCATCAGGTGTGGAGCAGTCAGTTGTTGATTGGCATTTGTTTTTAGCTTTTTCAAATACCTATTGAGGGGTGTGTGTGAATGAAATCACAACTCTTTGTTCCAGAGGTGCCTAATATAGTTTGAATTTAAATAATAAGTATAATATTTCTTTTTTAAAAAAACAAACACCAAAACTTAAACCCCTCTGCTGTGCTCTCACTTAAAATGGGAACCTTAACAAATCTTCTTTAGCAAACTTTTTATAAAACAGATCTTCCCTTCTTACCCCCCTGCAATCATATCAGATGTGTTCTTCACCCATGAAGGTCAGTATCAAATGCATAGTAATTTTTATTGTGAACATAACTAGTTCAACTGTATCTAGTTGCAAGCTATGATGGCGCCTTAAATACATTTTTCGATAGAGAAGAAAAGTTGATTACACTTTGAAGCATGAATGTGAAAATTCTCAACATTAGTTTGTGTGTGTTTTCCTCCCCGCACTAATTATTGGAGTTTTTGTTCTGCTTTTTATTACAGTACCAAAGATTTATTTAGTTCCTCACAATGAGCTAGAGGAATGTGCATTCTCTTCTAGGCAGCATTACTGGATTAGCATTTAGTATTTTGGAAATCGTTCTGACTGCACTGATAACAACCCATTTAATCCTACAAGAGGCAGCCATTGGAATTCAATGTGTTTCTAAATGAATCAATTTCCCCTTTTTAATTTTTGTACTAGTTCATTTGTATTTATGAATTAAGATTTGTGCATTTTAACTAGCATTATTAAAAGTTTTATAAACTCGTACACATCTATTCAGAACTGCATTTATTTTTGGGATCTCTCTCTCTTTATTTAAAAAGAAATATAAGTGTTCTTCAAGGCCACCACCCTGATATGCTATTTTTATACATAAGAGTAAACATTTGTCTATATTTTTCAAAGACCTAACAGTACAGCATGTCCACAGTATTTAAAGAAACAGGACTGAAGAAGCCATTACTAAAATTTCAAAAAGGGCTCATAAATCGCTTTCGTCTCATTGAGGAAACATTGGAGAGGCAGCTCAGCACTGAACATCACAAGATGCTCTAGTCTAAAACATGGGTAGGCAAACTAAGGCCCAGGGGCCTGCCCCAGCCCAATTGCCTTCTAAATCCGGCCTGCGGACAGTCTGGGAATCAGCGTATTTTTACATTAGTAGAATGTGTCCTTTTATTTAACCCAGAAGGTCTGAGGGACAGTGGACCGGCCCTCCTGAAAAGGTCTGCTGACCCCTGTTTTAGAATATGTCACTGCCATTCTCTAACTTTATTTTATTTGGCTTCCATAGCAACATAGTAAAGTCCCTCTTAGACATAGGCATGCACCATGTACAATAAAACCATACCATTTAGCAACCATACCTGCGTTGGTGGGACGTCTTTCCTTTTGGCCTGTTGCCAGCAACAGAGGTGACTCAGGAGCTGACAATGAACAACCAGGAACAAGACCTTGGAGTCATAGTGGGTAGCTCAATGTTGATGTTGACCCACCAGGGTGCAGCAGCTGTGAAAAAGGCAAATTCCATGCTAGGGATCATTAGGCATGGAATTGAAAATAAAACTGCCAATCTCATTATGTTGTCATACAAATCTATGTTGTGGCCGTATTTGGAACACTGTGTACAGTTCTGGTCATCTTGCCTCAAAGAGGATATTGTAGAATTGGGAAAGGGTTTAGAAAGAGGCAACCAAAACGATGAATGGGGTAAAGTTTGGCACATCTTAGTTTAGAGAAAAGGTTGGCATGATAGAAGTCTATAAAATTATGCAAAGCGTGAAAAAAATAAGAGTTTTTCTCCCTTTCATAACACTAGCTCCTCCACGCCAGCCACTCTTAGATGGCACTGATTGTATGCAGTGGTGCCCCGCAAGACGAATGCCTCGCAAGACGAAAAACTCGCTAGACGAAAGGGTTTTCCGTTTTTTGAGTCGTTCCACAAGACGAATTTCCCTATGGGCTTGCTTCGCAAGACGAAACGTCTTGCGAGTTCTTGCGAGTTTGTTTCCTTTTTCTTAAAGCCGCTAAGCCGTTAATAGCCGCTAAGCCGTTAATAGCCGCTAAGCCGCTAATGGCTGCTAAGCCGCTAATAGCCGTGCTTCGCAAGACGAAAAAACCGCAAGACGAAGAGACTCGCGGAACGGATTAATTTCGTCTTGCGAGGCACCACTGTATGAGTCCAACTCAGAGTGACTTTTAGCCTGATTGGCACTGAAACTGTCTTGGCTGCCCTGATGTACAATGCGTACTGGTGATAAGGCAAGGGAGTTGGCAGTTTCCCAGGATTTCTCATTGGTATCTGGCACCCATCAGCCATGGTATCCTTCTGGACTCATCCTGGTATCCTTAGGATACCTCGGCTCCCGAACGCCTTGGGAGTCGAACGTTCCAGCTCCCAAACGAACAAAACCCGGAAGTGATTGTTCTGGTTTTTGAACGTTCTTTTGGAAGCCGAGCATCCAACGCGGCTTCCGATTGGCTGCAGGAGCTTCCTGCAGCCGTGCTTTGGAAGTCGAACGTTTCGGGAGTCATATGGACTTCCGGAATGGATTCTGTTCAACTTCCAAGGTACGACTGTAATTCTTTTCCTACCTGTCGGATTAACTCCTGAAAGTGGTGCTGGGGAATTCTCACACTTTGTTTTCTGACACCTGTACTGTGAAATACTGCAGTGCCGT
Organism: Podarcis muralis; assembly: GCF_964188315.1. Lineage (NCBI taxonomy): Eukaryota > Metazoa > Chordata > Lepidosauria > Squamata > Lacertidae > Podarcis > Podarcis muralis. The sequence continues at coordinate 95,215,876 of NC_135656.1, forward strand.
TTTTGCCCCCCCGTGCCATGAAACATACTACAACAACAGCACCAAATGACGTCGTTCGGAGTGAGGTGTTGTAACAGTCATAAATTATATTTCCATTGATATAGTGGAAGTGTGGAACAGGTACTTCTGTTAGCATTTTCCTCCTCTGTTGCTTATGTGTGACTGTTACATCACATGTCTGTGTTTACTTTCTAGGCTTGGAAAGCCTGAGAACGGAAGCTAGCCTTATCTCTTCCGCTCTGTTGTGTTTTTGTACTTTTTACTTTCGGTTCTCGGAGCTGAAGTGAGAGGACGCCATGATCACTTTGTCCTGTATATACTGCTTAATAAAAGCTTAGAATGAGCACACCAATCTTCACTTCGTTTTTGCTAATCTCTGCTGAGTGTGCATACACATAGGCATCTGCTATGCGTCGCTGGAGTGCCCAGAGACTGATAATTTGTGGATGTCTCGGAGCTGTGCAACATCAGGAAGACGCCCGGAGAGGTTTGTCTCATTCTGGGGCCCCCAGAGGCATATTCTGCAACCTCATGGTGTAGTTAATGGACTGGATGAAGGTGGACAAACTATAAACCTGGAGTTAATCCTGACAAAATGTAAGTACAGTTAGGGAGGGGGGTGCCACTGGATCTGGGTGGTGACGTTCCTCTTGGTTTTTGGGTTGCATTCCCCATTGACAATTCAAGTTTGCAGCTTTGGGATGCCCCTTGATCTAGCCCTTATTTGGTTGGTGTAAGTGGCTTTGTTGACGTGGAGCGCCTTTCACCAGTTTAAGCTGGTGCATCTGCTGCAAGTGCCTGGTGTCAGCCATGCCCTCGTGGATCTGGAGCTGTCCTTGAAGACTATTCAAATAGTTTTTCTTTTTAAAATAATTAACTGGCTGGCAAGGTTTCTGAGCACATCTCAATATTACTGCGTATGACCTATAAAACCCTATATAGCTTAGGGCAGGCATAGGCAAACTGGGCCCTCCAGATGTTTTGGAACTACAATTCCCATCATCCCTGACCACTGGTCTTGTTAGCTAGGGATCATGGGAGTTGTAGTCCCAAAAACGTTTGGCTTAGGGCCAAACGTTCTGAAGGACCACCTGATTCAAAGTAGGTTCTTAGATGCCCTGTACCTCCAGGCTCTGATATAATGTGGTTTTTAATCTGTAATAAAGCCTCTACTGTAGAGGTGCTCTGGTCACAGAATGCCCTCCACTGGAATTTGGTGTCTACACTTCCTTTTTACCTAGTTTCTAAAATTTTATGTTTTCACAAGCTTTTAATGAGATGATAATTTTGTGCATTTGTGTGCTTGCTGATTTTACTTTGTTGGCAGGCTTGTGATTTCTGCTTTTTCTCTCTCTACCATTTTTGCAGGGTGATGGTGGTGTTTTTTTCAATGTGGAAAGGCAAGATTAAAAAAACCAAAACACAATCCATCTTGCAGCCCCTCACCTGCATCAGATGCCCTTGGTGCACGAGGAGGAGCCATGCCAGATTTGGGTGGGGTAATTAAACTAGACCTTTCGAACTGTGTGCCTAGAGAAATAATAATCTGTCCCTTGCATGTGCACGCACGTTCAGTAACATACAGAGTGGCTGGATAGGTCCTCCCTTCAATGCTCGCTCACTCTGTTTTCCCTTTTCTTTATTTTTCTTGCTCTTGGGCAAAACTGGTATATCTGGACATTTTGAGAATGCTTTTTATTTATGCCCAGATATCTATACGAAAGTATGCCATGTTTAAAACCAGTGGGACTTAATTTGTAAATATCCTTAGGAGTGTGCCATTAAGGTGCTCAATAACTCTGCCTCTTGCTCCAGTGCTGCCACAGTACAGCTCAGTTAGTAGTGCATGAGACTTTTAATCTCAGGGTAGTGGAAGTTTCCTGCATTGCAGGGGGTTGGACTAAACGACCCTCATGGTCCCTTCCAATTCTACGATTCTCTGATTCTCTGATTTTGCTCTCATGCGCACAGTGCATCTGCTTCTGCTCTCGCCTTGGCATAAAAATATGCTTTGGTCCTGTTTAACGCTTCTTCCAAATGAGATGGGCCTCTTCAGTGAAACAGAGGGCTCGATGGCTCCCCGGAGTACAGCTTTGCAGTTAACACAATGCCTTTTAATTGTAAATTCCTCTTAATAAGGATGAAAGGCTGTCCGCTGGGCCAACTAATTAAAGAGGCGTCTACAGCAGTAATTACATAGAATTCTGCTGCACTCACTTCATCTGAAGAAACATTTGAAGATGTCAGAAACCTGAGGTAGGAAAAGTTCATATTTCCCATTACCTCAGTCTCTCTCCTCCCTGTGACCCACATGTCTAGTTTTTTCCCTATCCACCTTATACCATTCATTATTAGCAGATTTTGTTTTCTTTTCCTGATCTGTCATGAAATGCCTGAGGTTTGTTAAGAATAGCTCTCTTTTCTCGCTCTTTGTTTTCTTGAAGTTTGTGGAAAATCTTGTGTGGACCCAATCTTCTTTTTCTGACTGATGAGTTTGGCATATCTCTTGGCTGTGGAACCACTACTGAAAAGGCCCTGGGAATGCCCTCCCTGTTGAGGTGTGCCTGCCTCCATCCTTACTAACTTTCAGGAGGAATATGAAAACATTCCTGTTTACTCAGGCATTGGGGTGGCTGATGACATCCGCAAGATCCCTGGATGGAAGAATATTTTAAATTGTAACTGCTATTAGAGATATTTAACTGTATTTTTTTCTAATGTTTTGACTGTTTTATAACATTTTTGCTTTGTTTTAAAAATTTGCTTCCCTGGGCTGCATCAGGAGGAAGGTCGGGATATAAATTCAATATGTAATAAATGCTGTAATTGTAGCAATTCCAAAAGGCTCAGATGCTTCGCAAGGGAAGGCAAGATCGGCCATCTTTGCTGGTCTCAAGCACTTTATGTGAATGTGCAGAACAAATGCATGGAAATGGCTCTAACAATTTCTACTTAGAAGAAACTTGCTATCTTTGTGAACTGTCTGCATCATAGTGGAGAAAGTTAGCCTTTTGAATCTACATGATCTTACATGCATGTATCCATCATATTTGTTGTGAGATGTTTCCTCTTTTTTTAAGAAGAAGAATAAGCACTTATTCAACACCTTCAGAAATGCTATGATTTAAAAGCTAAACCGTATTCTCCAAGTTCACTTCCAGTTAGAGCAATTGACTCTTTTTTTACATCTTCATATTACGCATTGAAGAACATCTGGCTCAAGAATCACTGACAGCTTAGGAGGATTGAATTGTCCCACTGCGCTAAAGCTGAGGCTGTTACTGTGGATCTCAAAACACTCCTGCCTTGGATAAAAGGATTTAACTGGATGGAAGTAAATCGGGGAGGGGGAATCAGAAGACAGCAACCTGCTACTTGAGAGACGGTACATCAAGGACCTGTATCTGTTACAACTGCCGAGTCTGCCTTCACTCATCTCCTGAATTCCATGTCTTACATATTCTTCAAAGGAAAACTCCAAAGAGATCACACACTTCTATCAGTGCCAATTAATTAAATGTTGTCCTCCTACATAGTGGGTACAAAGGAGCGACAGCTCCCCAAGGACTGTGTCAATGCATTTTTCTGCCAACTGGAAGATGTACAGAGGAGAATGGTTTGTGTGTGTTCCTCCTGCCATGGGATCAACTTGAAGAGTTACGAACCGGGAGTGGGGAGGAGGGAAAGAGAGACACACAGAGACTTGTTATAATGCAAATAACTGAATGCAAGAAAGAGACACAATAACTGACATAGTGAATTACTTGTATAAACATTTTCACATGTACCTAAATGTCAAAATTTATCTTTTTTCTTTAATTAACAAAAAAAAAGTATCATGAGCAGTTTTGAGTGCGGAACAGTTCATCTTCCCCTTGTGATAATTTCTCATAGGATGCTGGGGGAGTAGGAGGAGAGATGAGGGAAATTAGATAAAAGAAGTAGAGGAGGGATATCCCAAATTTTGATCTAAAAAAATCATCGTCAATCTTAACTACACTTAACTCTGACAGATCTCCTAATTTTCCTAATTTGACAAGTTAATGAAGAATGAAGTTCTGTCGAAAATCTCATGAAACTTGAAACAGACTTGAAATATGTCGTATGCCATTGTGGGTAGCTGACAGGAATTGGATTTAATGTGTGAACAATGGTTCCTAAACTAAAGAACAGTGTCTCTACCAGATTTCAAAAGACTAAAATAAGGGGTTAGACTAGATTACTTTTGAGGTCTTTTCAAACTTTTGTGAGCCCTAAAGGCTTCCCTCCTACAAGAGTATGAAATGATCATTCTGGTGGTCATTTTATAGGACAAAAAATACCATCCTTTCTCTCCTCAGTTTCAAATTCTCTGCCCTTTACCATATCTCTAAGTCCCACAAATGACTTACTAGAGCAGGCTCTCTTGAGGTTCCATCTCTAACATCTCTAGGCATCAAGCAGAATTAAATAGTAGGTGGAGAAAGTGGGTGGATAAATGAAGCTGAACGTTAAGACAATTCGGGACAGACTGAAGAAAGCACTTCTTCACACAGCACATAGCTAAACTATGGAAGTTATGGCTGCCAAGTTGGATGGCTTTAAAAGAGGATTAGACACATACACGGAAAAGGAAGCTATCTGTAGCTACCAGCCATGATGCCTATGTACTACCTCCACTTTTGGAGGCAGGCAGTATGCCTTTTAAGTACCAGTTGCTGAAAACTGTAGGTGGAGAGAGGGCTTCTTATGCTCAGGTGCTGCTTGCAGGCTTCCCATAGGCAACTGGCTGTCCACTGAGAACCAATGAAGGGAAAGTCCTCTGGCTGAGACCCTTGATAGCAGCTTCCACTCAGAATAGAAGAACACACTGGGCTAGATCTGTCTTGTATCCTGTGCAGCTATGTGGCCAAACCACTCACTTCCCCTTTCATGTTATAGTAAACTGCACACAGGAAACCGCACCATCTGCTTGGCTACTTCAGGGTTAATGTTGTAAAGTTGTAAGACTGCCATTGAGTGGGGAAGCAAGTGCTGTCCTTTTGAAGGTCAGCTTATTTTAGTACATGGAGCTCATTCCTAGAAGAGTTAGGAGAAAGCCAGGCCAGTTTGCAGTAGGCAGTCATATTGTAGTTATCATAAAAATCAGATCCATTACATTTATTTTATTTTTGTTTCATAAAATTTATACACCGCTTGATTGTAAAAAACAACAACAAAAACCCTAAAAACAGTTTGCAAACATTTATGTCTCACCTTTACACCAGGGTTTTCTAGGCAGTCGACAAAATGCTATCTATGGTTAGGTTGGACAGCAACAGCTACAAAACAGAGAAAGCGAAACAAACATGAGTGGAACAGCAATGAAACTTAGAACAGCAGTGTTAACATTTTCTAAAATTGCTGATTGAATAAATATATTAAAAGGTCCTTTGCAGGGAATGCATTTTTGCAGGTATTGTTGATACTATTAAAAAAAATAAATCAATATTAGTGTATCACCTAGATTTTTTTTTAGGGGCTTCAGAATGATATGCCCAAAGTACTGCAGAAGGTCATGCTTTGGGGAATACAGTGGTGCCTTGCAAGATGAAATTAATTCGTTCCGCAAGTTTTTCCGTCTTGCGATTTTTTCGTCTTGCGAAGCACGGTGTCGGAAAATTTTTGGAAAAGCTTCAAAAATCACCAAAGTCTTCAAAAACCTCAAAAAAGGCTACCACACCGTGTGCTATGAGTTGCTCCTCGAAGTCAAGTCACAACTGTATTAACGGTTTTAAGAAAAAGGAAACAAACTTGCAAGACGTTTCCGTCTTGCGAAGCAAGCCCATAGGGAAAATCATCTTGCGAAGCAACTCAAAAAACCAAAAACCCTTTCGTCTTGCGAGTTTTCCGTCTTGCAAGGCATTCGTCTTGCGAGGTACCACTGTATATTAAGAAGCACCTGAGCACTGAAAAAAAGGGAAAAAGGCAAACTAGAGTTGTATTATATTATCCTTGGATGAGTCTACGTGTGGACTTCCCCAGAGTCTGGGGTAACCCAGCCAGATGGGCGGGGTATAAATACTGTAATAATAATAAAAATAAATAACGGAGGTTTAAAAAGGGTGACACATCAAAAAGTAGCAAGCCAGACAACTTAAAAGGCCATGATAAAACAATGTTAAATTAGATTCCTGTGACAGTATTAGTGGCATGGTACAAAGTAGATATTAAGGTATTTTATGTACTCTGGTGCCTTAACATAAACCTGGAAGCCACTCAGGAAACAGTAACTCTACAAATAAGAGAATGCAGAAAAGTTTCTGTTTGGCATATGCCCTCATGATTCCACTTGTATCGTGCTTGGCTGCCAGTTGCTTGCATCTGCTACATAGACAGAGAGGCAGAGGATTCATGTCTGGCAAAAAAAGAAAAGGAAAAAAAGTTAATCCTCCAGGAAGGGTAGTTAAGAACCGAAAATGCGCTAATGTCTCTCAAGTGAGCAGTGATCTGTATTCTTCCTGTAGAATTGACACCACAGCCCCTCCGAAGCTGTTCTGCCACAGACAAGCCAGTCAGTGGTATTTCATGGTTTACTGATGCCTAATTTCCTCTATCAAGCCTCCAAACTGTCTGCTTTTTAGTATCAGTGTCTATGACACGTTATCTGTGATGGAGAGGGGCTAGGAGAAATGCTTTCCGCTACAGCTGCTGTCAATAAAACTCCATAAATCAGCGAGCCAAGGCAGGCTGAAGGCAAAGACCAATACATGAACCATCCATCACATCTTCAAGTAGCACAGAACCTGCTTCAGCAAAAGCCTAGAGAGGAAAACATGAATTTGATTGTAATTGAGGACGGGAGTGATGGGTTTATAACATCATGATTTTGTGCGAGGAAGCCCATTAGGTTATTTTTATCTATATAGTTCATTGCAGTTCTGTTCTTTTAACTTCCTGTAATGGACATCGGACTGTGTTAACAAAGCCAAGGACATTGTGTGTGTGTGTGTGTGTGTGTGTGTAGCGGCTGAAGCCCATTCCATGCACAATACTGTCCCAGTTAATGCGTATGATAAGGACTAGGTCATAACTGCAGCCTGGGCCTTCCGTGAAGCTAAGCCTAAGGTCATCTGAACCACATTTTCTCATGTCCCATTTCTTGCATCCCTTGCCTCTGCTAATTTCCATGGGTTTCTTCCCTCCTTCACTGTTGAAAAGAGGCTAGAATGGAACATTGAGCAGAGTTAGGCCACATTCCCACTACTGTATACACTTAAAGCACTATGGTGCCACTTTAAACAGTCACGCTTTCCAGCAAAGAATTATGGGAGCTGTAGTTTGTTAAGGGTGCTGGCAGTTGTTAGAAGAACCCACTATTCCCCTCCCAGAGCTGCAATTCTCAGAGGAGTTTACCAATCAATATCTCTTCCCAGGGAATTCTAGGAAATGTAGTTCTTTACTAGGTCCCTTTCGCCTGAGCTTTTGCTACACGGATCCTCTGGTAGGCAGTTTGAATTAATTATTTGCTTCCATTCTTCTGTGTAGGAGACAGAGCTGTGTCTGGTAAGTGTGGGCTTTTGGAGAAAGAGGGGGTGGGAGAATTGACTGAATGCACAACGTGAAGGATTGTTTGTTTGTTTGTTTGTTTGCTTTGGGGGGGGGGAACTATTCAAAACCTCTGGTATCACACCAGCTTAAAACAGGCTCTTTTTCAAGGTAACATCATTGCCACGCACTAAATTGCCGCTAGGAGGATAATCTCTGATTATAGCTCTTTGAGGCTCAAAACACAGAAGAATATTTTGCTTGTGAGCTTTCCAGAAGCCTATGGTTGACCACCCTGAGGAATATGATCTGGCAGAGCTCTCCTCATTTATCCCCAAGTAATACATTTGCTTGCTTGGTGAAAAGAGTGGAGGTGAAGAGACAAATAAGAGAACTTATTTTAAGCAGAGCTCTAAAGATGGGCTTCAGGGATGGCTGGTCTGTTTGCAAAGCTGAATAAGGATCAGTCTGTAGGGAACGGCATTGTAACAGGCCTGAAACAGCTAGCGGCATTAGGAGAGGTAGCTAAAGGCCCAGACCTCAATTTGTCTGCTTTGTAGTGAACCTTTTTTTTAAATTTACAGGCAATTTGTACTGACTATATCTATAAGCTGATCAAAACTTATTATCATTATCATTACTTAATGATTTGTATACTGCCCTCCATCCAAAGATCACAGGGCGGTTCACAAAAATGCAAAAAAATAAAATAAAAATACAAAACTTAGTATCAGGATCTTATTCACCACCAGGAAAAACCTGGAGATGGGTTCATTTTCTTTCCTTCTAAGTCAAAGTGTCTGGAGCAGCTTAAATCTAAGGGTTTTATCTTGTCTTGGAGTTATCTGCCTAAAACGTGTTTTGAGATCATTATATGTATCCATTTATCACAGTGGGGATTAATCATTCCTGCAGTGCATTTTGTAGCCCCATAAATATACACAAGAAGATGTAGGAGCACCAACGAAGAGTGCTCCCATACAACCCAAGGTAAGACAGTGGTGTGAAGCTCTCCAAAAGAAGTTGATGAACATTAATCCAGGGAGTACACACATTTCAGTGGAGGCACATATGCTCTCTACATATGCTTTCCCTGCATTCCTTCAATCTCAGTTTTAAAATGGGAGCAAGAACGTTTTCTGACATTGGAAGGATGCAAGGGGGCTTGCAGCTATTTATTTATTTTTTTAAAAAAATACTTTATAGCAGGGGTGGAAAAACTGTGGCTGTTGGACTCCAATTAGCCCCAGCCGGTATGGGGGGTGCTTAGAGATAATGGGATGTGTCAATTAACAATGTCTGGAGGACCAGAATTTTTCCCCTCCTTGCTTTATAGTAGAGTCATACCTTGGAAGCCAAACAGCTTAGTTCCTGAACGTTTTGGCTCCTGAACGTCGCAAACCTGGAAGTGACTGTTCCGGTTTGCAAAATATTTTTGGAAGCCGAACATCTGACTGGGCTTCCAGGGCTTCAGTTAGGCTGCAGGAGCTTCCTGCAGCCCATCAGAAGCCGTGCTTTGGTTTTCAAACGTTTTGAAAGTCGAACGGACTTCCGGAACGGATCCTGTTCGACTTCCAAGGTATGACTGTAATATAGTTGGAGCTGGCTAGAGATGTAGCCTGCTTGCTCTGCAGCCACTCTTGACAAAAAGCTACTTGCAAGTGCTACAATTTTCAGTCAATTAAAGTAAGTCATTTGAGGACTCTTGAAATTATTGTAGCCTACACATTTTAGAAATAGCATGGTTTGAATAGCTTCCAGCAGAGCAAGATCAAACTTAACATAAAGACATGTTTCAACAAATCAGAATTAATAGAAATTTAGAAGGAATCTGTAGTGTACCTGTGTGTGGACTGGACACTCAGTTCTTGTCAAGCTCAGTTTAGAGATGAACTTGCTGGTGATCTGTCATGTATCAAGAGAGCAAGAGCAGAAAAATAAAATACTACAATGTCCGGGTTTGGGTGTTTCTCAGTGAGATTAATACAGCACCCAGAATATATGGAACATTTAGAAAGCGTGTTGTTTCACAAAACCTCTTTCTATAGAGCTGAGGAAATGTGTCCCTGTTTAGAACTGAGAAACACATTTGGGTAGGGAAAGCTTTATTTCCTTGGGTAATGACTGTGTTGTTAATTGAAAGAGGAAATTGTCATGCTAGGCATATAGTTACATCTGAAGCAACATTTTAAATTAAAGTTCAGCTTTCCGACTTTCAAGCCAGCGTGTGATTGCCCTTCTGTTTACTATTTGATACTTTCAGACAGTTATGATAGGACTGCTTTTATGGTCAGAGGGGCATCATCCAGAGTATTTAGGGACTCAAAACAGCTAGAGGAAACAGGAAGGCTTCACTGGCAGAAGTAGGCCTTTGGGCTTGGGAAATTCCCCTGCCTTCAGGTCAACTGCAAAATGAACTAAGGCGAGAACCAGAAATTCAAATAGCCTTTCTGCGGCATTTGGTGTCTGAAATTTCTGAAAACACAAATGATTTGTTTGTTATTATATTAATAGTTCACATATTTCACTGGGTAAGAATGGATTTCATTTTAATTTGCTGCAGGGAAACCAAAGTTTTTGGCATTCATTTCTGCTTGTAATTAATTGCTGCCCATTTACAGCAGGGTGAAAGTGGAGGAAGAAGTGCCATTCCCCTACTGTAAGGTTCCTCTTGGTTAGTCTGTTTCTCTGTCAAACAAGTTGGTCTTTGAAGAAGCAGCTACGCAATAAATGACTTTGTTTATTTCCTCATTTGTTTTGAATGTGGTTGGGAGGGGGAATTCCACGTTACAACTTAATGGCATAGGATTCATGTCTGGAATTTTTAAGATTTATTTTACTTTCTCAATTTATACCCACCTTTCTCCCAGTGTGGAACTCACAGACACATATATGTGGCTCTCAGGTGGCCTGCTATCCAGAGGCACAGACCAGCCTCAGAGCTGTTTAGCTTCAGCAGGGTGTGCCTCAGAGAAGTATTGAGCCACATTAGGTCATGTGTATGCTCTGAAAGGGAATCCCTTTGCTGAAATGGCAGCAAAGAACATACTCAGTCTCCGATTTCTACCTTTTCTTTATTCTGTGTCACTATCAATACAGGACCCGCAGTTCAGATTTGTACTGCATGTACAGATCTGACATATGCAGAATATCAGCTAAGACCTTTCTAGAGGAAGAACCCTCTGACTGAAATAATAAAAGGATTTTCTAATTAGAAATACCTAATTCTATAGATTAACGCTTCTTTTTAATGGGGTGGGGAACTAGTGCAGAATACAGTTCATAAATATAATTTAATAATCTTCTTCTTCTTTGGCGATCACTCGTAGCTGAGTAAGATTGTCTTCCATAAACACGGTTTTAACAATGAGTCCGTAAGTGACCGTGGAGGCCAATTCTGGATCCACACATCCTTCCACAGTGGGGACATTGGTTTCCGGGTGGGAGTTGATCACGGTGTGGATTTGCCAAGTGTGCCTTCCTCTTAGCACATTTCTCCCTTGCATCCTGAGTTTGAGTGCCTTCAAAGCCCACGACACCTTTGGTAAAGGCTGTTCTCCAGCTGGAGCGCTCACAGACCAGTGTTTCCCAGTTGTCAGTGTTTATACTACTTTTTTTAGATTTGCCTTGAGACAGTCTTTAAACCTCTTTTGTTGACCACCAGTATTACGCTTTCAATTTTTAAGTTCGGAATAGAGTAGTTGCTTTGGAAGATCATCATCAGGCATCCGCACAACACGACCAGTCCAACGAAGTTGATGTTGAAGAATCATTGCTTCAACACTATACACAGTTAATAAACAGTATATTTGCTTTTATTATCCATAAGAAAGTAGAAAACCTCTAAGGAAACAAAACTGTGTGTCCAGTTTTGTTCCATAACTCTCTTTCAAGTTCTATATTATACGGCCATCAGGCTTTGTTTTTTAACTTGTTTTAAACCTTTAAAGTCATTAAGAAGATACCTACGAAATCATTAAACAGACATAAAATAGTGGTAAGAAGCTGCCATAAGATGGCACCATAACCTAATGTATGGAGAAGTCATCTCTATATGAAACAGAAAACTAGCATAAAGGGATATGCTTGCTAGCTTGAAAATTGGCACACGTCTAACTTTCGCTCTCTTCTTCCCTCAATTCTCTCTCCCCACTTCTGGTACTGAAGACAATCCGAGGACGTTAAGTGGCGTGCATTAAGATAGAATTTTAAAAGCATGGATATCTGCCGAAGCCTTTCCCCCCTTTGTTTCAGTCTTTTTATTAATGTCCCAGCTGATTTGTACATCATTCTAACATATTCTGAAACAAAGTGTTTCCAAGATATAAGCAGATATTGAATAATAATATATCAGTGGGAGGTAAAGTGACATGTATCACTTTGATTAGAGGGGAAATGAGCAGGGCTTTAAAAGTTTATGGTATCGCAAAGCGCTTTTACTTGTATAATGAAGATTATTTCACTGCCTACAAAAATGAATAAATCCTATACACAGTAAGCTCCACTGAACTGGGTAGAGCTTACTTCTGCATAGATATGCAGAGCGTTGTACTGTGAAGAATCATTGAATTGCAGAGGTGTAAGGGGACCTCAAGGGTCCTCTAATCCAACCCCCTAAAATGCAGGAATTTCAGCATACAGGCCCACATCAAAATTTGTTTCTTCCTCCCTTCCCTTAATTGTAATATTGCTGGAGCACAGGGAGCAAATATGTTTGGAAGCTCTCTAGGCCACTCTGTGTTCTTCTTCCCTTCCCTTCAGGGCAATATGATACCAGCCCTCTGATAAGTGGCTGGGAGATGCAATCTTCTGGGGGGCCACATACAAGTGGTGGGCAGGGAGAGAAACAAAAGTGGTGTGAGCAACAGGCGTTCATTTGGTCACATCTCTGTGTCCCATACCCTCCAACCTTCCTTAGATGAAAACCAGGAGCGGTGGCAAAGCAGGAGCGGGAGGAGGCTGCCTCAGTCGGCAACTCTTTCTTCTTCGCCCTATGTGAAGCCATTTCTAGTTAGTGTACCTCAACAAAGATGGCGATTCAGGACTTGGCATGAGAAAGTGAGAAGCTGGGAGGGCTTAAGGGTTTTCCTGACGGTACTGGCATATTCAGGGCAGGTGGAGACTATGCTATCCTCCAAGCAAGGAACATTAACAAAGTGTAGCACCCTGCTTGTGGTTAACGCTTAGCTGGAATGAAATATTCAACGCAGCAATAGAGAAATTAAAATAATAATTTATTTGTCAGACAAATAAATGAGAGGCACAGTGGTATATGGTTACCAAGCTCTGGCCTGCCTCCTGCCATTATGGCCAGCACTTATATTCCCTCAGCCCAGCACCCTTGCTCCTCCTTTGGCTGCCTCTGTCCAATCAGCCTGGTTGAATTTTCTATTGGCTGATTGCTAGAACCAATAATAAAAAATACACCCATTTCCTATTACCTTTTATGGGAGACAGAGAGCTATATTTTCTTCTATTTATAAATGGCAAACAAGTAGCCATTAACCTCTACAAGGCACCTTAATTACCAGATAACCTTTGGCCCCTCTTTCCCTATTCCCTACAAACCAGATGGTTTTTAATCTCATTTTAAACAGAGGCTCGGCCACCATATGTCAGGAGTGCTCTGATGGTGTTTCCTGCCTGGCAGGGTCTGTAGTCTCTTCCAACTCTATGATTCCATGATTCTATGAAATAAGAATCTAACATAAGAATCTAAATTTCTAAATCCTTTGCATAATTACATTTAAGCCAATATATTTAATACATAACATATATAGGTTTTTTTTATAAGCAAAGACGTTCACAGTAAGAAAAAACTTAAAAACACTTTCTTCAGAGAGAAGCCCCCCTTTCCCTAGCCAGTTGCTGTTTCCATTAGCTCTTGCCGTTTGTCCTATTTGTGGCACAATACTCTTACTATTTACCAGCTTAATTGTGTTTTTGCAACTTGATTATTCTGTAATTTGTAAGTTCAGTGACCTTGCTTCTCAGCCTTTTTATGACCGCAATAAACCAATAAACCAAAGGGGCCCTCTTTAAGATGAGCACATCTGCCGATGCACTCACTGCCTGGCATGAGAGATACAGATATTTTAAAATATATTTTAAGCTCATTTTAAGAATACAGGTATCTGATCAAAATATAAGCCAATATAAGCCTTGATTAAAAATGCAGTCTATATTCAGATGCCTCATTCCCCCCTTTCAAGCTCAAGGACCTTCATACCAAGTGTCCTTGATAGCTTGACCTTCATCATATTCCTGAGGTAAAGCTCTGTATAGGGCCATGATATGAGGTAGAGTTTCATTTGAAACCATCTTGCTAATTGTACTTCTAAAACATGAAATGATACATGGCATCATACATAAAACCATTACCACTACTGTCAAGAAAAACAAGCAAGACAATAGTATCCCTTTGAGTCCTGTGACATTAGGTAACCAATTGGTGAGCCATCCCATATCCCATCCTTCCCATGTTTGTACTGGTACATGTGCTATATTCTCCATCTTTGTAGCCAACACACGGATTGCCTCACCATTATCAGAAATGTTAAAGCAACAGGCATTCCCTGTCAAGTTCAAGACTCCACATAGGCCTCCCTGCCTGGCAAGTACATAATCCATTCCCATTTTCAGCTGCAAAATGGCGGCTCTACTTTCATCCAACTGTTGTGCAATAAGTCTCAAACTCTGGGCCGTTGCATTGGTTACAAGTTCCACTACTGCTTGCAATCGAATTATTCTGTTTAGATTATAAATAGGATCCCGTGCCCCTTGTATGAGCTCACCAGGATTCCAGGAGGCAGGATCATAATAGGCTATAATGCGCTCTGGCGGCCAATCATCAGTACCGCTCCAACTTTGGGTACTTCCTCCTGCTATACGAGAAATATCAGCATTCCTTCGTGTTCGCTTGGCCGAACTAGTGGGCATAATCCACATTGGTGGTAATACCCATCCCAGGAAACAAGTCCCACTCCATTTGGAAGGGAGTTTCTTGTATGCCCATTCTCCACATATCCACCACAACCATCGGGTCTGAGGTTTTTGGTACGTGGAGTACAGAAGGCGAAATATCAAAAGAGGTAGAGAGTTCACAGTGCAGTATGTTAGATTGCCTTTTTCTGTCACAGTTATGTTCCATACCACTTTCCATGCATGAATAAAAGGAGGTGCACAGGGCAAGGTATTCCGAGTTCGATAGGTAGTACCGTGTGCCCAGGTATGACTATTCTTAATATAATCCCAAGTATAGTGACAATGAGAAGAGCCTATCATGGTAGAATCAGCTGCATCTGATGATTTATGTACACAGAATTCCCCTTGTACAGGTATAACTCGTAATGGTTTAGTTGAGTTCCATCCGGGGAAATTCTGTATTTCTGTTTGGTGTGGCATTTCGCTTACCATACCAATGGCATCTAATGGTATCGGTAATAAGGGCATACCTCCCTCTGAATCATCTGGCCCAAGAGAGCAAACAAGGCAATTGGTCCTATTTGCAACATTGGCTACCATTTCAGCTAAACCTACCCACATATTGTGGTCATGGCTGAATCCATATTTAGCAAATTTGGTCAGATTCAAGGACCCTTCCCCTTCCCAAGGGATCAGGATTAATAATAAAATCATGTTGATGTCTAGCATATGCATTCCTTCCACAAAAGATTACCTTATTGTGATAGCAAATAAATATTAGTCCCAATATAATTCCCCCAGTGACAGAAATGGGGAACCACCAAGACCAAAACATATATCCCGAGGATCCCCAATGAGTAATATCTCTGATAATTGTTCCACAAGGGGGGGGCAGTCAATCAATTGTATAAGAGAATCTTCCCTTTCACAATCACTGGTTCAGATGCTCCTCAAGCTTCAGGCGTGCGCAGGTCAGCCAGCTTCCAGGTTGTGGCTGCAGCAGGCCGGTCGTCTAATGTTGCCCGTGACCTAGCCCGTTCCCGGTAGGGCTAGATACAGGGGTTTTTGGAGAGAGTCAGTTTTAAAGGATTAGAGGGGTCACCTTTGCACGTCCAACTGCCTTCGGACTTCTTCAAACGGGAGTGATGAATCCAGGGGGTCACCTCAGCTACCTTCACCGCTGTTGGAGTAGAGAGCAGGACGGTGTAAGGTCCACGCCACTTAGGTGCGAGTGGATCACGTTTCCACTCTTTCACCCATACGCTATCGCCAGCCTGGAACTGATGAATCGGCTCGGCAATGCTGCACGGCGTGCGCTCGAGGACCCACCTGTTAAGAGAAACAAAAACACGGGAGAGAGATTGCACTTGTCCCTGTGTCACATGGTCTCCTATTTGTTTAAGATCAGCTGGAATATCCTGAACAAAGGAGGGCGGTCTCCCATACAGGAGCTCAAAAGGTGACAACTTAAGTCTTTTTGTGGGTGCACACCGAACACGAAACAGTGTTATGGGTAACACATCTACCCATCCCAATCCCGTTTCCTGGGTTAATTTTGCCAATTGGGTTTTCAGAGTCCGATTCATTCTTTCAGTTTTCCCTGAACTCTGAGGCCTATAGGCTGCATGCAGTCTCCATTTCACTTGTAGGACTCGACATACTTCTTGTACTACTTGATCAATGAACGCTGGCCCATTATCACTTCCAATGCATCTAGGTAACCCAAACCTCGGGATCAATTCAGTGAGGAGTCTCTTAGTTACCTCTCGTGCCTTTTCAGTTCGGGTGGGAAAAGCTTCAACCCATCCGGTAAGAGTGTCTACAAACACAAGGAGATACTTGAATCCCTTAGAAGGGACCAGCTCTGTGAAGTCCACAATTAGACTTTCCATGGGGACATATCCCACATGTTGGATTCCAGGAGGTTGTACCGGTCCCTGCCTGGGATTGTTTTTAGCACAAAGAACACATTTCTGTGAAATGCAAGTTGCTAATTGTGATAGGTTAATAATATACAACTTCCGACTGAGACTCTCTCTGGTTGCAGTACCGCCAAGGTGAGTAGATTCATGATAATTTCTTACAATTGTGCCTGCTAGATGATGAGGTACATAAATCCTATTGTCCGGCAGGATCATCCAACCGTCCTTCACAACTGCTCCTTCCTGTTCAGCCCACTTCCTCTCTTCTGGGGTATAGTGAGGTTTAACTTCTTCTGGAACTACCTCTGGTATGAGGGCTGCTATAAATCCTCCCACAGGCTTTTGGGCTGCCTCTCGGGCTGCTTTGTCAGCCGCATGATTTCCTCTGGTTATTGGATCCCTTCCTCGTCCATGACCTTTGCAATGCATTACAGCAATCTGTTCTGGAGCCCATACTGCTTCTAACAGGATTTCTACTTCAGGTCCATATTTCAAGGCCTTCCCGTGGGCTCCTATTAGACCTCTTTCTTTCCATAGAGCTCCATGTGCATGCAGGGTTAAGAAGGCATATTTAGAATCAGTATAGATGTTTGCCTTACATCCGGCTGCCAATTGCAGAGCTCTAGTTAAACCTATAAGTTCAGCTTTTTGTGCTGAGGTGCCAGCAGGCAAAGCTTCAGCTTCCACAACTTCCTCATTGGTGACCACAGCATATCCTGCTCGTCTGGCACCTTCATGCAGGTAACTGCTACCATCAGTATAATATACAACATCTGGATTTTTCAATGGTTCATCTTTCAGATCGGGTCTACTGGAATAAACTTCATCCATTATTTGAAGACAATCATGTGATTCATCATCATCTACCTCTGGTAGGGGCAGCAAAGTCGCTGGATTGAGCATATTCACTACTCGTAGATGAATCCTGGGATTTTCACACAATAGGCCTTGGTATCTAGCCATCCTTGGGTTCGTTAGCCAATAACTACCCTTATATTCCATGAGTGTCAGAACAGCATGAGGTACATTCACATACATCGTTTGGCCGAAGGTAAATTTATCAGCTTCTTTGACAAGGCTTGCAGTGGCCGCTACTGCCCTTAGGCATGGAGGCCATCCTTTTGCTACTGAGTCCAATTGTTTTGACAAATAAGCTACTGGACGGTTCCAACTTCCTAATCTCTGGGTCAGGACTGCCGCTGCAATCCCATTCTGTTCATGTACATACAGCTGAAAGGGTTTTTCCGAATTAGGCAGTCCAAGGGCTGGGGCCTCCATAAGTCGTTGTTTGATAACTAAAAAGGCTTGTTGCTGCTCAGGTCCCCATACGAATGGGTCCTTTTCTGCACCTCGAGTGCTTTCATGTAAGGGCTTGGCCAGACTGCTGAAATCAGGTATCCATAGTCTACAAAACCCTGCTGTTCCCAGGAATCCTCTAAGTTGTTTCCTTGTGGTAGGTTCCTTGATAAGGCAAATAGCTTCTTTCCTCTCTGGTCTCAATGCTCGTTGTTGGTGTGAGATGTCAAAGCCCAAATATTTGACCTTTTCTAAACATAACTGTGCCTTTTTCTGGGAAACTCGGTAGCCAGCTTGCCAGAGCAAGTGGAGCAGTTCCTCTGTCCCTTCTTTACAGGTATCAAAATCCTTTGCTGCTAGTATAAGGTCATCTACATATTGCAGAACCACCTTTTCTCCAGGTATTGAGGGGTAACTTGTTAGATCCTTCGCCAAGGCAGTGCCAAATAAAGTTGGGGAATTTTTAAATCCCTGGGGCAATCTTGTCCAGGTTAGCTGGCCTTTTGTTCCTGTTAAAGGGTCTTCCCACTGGAAGGCAAATATAGGTTGGCTCTGTGGTGCCAGCCGGCAACAGAAGAATGCATCTTTCAAGTCCAATACAGTAAAAAATGTTGCTTCTGGTGGGATCAAACTCAGCAAGGTATATGGGTTTGGTACATTTGGGTGCAAGGTCTCGATAGCCTGGTTTACGAGCCTCAAGTCCTGCACTGGCCTGTATTCATCTGTCCCAGGTTTTCGAACAGGCAAAAGGGGTGTGTTCCATTCTGATTGGCAGGGCTTAAGCAGACCATATTTTAATAGGCGGTCCAAATGTTTCTGGATGCCCTCTGCTGCTCGCCGGGGTAAAGGATATTGCTTTACAGATACAGGGGTAGCCATAGGTTTTAAGGTTACTACAATTGGAGCTATATTCTTGGCCATTCCTGGTGGGCTATTTTCGGCCCATACTCCTGGTGGCACCTGTAGGGTTCGGAGGAGCTTGTTTAATTCTGTATCCAATGTGGGTTGGACTTGCAAGGCTGACATTAGGCGCCATGATTGTTCCTTAGGTACTGAGAGGGTAATTATTCCTGCTGCCTTTGATGGCAGTTTCATTTCTGGACCTCGAGGAGTGAAGGTGATTTGGGCCTGCAGTTTGGACAGCATATCTCTACCTAAGAGAGGTATTGGACACTCAGGTATATACAAAAACTGATGGGTTAAACGATGTCCCCCAATCTGGCATTCCAAAGGTTGGAGGAAAGACCTCTTAGCTGACTGACCAGTGGCACTTTTAATGACTACACTTTTGGATGCCTTTTTCTGCAATAGTTCTGGGAGTACTGAGTATTCAGCCCCAGTATCAATCATAAAGTCTATTAAATGGCTCCCTAATTGAATCGTGACCGTGGGCTCCTGGAAGCCTAACTTTATGGAGTCCGGTCGTTCCTAGTCTTGGGTAAAATCCTCCTCTGCCAGTCCAATGAAATTGTCTCTACTCTGTCCTTGTCCAGGTCTCTGATATCTTCCATTTCGGATCATTCCCCGTCCCTGGTTTCTTGGGCCGGAGCCTGGGCCTGGGCCTGGGCCTGGGCGTACTTCTTCCAACCTCAGGGGTTCAGGACACTCCCGCTTCCAATGACCCTCCTTCTTGCAATTCGCACATTGATTCCTTCCCAGTGGTGGATTCCTTCCCCGCCCTCTTCCTCCATTTAAGGGGCGGTAGTCTTGCTTCACTGCTGTGGCTAGCATTACCATCTTTTCCTTCTGCCACTTCTTCTTCTTTTGCTTCTCAGCCTCATCCCTATTCCGATAAACTCGGCGTGCAATGGCCATAATTTGGCTCATCAGCATCCCTTCCCATCCTTCTGATTTCTGAATTTTCTTACGAATGTCAGAAGCGCACTGGGCCACAAAAGTAGCAGTAATCATTCTACTGTTTTCAGGGGCTTCAGGGTCAAAAGGAGTCCATATACGATAGGCTTCCTGCAGCCTCTCTAAAAAGTCTCCCGGACTCTCATTTGGTTTCTGTTCTACTTCTGAGACTTTAGACATATTAGTGGGTTTTTGGCACGCCCTGCGGATACCTTGCACAAGCGTCTGGCGGTAGGTGGTAAGCCTGGCCAGGTGAATTGCATTGTTTGGATCCCAATTAGGATCTTCCAAGGGAAAGTTGTCTTGGAGATGACGGTCAATATTAAAAATATTTCCCACTCTGGCCTGCTCACGCAAATATATCTGTGCCTTTTCAATTATGTCTCTTCTTTCCTCAGTGGTGAAAAGAGTATTCAGGAGCTGGCGACAATCTGTCCAAGTAGGACTATGAGTATTTACTATTGAAGTCACCAAGTCCATCATAGCCTGAGGTTTTTCTGCAAAAGATGGGGTGTGTGTTTTCCAATTCATCAGATCCGTAGTTGTGAATGGAATATATTGCAGGGTCGAAGTTCGAGGTGGCCGTGGTCCAGGTAGCCCATTAACCAGCACAGGCTCCTCAAGTGCATCAAATACTCTTCTGAGAGGGGCTACTACATGACCTTTCTCTTCACTTTGCTCTAGGGGCCTCAAATCATAGGGGATGGTATTTGTCCCAAGGCGTTCTTTTAGCAGCTTAATACGCCTGGCTGTATTGCTTGCTGACCGATTAAGGTCTCCCTGTAACTTCTGTAATAATTCTCTAGGACTTGGATGTACAGGGGTTTGGGGTAGGCAATCAGTTGTTCCACTAAAAGAGACTGTAGATGGAGTTCTACTGGGACTCACAGATGGAATAACCACTTCTGCTTGGGCTTCATTATAGGACTCCAATGCCTCCTGAAGATATTTATCATAATCTATCAAGGAGTCAAGTTCTGTGTCTCTACCCCCATTATTCGTTCCACTTTCTTGCCTTGGGGTTACAACTGGTGGAGGGTTTGGATTAGGCTCCCTTCGATGTGGAGCATAGGGTGGAGGTGGAAGCACCTCTTCCTCTGGTCCCTCAAAAATGGGTTTGAGTTTATTTGGCAAGATTCCTTTCCTAGCTTCGGCTTTTACAGCCAATAATTTGCATCGTTGGACTTTGCATTCCCTTATCCATGGAGGATTTTTATTTAATGTGCTCAGCCAGGAATCTATATATGAAAATTGTTCTGGGCACCCTCCAGTTTCTTTGGTGATGTTAGACCAAAGTTTGCTTACTAAATTTATATCAAAAGTTCCCTGAGATGGCCATCCAGTATTTTGTTTCGGCCACTCTAATTCACATAATGTTCTCAAGCGCTCTGGCGTCATTTTGACTCCATATGCCCCTGAGAAGGCTTTCTTAAAATTATTTAACATACATTCAAGAGGTGTATTTCCCCCCTTTGAACCCCCAACTCCCATTGTATGGCCCTGTGAAGTATCCACTCAGTCACTCACACACACGCTTCGTGGGTTTCCTTGCCCAGATGGAGTCGCCTCACTGGGAACCGAAGTACTACCCACTCCACACTCAGGTCAGCTACAGATTGCTTTGTACTTTCTCACACATACAATGCGCAAGATACTTCACCACACTCTACCTCCCATTCTTCCCTTTTCCCCCACCAGACCACCATCTGATATACCCAACCACCTAGCGTACTCAGTTCCCACTTACTGAGACGCAGAAGTTTGATCAAGACTTCTCTTCCTCCCAATTAATTGGAGGGCCAAAAATCCCTTTGTGCACTTACCCTTGGTTGGTTCCGTTTCCCCCCGGTCCGTCGCCGCCAGTGAGCAGGGTATCAGACAGACGAGACTTCTGCGTTCCCCCTGGAAAAATTTACCAGTGCGCTGGGTAGGCAATCAGTTGTCTTCTCTCTTGTACCCTGTCCAATAGGGCGAAGGGGCTGCGTTCCAGCAGACCACTTATCCGAGTCACGGCACCATAAAATGTAGCACCCTGCTTGTGGTTAACGCTTAGCTGGAATGAAATATTCAACGCAGCAATAGAGAAATTAAAATAATAATTTATTTGTCAGACAAATAAATGAGAGGCACAGTGGTATATGGTTACCAAGCTCTGGCCTGCCTCCTGCCATTATGGCCAGCACTTATATTCCCTCAGCCCAGCACCCTTGCTCCTCCTTTGGCTGCCTCTGTCCAATCAGCCTGGTTGAATTTTCTATTGGCTGATTGCTAGAACCAATCATAAAAAATACACCCATTTCCTATTACCTTTTATGGGAGACAGAGAGCTATATTTTCTTCTATTTATAAATGGCAAACAAGTAGCCATTAACCTCTACAAGGCACCTTAATTACCAGATAACCTTTGGCCCCTCTTTCCCTATTCCCTACAAACCAGATGGTTTTTAATCTCATTTTAAACAGAGGCTCGGCCACCATATGTCAGGAGTGCTCTGATGGTGTTTCCTGCCTGGCAGGGTCTGTAGTCTCTTCCAACTCTATGATTCCATGATTCTATGAAATAAGAATCTAACATAAGAATCTAAATTTCTAAATCCTTTGCATAATTACATTTAAGCCAATATATTTAATACATAACATATATAGTTTTTTTTTATAAGCAAAGACGTTCACAGTAAGAAAAAACTTAAAAACACTTTCTTCAGAGAGAAGCCCCCCTTTCCCTAGCCAGTTGCTGTTTCCATTAGCTCTTGCCGTTTGTCCTATTTGTGGCACAATACTCTTACTATTTACCAGCTTAATTGTGTTTTTGCAACTTGATTATTCTGTAATTTGTAAGTTCAGTGACCTTGCTTCTCAGCCTTTTTATGACCGCAATAAACCAATAAACCAAAGGGGCCCTCTTTAAGATGAGCACATCTGCCGATGCACTCACTGCCTGGCATGAGAGATACAGATATTTTAAAATATATTTTAAGCTCATTTTAAGAATACAGGTATCTGATCAAAATATAAGCCAATATAAGCCTTGATTAAAAATGCAGTCTATATTCAGATGCCTCAAAAGTTCAAGGGCACATTTTAGCCAGGCAAAAACACCCAGTCGGGGTGCAAAGCCAGTGAGGAGTGTGGACTGGGGACAGCCTTGAGGGCCTGATAGAGAAGCTTGGAAGACTGCATTTGACTCATGGGCCTAAGTTTGCCCATCACAGGGTTTTCTCGTTTTCTAGATACATAGGCTGAGTTTCATGAGTTTTATAGATCTATAGGCCAGCACATTGCATTTTGGGTAAATTAAGAAAGCAGGAAGCTACCACAGAAAGGAGCCAAGCTTTGCTCCCACTTAAAAGCAGCAGCAGCCCCTGCCCACTCTTTAAACAGCCATTCAGAAGGGGTGATGGTGAGTGGTGGCGCAGTCAGGCCAGGCCAGTAAAGGGCCCCTGGCCAGTGCCCAACCTGGTTGACCACTAACACCATCCTGGACCTAAATAATATGAACAGGACTAGATTTCTGCAGTCGGTACAATGTAAGAAAAGCACCTTCAGACTGACTTCGTATTCTTTTCTAGTTGCAATGAGTCCAGTAAGTCCAGCACCTACAGAAATCTGGAGAGGGTGTTAAGCAGCCTTAGGTTTCAAATGCACCAAGTGTGATGGCAGCCCTTACAGTCAATGAAAAGGAACCCTGTTTCCTCTTTGGCTAGCACATGCAGGTAGCTCTGGATAAACATTTGCCACCACTTCCAAAGCCGTGAGTATTTTTGTATATGCAGCACTTGGCACAATGCAGAGAAAACAAAACAATCCACCACTTTGGATGTGGTGGTGAGTGCATGTTCAAAGCTGTGATTACATACAAGCCAAGCTGTGTTTGGGCACGGGGTGTGTGTGTGTGAAATCTGGTGTTTTGTATGGCCAACGTTGCACCATGGGAAATTTATATACCAACTTAAGACATTTATATACCACTTTTCGGTGGTGGTGGTAGGGTGTCGGCGGCTGAAAGCTGTATCCTTCCTTCCCTTAGGGCAAGATAGTGTCCCATGTTGCAATCAGATGGCTAGTGGTTAATGCCTATTAACATCAGTGGTGTGGCATCTGAACATTAAAATGAGCAAAGTGTGAGGTAGCTAGGATTTATTTTGAAGGCCTCTGGAAAGTCAGGCCTTTATACAGTCTTTGCAGTGGCTGGGAAAGGCAGAGAGCACCTCAGCTGGAGCACAGGGAGCAAGATGTTTGGAAGCTCCCCAGGCCGTTCTGTCCTCTATCTTCCCTTCAGAGCAAGATGTTGCTCAGCCCTCTGGTAGTGGCTGGCAGAGTTCAAGGTCACATCAGCTGGAACAACAATGGGGTTAGGTGGTTGACGGTTCTCCTTCCCTCAGTGTTGGAGAGTCCTGACATAGAAGTCCACAGCATGTCAGCTTTCTTCGCATTAAAGCAGGTTTCTAGACCTCATTGTTGCAGGGATAAGATTGCAGTTATGTAAGTTGCATCACACGAAGTCTGAAAAACAACTGGAAATGACCTGAAGAGGAATTTGCCGTATTTTTTGCCCTATAGGACGCACTTTTTCCCCTCCAAAAATGAAGGGGAAATGTGTGTGCGTCCTATGGGGTGAATGCAGGCTTTCGCTGAAGCCTGGAGAGCGAGAGGGGTCGGTGCGCACCGACCCCTCTCGCTCTCCAGGCTTCAGGAAGCTCTGCACAACCCTCGGGAGACCAGCTCCGGGGGTTGCGCAGAGCTGCCTGCAGTCCCGGGATCAGCGCAGCTCTGCGCGGCCATCGGGAGCGGGGCGCGAAGTCCCGCCCCGCTTTGGATGGCCACGCAGAGCTGCCTGCAGTCCCGGGATCAGCGCAGCTCTGCGCGGCCACTGGGAGCCGGGCGTGAAGTCCCACCCCACTCCGGATGGCCGCGCAGAGCTACCTGTAGTCCCGGGATCAGCGCAGCTCCGCGCGGCCATCGGGAGCGGGGCGCGAAGTCCCACCCCGCTCCAGATGGCCGCGCAGAGCTGCCTGCAGTCCCCGGCTCAGCGCAGCTCTGCGAGGCCACCGGGAGCGGGGCGCAAAGCCCCACAAGCTCGGGGGACAGCGTTAAGGCAGAGCGTGCCTTCCCGCTGTTCCCCGACCTGGTTCTTCCAGCCCCGCACCTGGGGGGGGAATAAATTTTTTTTCTTTATTTCCCCCCCAAAAAACTAGGTGCGTCCTATGGGCCGGAGCGTCCTATGGGGCGCAAAATACGGTAATTGATCTGAATAGACATTTCTGTTCAGAACAGAATGCCTGGGTTTCTCTTCCATTGCCTTCCAGTCGAACTGCCCCCCGCCCCGCCTGCCAACACTTATTTGTTATTACCAAACCTTTCACTCGCCTTCTCTTCCCACCTTACTTGTCCCTGCCTCAGAATTCAGAAGAAGCTACACAAAAGTGTGCCTAGCTAAAATTGCATTTGGACATGCAACTATTATTTGCTTGTATTAACATTTAATTCTGCTATTTGGTCTGGGTTTCCTAAAGGTGTGAGAGAATTTGGAGCTTGTGGGGTAGAATATTAACTGAGAATGAAATAAGCACTAGTAAATATTCTTCTGTTTATAATTGGTCCCCTTCTTTATACATCCCCCCCAAATGCTTCAGTTATTTTGCGCTTTCTCCCACATCCGAGTAGGCTCTGTTTATACTTCCGCCCTTGTAACTCGTGTTTGTGGAGAGCAGCTTGTCCTTGCCTTTTCCATGCTGGCTGATCACTGAGGTGACAGGCCACATCTGGCCATCTTAGTCACATTCTGTTATATAACAGCAGCCTGCCAAACAATCCCTTCAGTTGGCACAATGCAGCAACCATCCAGCAGCCAGGGGAGATTGGTTCTGAGCACATTGTTTTTGAAAACGGCACTTGGCAATGACACGGTGGATTAAAGCTCAGCTAGACACTGAAGAAGGCTGAGGGGGAGAGAGCAAAGGAACCTCTGTGTTGTCTGGTTTGTTCTGAACAACTGATCGCAGGCCCTCCATGGCACCCCTGAGTAGTCTTTAGGAACTGGAGTTTTTCCAAATACAGAGAAGGAATGGACCTGTTTAATGTTAATGAGCCATGAATCCAACCCAGCTGTTCCTCACATCCTCTTCCTCTTGAGTCAGATACATTTCTGTCAGGTTGATAGAACCTTTGCCACTGGTTTATGCAGTAAACCTTAAAATGGAGAAGTCCCAAAATATAGGCATACCTTACCCCCCACCCCCCAAAAATTGTCCCAGTAGCACCTTAGAGACCAACTAAGTTTGTTCTGGGTATAAGCTTTTGTGTGCATGCACATTTCCTCAGATGAACACGAAAGCTTATACCCAGAACAAACTTGGTTGGTCTCTAAGGTGCTGCTGGACAATTTTTAAATTTATTTTGAGTGCGTCAGACCAACACGGCTACCTCCCTGAATCTACCCCCAAATGTACATGAATCTAAGCTTTATTTTAGCTGAGTATGGGGGCATTAAAAGCAGCATCTTTCTGCATACTTAGGGTGTTTCCCAGGCATGAAGAATCCTCCTCCTTCCTGAGTGGCCCTGATACACTGCCATACTAACCAGTATGGAGCCACTTCACTGTTAGTGGGAACAGTGATTGGTTTCATTCATGGGTACAAAATCTTTTGGATTTGCCAAGGCCTTGATGGACAAACACGGTTTGCTTGTGGCATCATTCCCTTTGCCTAGGTGGTGAAATAGTGGACATCTTAAAGTCAGGTCAATGGAGAATTAACCCATGAACTTCAATGGAGCAAGGATTATTCCAGCAGCTACCACTGCATTGAATGATACTTGTTACGAGAAATCTAGTGGCATGTACATTTATAACTAAAGCAAATCCTGACTGATGGTGCTAAAGTGCAAAGGGGTAAAAGGTCACATGACCCAATTGCTTTGCTGCCATCTATGTACCTGGATGAGCTGTAGTTTTGTACAGTTTGCAACATATTCATCAATGCATATGCCAATAAGTAAAGCATTAGTATACTTTCAGATCCTAGCATGGGTGAATCCTGCCCCCAATGGTGATTCAGTCTAACATGTGCGCCGCCTATTAACAGAAAGATACAAGCCTTGGCAATGTCCCATGTTGCAATCAGATGGCTAATGGTTAATCCCCATTAACATCAGTGCTGTAGCATCTGAACATTAAAATGAGCAAAGTGTGAGGTAGCTAGGATTTATTTTGAAGGCCTCAGGAAAGTCAGGCCTGTATACAGTCTGGCAGAAAAGTCACAAATGTGGCACAATTATGGATCAGTGAATCTCGACATGGATGGGATATTTCATAGCTGCTACAGAGGTTAAGATTTTCTGCTGTGCTATGTGACCTATTCCTGCTGAACTTCAAATTCCCCAAATTCACTGGCTCAGTTGCTAGAACAGTTGTTATTCCTGCATTGGACGGGGTTGGACTAAATGACCCTTCCTTCCAACTGCACAATTCTATGAACACTCAGTATGGTAAAGGTAAAGGGACCCCTGACCATTAGGTCCAGTCATGACCGCCTGGGGTTGCGGCACTCATCTCGCTTTATTGGCCGAGGAAGCCGGCGTACAGCTTCCGGGTCATGTGGCCAGCATGACTAAGCCGCTTCTGGCGAACCAGAGCAGCACACGGAAACGGCGTTTACCTTCCCGCCGGAGCGGTACCTATTTATCTACTTGCACTTTGACAGGAGCAGGGACCAAGCAATGGGAGCTCACCCCATCGCGGGGATTCAAACCGCTGACCTTCTGATTGGCAAGTCCTAGGCTCTGTGGTTTAACCCACAGCGCCACCCGCGTCCCTTCTACTCAGTATGGTAGGGGTCACCAATGTAGCACCTCTGGGTGCAGTGGCTCTTTCTCTTTTTAAAAAAAGATTTCTTGGTTTACAAAAGTATGTGCAATGTCTCTTTTTTCAAGTTACATTTTCTACAGATCAGTTTCATTTGTTGAGACATTAGTGTTACATTAGGAAGAAAAGGGGGAAAGAGGTGGAGGGGGCCATGGTGAGTGGTTTCCCTGGTGCCCACAAAGCCTCCGAGCCCACCCCTCCACTCACTGGCCCCTTCATCGGGAGTTGATGGGGGTGATTACCTCCCTCCCTCGTTGAAAAGTAAATGGAGCTAAAGAACAAAGTAGAAGAACGGTACTCTCTCCTGCTTCCTCTTTTCGGTTTGTGTGCTTTTCAGATCAGCACCTGAGCAGCTGAACAGAAAGTGGAGCACCTAAAATTGTGGGGGGGGGGAGCAATTTGGAAGACTTGGAAGCGGGTGGAAAATGGAACAATAGGGGAGGCAGTGCAAAGCAGGTGCTGTGGGAATCAGGAGAGGGAATGGAATGTCTAAGAGAAAGAGAGAGAGGCAGGGTGCATGTGTGCACAGACACACAAGTGCACAAGTTGAATCCTGTAAAACAGATCATATTGAAATGCACGTCCATGTACTCAAGAGCACAGCCCCAAGTGCTTCTTTTTTTTTTGTATGAATCACCTATCATCTTTTTCTGGTCCCTGATTTTTTTTTTAAATAACACAATATTTCAATAATTAGTATTTTTCATCCAATGCCATACTATTGAATGAAACATAGATGTATCACTTCCTTTGCCATTCATGGTGAACTGCTTGTTGACATGCAATCATTCCAAAAATGATTTACATGCCCTTGGTTCGGGAAGCCATATTTATCCTAGTTGAGTGGAAATGAAGTCACTTAGTTAAATAGTTATGATAGCTACCCTACCGTAATATAGCAGTCTGTCTACAGCAAGGCAGTACTGTTGATATCTATTATCAACTAAGATTGAAAGTATTGATCTCAAATAATTGCAATGGACAAAATAAAAAGCAAAAGGGTAATTGACAATCATGTCCCTCATTGATTCAGCATCGCAATTGACAGTAACTAAATGATTTTCAAGCTACTTTGGTCTATTGTTTTTTCATTAACTAGTATAGATTTGAGCAACATGCACCTATTAGTTGGAGGGGTGGAGTGAAGAAGAACAAAACATTTATCAGTGCAGATGTAAAGATCTCCATTCTTTCCAATTGGGCAGAGATTTCCAAACTGTGTGTTGGCTGCAGTGTGTAGGTGTGTCATGTGAATGCTGCCTGCGCTCCTCCCGGGGCTGGAAAGGGGTTAGTTTAACCTTTGGTTTGCTAGTAAAACTGAATTACTATGTCGTGAAATGATGCATGCCTAAAAAGCGTGTCACCAACAACAAAAATTTGGAAAGCTCTGCAATAGGGATTAGGTAGTATTTTGACATGAAACCTATTCAGATAAATAATGTTCATGAGCCATTGAGTCCTTTGTGGATTTAAGGCTACCAGCTGTCTTGATTTCAGCAAGAACAGTCCAAAAATTCACCAGTTTGTAAGCACACTCCCCCTAAGACTACTTTAAGGTGGCTTTCTCCCTCATGGTAACTCTCTCAACTTGTACATGTGTGCACATGTTTATGAACACAAAGTCTGATCTGACTTAAGCATTGTGCCCTCCCAGTAGCCACTAGCAGTATTATGAAGATCCTGACCCACTCAGGTAAGCAAATCCTGTAAGAGACTTGCATGGGGAGAGCAACCACAGGTGGTCATTATGTATGTAAAAAACGGAGTGGGTGGCGCTGTGCCTCCTGGGCTTGCTGATTGGAAGGTTGGGGGTTTAAATCTGCTCAATGGGGTGAGCTCCTGTTGCTTAGCCGGAACTCGCCGGAACTCAGTTCCGTCACCACTCCATTGCCATGCTAAGAGAATGAGGAAGGTGTTCACGATGAGTTCCAGCACTTCTTTTTATAGAAAGATAGCATTGGGTGGGTTTGATGTTGCCAGTGTGGCATGTTTGTTGAGAGCCAGTGTGGTGTAGTGGTTAAAAGCGGTGGACTCGTAATCTGGGGAACTGGGTTCGCGTCTCCGCTCCTCCACATGCAGCTGTTAAAATCAAATGGTGGAATCAATTGTTGAAGCAGCCAGACCAGCTTCTTGGTCCGTTAATGGTCCTATGTATGGTTGTTAGTATAACAGAGGAGGTTGCTCTATGTCATTGCACAAATGGGTGGTCCCCGTCCCTCACCCAGCTGGTAATGAGAAAGGCAAAAGCCAGAGTGTGCATGAGCTGGGCTAGAAGCAAGCAGAAGCCAGAGAGACAGAGCCATGCCTGATTTCTGCTGGATTCCAAGGCTGTGGCTATGGGAGGAACAATATCTTCTGGGGTGGTAATGCTGTGAGCCCCTCCATCGTAGGCTCAGGTTCTACATATGTATAAATAGCTGGACCTTGGGTAAGCGCCTGGAAGCCCTGGAATCTCTCACCACTTGGAAATTGGGGTGGCGTGCAGCAATATATTAAATGGCATGGCATGCTAAGGGTTCATTTTGCTGCTTGAGGCATACCAAACCCTGCCCTCACCTGAATCAAGGTGCATAGTACCCAAGGGCAGTCAGATTATGTTGACAACAGAGTCAGAAAATCCCACTAACACCTCTCCCTAGCAGGGAAAAATATAAAAATAAGTAAACAACATTTTGCTGCCCTTTCATGATCCTGTAGTGGCCTTCCTTATCCAGAGCTACTTTGAATTGTGTGGTTCATAAAGTGGAAATTCCAGTACAGTGGTACCTCGGGTTAAGAACTTAATTCATTCTGGAGGTCCGTTCTTAACCTGAAACTGTTCTTAACCTGAGGTACCTCTTTAGCTAATGGGGCCTCCCGCTGACGCCGCACAATTTCTGTTCTCATCCTGAAGCAAAGTTCTTAACCCGAGGTACTCTTTCTGGGTTAGCGGAGTCTGTGACCTGAAGCATCTGTGACCTGAAGCATCTGTAACCCAAGGTACCACAGTATGCACAAACCCCCATTGTTCTTCTGCATCCTATATAGCCATTCAGCTTTTCCTACATTGTATGCACAGAATATTTATTTTGATGTTTGCTTATTGGTTGAATCTGTGGCTGGATTCACCCCACTCCTTTTCATAGGATGCTAAAAGTGCCATCGACTCTTTCTTGAGCTCCTTGTGTGCGTGTCCAAATACATTCAGTGCAGGATGCAAAAACAGTAGCAGGCAATTTTTAAAATCAAATCTATTTTCCAGCTGGTATAGAAAGATATGGCTTTGTATGTGTGCATGAGCATAAGTAGATATAAGGAGCCTCTATTTTAATGCTTCGGAAAACACTTCCTGTCCCTTTTACCTCAGTGCACATTAAATAATTCCCCCCCCCCCCCGATATGGAGAAAGGACACTTTTCAGCCCACACAATATGTGTCAAAAATAAACGACCTTGCCTCACTAGATCACTTATAATGTTAATTTTTAAAGCATACACACACACACACACACACACACACACACACTTTCTAGCAGCTGATTTCCCTCACACTCAACCCCCCTCCCACAACTATCATGGGAAAGGAACAGAAAGAAAAAAGCACCCCAAATTATTGCTATCAAAGCCACCACAAGAGTATATAAAATTCTTATTTGTAATAAAGAAGGTGGAAAGATTACCTTATTCCCCACTGTATGCTCCAGATTAATATAGTCAAATGTTATTCAGTCCGAATGTGACAGCCATGAAACTTCTTCCTTTCCCATCTACTGGGAACACAAACATAAGATGCATCACCTCCTAAGGACCCCCCCCCCCAAAGCTATTGTCTAGTACCACATGTGGCAATGAAGCACAATTTGAAGAAATAATTCATAAGCTCAACTAAGCAAAAACATTTATAAAGGAAACCAATTTTGAAAGTGGGATACAGGCTGTCAGGGCCCTCAGTTATTGGTGGATTCCATCCAGTGCCCGTAAGTTAACCTTTCCTTTCTGGAAAAGTGATTCTTTTCCTCTACCCTCAGTTTTGTATACAGTGGAGTGCAGTGCAACTCTCTCTCTCTCTCTCTCTCTCTCTCTCTCTCTCTCTCTCTGTGTGTGTGTGTGTGTGTGTGTGTGTGTGTGTGAAGTCATACTGCTGTTTTAGCAGCATCGAAGTGACCTCCCCAGGGCGCAAGCCTGGGCAGTATGTATGGCGGTCCTAAGCTGCCCAGACGACAAGACCCCCCTCTCGGCCTCACTGATGTGGTCCAGAGGAAAGCAGAATAATGCTTTTGGCACTAGCTGGGACGCAAGAGTTGCTGGAAGGAGCCCTCCAACCACCTTAGGGACTCCACACCAGATTTGCGTAGGGTTTGCTCCTTAACCTTTTCTTCTTCCAAAGATACCCCACAAAGCAGCAGAGGTTTAGCACCAGAGTTTTCCTTCTCTTAGGTGGGCTAGTGCCTCCCAAGCAACAGGTGCTTCTAGATGGCAAGAAAAAGCCACAGAGCTGGTGGGTGGCAGCAGACTTAAATGGCGGTGGGGCACCCTTTGCAGTTGTCCGGAAGGACCCACAAGATACATCAGAATGAATTCAAAATCCAAAAAAAACAACAACACCACCAGAGCACATTGCAGATCTTTCCTACTAATACGGAGATTAATTTCACAAAGCAGGGAGCGCTTTCTATCTTGTCAGAGCTGCTCTTTGTTTCCCCCCCTAACATAATCATTACCCTGCATTTTCCTTATTATCCATATAAATGGCCGTTGCAATTACCAGGCTTCTAAACTATGAGCAATGTGCTTCTCCCTATTAACTTCATTAGTTAGCATGACAAAAAAATAAATAAGGGATAACACATTAATGTGCGTTGCAGCAAGTAAGCTGGGCGGCTATCAGCAGGGGGCCCTAATGGAAAGGTATTTTATTTATTTACTTAGCTTGTCAAATTAATTTTAACAAACCTGAAGGCTTTTCTTCCTCGTGTGTGCGAACCATTCCATTGCTGGAAACTTAAGAAGCAGGTTCAGAGGGATGGAGTCTGCAGGTGACTAGAAAACAACTTAAATAACATCAAATTATGTTTTGCTGATGGGCCATTAAGAAAGAGGTGCTGGGTATGTGGTACAATTACTGCGTAGTGCAGATGTTCATATTAGACGAACCTTGCTTTGCATACATTGAGATGCAGGCAGGTACTGCCTTGCCTCACACAGCACCGAGCAATGAAGTAAATAAATATGCAGCTGCTGACTGAGAAGGAAGTCCAAGGGACTAGACGACATCATTTGGAGGGTGTTTCAAAATTGTTTATTTGTGTTCCAAGAGCTTTCCAGTTGTTTTGGCAGCTTTCTGGTCTCTGCTTTTGACAGTCCCCAAGGAGGAGTGAATAGCAAGTGAGATGGGTTACACAAACAAGCCAGGATGGAGAATTAGGCAAACTCTATATATCTCATCCTTTAAAAATGTGTACAAGCCTGTAACAAAATCTGAGACAACATTCCTCCTGGTAATTAGTGTTTCCACCGCTTGCTGCAGAAACGACATCGGTATGAAGAATTCAGGAAAAGTAATCAGTAGCACAATTAAGCAATCTGCTATAATGACAGAACACAACATTTAGTGCCGAGTAATCAGAAACATATTTATTTTTCCCCTTTTATTTTTTTTTTAGAAAATCCAAATACTCAATTATTTGCTTTGGCAGGCTTAGAATTGAAATGACCTCTGGTGTTGCTTTTTTTAAAGAAGTATTCTCCACAGTAACGCTTATGTTTTATTTCACGGTATGTAGCAAAATTAATGCTTGCCACTTAGCACAGTTTCCATTTTGTACGGTTTCCATTTTTGTACTGTTGTAGAGCTTCAGGCTTTGATTAGGCATCCAGACATCAATTTCCCCTACATATGTTTTAGTAGCAGTTGGTGACAGCTACAGTTGTGCAAAGACTACATCGAGAGGAAAGTACCGACTAGCAGTGGACTAGCATAGTACATTTGTTGGCATCTGTCTGCCTTGGGAGACAATGGGGAAGTGTGCCTTTGGGGTTAAAGTCAAACCATTGGAGAATTACAGCGCCTGCTGTGGCTGTGGAGACCAATATGGGTTTTATTGCCCTTGAGGCAATAAATGGTGTCTCTTTTTGATTCTTTTGCAGTTGTGTCGTGGAGCCCCATGGATTCCACCTCATCTCTGTTGCTGTTTAATATCTACATGAAACTGCATGGTGTTATCCATATTCTGCTCTTTCTCCTTTTCATCAGAACTAAGTGCAGCAGTTTCTGTTAGTTCCTCAATTGCTAGCCTGCATTCTAAGGGACTAGATAAGACTGAATAAACTGAATGAATCAAGGTAGGATGAGTTATTTATTGCTGGAAGCTGCAGAGCCTGGGAAGTACGTACTGTAATGGCTGTACAGTGGTACCACAGGTTACATACGCTTCAGGTTACAAACGCTTCAGGTTACAGACTCCACTAACCCAGAAATAGAGCTTCAGGTTAAGAACTTTGCTTCAGGATGAGAACAGAAATCGTGCTCTGGCGGTGGGGCGGCAGCAGGAGGCCCCATTAGCTAAAGTGGTGCTTCAAGTTAAGAACAGTTTCAGGTTAAGTACGAACCTCCAGAACGAATTAAGTACTTAACCTGAGGTACCACTGTATCTTCTTTGGAGAAGTGCTCTGGAAGACAAGGTCCATAGCCAGGAAGTGCTCTTAGAACTGGACTTGCTCCTGGAGTGGAGTGGCTTTGGCTGGTGCACCAGCCACTTCAAAAGCTATATACATAATGTTACAATTGCACCACACGTATATATTCCTGTTCTACTAATCTAACACCTATGCTAATATTTAGTTCAATATCTCAACACAACTTTACCCATACCATACTGGTAGATCAATCCAGTTAGCCGTGAGAGTCTTCCCTAATACCTTAGTTTTCGTGGCTGTTCTTATTTCTCCAATAGATGTGAAGTTCTCTTCCTCCTCCCTAATCTTCTGAGGCTAGTTCGACACCTCTTTATGAAGTTTATATTGGATCCACTCTAACAATAAACTAAGGGGGATTTCCATATCTGGGTATACAGTATCTGTCTTATCTACTAACACACATCACATGTGATGTTTTTTTCTTATTCACAACAGCCTTGCAAAGTAAGTTACATTAATTTGTTCAAGGTCACCCAGTGAGCTGCCTGGCCAAGAAAGGATTTGAGATCAGGTTCCCCAGTTCAGCTCCATCACCATCTCCACTACGCCCAGATGTTTTCATAATATAATAATTTATTATTTCTACCCCGCTCATCTGCCTGGGTTTCCCTTACCCATCCCGTTTTTAAATATGTAAGCTTGCCCTCCTTCCTGGTGTGTGTCAGGGCAGCAAAAATATGTGCATAAGAGGGTTACCTGAAATATGAGGGTAGGGAGAAAATATCTGTATGTATCCCTTACTTTCTACTGCAATGAGGGCAGGATGTTATAAACAGACCCGTCTAAAGGCATACCGTTCCTCTAGAAAGTGAGTGCTTAATACAGAATGACTTTCCTACTGCTGCACCAACACAACATCACAAGCCGTGATTTTATGCCAGCATTGCAGGCTGATAGGCTGCTGCAAATGCTTAGGATCAGATTGACAGGCTCCAGCTTGAAACTCAAGTTATTGTTGCTATCATGAAAGCACCAGCTTGGCATCTTAGTTCAAACTGCACTGCCAAGTTAAAGCCTGCAAATCTCAGATCATTGAAACCAATGGGATGCTCCAGAATAATTGTTATAAGAACCACGGCCAAAATAACTCAAATGTACTCCATGGGGTATGCATGGATTTTAGCTACAGAACTTAGTAAACATTGTGCAAATCAAGAAACTCGCCACAGAATCTCTCTTCAGACTTAACGCTTCTGTTGCTGTCTGTGTTATCAGATTAAAAAGGAAGCAAGTTTAATAGCCATACATATACTGTACGTTCTTTGTGTGTGACAAACTGTGCACCATGCAAAACTAGATGTCACAGAAAGCAGCAAAATTGTGAGAATGAGCAGATGTTCTGCTGAGCAAAATCAACGTACATCTCTGAAGAAAGATCGAAAGACTTCAGGAACTTGTAAGAGTCACTTCATGTTATAATATCAGTAGAGAGTGTTAACGCATTCAGCACAAATGCAGACATTGCCGGTGCTAATATGCTGCCTGATATGTATTTTAACATTATATTATAGTAGAACTCAATAAGAATATAGGGGGTGGTAGGTGAGGATTGAAATTGCTGCTGGGAACTTGCTTTTTGTTCAGCGTAAGTGCTGAACATCTCAGCAGTCGGGAAAAGCTTCTCAGCAAGATTATATTGTTACATCAGAACCACAGTGGGTTGAACACAATTCTCAATTTGCAGGCAAATGGATGTATTGTGTTGGGGTTTACCAGTAGGAGGCTGCAGAAGTATAAATTACAATCCAGCAGCATTCTCTTACCTAGATTTGTGGCTAAGCACAAGGACCTTTGCCTGTGGAAGGAAAGGAAGTTCTGCATAGGGCCTCCACGTTCTTGCATATTACTCTTCCTGTTATGATCTTAGACATAGCCTAAATGGTTGAGTAATGTGATAAGCATATACATAACTTTGAGTGTGTGTGAGAGAGTGCTACTTGTGCAGTGATGCATAGTTACCACTGCCACAGCTTTTATTATCATTTAATGTTCCTCCAGGATCAAATCTTCTAGGTGCTGCGCAGAGCATGGAAATGACATGGTCTCTGAGTGGAAGGCTCACAGTCCAAATGAGATTGGTGAGTTAGTAGTCAGCAGAAAGCTTTAAGAAGCTAGAATAACCAGCCTCCGCTGTGGTAAGGGCTAGCACTGTGCCAAAATCGGTCCTCCAGTTTCTTCCTCAGTGAAAGACGCTTCCATTTTTTCAGCCTTTCTTAGTATTTAGAAAGATGCTTCCATTTTTTCAGCCTTTCTTAGAATTGAGAAAGACGCTTCCATTTTTTCAGCCTTTCTTAGAATTTAGAATTTCAGTGGATATGCTAGTGCCTTTTCAGAGGTCCCAGCACTGTCCTTACTCAGTAGCAGAGCATATGCCTGCGCTGCCCAGGGCGGGTGCGCTCCCAAGGGGTGTGGGGCACGGAGGGTGCCCTCTCAGGCACGGGATAGCTGTTTGGGTGCCCGGAGTGGTGCGCGTGCCCTGCAGCCGGGGGCAGAGCAAGCTGCCCATGGCGGACATTTGCTGCGCCGTCGCCTGCGACTCCCAACCCTCCCCCAAGCTGCCAAAACGAAGGGGGAAGGGGAGGATTCCGCTGGCAAAGCGGCGCAGCTCCCCCCTTTCCCTGACGGCTCAGGGTAGGCTTGGGAGTGGTGGGCGGGCAGCACACCGAATGTCATCCCCCTCAGTGAGGGCACCTGGGGCGGCTGCCCCCCTTCCTACGCCCCTGCCCTTACTGGGATGATCCAGGGTAGCAGCAAGGGTGGGGCTGCACCAGCTGAGCCAGCGTGATGTGCCCACACAGCCCTATCCTAGCCACATTCCAGATCCGCCCCTGCATTTTCGCAGTGGCAGCAATGCCGCTATCGGGGGGCAGTAATACACTGCATCTCTATGTGGAGATTTAAACTTACTTATTGTTGCAAGATGGCCAAGAGCGGTATATACGCTTTGCTTCTCAGTAAACATTTCTTCAGCACTCTGCAGCTTCTCTGGCTGCCCCGCACTTCCAGCAAAAAGCCCTGTGGGAGGAGTTATCTCAAGATGCGTTCCCCAGGCATTTTTGATCGAAGCACCCAGGAAGGCTGCAGACCGCTTGAGAGACAATGTGTACAATGAAAGAATGGACGCTCACAAACACCACCTCCAAAGTAAGGCAATCACTTAAAAACACACATACAAACACACACCACAATTTTCTCTCCTCTGTGATAATTCTCAAATGCAGTTTCTAGTCATATTAATTGATGGAATAAGGTCAGGAAAAAATCTAGAACTTTTCAGCAGAGCATTACTAAAAGTAGGAAGAAGACCATGTTTAGCTTCTTAGGTTAATCTGTTAAATCAGGACTGGGGAACTTTCCCCAGCTAATAAACAAAATCCTAGCCTCCTGCATCGGAGACAGTGCCGACCAGTGAGTCACCTCAGCTGTACCAGAGAATTCTTGGTGGAGAACTCCCTACTACAGCCTATCTCAGTAGAACTTGCTGTCAATGCCCACCAGTGAGCCCTGCTTGCTGAAGAACAACTGGGATCTCACTTTAAGTTCCAATGGTTCCTCTGCACCTGTGTCCTTCCTTGCAGCTGATGTCACAGGTAGGCGTTGTTTGAGGAAACCAGACTTTCAGGCTAAATTAGGATCCCTCCCTGGCCTAATTTGCCCTGTGGCCAGAGGCTCCCCATGTCTGTGTTATATGGACCTACATTATCAACTTATTCGGTGTTGCTTGTGCCTAACACTGACTTGTAAGTAGTAACTTACCTGGTTGACTATGACAATCAATAATTGCCTCCTTGCAACCAGCCAATGAAGCTTCTGTGAAATGGAAAAGGCATTGTGGTCAAATGTTTTGTGAGCTAGCAGCTACTGAGGACTTGTTTACAAAGCTGAATGAGGGATGGTGATGGTGACTGTTTATGTTTATGCTGGGCGGGGTTAGGTGAGAAATGCCCAAATTGCTTCCTTGTTTGCTTCACACAGTCAGCTGACTGCGTGGCAGCAATAATCATACCGAGTAAGTTTCTTAATACATTAGTAGCAGCAGTTTCAGTAGGGTAGTGGGATTAGTAGTACCGTATTCTGCCTTCTGCCTTTTCTGACAGAAAAGGTGGCTCGCATCAATAAAACCAGTCAACAATCCTAAGCAAATCTAAAGCTTTTTTTATTTGTTTTATTTTAAAAAGGACTAAAAACCAAATAAAATCATTAAAGCAAACACTACCCATTCAGATGGATAGAATCCTTACAACATGTAAAGCAAACAGTAGCAATTACCCCACAAAAGGCTGCCAGAAGAAGAATAGATGGCCTTCATTTACTTTCCAAAAGCCAACAGAGAACTGGTCCCGCAGGTTTCCTTGGGGGTGGTGAGTGCATTCCGTTGCATGGGTGACACAACAGAAAAGACCTCTCACAGCAGCTGTGAAGGCTGCATACGCACCACAGATTTAAAGCACACACACACATGCCCCAACCCTGGGAACCATAGTTAACCCTGCACAGAGCTAAAGACGCCCACACTCTTAATGAACTACAGTTCCCAGGATTCTTTGGGCAGGGAAAATGGTTTAAAAATGTATGATGTGTACGCACTATAGTGGTCAGGCCATGATGGAAGTAATGCAAATCCGATAGTAATATCTGTGCATTCAGCTTGACACACCCACATATATAGATTCAGAAGCATGTCTTTTTCATTGCTTCTTTCAGCTATCTGCTTGAAAATTAATAATATGTAACCATGAGTGGGGTAATATTACGCTTATCTCTCCTCTCAATCTGATGGGGTGGAAACGGAGCATATATTTCTATCTAAATTTGCATATTGCATATTAAATGAAAGCTTAGATTTAATAGAATCCAATAGGAAGGGAACCGCTGATATGGCACTCCACTAGTAATTGCCTCAAGCCAGTCATTGCTCAAGATATCACATTGTTTGTTTACTTTGATTGCATTTTGTTCTGAAATCGCCGTGTAGGCAAGAGCTGCTCAATCACAACATGTTATTATTTGTTATTGGATTATATTTTGATCATTGATCATTTTAATGGAACGTTTAACTTGCAAATTGTCAAGGGTTGGCTTATGAAAGTATGAGAGCAGATCACCAAGAGAATTCTGCTCCAAGATCTATGCTAATGTCTGTGGTCTCAATTCAAGGTGCTGGGTGTGGATGACAAAAACAATGTGTTGTTATTGGCAACAAAACAGATAAGAGTGATCTGTGATCCACCCTTATCCTAGCCTCCCCCCACGCCCCTCTGCAGTGTGGGGATAAATATAGCTTACTTAGGTGGCTGTGGTAAGGATTATCGAGATTGTGCAGCACATTTTAAACAAAAAATCAGAATAAATTGTGTCTAGCATCTGTATAGATGCCTTTAAAGGTAAAGGTAAAGAGACCCCTGACCATTAGGTTCAGTCGTGGCCGACTCTGGGGTTGCGGTGCTCATCTCGCTTTATTGGCCGAGGGAGCCAGCGTACAGCTTCCGGGTCATGTGGCCAGCATGACTAAGCCACTTCTGGCAAACCAGAGCAGCGCACGGAAACACTGTTTACCTTCCCGCAGGAGCGGTACCTATTTATCTACTTGCACTTTGACGTGCTTTCAAACTTCTAGGTTGGCAGGAGCTGGGACAGAGCAACGGGAGCTCACCCCACCGTGGGGATTTGAACCGCCGACCTTCTGATCAGTAAGCCCTAGGCTCAGTGGTTTAGATCACAGCGCCACCCACATCCCATCCCATAGATGCCTTTAAATCTATATAAATGTGGGTGGGTGTTGTTGTTGTTTAAATCTGCTTTGTATGTAGAAAGTCCCAGGTATAATCCTTCCCTCTCTGATTAAAGGGATATTAGGTGGTGAGCTAGAGAGGCAGCACCAATCAGAATAGAGAGAATATTGACTACATGGAAGATTGAATTGACTCTTTATGGGGCAGCTGCTCTCCCACACCCTTCAATGCATGTCAAGCACTTCAATGCAGGTTGCATTTCTGCATTGAGCAAAATGGAGTGAGAATAATCACAGAAGACTGTGGAAAAGTTGTGAATTTTTAAATAATTTTTTTTTTGCACTTAATCAGCAGCTTGAAGCAGGCAACCACAGTTTTCCTGAAAAGGCTTGAGCAAGAACGACCTTCGACAGCCCTGTGCCAAAATGATGCAAGGGCATTTTTGTGTGTGGAGTATATTAGTTGTCTTATCAAACTCACTTCCCAGAAGATGAGGAGAGGCTGGTGGATTGTTTAGCAAACAAAGGAGTTGTGTTTGTCAAGGAACCAGGGCACTCTGTAATTGCACAAGTATTTGTCTTTGGCTGAGCCTTCCAAGAGATTCAGATTCCTGTTAACTCCAAAAGGCCGTTGACGCAAACCCCTTGATTCCTCTGGTCTGGAGCATGTTCAAAGACGCAACAGATGATAGCAAAGTTTTCCTCCGGATCATTATTCCTTTTATTCCAATTCATTCCCGCAATGTGACAACACCTCACTCCACAAATCTGGGCATATAAAATAGCTGTTTATGGGTGGAATATGTTTACAGGAAATCTAGGTGGGGCATTGTGCTGTGCTATTTTGAAAGAAAAAAAAAAGGGTTGGAGCAAGACGTGGGAACTTTATCTTGTTAAACAAGGCTTGGCCTCCCACACCTACATTGATGGTATACTCTAGCTCAGCCTCCCTCGACCTGCTGTGCTCCAAATGTTTTGCACTACAACTCTCATCAGCTCTAGCCAGCCTGGAGGGCACCAAGTTGGGGAAGGCTGATCTTGCCAGTGAGTCTCAGTGGCTCTCATCAAACAAGCTGCCAGCAGTAGTGTCTTGTGTGGATCAAAAAGCACATTTGCTTGAGAAAGCTGAGACAAGGTTTATTTGCTCAGCTAAGATGGAGGTGGGGGTGGGGGACACACTCAATCTTATTAAGAGTTACACACCTACACATGAATGTTAGTTTAAGCTAAAACCTCTAAGGTGCTGCAGAAGGAAAGGGACTAAGAATTTAAACCAACATAACTCTTTAGGTAATCTTTATGAGAGAAATGGGGCTGTCATTGGAAGCTAAGAAAACAAAAGCAGTTTAATAAGTGGAAATAGAATGCTTGCAACAACAACAACAGCAAGGCCAAAAAAAAGACCTGGCAAAGTATGTTGCATAAGTCTAACGACAATAAATAAAAATGATGGGTGACATCCAATTGTGCCTTCCTGCAGGCGGAATGGATGCCTGTTTGTTCGACAAGACTTCTTCCTCTGCAGCTGAACCTACATGCAATCATCTCCCAAAATTTGCTCTAAATAGGAAGTCCCATGTGAGAATGGATGTCACCCCATAATTCTGAAAACTGAATATGTGCATTAATAGCACATTTAAAATAGCAACAACAACAACAACAACAACAACGCCATTAAGGTGCACAGCAACCTGCTCTTGTGTCTTAAGGAAATGTCAAAAGTGGCTTGCAATGCTGACTTGGGTGCAGCTGTGTGGATTCAACATTCCCTTGTGGCCAGGCACAACCGCTGAGGTCACAAGGGTGCTCTGGGTCATGGCCATAGTAGGCCGCACTAGCAAGGCCATCTGGTTCTGTACAATTGGGATGCCTGTGCAACTGGGTGTCCCAACCAGGCAGAGCTGCTTCACACAGGCAGGTGCTCATGTGTTGGAATTTCTCTGCAGACAACGGCATACAGCGCATGGTTGTGGCAAGAAAAAGGCCCAATGAGGGGGGAAATAGCTAAAAATGCCCCCACTCTGCTATCACAATGGAGATGCCTTACACATGAGTGAGGTGTGAATAGGGCTTCTGAATCAATAGACTATGGCCAGGCGCGCGCGCGCACACACACACACACACACACACACACACACATACACATATATATTATTCTAGCCAAATAAACAATGCTTTTGATCAGGAGTCTTTTTTAGAAGGAAGGCCATGAAATATACCACCCCAAAGACACAGCTTTTCTTTGCTTCTTCCCAGCATGATATTCTGGTTAAACCTCATGCACTTATTTCCAAGTCAGCTTACCTACTGAAATAAAGATTTTCCTTTCCGGTGCAAGCTGAAATTATTTTGATGACCTTTAAAAGTGCACTACCATGACAAGGCAGAACTTTTCCAAAATTAGATGGACAAAGCAAAGACGTCTTGCCTCATTATTTCCCTCATACACAAGCTACCTGACAGAAACATGGTTGTGTCTTGTGCCTTAAAAAAAAGAGAGAGGAAAATAAAACAAAATATTTTTGTAGTACTCATCTTTCACCCTTTCCCAAGCTAAATATACACAAGGGCGAGGATGGTGGCTTCAGGAATGGGCTTAGGACATAAAATAACCATACAAACAAATGTGTATTGGGTCCCGGTCATTTTAACAGTTGCCCTACCACACCACTCGAATACCACATAGAGAATGACAAATTAAGCCATATGGTGGAAGATTACATTGCACTGTTTCAGACTGCAGGTGGGAGTTCAGGTGTTCGAATGATCTCCTGCATAAAGACTTCTTGGAAATGAAAAAAATGATAACAAGAAGGAAAGGATTAAACTCAAACCCGTCTTCTAGATGTTCAGTATTAGTTTTCCATTTGCAGGAAGTTTTTCTCTCTCCCCACACAGGGAAACCGCTAGATGTATTTATTTGTTACATTTATA
The DNA here is from genome assembly GCF_964188315.1 of Podarcis muralis. Lineage (NCBI taxonomy): Eukaryota > Metazoa > Chordata > Lepidosauria > Squamata > Lacertidae > Podarcis > Podarcis muralis. Next base: position 95,258,579 of record NC_135656.1, read on the forward strand.
TATTGCTCATTAACCGAGTCATCCGTGTGCTTTAAAAATGCTATTTATTTATTTATTTATTTATTTGCTGCTTTTCTTTCAAATGAATCCCAAAGCGGCTTAACAAACAATAAAAGAACAATGTGTAGACGATATAAGCCAGCACATAAAACCATGCAAAAGCCAACATGGCAGCATAAAATCAGCTTAAAACCGGGAAGGGGGAAAGAAAATTGTGAGAGAGTTAAAAGGAAACCAAATCTGTATGCCTTTTGAAAATTAAAATTCTTGGGATAATAAAAAGGTTTTCACATGGCACCTTAACGAACATAATGGGAATGCCAGGTAAGCCTCTCTAGGGAGGGTATTCCATAAACTTGGGGACACCACTTGAAAGACCCTGTACATTGCCATTACCTGCTTCACTTCAAGGACCAGGCATGTGCATTTGGGATAAGATTACCATTCAGATACCCTGGTCTTGAGCTGTTTAGGCCAAACCTTTAAAAAAATGTGAATATGCAGTTAAAATGTATTCATTAGACTTTCTGATTACTGCTTATGTTTTATGAACTATCCTAAAGCGAAGACAATACTATGATCCACGGAGCCAGGTAAAAACCTCAAATACAGGTGAAAATCAGTTGGAATACCATTTCACAGATCTGTTATACTCAGGCTATACAGGGTGAAATTGAACAGAATAAGAGGCGGCAGGGTGTGTGTGTGTGTGTGTGTCAGAGAAATGAGATTAAGGGTACAATCCTATATACACTTTCCTAGCACTATTTCACTGGGGCTTACTTCCGAGTCAACAGGTATAGGATTGCATTGTAAAAGAATCAGGCAGCCCTGCAAATAACAGAGGGATCACATACTAGGATGAAAACACACGGGTTCCAAATTCACGTCTTTATCATAACTTCAGAGTAGGCATTTTGCAGGAAGTGTTTAACCCTTTCACTTCATACTGTGACCCCCACTTACAACCCCCCTTCCTGGCTGTCCCCCTAGCTAGGCTTCAAAACTGAAAGTTAACCCAGCTGAGCGACAGAGGAGGGAATTGGTGGGCATAGTAGGGGTTTAAGTTAATCACACTTCCATCTGCTTTACAAATACTTTCTCTACCTCAGCATTTGGACTAAGGGCGCTGCTGGGAAGTGTTTTATCAGAACTAAGAACTTCATATGTGTACTTACATGTGTTAGGAAGGAACACTGCAGACCTGGCATGCAACAGATTATTATCAGCACAGTAAATGTATATTCACAATCTGCCTAAAGCTGCAAAACCTAATTTAGGTTGAAACCAGTGCAAGATATTCAGGGCCAACCAGGCTGTTAACCAATTAGCTGATTGACTGGCTTGCAGTAAATGTTGAATCAATTAAATGTGGTTTAAAATAACTATTATGGTATGTATCCACAGGTGGTATTCTAAGGCCTTTTCGTGACAGACAAATTGCTTGTCTCCATAAAATTAACTGAAATACCATTACTATTTCAAAAATAATTTTAGGCAAATTCTAGAATGAAGTGTTATATATCTATTTTAGAAAAAGAGAGGGTTTTATTTCCTGGGTTCTTGCTGTTGTGGGTTCTGCTTATTTTGTAGTTATTGTGGTTTGGTGGCTGTTTTAATATTTGTTGGCTTGTCATTATTATTATTTATTAAAAACTATATGCAGCTGAATCATAAAACTCTTAAGCTGTGTGCACAATAAAATTATTGATAAGACACAGCTAAAATCCAGAAATCTGTTTAAAAAACAAGTACACGTTTATCAATAAAACACAGCTAAAATCAGCAAAATGTTAAAAACGAGTGCATTGTATTTTGCTAATGCTTTTATGAAAGCTGCCTTCAGAGTGCTTGGTCCTAAAGGCAGTACATAAACGACTCGTATAAAATAAAGGAGTAAAAACAGTGTTGGCACTGAACAAATTAATATTCTGTCTTTCGAAACTGGTGATGCAGAAGAATCCATTGTTTTCAGGTCTAATAAAGCTCTTCCCTCCCCTCTGAGGAGTTCAGTTTGCAAAACAAAACAGACCATTTCCCCCCACACCACTCCCAGTGACTGTGTATCTGTAGTACCACTTTGATTTTTGATTTATTTATTTTTACAGTATAGACATAGTTCACCTATGGGCAAGGTACACCTAAACCAATTCTGTTTTCTCCCCCCATTTCTTCTCATGCGGTACAAAGCAGTCTTGTTGACGGATTATGAGGATCTAATAAAACATCTCCTAAATCATAAAGGCTCCAAAGAATCATGGCTCATAGGATATAAGGGGGTGTGGCACAGCAGTGGCTTGAAAAACATTCTGACTTTAAAACTGTAACACCTATAATTATGAAGGCGTCATCACCTCCATAATTTTTTTTTACTAACAAGCCGTAGTCATAACTTGTGTACACCCTAACCAAAATCTGCCAAGCATTCAGTCACACCTGGGATTTAAGGACAAGAAAGGGAAGGAGCTTCTCTCTGTTTGCCCTTGCCCTTGTAAAAAGACTATAGCAGTAAACAATTCAAGAGCAATTAACAATTGCATAGGAGGTAAGGGATAAATCCCACTGCTGTTATTGTCAGAGGAATTAATCATATTTTATGGTGCTGGCCGACTGGTTTAAATCAGCATAGCAAAAAATAAGGTGGCAAGTCTTTTGAACCACAAACAAATGTTTGTTCAAGGGCTTCGGCTTTTTACAGAATGTTTGCTCCTCTTCCAAAAGATGCGAAGAATCCCACCATCTCTATATAGTCTTGCTTCATATTTTTTCCTGCCCTTTCTTGGGATTGGAAACGAATGATGGAAGCAAGCATGGAGGAAATGGAAGAGACTTGATAAAAGCTACCTGCCTCAATCCTACCTCACACACATTTATAACTAATCCATTTTATTTCAGGTAGATGAGCTACAACATGAAGGTTATCATTTTGCGTCTGATTTTTTGACAACTGCATCTACGCAGTAATAACATGATATAAATGGCGTAGCTTTACTCGCTGTCATTAAAGATTATTCTTCAAGTACATCTAAGCCATCTTTTCCTTGGCAAATATTTATTTGCAATGATTTTCCTCTTAATTATTTAAAATATAATAAATTAGGCATAAGTACTTTGCCATTACTGCAATTTAAAGTGTAATTGCATATCAGAAGAGTCTTTTCTTTGGAACATGTGCCTGTTTCCTTTTTCCACCAAAAGGTGGCGTCCTATTCCCGTATCCTTCCTTTTACATGAAAATCCCCCGTTTTAATTTGCCAAAAGAAACTTCCATTTGATTACTGATCAAGAAATTAAAATGTGCTCTATATGAGTGCAACGTGACAGTGTTGAAAATGAACAATATGTTAAGCTGCAGTTACGTTCCCCACTAATATATACCAAATGGACATGCAAGCTTCTATCATTTTGGTTGAATAGACACTGGTATGCAAAAACCCCATATTGCAACATTTAAAAGCAACTTCCCCTTTTTATGGAGTTTTTTGTTCCAAACCACAAATACAGTAAACTCCACCACTAAATACAAAAAACGGGAAGCAACAAAATGGCTCCCATAAGTCTCATTTAAGTTCAATGCAAAATAAGTTGCATCACTTGATTGAAACTTCTAAAGCTGCAGTGCCTATATAGCTTTTCCTTACAAACGACCAAGTTGCTATGACAATACATTCTTGTCTTCAGCAGTTCCAAAAACCGAACCTCAAAACCTTAATTTGTGCTCCCTTGCAAATGGAGTATCACTCACCTACTTTGCTTTTAATTCATTCTTACGAATAGCGTTTTGGCCCACTGTAGGTCTCAGTCTCATAGTCAAACTGTATTGTTTCAAATTGTGTACGAGATGTGTGGGTTTTTTACTTATGGAACGTACACAAAATGTAATAGTAAAATTGTGTTTTTGTGCATGCTTATCAATCAATAGACATAAAAAACCATGATGCATATATATAATTTCAAGGATCATGATGCTATCATCACTCCATGGGAGGAACCCATCATCTTGATCTCTTGGCATGAGCTAATGTTGTTCCAATGTATTTTACTGCTGTAAACTGTAATGGGCACTCCCAACCAACTTTGACCTACTATATGCTGCCACAGAACTGTCAACTATTGGAGAAGGCCTGTTGCTCAGTGGAAGAGCATCTGCTTTGCATGTATAAGGTCTCATGTTCAATGCCTGGCATCTTCACTTAGGGCTGGGAAGGGTTCCCAGTCTGAAATCCTGGTCAGCTGCTGCCTAAATGATGCCGCGCTAGATGGACCAGTGTCTGACCCAGCAGGAGTCAAATTCTTATGTTTCCTACATATATGTATACTTGTTCTTCTGCTACCAAGTACTTACTCCCGAACTGATACGGGCAACTTCATCAAGTTCAGAGAGCATCTTCAGGGTCTGTGGATTGCAACATAAGTCTAAAAACTACAAGAGCGCTCAATAATGCAGTAATCTCTAAATTGCGTCTCTGGTCAATTTAAGAGAGCATGGCTAAAAGTGAGTAATGTTTCGAACACTGGACATGATACAGAGCTCTGTGGCCTTCCACAGGCTGTTGTATTCCAAACTCCTTCAGCCCCAGTATGGATGGCAAATGGATGATACAGGAGTTACCAATCCCCGATATAGTGGAAATTTAGGTATGATATACCCTATTACATACTTGTTGGAGTTGTTGGCATCCGTCCACAAAAGTTCACATCATAATAAATGTGTTACTCTTTAAGGTGGTAGAAGACTATGACATTTTTGTTGCAGAAGACTAACATGGCTACTGCGCATGTGTGTGTGTGTGTGTGCGCACACACACACACACACACACACACACACTTAGCACAAAATAATTTGTCACACTTCTGAGTATCTGCGGTGCTTAGACAAACCAATACACACTTATCCACTCATTCCTTCACCCTCTCAACAACACTGTCCAGTACGTAGGCCACAATTCAAATGGGGACCGCGGCCCTGAGAAATGTTTGTAACAAAATCTCTTTCCATGGCTTATGAAGCAGGAAAAGGGTAAGCCTTCCCAGCCACCCAGGCTGCTAACCTTTGGTTTCAATAAAATAAAATAAAATAAGTACAATAAAATAAAATAAGATGTGGCTCCTCAAACATATGCTGGATAAAGAATGATTTGGAGAAGAGGAACTCCTGTCTACATGCACTCCTGCCCCAGTTCCAATTTCTCACCTAAATTTGCTTGTTTCTAGAATCAAAGACACTTCTTCAAGACTACTGAGTTCATAGTAATTAAAATGAGATTTGAACCCAGATCAAAATCTAAGACATAGGCTACCACTACGGATTAGTGTGAGATCTATTTAAATTGTAATAATTGTAATTTCTATAGAATCTAAAATTCTACTAGGCCCTTTACAAAAGATATAAATTCTAGGAATGTGGTTGGAATTTTGCAGTTCAGGCCTCAGTTTATTTTGACCTAATTCATAAATTGACCTTTTTTTACTTTGAACAAAGCTGAAGAGCCAAAGGAAACCTACTACTACATATAATTTTAATCTGAAAAGTGTCTTAAATTATTTTAAACTGTATTTTTCCCTCACTGCAATTCTGAGGTAGGCCACTATTATTCTAGTTTTGCCAAAGAGAAATTAGGAGATGGTGACTTTCTCAGAGTCACATAGAATTGTAGAGTTGGAAGGGAACCAAGGGTCATCTAGTCTAACCCCTGCAAAGCAGGAATCTCAACATGTGGCCCTCCATCCTATGGTTGCTGTAGGATTGAAATCCGTCTCATCTGTCTGCTGGATCAAATTGCCTCTTATTTTCCAAGGGCACAATCCATTCAACTTTAAGCACTTGTAACTTAAGTGGGAGAGGTTTAAGCATGTTTCTAGCTTTCCCACTGAAATCCATTGGTCTTACGATGTGACTTAAAAGTAGCCTCGCCTTGTTTGTATAATTTGAAGGCACATAATGAATTCAGATAATCATTATGCACATATAACTAAAAAAGGAGGGTGAAAGGTTTTTATTCAGAAGGTTATGTAGAAGGTTAAAGTGCTTGCCTTTCTTGAAAAATTCACTCCTGACTATAATGGAACTAGTATTTCACTCTAATAAATAGTTTCCTCTAGTTGTCACTGGTTAAATTTCATATGGATATTTTTAAAACTCCAACAATGTTAAGTGTAAGAATAGATTGTTGAGGTTATGAAAGTGTTTTAGTAGTGATCCATTCAGATACCATTTTTAGAAATAGTATGAAATGGGTGAATAAGTGGTTAGATTATGCATTACAAGGATAGAGTATTGTTTAGTGGTTAGACCACAGGTCTGAGAGTCAGAAGGAGCTCTGAATATTATTCACAGCTTTACCACTGACTCATTGTGTGAATCTGAGGCAGGTGAGATAACCCTTTCCGTACCTTGGTATATTTATTTATAAATGTAATGCAAGACTGTGTCTTACTAAACTTGTTCATATACTTTTGGCTTGGATTAATTCTAAAACAACCAAGTTTAGCCAGTTTTGTAGGGATGGCAAAGTATCCTTTCTCTTTGCCTGCTTCTCCGCGAAAAAAGTCAGTTTACCGGTATAGCCACTGTAGCCACAAATGCTAGCAGCTTCTGTGCTGTGAATCTCTTTTTATCTCACAAAAGGCAAGTTCTGCAGCATTGTGGCCAGAGCCAGGGATGGTGATGCCAGCACAGATGGGACTAACAATAAAGATGAACAGCAACTTTTCCCTCTCTTTTCATCCGTTCCGTAGAAGGCAGTTTCAAGTTCAAAGATTTTGAATGCACGGACAGCAACTTTTCTAGAGTGTTAACCCACCCAGCACTCTTTATTCTAAAATGCACGGAAGGAGCAGGTAATATGTATTAAACAACCCACTGGCGTGCTAGCCCCTGGGTGTGTGTTCCTAAGAGGAACCGGAGAAGGCAAATAAACAACCAGCCTCTCGCGAATGTTTTCTTTCCCGGTCGCTTTCTTGAAACGAGCTAGAGGAGGAAGAGAGTTTCTCCCCCTTCCTTCCGAGTTTCCTAAAGCGGGCCATTAGGAGACGAGATCTTTCTGAATGCGGGGTGTTTGGGGGGGGGGGGGAGAGAGAGAGAGAGAGAGAGAGACTTTCCCCGGATCTAGACAACACCACGCACTCCCTTTGCATGGTGGACATATCGGCTTCCTTGCACTCATGGGCTTGTCCCTCTGCTGAACTTTCACCTCTCGAACTCGCCTCCTTTCATTGGGTAAAGTGCACAGGGGGAGAGGTGGAGGGGGGAACCCCTTAGCGAGAGAGAGAGACGGGGAAAGAGGAAGCCGGCATTTGGCTCCCAGAGCACTTGCACTTTCCAATTGCTTCCCTCGCACTCTCATCTCTGTTTAGCGCCTCCCGCCTCCCCTTTTACAAAAGAATCCAACAAAGCAAGCCGAAGTCCGACCCCTGGAGATCGCCGCAGATCTCCCCTTACCTTGCCCCCCCCAACCCCTCCTGTTTGCTCTTCTCCGGGCTGCCTCTGCTTCCTCTTCTCGTGCCCCCACCCCCCTCGCCGCCTTCTCTTTAGTTTTCTTCCCCTCTCCCTCGCTCCTCTTTCCCAATTTCCTCCCGCAGATTCCCCCCGCCGCCCCTATTTGCTGCACTCCCTCCTGCCCGCTCCCTCTCCTCCTCCTCCTCATCTCTCTCCCATTCTTTTTGTGTGTGCGCGCGTCTGCAACTGCGATATCTCCCTCTCTCTTCTCCCTCTCCCCCTTCTTTTTGCACTGAGCCTTGTTTACCCAGCAGGTGGATGTGACGTCAGGGACTCATAACAGCAAAAAATAACAAAATCTCCCTCCGCGGGGTGTTATTTTTCCTCGCCCTCTCTTTAAAAAAAGCTTTTTTTAAGGGGGGAAACAACGAGCCCAACTCCAAAGTGGCTCCAAGGCACTCGGAGCAAACCCGCGAGGAGCTTAGCCCAGCGCGCGCGCGTGTGTGTTATTGGGGGGAGGGGAAAGGGGATGTGGGGGGTACGGGTGGGGGAGGAGGACTGCCCTCCCTCGCTTGCTTGTGCTGCTTCTGCTTCTGCTACTGGCTTGCCTTGCTCTGCCTTGCCTGATTGCTGCTGCTCTGCTCTCCCCCCTTTGGAAAGCTAGTTCCCGACTCGAGCGGAGGGCTCTATTGTTATTTATTGTGTGGCTTGTGTTGCACGCTGTGCCTGCTGCATGGGGCTGGCTGGCTGGCTTGGAGAGGGAGTGAGGGAAGTGAGTGGAGTGAAGGGAGGGACAGACAGGCAGGCAGGCAGACTCACTCACCCGCCCGCAGTGGGGGGAGCCCCTTAGCTGGCACCGCCAGGCCGTTTCCAGCGGGTGAGTTTGCCATTTCGCCTTTTCTCATCCACTTTTAAGTCTCCTGTTTTGTTTTGTTTCTATCCCCTCACGACTCCTCTTCAGTGCTCCCCCCTCCCCTGACTCTAACCCCCCCTCCTCCTCCACCTTTCCACGTGCCTCGGCATCTCTCTTCCCCCCATTCCTTTCTCTCCCCCACCCCCACTCCCAAACATGCCTATTTGCATAAAGCACCTCAGGCGCAATGGGAAGAAGCCGCGGCTCCTTCACCTCCGAGGCTCTTCCTCTTTCTTTATGTCCCGTATTTGCACCTCATGCTTCCCTCCCCACCCCCCAAATCCGGCCCCGCGCTCCCTTCCACCCTTTCGCTCTCCACGCGCTGGACGTTGCACACACGACCGCAGCAAGTTGGAAGCAGCTTCTCTTTACTCTTTGCCCCCGGTGTGTGGTGTGTATATGTGTGTGTGGTGTGTGCGCGCGCGCGCGCTCCTGCGCGAAGAAAGTCCCTCAGGCGGGAGAAGAGCGGCGGGGTGGGGGGTGAGCAAGGGGGGCCGGCGAGTGTTTGGAGGGTTTGCCGGCGGGGCGTGTGCGCTTCCCTTGGTCACTTGGGGTACTTCTCAGCGAGGAAGAGGCGGGCGAAATAACTTTTCGCCCACTTGGAACAAACTTTTTGCCCCGTGTGTTTCTCTTGCCTCCTCTCTGCTGCTTTCGTACAGTGAACTTCAGTGCATAGGCCTTGGGGACTCACACCTTTACACGCTCACTGAACTTGAACTCGCCGGTTGTTTTCACACACGCGCGCGGCTCACCATTTCTTGCGCTCCTCTGGTTCCGTGTGGAGCGGCTGCCGTCAGACTTTCCCCCTACCACACACACACACACACACACCTCTCCACACCCGCAGCCCGTGGGTTTGTTAACATGTGTGCAGCACATCTCCTTGCAAGCCGCGGAGGACACGTTGCCCATTTGTATACGGCGACGGCAGCGCCGACTATGGCAACTCTCGCAATGTCAGACTGCTGGTGATGGTGATACACAAGGGCCGGACTGACCCAAGGTATTCCTCTCTCTCCCCCCTCCCCGGTCTCTTCCACGCCCCACGCCAAAGATAACATCACAACCCCTCCTCAGTCACACAAAGGAACATTCAGAAGAGGGAACAGGCATTCTCACAGACACAAACGACAAAGACGACGCTGGCAACAACCGCCTGCACAGGCAGGCAGGCAGGCAAGCGCAGCCGCGCACCTCAGGGAGACCCAAGTCCACGCGCGCAGCCGGGCTCAAGGCGCGCTGAGACGCGGCAGCCACGCACGTGGAGACGACCGTAGTTTTCCACACGAGGAAAGCGGGGGGATCTCCATGCAGGAGGGGGAAGCCACAAACGCGCATATACGCACAACGGCCGCAAGTGGTGACCCGAGCCATGTCCACAGCGCTAAGTTACGAAAGTGAGCGACTTTACCCCCCGGCACAAACCGTGCCCAAGAACCGCGCGCCTTCCCTCTCGCCCCGCACCCGGTCGCCGCACACTCCAGAAAGTCACACTGGAGGGAGCCATAGGCAGGCGATTTCCAAGGCGGTCGGCAAGTCACATCCGCAACGACTTGACATGCACAGTCGCACGCGCGCGCACACACAAATGGCACCACTTACCTAGTGGCTCTCCTCTCTCCCACCTCCCCACCCCCGGTGTCACACAAAGCGCACAGTTCTACACCTCCACCTTTTGCCCGGTGCCTGCGCTAAAGCTTCCCCGCTCTGGCTCGCTTGCTGCCGCTCGCTTGCTTCTCGGCTGCCGCGCCGGCGGTTCCTTTGCCTCGGGTGGCTGCGGCCGGGCGAGCGCCTTCGCGGCCGGGACAAGTTCGGAAAAGTTGGCGCGCCCGCTGGTGCGCGTTGCGGCTCCAGCTGCGCCGGCTCTCCCGGCGCCGCACCCGCGGGCCTTTGGTTGCCTTCGGCACCCTCCCCCCACCCTAGTTTCTCCCCGCAGCTGGTTGCTGTTGAGTCTTGTGTTGCGGCCACCTCTAAAGTGACTTGGTGGCGAGACGGTAGTCCCCCACCCCGGGCTCGACGCTTTCCTTCCAAGCTCGGAGGTGGGGAGCGCATCTTCCGTCCGCGCTCAGCCTCCCGCCGGCGGCCGCTTGCGCGCCTCGCTTGTTCACTTGCTGCCGCTTCTTGACCTGGAGTATGTGAATATACATGTGCAACTTCAGACACCCAGGCAGCCTGCCATGATTTGCCCCTGGTGCATCTGCAAAAAAGAGCAGATCCCAGCTGAGCAGGAAAGAGGGCTGGGTGTGTGTCTGTGTGTGTAGGCGCGTGTGCGTCTGTGACAATCTTAGATCCTATTACTATATCTGATTTCCTGATCCCTTTCTTGCAAGAGCTTTCCAAGGCTTTCTCCCCCCCCCCCATCATTCCCTTAGACACAACCTTACATTTCCACCCCCTCCCTCCTCCAGTTCTTCGCCTCCCCCACCTCTTAACCAAAACCTGTTTTGTGGAGACTTGTTGAAAGTACCCTTGGTTTCTTCTCGACTATAGAGCCCAAAGTTTTGACTGCCGGAGAGCACAGGAGCAACAGCAGCCTTTGGCTTAGGAGCTGGGTGCTGATGGTGGCGATCACACAGTCGCAGAGCTTTTTCTATCGGTAAGTATGGGAGAACCAGTGAAGGCTTTCAGAAATCCCTAACCTACCCAGACAAAAACCCCAATACAGGAAAGCAACTGAACCGCATCCCTAAAAGAGATCTAAACCTTCAGAACTGCCAGTTCTGATTTTTGTTTCTAGTGAAAATGCGGGAGGAGGGGAAGAAGAGGAAGCATAAAAATATACTTTCCTTGTTTTTAAGCTAAGAAAACGAGTTCAGGAGTTTACAAAAAACAAAAGTGCTGTCATAAAATATGATGACATCTCTCGCCCCCCTCCAATCTCATCCCACCCCGCTATTAATTATTTCCAAGCCATTGTGTTAAAATACCATTGCTGGGATGATTACTAAGTGTATTGATTTTACACTGTCTCCGTCTGCCATGGTTTAATTTTTTCCCATTTTCATGCGAAAGAGTGCAGAAAGACCAGAAGCCACAGGCAGGACTAGGGAAGGCAGTGGCCCAGCTTGTGCTGATTTTGAACTGGGTGGGAGTGTTGCAGTTGCATCCTGAAAATGACCACAGGAAAGTTGGTTCTGTTAAAAACAACAACACCCCCCCTGCTCTTTAGAATGATGAGCCCAACAGCCAGCTGTTTACTGTTGCTTCTTGAATAACAAATCCTCGGAGAATGAGATCTTCTGCTCTTAGAAGTTTAGGGTTTCAGTTTTGGTCACTTTTAGGAGAATGAGTAATATGAACAATATTTGCATAGCCTGTATATGTCTGATATAACATAATCCTGAGTCTTCGTGTACTGAGTGGTAACACTTTAAAAATACATTTTATTTACAGTTTGTTCTCTGACTATATCAGACGTTCATTGTTTATCTAATTTTATAAAGCATCAGGAGGACCAAGGAAATGTCTGTACCATTGCAGATAAATGTAAGGCTCTTCTGTTCATGCTATTTTGCTTATATCATTTGCTCTTACTTAAATTGTAAGATGAAAAAGAAGAAAGAAAAATCCAAAAATAACTGTTCATATTTTTTTTAATGGACCTGAGTTTTTCCCAAGTTTTTGAAGGACAGGTTTTCTCCCCAAAGATCCAGTTAGTTCTGCTAAGAGCAAGCAAGCAAGCAACCAACCAACCAACTAGCCTGTGAATCTTGAGAGGCAGGATTGCAAATCAGAATAAGAGAACAGTAAATAAATTTGCACTGCTTTAAAAATGTAGAATTCAACTTCTCTTCTATTTTTTTGTTTAACCATCTTAGCACTGTGCAGAACGACAGGGCGGTGTGTATGGGGGGGGACTTTCCACGCATTGCTATTCAAATTGTGTCAGCTAGAATCTCCTTGCAAAGAAATGTATTTCAGGTTTAACATCTTACATTGGCAGCATTCTTCCCTCCTCAGTCTTTGGATTAGTCATTGTATGAGAGGTTGGGGTGGGGGGGAGAGAAAGAAAAATCACTTTCTTTCTTTTTTTTAAAGTAAAGTAAACAGCCTCCAACAAGTGAACCTTGACAACCCAGATTAAGGAAGGCAGGAGAGATCAAACAAAGCTGCTGCTGGGCTGTTGTTAGGAGCTGCTTCACTGAAAGATCTGGACTATTCGATCAGGCAGCAAGACTTCTATGTTCATTTATGCAGAAATGGGACCATTACAAATACTGATCTTTGTTGTGAAACCTTGTAACTTGGAGGAAAGCCTATCTGTTCTATTTCAGATAGTATTTTTGACCTAATTATTATTTGCAAGACTTAGTTAATTTAAGAAAAGGCATTCCCTGATTTGGCTGAGTTGTGTATTCGCAATGCCTTGATGTACAACTTCATCACCCCCCCCCCATCTGTAACACCTTGAAGTGCAGAGAGGGAATGCTTGAGTTCTCAAGCATCTGTAAAAAAAAAAGGGGGGGGGCTGAAGTTCAGTCTTTCAGTTAGAGATCCTCGCAGCGAACAAAGACATTTGGGGGTTTCTGGAGGTGTTATTCGGATATGGACCGGAACAATTTCATTGTGATGGTAGTTTTTATTTTCTGTAGTTTGAGTTTTAGGAAATCATTGTTTTTTATACACTGTAAAACATGCCAGTCACTGGGACAGAATGTTCTGAGTGATTTTTAATGCCAAAATAGAACAATGTCAAAATTGTATTTCATTTTTAAAGAGCACTGTAAGCAATTATTATAGTATTTTCCTGGTTTTGTATAATTTAAAGAAGTGCCATTAAACATAGCTGCAGCACAATACTATGCAGAAGTAAATTTCACTGAATATAGTGGGACTTAGCCTAGGAAGTGTGTTTATACTTGAAGTCCAAGGCTGCAAGAATGTACACAATTTCCTGTGAGTAACTACCACTGAACACAATGGAACTTACTTCTGAGTAGACTTGTATAGGTTTGTGCTGTTAGTCTTGGTTAGGCTATTTATTTTGTCTGAAATAATTCATTTTGTTGTAATACTGTTCATTGCAACTGTTATTTGCAAACTAATTTCTTACCACGACTACTATTTTAATAAATGGCATTTCTAAAATAACAAAGTGAAACAATTCCCGTATGACAGTATATACAACAGGTAAATAATGATAAATGAATAAATAGCTTAAATGGATCTTGAATTAGCATTTAAGATAATAAGAGAAACGCTACCTTTTGAAAATGTCAGTTTCATAACCGTCCAAACCTGCTTCGTTGATGATTAGATTCATTTTTATTATTGGTACCTTTATAATATCATTAAGCACATGTTCATTAGATGTACACATGTATGCTATTAAACCATTTGTGGCATTGTGTAGCTTTTAAAAAAAGCTATAAATATTTCATAGTCGCCCAACTCTAGCATTTACACTAACAAAGGTAGAAATATTTCATTTCTGTACTGTTAGGAGAATTAAGACTTCTACTTTTTAGATTATAATTTATGCAGTGCTTTTAGAAGGAAAATGCAGCACTGCCCCCCCTTTAATTTAGTTTACATAATGCAAGAACGATGACAATGAGGAGTAATAATACAAATATGGAATCATCTGACTTTTTTTTTTTACAGTATGAGAAAAACAGTGTATAGAATAATATTAACTGGGGAACTTTTCCAAACTGAAAACTGATACTGTGGCTTGCCTCTTCTTTGAGCAGGAAGTTCTTGGATACAATCCATCTCCAAGTACAATCAATGAGAATTTCCATTGACTGGAATGAAGGTGGATTGCACCCACTGAATTTTCTTTTGTGTAAATACATTAGCTGCTGGGCTGCACTATTTAATTCATATGCAAACTTGTGCATGCGTAACTCTGTAAAGCATTTCATCTAATGTGTTTTATACGTACAGGTACTATGCATGTGAAATAATTTCACCAAGTCCGTCCGGTTATTTATAGGACACAATAGTGTTTCTGCCTTTAAAATGTTCTTGGAGATGCTCTAATAAAATTTAAATAGATTATAGGCTGACAGTATAATAGTATAAATTTTGTTTACGATTCCATTGCTTTAAGGTACTTACACTAAAAGAAGCTCCTTTAACCCCAAGATTGAGTGGCATTAAGTGGTGAGAGTAGTCTTCTGAAGTGCTGCTACTGCCCTTTGCTCTTGTGATAATCTTAAATTACTATAACTTAATTGCAACTTCAAGGCACTGAGCTAAAATGTTTTTATGCAGCTCAACAGGGCTTGGTTATATGGAACTAGGCTTTCATGTGTGCATGTTTTTTGTTTTACTTTGTTTTGTTTTAAAAGGTGACAACATGGGAGCACGAGCCTTTTCCTACTGCAATGAATGGGTGTATTTTTGTAGTTTAAAATGAAACTTCAAGCAGCTTCACCTTGTGTTTCACTACCCCCTCCCCATGTGCCATTTGAGTTTCTTGGTCCTTCAAAGAAACACCTAAGAGCATCTGATATGTCTGTGTATGTGTGTGTTTATTGACGTGTGTACATGTAACATTAAAGTAGCATCTATGTTAGCTAAATTCAGGGTGTTTTGTTTTTATGTTTTGCTTTTAAAATCTGGATTATACAAATTAACTCTTCATAGCTTCATGACGACATGAATACCACTTTTCAGTTATCTGAACCTCTGGTTATACAAACATGTTGCATATCCTCAGTCAGGACACTGGGAAGAAGGAGTACTAGCTTATGTATGTATTACAGCATAGACCACAACTCCGTAAAAAGCCACCTCTTCTTTCATTGTACCTCCTACTATTTTCATGAAGCTGAGCAGCAACTTTAAAAGTGGTCCAGTTCTAAGAAAAAAGATACTCAGAATTAAACCTGTGGCAGTAAGAAGACAATTCGTGCTGTGGTATATCCACCTTAGCTTGCGTCTAATTCCATTTGTAGCGCTGATATTGCAGATGTATAGCACGAATAAAAACTGCTTTTAGAGTTGCTGCGTGTCCGAGATTTTAAGGGGCATGCTTCATTTTGAACGTGTGTCTTTTATTGTAACAAATCACAGCCTCCTATCTACAGAATGGTGGATGTCCCATGTCTCAAGGCATGGCAGCTCAGCTGATGTACAGAAAGTGGATGCCAGGTTCCCTTATTTTTGTTAATTTGATCTGACAAGCCTAACTGCTTTCAGCCATATGTGTGGTTTTAGTGAGGCCTGCAGTCATCCAGTTTCCTGCATCTGAGATGAGGCCTTGAACCCAGAGCCTTTCATTTTGATCGCTACAGTGACACAGCATTTCCATTTGTGATCTGACAGAAGTAAAGGGCTTACTTGACAATGGATTAAGCATTTGGGTTGTGCTTCCCATATACTAAAAATTCCTGATTTATTTTTGGGTATTGCTAGCTCATGGAACATGCAATAACATAATTAAGAATATGTATTATGGTAGGAAAAACAGCTAAATTTTAAGATCCAGAATGTGGATTTTTAGAGCACATTCTTCTTGAAGCGTATTTATAGTAAGTTGTACAGACCCAGATCCAGGCAAGATTTTAAACTTGTAAGCAGTGAGCAAGTGAGTAGTCCTGTTTACCTACCTATGATTGTCTCTCAAGTTAGGTGTGCTGTTTCATTGAACTGGTGGTAAAGTTAAATAACTGTATACATTGCTGAGTGCTTTTCATGGGGTACAGGAGAAAATTAGTTTAACTTCCAAAAACAGTAATATGAAAACGCTGGAAAATAGTCCAAATGTTTTTACAAACTATTCTATGTTACCTGTAACAACTGCTTAAATAGTAACTCTACTGATGAGATGATTTCAGAAGGTATTCTGTACAAAGTAAAAATACTGAAGGATTTGAATTAAGCAAGCAAGCAGAATGTAGCCTGCGTTTGTTCAGTTTATGTATTTGTCCAGTTTATATAGAAAGATTTCAAGAGATTACTCAAGACACTATTTGCTGGAGTTAAACACAATACAAGAAAGATATTCAGCTGTACTTTGACATTCTTTCACAAAAATGACATGTTAATTACGTGCAGCAAAAACACACACAATAGCCATGGCTATCTAATTGCTTTAGACTTCAGAGTTAACTAGTTGCCCATTTTTATCTCTTTGCAGTTTCTGCAATATAACACATACAGAGTGTTTGTATATTATGGACACTCAGAATAGTCTGCTTATTGCTTAGCTATTTATCTAGCTAATTTCTAAAAGTGAAATAATTTTCACTTTGAAATGTAGAACAAGAGGCATTGTAGCAGAACTACCTTCACCTGGTTAAAAAAAAGAAATCCCAAATACCTGGATCATTGTAAGTGATTTTTTTTTTTTTTGCCACTGTTAGTCTTTCTGTTCCATTTCAAAATATCTCAATTTAGTGCCTTGAAATTGTAATTAAGTTGTAGTAATTTAAGATTATTGCAAGAGTGCAAAGGGCAGCAGACGCTCTTTAGAAGTCTCATCTCAACATTTAGTACTACTCAGTCATGGGGTTAAAAGAGTTTCCTCAATGCAAGTACTTAAAGAAGCTGAATCGTAAACAAAATTTATACTATATTCTGACAACTAATAATCTATTTAAATTGCATTAAAGTATGTATGTTATATTTAATTAAAGGCAGAAGTAGGATTGAGCACTGTAAATATATTGACAGATCTTTTAAAATGGAATTCATTTCATGAAATATTTACATTATGTCTTTTATGTTGAAAGATATCTAGGAATGTTCTTACTGTAGGTTTTCCGCAAGGCAGCTACTCAGAATAATTTTCAAAAGGAATGCTAACAAATGCAAAAATGATTCTCAAGTGTATTGTTTGCTTTTAATAATTTGCTTTGGAACAATGGTAGTTATTGTTATGATTGTTTTAGTGCTTATTTCCTCAATAGTTTAGCATTACAGAATTCTCAGTTCCACTGTAAACCTTCTTAGCAGTGATTACACAATGTCTTGAATGTGTAGTGGTAAATATATATGAGATTCTTGGATGCCAAAATTCTTAAGTAAGATCTTTCTTCAGTCATTCCTTCTGCCAGAAATCCAACTGACCTGTACTGTTCCGTTTTGTTTTTCAGATAATGCAGTCATATCATAGATATCATTTTATATAATAGAACAGTTTATCATGCCTATGTTCAGCGGGCCTGATTCTAATATACTTTAAAGAGTAACTGTGCTGAGGTATTGACATTGCTGTACTGGCATTGGGAAGACAGAGATCATCCTTCTCATGTACATTGCAGTCCTCCCTATGTTTTGGACTACAATTCCCATCTGCACCAGCCAGCATAGCCAGCATTAGGGATAATGGGAGTTGTAGTCCAGCAATATCCAGAGGTTACCAGGTCGAGAAGGCTGGTATATGGTGTTCAACTAAAATACCTCATTTAGTTGTGAAGGATTTGAAAACGTTTGCTTGGACAATGGCAAAGAGACCTGTGCACTCTTTAAAGCAGCCTTTCTCAACTTGTGGGTCCCCAGACGTTGAACTACAACTCCCATCACCCCTAGCTAGCAAGGCTAGAGCTCAGGGATGATGGAAGTTGTAGTCCAACATATTTGGGGACCCACAGGTTGAGAACCACTGCTTAAAGGCTTGTTTTTATACAGATGACAGTTAAGAGGCTCAGGATTCTAACCAAGAACGTGAGGGTTTTCCAAAAGGCCTGCTAATAGTAAATTAAGGTTGCTTCATGTGATACATTGAAGTAGTAGAAGAACTGCAAGCGGATCCCCCTGCTAATGTAAGATGCTGCCAGGCTGGAATCAGAACACCGATAAGCAATGTGGTGTAGTTGTTAGAACATTGGTCTAGGGCCTGAAAGACCACAGAGTTCAAAACTACCCTCGTCTAGGTAGTTCACTAAGTGACCTTGGACCAGTTGTGCCTAATCTACTATTGGAGAGAACAATATATGCCAGCTTGAGCTCTTTGGAGAAAAGGTGGGATTTAAATGAAATAATTAAAGAGAGAAAGAAAACATTAGTCTATGTAACCTTATTTTGTTTACTCTGGCTGACAGCAGTTCAGACCAATCCATGCTATCCATGTTTAAACTGGAGATGTCAGGGATCTAAACTAGAACTGTACAAGTGTAAAACCACATTATTTTTACACTGAGATTAGGACCCCCCTCCCTTTCTATTTCTTAAGAAGTGTGAATAGGCTTTCTTCTGTTACGTTGCTACGACCAACAGAATTACTGAGGGGATGGGTGGCCTTTACATCTTTGCAGGAAATACATGTTGCGTGTTTTTCTTTCTTTCTTGTGGCATTCCTTAACACCTTGTTGAGAAAGCATTTTTCTGAACTGTACCACTTCAGGTTGCAAATGCAGGGATTGCCTCACTGAGGGCTCCCCAAGGGAAAAAGTGTCCTTGCATATAGCATAATATGTCATATGTTAGGTGGAAGACTAGGTGATGATTTCTTCTCTTTGACACGCATGTGTTCTAAATTCTAGAAGCTTTGAAACATTCAGCTGCCACCCATAGCTTTAAGTGGTGCAATCCACCACCTGATTCTGACCCTCTGATACATACATTTAAAGCACATAACTTCCCCCAAAGAATCCTGAGGTACAGTTTTCGGCACCCTTAACAAACTACAGTCCCTAGGATTCTTTGTGAGGGACGTCGTGTGCGTGGAAAACGTACTTTAAATGGTCTGAACATTAAAAAACTTGCCTATACAGGGCTGCCTTCAGATGCCTTCTAAAGATCTTTAGCAAAAAGCAAATAATAATAATAATATTAATAATAATAATAATAATAATAATAATAATAATAATAATAATAATAATAATAATAAACTGATATACACAGCAGCCTGGAACAAATAAAAGTGTTGTTGGTCTCTTCCTGTATTACTGTTCAGGCATACTTTTGTTTTAACTACACTCCCAGTTATTCTTGTCATGTTGTTGCCGACGATTAGGGTCTTTACTTGGGCACTGTGGCCACTTTCCTTCTGAGTGTTCTCCCTCTCCTCTGTTTTATTAAACGAACCCATTCATTTAATTGACAGATTAAGCATATTAACACATCAGTAAATGAAAGTAGGGAGACTTCCCAAGGCATCTTTGGAAAGCCTCTGTGGTTTTATGTGACCGGACGCACACTATTAGATTTAGATAGCAAGGCCAATGATGTTCATGCGTTTTA
The DNA here is from genome assembly GCF_964188315.1 of Podarcis muralis. Taxonomy (NCBI): domain Eukaryota; kingdom Metazoa; phylum Chordata; class Lepidosauria; order Squamata; family Lacertidae; genus Podarcis; species Podarcis muralis. Next base: position 95,278,066 of record NC_135656.1, read on the forward strand.
AGAGAGACATAAATGGAGAGAACGCAGCTGTAAGTAGAATGTCATGTCTCTTATTTAAAAAAACGGTGATAAATGAAGATTAAAAACTGTATCGGGGCCAGTTAAATGTCCAGTCGGCCAGCAAAGCAAACCAAGAAAATCTGTTTATCTTTTTTTAAAAAGACCTTCATGGTAACAGGTTTATTGTCAACTTGCTTTTCCTCTGGCTAGAAAGCTTTTGAGAAACTTGACCACTGTTGATCAGCACTGTTGGTAAGCTCAGTTCAGGTTTGCTGTTTTGCACCCCATCATAGCTGCTTCTGTGAAATAGCCTGACCACGCTGAGTTCAAAAGTGTGCTTAGCAACAAGAGTTTGGGTTTTACTTTGCTGAAGAGAAAAGCGGGCATCCAGTTTTAAAAAGCGTCTTGTCTCTTCTGCTGAGAAGGCTGCCAGGGCAAAAAAGAGCAAGTAGATAGGTCACCTCTGTGCACAGATCTCTATGCAGCTGTCCCATATCCACCTCTTAGCTTCTTACATGCAGGAACTCATTGGTACAAAAAAGTAACTTCCTAAATTTCAAAAGAGAGGCATCCCAGTCTCACAAATGAGACCATTGCTGAAGAAAGATTTTAAGATCACTTTGAATGCTTGCGTATAAAAGTGAGATACAATTTTAATTTGTCAGTAGTGCTCGGGTACCTCTGCATTTCTGATCTCAATATTGTGCTTTGTCGGGAATGTAGCACTTGACTTAAAACAACAGCAGCAAAACATTTTTGTTAAGAGGTCTTCAATTTAATCTACAGCAGTAAAAGTGGGGGTGCTTGTTAAAGTCTGGGGAAAGCAAGTGATAGAAACAGTGCCGGAGAAAAGGGATATTCTTGCTACTAGATCTTCTGTGAAACTGCAAATCACAGTGTCGATGTCAAATCCCCACTGTGTTGTTTTTGAAGGATATTAAGCAATCAACGGATATTTCTTTAGGAATAAATGTCATTTTTACACTGTAAAACAACTGCAGCCTGATCTACAACATTATTAAACCTAATTGCTTGGATTTAAGCTGATTTGCTTCGGAAGGTGACAGTAAAATGAACACTCCAGTTCTAAGCTTGCTTACCTGGAAGTAAATTTCACTGATTTGTACCATTTGCTTCCACATGGGTGAGAGTGGGATCACAGTGAATGCTACAGCGCTAAGTGCCACTTGTGAGTCCTGTTAAATGCATTTGGACTTGGTTCTGAATAAAGATTCTTCGGATCCGTTGTAAAGGACCTTTAACAACAGCTCTATAATCATTTAACTGGGAATAAATCCCATTGAACTCAGAGGGACATTTCTGAGCAATCTGTGCATAGAATGTAAATCTGTTTGGTTAGGTTTAGCTGTATTTGATCTGTTTGGGTGAGTTTTCAGGAAAAAGGTTAGTCAATATATTATATTTAATACATTCAGCATGTTATATTAAGTACGGTGTACACAGCATCATATTAATGAGTGGAGAGATAGAACGATGGGTTACACAAGTTTTTTCAATGTCTTTGTGATTTAATCTTTGTATTTTTGTGTGTAAAAACAGCAAATTATTTTTTATTTAAAGTGAATCAAAATGGTTGGTTTAATGAAGGTGTGGGAAATCTTTGCCCACAGGCTGAATGTGCCCCTCAGGTCTCTCTGTCTTTCCCCCAGGACTGTTCCCCAGGCCATGCCCCCTCTCTCCAGACTGTGTTCCTCACATCCTCTGCCCAGCACCTTCTTTGAGGGCTGTTGCCTAGCTGCAATGTGTCCCCGAACTGGGAGGCTGCGTCTTGTTTGCCTGGATGGAGGCAGTGGCGGATTTTGGGCTCTCAAATTTTAGCAGCGCCCCATGCAACACTAAAATTTGATGCCCCTCCAACCTCTCACGCTCCTTTCTACATCATTGTTGCAGCGCCCCCTGTGGCGCAGGTACCCTATGTGGCCGAACCAGTTGCGCTACCCTAAAACTGCCTCTGATGGAGGAAAGAGAGAAGTTTAGTGTGTGCACAAACCTAGTGTTTGCTTGGCCTACTGTGCAGAGGTTACAGTCGCATCATTATTCCACCTGGATATAGGTCTGGCCTAGTCTTATTACTTGTATGTAAGGTTGCCCATGTAGGTTTGTGGCCCTTGGACAGTTCCCCTGCTGCTGGCTTAACTTCTAACTTGTTTCCCTCACTGGATAATTGTCGGACAGAGCAAACCCTCCCCATTGCTGGAGCTGTATAGAACCACGGTTGCGTCTGCAGCTGAGCCACTCACGGAAGCAGAAGGTGGGGGACTGGCAGATTGAGAGCCGGTAAAAGTGAGCAGAGGGATGCCTCAATCAAAACCCCATACAATCGTGGTTCAAGGGATGTTTCTGTTGCAGTAAGAGATCTGTAATGACCGCTGTGAATTTGTAAATAATACGTCGTGAGATTTTAGGCCTCTGTACAATTTGTTGTTGTCAAACATATGTTACAAATGTGCTTGCGGTCATGATCCTGTGAGTTGGTGCATGGCCAGAGCAGTTCCCAGAATGACATACTGTGGCCACCAAAGCGTTTTCTCTGCTTGCAAGACTTGCAGCAGAGTAGCCAGATGTTCTGCCAGTGCATACACTGTGCGCCCAACAACGTGTAAACATTGTAATTCACAGCCTGTAATTCATTGCCGCGGAATAGCCAGGGCCTCCTCCGAACAGCCTTGGGGCCCGCAGTGTAGCAGCGTTCCATACTGTTTTGTCTGGTTATGGCTGCAGGTACATAAATATGGGAGTGTGTTTATTTTGTGATAACAGTCAGGAGGGTGGAACCGATTTCTTCCATTAGGAAGCTAGTTTAATAGTAAGCCATTCGTGGTTTTGTTTTTTATTTGTAAGCTTTATCACTTTCCAAGGTTACAGCAGAACTTTAGCACTTGTGGAAGCAGGCAGTATGCACATTAGGACCCAGTTTGCCAGAAGTATTTTTTACTGAAGCCAGTTAATTTGTAGCCTAGTATTTAACTTGTAGAGAAGCTTGTGGAGGTGGTCTTGAGCTTCACTGCGTTGTCACAGGGAGTAGGGAAGCCTTTCTGCTTCAGGAACTGACATTACAAAGTAAAACAGGGAGTCAGTGTGGCCCTTTCCATGTTATAAAAGTGGAATAAATAAATGCATGTTGCTCTCAGTTCTGACCATTGGTCATGCTGGCTGGGGCTGGAGGGCATTGTGTTGGTTACCCCTGAGGCGTAGCATCCTAGGAGATAACCTGTGTAGAGGAATAGGATCAAATAACTCGCTCCTGATGAAGCTGTTAGGACGGTCTTGTCACATTTAAAGATTGCTTCCCAGTATGAGATCTAGCAGTAAAATAAGGAAGCTAGGAGGAATGATTTCAGAGGTCTTTAGGATTCTTTTTTTAGCTCATAGTTTTGAGTGTTGCTGTTTTGGCATTTGACGTTGCTTACTCTGATAGCGGGCTAAATATTTCAGCATTGCGATCCAGGGTATTAGAATTACCCTAGTTTTCCGTGTATAAGACGCCCCCATGTATAAGACGCCCCCAATTTTGGGGGGACCCCAAATTTAGAAAATGGGCATATGCACTATCCGTGTATAAGACGCACCCAGATTTTTAACCTTATTTTAAAGTAAAAAAACCTAGTCTTATACATGGAAAAGTATGGTATGTGTAATCAGAAACTGAAGTTCGTTTTTAGAGGCCCAAATTCTGCCAAGCAGAACACTGCTGTGAGATTTACAGAGTAAGAATTGCACCAGTATTGATAACATTCAGCTCCTTGTAACACTCCAATGAAAACATCCCATTTGGTACTATTACATACTCATGCCATTTTCTGAAGTGGAGAGAACTTCCAGAGCAGTCCTATAGGATTTAGGCTCCTTTGGATAAAGAGAGCATTGGGGACTTAGGGTGTGTTTCTAATAATTGCTTTATTTACTAGTAAGCAGAGCATAGTGGAGGTAACTGCAGTTCTGTTAGCAGACATTGTTCCTTACAATTTGGCATTAGGTCTCAAAAATGAATTTGTTGCATCACAGTTTCTTCTCTCTGTCTCATTCTGTCTAAAGTCAAATTGTAAAACTGCCTATTTATAATTGTCTTCTCTCCCTCGCTCCACCCCACGGAGCATGGATCTCAGACCCTACTCTTGCAGGTTAGTTATCCATTCAGGAAATATCCAAAGTCATCAAGGAACAGTAATGTCCCTTTCCCCATCCCTTACTCCCATCAGGTGATGCTTTAGTCAAAACACATACCCTGCAGTCAGTGAACGTGGGAAAGGAAGTAGGATTGTGTCTACTACTCTGTGCCTACTGGGCATGAAGAGGCCTATGTGCATATACAGTGGTACCTTGGGTTACAGACACTTCAGGTTACAGATGCTTCAGGTTACAGACTCCGCTAACCCAGAAATATTACCTTGGGTTAAGAACTTTGCTTCAGGATGAGAACAGAAATTGCGCAGCAGCTTTGCAGCAGCAGCGGGAGGCCCCATTAGCTAAAGAGGTGCTTCAGGTTAAGAACAGTTTCAGGTTAAGAATGGACCTCCAGAACGAATTAAGTTATTAACCCGAGGTACCACTGCAGATGTGGTAATTAGGGTTTCTACTTGTGTGGAAGAGACCTCTGGCAAGGCCAGAGTGTATGTGTGTGTTGGCAATGGGAGGCATGGTTAGCTTGGGGTGTTTGAGCACCCCTACAGTGATAGATAATTCAAATTAATCAAGACTGCCCAAACTCATAAATGTACTAACATGTGTATTTAGTGCATGGGCTTGTGCTAAATGAGGAGTTTCTAGTTATACTCTTTAAAAAAAACTAATGTTTTTAAGAGTGCAGTTCTATGCACACTTACTTGGGAGTAAAGGGTAAAGGTATCCCTGACCGTTAGGTCCTGTCGTGGATGACTCTGGAGTTGCAGCGCTCATCTCGCTTTACTGACTGAGGGAACCGGCGTACAGCTTCCGGGTCATGTGGCCAGCATGACTAAGCCGCTTCTGGCGAACCAGAGCAGCGCATGGAAATGCTGTTTACCTTCCCGCCGGAGCAGTACCTATTTATCTACTTGTACTTTGACATGCTTTTGAACTGCTAGGTTGGCAGGAGCAGGGACTGAGCAATGGGAGCTCGCCCCGTCGCGGGGATTTGAACCGCCGACCTTCTGATCGGCAAGCCCTAGGCTCTGTGGTGTTGGGAGTACATTAAAATTGGTGGACCTTACTGTTTAGTAAACATGGACTGCTCATTAGCAAAGTATATAGCAATGTATACTGCATTTTTTGGACCAAGCTCAGCATCATATACTTCCAGCTTTCAGCTGTGTCTTCCTCTTTTTCCTACTTAATTAGAAAATAAGGAGAAAGAATAATTAAGAGTAAGGAAAATTAGGATTGGGAACTTTTTTTACTCAGCTTCGTGGGGTTCCTGATTTATGTCCCAATAGTGGCTGAGGGAGGGATGGGATGAACTTATTTCCCCCATGTGCCTCTAATTAATTAAGGAAAATCAAAAGATGTAACTTCATACTGCTCATTATGTGCAACATGCAGTTTGACTTTGACACTATGACAATTGGAAATAAGATTTTGTCTAGAATGTAATTTTTCTAGAACTTGATGATAAAAATACACATTCATTCCGTTCGCAATATAAGGGTTCTTCAGTGAAGTTTGAAGCCAGGATGTTTCAATTAGACTGCATGTATAAAGGAGGAATAAAATAATCAAAATTTGATGACTAACAGTTATTTCTGTTGCTGTTCAGTCTAGTTCCATACTGCTTCCATACAGCAAAATGAAAGCTTTTCAAAGTGTCCTTTTGAAATTGAAGTTGTAACTTTGCTGAGCATTTGAAAGGTAAAATAATTACCACTAAACCATTTTATTGGTACACAAAATACTTTGCACAGAAAATAAAATAAATTGTGGTGTATGCCTCATGTATATTATTGTGGGTACTGCATGTGTTTGTGTGTGTGTGTGTGTGTGCGCGCGCATGTATATATGAGGTTCAGTGGTAGCAAGGGCTGATCTTCTAAATTTTAAATGTCAGATTTTGGGGAGACAAGATTTTGATGAGAACTAGAGGCAGAAGCTTGGAAAATTTGCAGACGAATTCATTTTGGTAATGTGCAAAAATGTGGATTTCGTAAAACTTGAGAATGTTAGTTTGGTTTTGAATTATGCTTTAAATATACCCCCAGAGTTAAAAGCCATATGTTATTCTTACTGATTGTATACAGATTGACTGCGATATATATGGGGAAATCCTGATTGCCTGATTTAATGGATGGTTGAGTTTTGCTAAGTGCTCCATGTTTGTGTATGAATTTGTCATTTGCAGAAAAAGCGTTTGTTACTTGTGGCCATAATCCACTGGGAACAGCTTCTGTGGAAACGCTGTTGAAAGGCAGATGAAATTTACTCAGATTTGTGCAGTAGGTATTTGCAGTGGTTTACGCTGTAGGATTTTTAGGGGAGCACTTTGAATATTCCACTCAGTCTAAGGTAGAGTAGCTAATCTGAGCTAAATGGGGGAGAAAAAGGTAGGTGGAAGTTTCAGGCCCTGTTATTAAAGTTGCTGCATAAGCTGAAGTTTATGCACTGTGATAATGCTAATGACCGACTGACTCAATGATGCATGACTGGAGGAAATCAGTGGTATAATCGCAGAAACTTATCAGGCTTTTTGTCATTAAATATTAGTGATAAATAATGCACTTCATTTTGTGTAGATAGAACATATTTAATCCTGATTGTACAGACCTTCAATTTAATAAGGGTCACGGCTGGATAAAATACTAATGTTTGGTAACTTAAAAGAAAAGATAAAAATGCATTTGTTTCAACATTAGTCCTCAACAGCTTTTCCCCCTATCTAGCCATGTTTGTCTTGATCAGCTGCTGAGGGGTTTTTTTTTGGGGGGGGGAATGCTGCCCCCTCCCCCTTTTTTCCTGTACTGTATTCTGCTGCATGAATATACTGAAACGAAGAGAATAGTATTATTAAAGCAAACGTAAGTGGTAATACAAAATGAATTTGGATAGTTTCTGTGTGTAGTTTTCCAAATTCTAAAGATATGCACTAATTAATCTGGTGGCTGCAAAGATGCTCCCAAGCAGATACTTGCTGGCTCAGTTCCAATGTGACTTTTTTGCAGACACCTTGCAATGGAGAGCCACCCTCTTCCTTTGAAGAATATAACAGTGAGATCGTGGACAAACACCATTAAATAAAGTTACACCACCACACCTGCTTTTCTTGTGTACCTCAAGTACCTCATGTACTTTTCATAAGGCTATGTGAGCTGTCTATGAAAAGTGACTATTCTTAAGAGATATGTAGGGAAACAAGTGAATATTACCAGGAATTATCAAATGTAAGAAAAAGGCAATTCAGCGTAAGAATTCGTAGGCAGTTTCTTTAATAAAAAGCAACATGGGGGGGGGGGAAATATCAACTCAGTGTGCAAAAACATTAAATACTACATTTTGTTTCTGTGTTGTTTCTGTGTTAGCTAATATGCAAAGGCAAAATTCAAGGCTCATCACTGATTCATTTCTGTTATGAATTCCATGTGTGCGAAGAAGAGGGCGGTAGCTAGAGTAAAATCTAGTTTAGCAACTTCTATTTCCTTTACATATATATTGATACATTAGTTTTGACCTGCTTTGCTGCTGGTAATTCAGCTGCTTTCAACAGTTGGGTGTATATTGCCACTTGTGCCAAAAGTGAGTTTTTACAAGCAGTAGGTGAAAGTTTCCACTGCTAATGATATCCATGACGCATCTGATTTCACTTAAAGCAGGCATAGAATCCTGGTAGGAAATCTTGCCATAGGAGAGGGTAATCTGTGCGCAGGTAGCGCTGTGGTCTAAACCACTAAGCCTCTTGGGCTTGCCGATCAGAAGGTCGGCAGTTCGAATATATGCAATGGGGTGAGCTCCCGTTGCTCTGCCCCAGCTTCTGCCAACCTAGCAGTTTGAAGGCACGCCAGTGCAAGTAGATAAATAGGTACCACTGCAGCAGGAAGATAAACGGCATTTCCGTGCGCTCTGGCACTCATCATGGTCTTCTGTGCTCGTAGCGGTTTAGTCATGCTGACCACATGACCCGGAAAGCTGTCTGTGGACAAACGCTGGCTCCCTCGGCCTGAAAAGCAAGATGAGCGCTGCACCTCATAGGTGCGCCTTTGACTGGACTTAACTGTCCAGGGGTCCTTTACCTTTTTCTTTTTTTTTAACCTAATCTGTGTGCTGTATATACAACAGAGAAGCTTTAGCCAACCTGGTGGCAAAAGATATTTTGGATTGAAACTCCCACCGGCCTTGCGGGTTGGGGCTCCGGGTTGGAGAAGGCTGCAGTAGAAATGATAGGATCTGCTGGACCAGCCTAAGGGGGGCATTTATTTATTTGTTTGCATTTATAGCCCAACTTTTTTCTCCAAGGAGTGCAAGGTGGTGTATACGCTTCTCCCCCATCTCATTTAATCCCCATAACATCCCTGTGAGGTAGGTTAGACTGAGACACAGGGACTGGCCCAAGGTCACCCAGTGAGCTTCCTGGCAGAGTGGGGATTTGAAGCCTGGTCTCTCAGCTCTTAGTCTGACATCATATTATCCACTATACAGTGGTACCTCAGGTTACAGACGCTTCAGGTTACAGACTCCGCTAACCCAGAAATAGTGCTTCAGGTTAAGAACTTTGCTTCAGGATGAGAACAGAAATTGTGCTCCGGTGGCGTGGCGGCAGCAGGAGGCCCCATTATCTAAAGTGGTGTTTCAGGTTAAGAACAGTTTCAGGTTAGGTACGGACCTCCGGAACGAATTAAGTACTTAACCTGAGGTACCACTGTACTGCACTGGTATTGTAGGACACATGTAAGCCTTGCTCAGGCTGCAATTCTGAACTCTCCTACCAGGGAGTCAGTAGGGGGACTGCATCCTATGAATGGTAGGCATTCATAGGATTGCACCATCAGCTTATTAAAAGAAACGACTGCAGATTCTACATAGGCTTAATGTATTTACAAGTATATTTACACATGGGAATGCTGGTTTTTTGACCTAATCATCTGTATACACCAGAAGCCTTTTACTACGTTTGTATCCTGTACCTCTTCTGAGGAGCTCAAGGGCACATGAACGGCTTTCTTCCTCTGTTCCCACCTTGGTGTAATTACCCCATATCAACCCTGTAGGGTAGGGTAGGCTGAGAGTTGTCTGACCTCAGTTCACATCATGGCTGAGAGGGGATTTGAACCCAGGTCTCCTGATCCAAGAAATACTCTAACCACTATACCACATCCCTGCTGTGTGATCTGCTATGATTCAAAATAAAAGAAAGCTCTTTCAACAGGCACATAGTACCTGTCTGCTTAGGAGAACCGTATGAGTTGGTTTCCTTCCCAGAGTCCTGTTCTGCAGAGCCATATATTTTTGCACTCCACACTCTTTTTGCACAGTGGTTGACTGATTGTGTGTGTGTGTGTGTGTGTGGTAGGAAGTAGGGAGGGAAGTGTTCTGTCACATCTATAATATATATGGTCCTTGCTTTCTGCATACTGATAATTATAAAGGTGCCCCAAGTTATATTGGAGAAGTTGTTTAATCTGACATGAATTGGGTGTGTCTCCGTAGGCACCGTATTGGAGACATGGGTTCAGATCTCTGCTCGGCTATGTGTTTACTATGTGGTCTTGGACACGCATTTAGGAATCTCTGTCCCAGTTTAAACTCTAATGATGATCATCTATCTCATAGGGTTATTGGTAGGGTGAATAAGTGAAAGTTTTTGTTTAAACACTAGTTGTGATGAGTAATAGGCTAGTAATGATCTTTCTTAAGAATAACATGAAGGCTCTTGAGTGTGCTAATTTTTTTTAACATAGGAGTACTGGAGGTGGCATAAGGAAAGTTGCATAATGAGTTGTTCCTTCTCATGCCTACCTGCGTACATTGAGGGCCGTGAAATCTGGACCATGGCCAGGCATGATTGTAGATAACTACACCAAAGGTCCTTTGTAATTATAACCTGTTTGAATGTATGTCATATACCCTACCACTGTTTATGACTTGGCTGTGTACTGATTCCCCTGCATTTCTCCCCTAACTTAAGCTGTTTTGTTTTACTTATTTTCATGTTTTAATCAAGTATTTTACTCTGTGAACCATCCTGAGATCTTACGATGAAGGGCAGTATATCTATTAATCAATCAATCAATCAATCAATCAATCTTGCTTCTTTACTGTAATTTGCTCCCCTTTCAATTTCTAGAGCACAGTTGGTCCTTACCAGCCAAACACAGAAGGGATGGAAAGGAGGTAGTGTCCTCTCTTACTTGCCTAGTGAATGGAAGACTCATTCCCTCTCACTACTACGACCACCAATAAGATTGTGTAATTTTTTAATTATTGTTGTTGACTTGGCTGCTTTTCATATTTACCAATAGCTTCCATTCTTAATTCTAACATTCAGGGGGTGGTAGGAACATAAACAAGAAGAGCCCTGCTGGATCAGACTAAACTAGTCCACCATTTTGTTCTTGCAGTGGCCAAACAGTCCACAAAGCCAGTCACACTCTCTTGCTTGTTTTCCCCAGAAGCTGGCAATCATGGACAAACTACCTCTGATCCTGGAGGTATATATATAAAGCCATCATGACTAGGAACCGTTCTCCTCTATGAATTTGTCTAATTCCTCTTTAAATCTGCCCCAAGTTTTTGGCCGCCGTGGAACTTCGGTAGGTATACGTAGGAGTTTGAGGACTGGGACCAAAGACCCCGAGGGTTGCTTGATAGGATCCATGGTATTTTGCTATTGAGAATACCAAAGAGTGATTTACAGCATCAGCTGTCAAGGCAATTGTGCACGTACACATAATAAGCAATGAAGCATTGCTGAATTGTTTAGTTGTATGAAGTAGTTATTACTGATTTGTCTCCATAATCACTTATGTCCCAGACTGCCTTCCTCTCTACTTCTTTGCTGAGGAGTAAGCTGTCTTAATCCATTTATAACAGTTCTGCATAATGAAAGTGTTCTGTGGTTTACATCTCCTCCCTGTTCCAGGAAACTACTATCACAATATACTGTTTGTATGAATCACTCGTGAAATGAAACTTTGAGGTCTTCCTCTTACTTCCAAATATTGCTACTTTTCCTTGTTTGCATTTTTGAAAAAACAGAGAATGATATATTTCCCTCGGCTGTGGCCAGTAGGTTGTGTTAGCCTCAGCCACCAAAACTACCTGCAGCAATTTGTTTTACACACATGCACACACACATCATATTAACCCAGGCCCTGTTTCTCTTATAACCGGATCCTCTGACGGCACGCTCAAGACTAGATAAAATAGATTATTTGCCCCTTCACAGCTTCTGGTGAAATGTATTTAATCTCAGAAGTCAGTCTTCTTTTTCTCTTGATAATATTATTTGTTAGTTTTTCAGAAGCCACTCCAGAAGAGAATCTATACCTTACCCGTATACACATAAGTAACAGTATTAAATTGCTCTTATTGTGAATTTAAGAGAAATTAAGGCCAGAGGTGTTGAAGGGCCTAACTTTTAAAGAATCCATAATTCTTATGTTTTAATAAAATAAACAGTAAATTAAAATAAAATATACTTGCATCTTCAGTGGCAGTATAGTATGGAATGACTGAAAAAGAAATTTTCCTATTTTCAGGCCAGTCCATAGGCGCCGACTCCATGGGGCTTGAGGGGGCCCGAGCCCCCTCAAAAATTCGTTTGGGGGGGCTCCGCCCCCCCAATAATCTCCGGCGCCCCTCCAGCAGAGCGCCATCGCCGCCCCTCCCCCAGCCCAAAATGCACAGGGAGGGGCGGGCTGCATGCCTCCTGCCCTCCCTCCCGAGCAAAAGCTCCACCCAATTTCCTTTGGAGCTGATTAATAGGCGCAGCACGCTCTCCCCCATTCGCTCACGAGGAGGCGGCGCCACTTTATTTGCATATTCATGAGCTTATTTATTATTCATGAGCTTTCCCGGCCCCCCCCCCCCAATATTTTTTATAAGTCCGCGTCCCTGGGCCAGTCAAACACATGGAATTCACATTTCCCCTAAAGCTAATCAGAAAGTTCCACGTATCTGTTTATCTTGAACTGTAGTTGTTTGGTCCAGAAAAAAACTTTTGTTAGTTGATTCTGCTGACCAAGATACCCAGGAGAGTGCTTTCTGCTGTATTGATCTGGCCGAATGCTAAAGTTGTCTGATGAGGGAATTTTTGAGCTGCAACCTATGAAGAGTTTTCTGGTGGCAACCAGGGGCAGGGCCTTTTCAGTCGTGGTGTCTTCTCTTTGAAATCACTTCTACTCTGAGTTAAGGCAGTTGTCAATGCATTTTGGCATCTGCTAAAAACTTACTTTCTTTGATCTTTGCTTGATGTTGATACTAGCTGACTGTAATAATATGATGCATCTGTTTTGGCCTAATATTGGGTATTGTTTTATTTATTCTGTCAGTAAGTTTTAATGTAATTTTAATGTATTTTTGTGCAGCAGCACCATGTGATGTTTAAATGAAAGGCGATCTACAAATAGCTTTAACAAAGAAAAAAAACAACTAATCTGTATAAATGGACCCTCAAAAGTGTCAGAAATTGTTGCCCTGATGCTAAATGTGGAGATTTTATCTGTGGCCCTCTGCGATAAGGTTGGCCTGTTGCACCAAAAACAAACAAACAAACAAAAAATGAAGCACCTAAACAACTGGTGAATTTATTATGGCATAGGCATTTGGAGTACTTCAAGTCTGATGTTTCTTTCATCTTCATGTGTATGTAAAAAGCATAATTTATCTCAAGGTCACCAAGGAACGGATGATAGTCATAAGATCTCTATATTCCAACATTTGGTGTAGCCAGCACCAACCGTGGCTGTTAGAAGGTGTTCCAGTCTACCTATGGCATCATGTAAAAGCAAGTTTGGACCCAGAAGTACCCCAAGCTACAAATTTACTCTTTCAAGAAGAATGAAATCCCTTTCCCTTCAAGGCAGTCCTCCGCAGTTATCTGTCTTGTCTGGAAGGAGTTTATTCACCCACAGAGTCGTCATAATCCAAATGTAAGTTCCAGAAAGAAGGGGTAGTCAACCTTTTTATACCTACCCCCCACTAATGCCTCTTTCTTGATGGTGAAATTTCGATGGAAGGAGGATTCAGCTGGTGCCGTAGAACCCCCTACCGCCCACCTAGAATCCTGAAACGCCCACTAGTGGGCGGTAGGGACCAGGTTGACAACCCCTGGCATAGGCTTTCATGGACTACGGTGCACTTTATCAGGTGCACAAAGTGTTACACTCAGCAGGCATATATAGATATAAGTAGAGAGGAAGGAGAGGAAAAACTGAGCACTAAAGTTAGTTGAAGGAAATGCAATAAATGTATTCTGTGACAGTTGCATTAAAGCTTAAATGTATACATTTGTGTGGTAACACACAAATAGATCATCGGATTATCATCAATTACTGCCATTGTGAATGGCCACTATTCTTATTTTGCATACATTTAAAGCTGCAATGCAATTGTCACAGACTGTATTTTTTTTGCATTTCGTTTCCGTCTGGCCTCACCGTTTACATTTTTCTCTCTACACTCGTATACCTGCCAACCAAGGATGCATCTGATGAAGCAATCTAGTCCTCTACTGGCTGTTGATGCTAGATGATTTTGCTTCTTTGAATGACATGCACAGTTGCTAATGCAGTATGCACTTCTTTTTAAAGTCAAAGTCTCGATTTCATTTCATTCTTTCACTGAATTTGAAATTGGTGCAGGTGCATAGGAACAGAAGGTGAACTCCAGAAGCCCTGAGGGGGCGTCATTCATATTGTGCCAGGCAGGTACAGTAATACCAGCGCTATCACCTCAATGCTAATCTGGCACCCTGGGTGTTTTTACTTATGTCATAGGGATTAGAAGAGATGGATGTCATGGATCACTTTGGCACAGATCTTAAACCATTTTTGAGAAAATATTTAATGTCTGAAGCTTATATTTCTCCACATGTAGGGCAGAACAGGATTGGAGACTTAGCTCCCAGACTAACTCTCTGCCTAGCGTGCTAGTTGTTGACACACAGTTTCATGTGTGAGAGACTACAAAACTCACACGCTGCATTTTGAAATGGTACAGTCAAGTCCAGGAAGGCTTTGAAGTTTAGAAAAAGGTGAGGGGACAAGATAGATGTTAATTTTGCATGGTGTGGAGAAAGTACACCTGTTCTTTCATAATAGTAGTACTAAAGGTAAAGGTAAAGGGACCCCTGACCATTAGGTCCAGTCGTGACCGACTGGGGTTGCGGCGCTCATCTTGCTTTATTGGCCGAGGGAGCCGGCGTACAGCTTCCGGGTCATGTGGCCACCATGACTAAGCCACTTCTGGCGAACCAGAGCAGCGCACGGAAATGCCGTTTACCTTCCCGCCAGAGCAGTGCCTATTTATCTACTTGCACTTTGACGTGCTTTCGAACTGCTTGGTTGGCAGGAGCAGGGACCGAGCAACAGGAGCTCACCCTGTCGCGGGGATTCGAACCGCCAACCTTCTGATTGGCAAGTCCTAGGCTCTGTGGTTTAACCCACAGCGCCACCCGCGTCCCAATAGTAGAACTAGGGATCACCTAATTATAGATTTAGGACAGAAAAGGACGGTACTTCTTCACACAGCACTTAGTTAATATATGATATATGAAACTGACTCCTACAGGAGGCAGTGATGGCCACCGACTTGGATGGCCTTCAAAGAGATAAATTCATGGAGGAGAAAGCTATCAGTGGTTACCAGTCATGATGGTTATGCTGTACCCATGACTGGAGGCGATATGCTTTTGAATACAGTACCTGTTGCCAGGAATCACAGGAGGACGGTGTGCTATTGTGCTCAGGTCCCGCTTACAGGTTTCCCACAAGCATGTGGTTGACTACTAATTAGAAGATGCTGGACTAGATAGGTCATTGTCTTGAATCCAACAGGCCCTTCTTAATTTCTTGTGAAGCTGAGTGTTAGGCAGTTCAGGACTGGCAAAAGGAAGAACTTATTCGCACGGCATGTAATTGAAATATGAAATTTGCTGCCACAAAATGTGATGACCAATGACTTAAATGGCTTTAAAGGGGGATCAGGCACGTTCATGGAAGATAAGGTTATCAGCGGCTGCTAGTCATGATAGTTACATGATGGCTCCGGGATCAGAGGTAGTGTGCCTCTTCATACCTGTTCCTGTAGATGACTATGGACCTCATGTCCTGTATGTGGGCATTCCACAGGTATCTGGTTGGCCACTGTGCGAAAGACCATATTGGAACACACAGGCCTTTGGTCTGATCTTAAGAAGACACCTGCTGTTTTAGCTTCCTGAAAATACAGCTCTGGGGTGCTTGAACCTGAGGGACTATGATTTATTTAAATCGGGGTTTCCAAAATTAGATGTCCAGCTGTTTTTGGATTACAATTTCCATCATCCCTGACCACTGGTCCTGCTAGCTAGGGATGATGGGAGTTGTAGTCCAAAAACAGCTGGAGACCCAAGTTTCGGAAACCCTGATTTAAATCATGGTTCATGGTAACAAGCCAGAAACAAACTGTTTTCAGATCCTGGCTTGTGCTAAAAAAACAAAAAAACAAAACACCCTTTAACAGTGATAACAGTTTAGATGTCTCAGTGTACCGTTGCTACTTTAAAAATGATAGGGTGAATGATGAGAGGGAAGGAAGAGTACATAAGCCCACGGTTCACCATATACCATTCTAAAAGCGAGAAACCATGGTTTCCTGTTACATCTAAATCAAGCCTTTGTGCCTTCTGCTATTGATATTGCTATAAAA
Source organism: Podarcis muralis (assembly GCF_964188315.1). Lineage (NCBI taxonomy): Eukaryota > Metazoa > Chordata > Lepidosauria > Squamata > Lacertidae > Podarcis > Podarcis muralis. The sequence continues at coordinate 95,293,894 of NC_135656.1, forward strand.
TATTACCCCCCACACCTGTGGGCAAGAAGCCCCTGGTTCTCTTCCAAACACCCATACATTTGTAAATTCTGTAAATTGCCATGGACCTTGTTCTCCCTCTTTCCGCTTAAATCTGTGATTTGAACTGTGTTGCTTCTGTTTTTGGTGCGGTGCCTAATACTCTGGTTGTGCTAAATGAATGCAAAACTGAGATAGGAGTCATCGTTCTTGCCATTATGCAAAGTTGTAATAGCAGCAACTTGCCATGTGTTCACACAGGATTAAAGGATTCCCCCTCATCCTGCTTTGATCATATGGGTAGGGCAGACAGGTGCCTATGCAAGCAACTACATTCCCAACTCTTTACCAGCATACAGGTCCATGCATGCATGCTACCTCCTACTTTGGTAGCAGATTTGTTTTTGATTACAGTAACACACTATTTTTAGCTACAAATTAATTGATTTTTTAAAAAGTGCACTGCTTTTGGTTAATGCCCATTTACAGTAAATTTTTCTTCTGCGTTTGGGTTGTTCAGCTGCGTTGCTGTTGTTGTGTATAATTTCATTCCATAACTAAAAAAGTAAACAGCTACTGCCTCAATTCAGTCTGCCCTGTTTATATGATGACTTTATCCACAGTCAAGTTCAACCATTTCTGCAAAAGAGAGCTAAAGGGCATTCAACATCTTGGAGCCGTTTAGAATTTTCATGGATTGGGCACTGATGGATTCTTCCATGGCCTTGTCTATTTACTTAATTATAAAAGGGTAGCTGTGGTCCCTTCTTAGATGGAGTCCCTAAAGGAGGGCACTAAAACTTTGTTTTTAAAGGGTGGGGAGGTACTTGAGGTAGAAGGTACTGGAATGGAGATTCTGTCTCTTTATCCAGTCTCAGGGGTATCCTGGGATAATAATGGAGAACAGGAATGTCACTCACCTTAATGAAACTGGCCTAGTTTATGGTTTGCAGGGATTGTGTGAATGTGCAGGCTTCTGGTGTGGAGTCTGCAGTCACTTCACTCTTCCCTAGTCTTTTTAACTCCCATGCTTAGCATGCCATCTGAACCCGGACTCATGGCTAAGCTCCCTCCTCGATAACCACCAGCTTGTAGCCAAGAAAAATCTTGAATATAGCTTGTGGTTAGTTATGTAAACAGCCATTGTATTTTTTTTACCCAAGAGTGACATCAACTCTCAACATGAGAATGAGTGGTAGCCTTTTTCTTGTGGAATGCTCTCCAGAGGGTGGCATACCTAGTGCCATCTTCTATTTTTATGTGTCAGGCAAAGGCTTTCCTCTCTATCCAGGCTTTTGGCCCTTAATTTGAATGGCATTTCAAGCATTTGTGGATTTCTTTCATGGGTTGGGATCTGTGAAACCAATCTTTTATCTCTATAAGTGGGTTTATTAGGCTTTTATTGGTTGTATTTTAAAAAAATTGTTTTAATGTAAATCACTTTTGTGAGGAAGGTGGTTAGGGAAGAAGAAGAAGAAGAAGAAGAAGAAGAAGAAGAAGAAGAAGAAGAAGAAGAAGAAGAAGAAGAAGAAATATTTGAGAATTAATTTGTTAGACTATGAAATTGTTTGTGATAAGAATATATTATTTTGCAGTGCAAATTTATAATGTCTTCTCACAAGTAAGCCCCATAGTGGCTTTAATTCTGATGGTGGACTATATAGCTTTGTATATTTTTGATCATTTGGGAATTAGAAGTTTTAGACTTTCTGTCTTTCCTGACTGGGATGATTATTCTTTTTCAAAGCAATTCAAATGAGTCCACATTTGCTTCATGTCTGACACGTTTTGCAAATCTGGTGTGACACTGAACCAAACTTTTCTAACCCTTCTCTTGATTTGTCATTTGACTTGCAATTTTCCGGAATTTACTCAGATAAATTCCAGGGTACTAGCACCTTGGTAGAGATGGAGCTCCAGCTATCTTGAGGGAAATGCAATGGTTACCTTTAATTATATCAACAAGGACTGTGAAATATATTGGTTTTCCACAGACTTCAGTGGAAAATTTATCTTCGAATTCTTCCTGTATAAGCACTGCAGCACCAAACTTCTGCACGGAAACACTGTGCAATTTACATAATTTCTTTAAAAGAAACCTGATGTGTTTTTCCCTTTAGAAGAAAAGGGCTTTTGAATAGAATCTTAATTGTTCCATTTGTTCAAGGTTCCCCCTCCCCCTCTTTTATTTAATCCATTTTGAGGGCTTATTTCAAGAGCTTCAAGACAAAGGTAGAAAAACAGTTAAACAAGATACAGACCTTCTCGTAGCCTCAAATTGCACCCAGAGTAAATGGATGTCCAACCTCAGTCCCCTTCACTTCACCTCCAAGTAATTGCAACTATAGTACAAAGAGCCAAATTGTTTAAGTTTCCAACTGGGTTGGCTTTGCATGTTTTGAAGTTCCATCTGCGCTAACGTTTTATTAATGTTACTTGATACAAATTCAACCTACCAATTTCAGGCACTGAACCTCTACTTTCTTGCCCAATCAAACCTGGTAGATCATTCTGCCATGTCCCCAGTATGTAGATCACCTTTCCCTAGACAGTTCATTAAGAACTAGCCATAGCAAGAATACCAGTGCTTTTTAATTTTCCGTATGAAAGCATATTGGTGTTGCCTCCCAAAATTGAAGCTATCCAGTCTTTCCTGAATTCGCAGAAAATGTGAAGCAATTCAGGGGCTCCTAAAAAATGTATGTGTTAAAAGTTGGTTCTCTGTCTTGCTTGCAAGTCTTCTTTTGCCAGCTCAAAGTTGGAACTGCTCTAGAAATGTTCCGTGTGGAAATGAAAGAGGAAGACAAACCTATTTCCATCACGAAAGAGGTTGGCTAGAAGGCCAGACTTTTCAAATTCCAAAGGGAACAAGTATGACTGCAGGAGCAGAGGGGTCTTCCAAACTGTTGACTGCACCTTGCATCTGATAAAGATGGAAACAGGCACCAAGCATGATGCCATACATCCTCTTCAGGACTGGGAAATCTCATCAGCAATAATAATAATAATAATAATAATAATAATAATAATAATAATAATAATAATAATAATTTTTTATTATACCCCACCCATCTAGCTGGGTTTCCCCAGCCACTCTGGGCAGCTTTCAACAAGATATTAAAATACAATAGTCCATCAAACATTAAAAGCTTTGCTAAACAGGGCTGCCTTCAGATGTCTTCTGAAAGTCTGGTAGTTGTTTTCTCTTTGACATCTGGTGGGAGGGCGTTCCACAGGGCGGGTGCCACTACCAAGAAGGCCCTTTGCTTGGTTCCCTGTAACTTGGCTTCTTGCAGCGAGGGAACCGCCAGAAGGCCCTCGGTGCTGGACCTCAGTGTCCTGCATTTGGCAAAAATCCTGCACAGATGCCTCAGTGTTTATAAGGCAATTTCAATCCTACTGTGGCAACCGCAAGGTGTTTGTTTCATTGGGTAACCCGCCTCTGTTCTCAGTTGCATGCTATTGTTAGTTCTACACCTATTTTGTTTGCCTGTTTTGCAGTTAGAAACATAAACTACCTTAAACCTTATTTATTCATTTAACCCAAGGGTTGTCAACCTGGTCCCTACGGCCCACTAGTGGGCGTTTCAGGATTCTAGGTGGGCAGTAGGGGGTTCTACGGCACAAGCTGAATCCTTCTTCCATCGAGCACCGGTGGGCGGTAAGGAAATTTCAACATCAAGAAAGATGCATTAGTGGGTGGTAGGTATACAAAGGTTGACTACCCCTGATCTAAACCAATGCTCCTGTACTCTGAGTCACAGCGCCAGCACCCTGTTCTCCCAGTGGCCAGCCAGATTGCCTGTGGGAAGCATGCGAGCAGGACTTGAGCACAAGAGCCCTCTCCCTTACTGTGGCTTCCAGCAGCTAGTATTCGGAAACATACTGCAGAGCTTCTCTTCAGGAAGGTTTCCCAGGAGCCACCTTGAAATAAGTGTTCATTAAAAAGCAATTATTTGGGCCTCACTCCTCTTGGCAATTTTACACCAGTAGCTGATTCAGCATTTTGGGGCAAGGTAGAACTCCAAAGTATGACAGGCGTTTCTTTACAGTGGCTCCGGGAACATAGCTCCAGAATGTAGTGTTGGGGAGACTATGCTTCCTTTTGGTGGGAGTAAGTTTCAAAGTGTCTCAGATACCGCTTTTTAATATTTACAAAGAATTTCTAGTAAAGTCAGTTGAAGTCATGGAGTGCACTGTCATCAGTATGAAAATGGCAGCCACCCCTGTTTTCCTTCTTTAAGGTATGAACCTTACATTCTGGAACTTCCATGTGGTTTATGACTCTGTGGGTAAATAGACTCCTTCCAAACAAGACAGATATGTTAATTTTGGAGGACTGCCTTGAAGGGAGAGGATTTCATTCTTCAAATTTGTAGCTTAGGGTACTTCTAGATCCAAACTTGCTTTTACACCATGCCATAGGTAGACGGAAACACCTTCTACCAGCCACGGTTGGTGCTGGCTACACCAAATGTTGGAATATAGAGATCTTACGACTATCATCCATTCTTTGGTGACCTTGAGATAAATTATGCTTTTTACATACGCATAAAGATAGTTTAGAAACATCAGACTTGAAGTACTCCAAATGCTGTGGCACCATAGATTTATATAAAGATACATTATTTGCACTTTTATTTTTGATCCTACTGCAAATGAAATGATGTCTCACATGAAATAACCTCTTTTTGTAACTGCCACAGACAGGAGAGACATTTTCCTTCAGCTGTCAACCATGACTCCAAGATCTCTTTCCTGATTGACCACAATCGTTTCTGACCTCCTTCATGTATATGTGTAGTTGGTATTTTTTTCCTCCAAATGTGCCTCATTTTATACTTTTTACATTTGACCTCATTTGCCATGCTCCTTCACCTAGTTTGGAGAGATTCTTTTAGGACTCCTTAAAATTCTTTTTTGTTTTTACCATCTTGAATATTTGGTATTGTGAGAAAACTTGGCCAGTTCACTCCAGACTCAGTTCATTTATGAAGAAGTGTAAAAAGCAGTGGTTCCAAAACAGATCTTCTTAGGACCCCACTTCTTGCATCCCTCCAATGTTGTCATGCAAAGGGCGGATCTTAGCAAAGGGAGGAACTGGTTCTGCATGATTTGTTTCACACTAGGACTTTCTGCTACATGCAAACTAGGCTATTATCTTTAACCTTTCATTATGGGATTGCTTATTTAGAATTGTGCAATATCCACAGCAAGGTCATACCCAGTTTTCCTCGATTAGGAACTGAGGCTGAGAGAGAGTAACTTTCCATGGACTACATCCATCTGAGTTGCACCCTATTTACTAGAGTGCCTACGTTTCAGGTGTGTTGCTTGGAGGACCCTACTCTAAATCAATAGAATCATAGAATCATAGAGTTGGAAGGGACCACAAGGGACAACTAGTCCAAGCCCTTGTAATGCAGGAATCTTTTGCCCAAATGGAGTTTGAACCCGTGACCGTGAGATTAAGAATCTCAAGCTCTACCAAATGTAGAAAGGGAAGAAATAGAAACAATCCACTGTATTTTATTCTATTCACTTTGCGATTTTATTACGGAGGCTATGTACAAGTCCGCTGGAAGGAGTAGAGGCATACCTGTTGGGCATTTAAGCTCTATGCAAATGTTAGCATATTATGGAGGAACAGGGGTTGTGTGAATGCCAGCCCCTCCGATCTCTACCCTTCTAGCACAGATGATGTTTGCCCATTTCACTTCTCATTTGCATAGGGCCTATATGCATGAACTGAATCCTCACCACTGGAGAAGGCAAGTTGTGTGATTTGTGTTTGTTCACAAAGGCTTTTTTTGCAAGGATGATGGCCAACCTATGGGTGCTAGAATGGACAGGTGGACTGGCACAGCCAGCTCATTCTCAGTAACTCCCCTCTCAGAATACTAGTGCAGCCTGAAGCTTTTGCTTTCTAGGGATGTTAGTTCTTTTCTGTTTATTAGTCTTTTTTAAATGTTGGGTTGTCAAAATTGGTTGAAGGTGGCATCTTTTATCCCCCTTTTCTTTAAATGTGGGTCAACAATCTCTTGAACTTCCTAAAGAAGTAAAAAAATATAACAGGAGGGTAATTACTGATAGGGATGCTACTCTGTGACAGTGGTGCTAAGTGCAATGGCCTTGCATACAGTGCATACAATTAAAAATGCTACGATACTTTGGTGACCTGAATGTTAAACAATTTCTAAGCAGTGCAAATGCCTGGGGTGATCCATATTCTCTTAAGGATAATTTGGTCAAGTTATGGAAGGTCTCGGGTTTTCTCCCCACAGAAACTCTTGAGGATATTAAGCTTCTACTCAATTAGAGCAGTCCAGAATGCGCTGTAATTATTGAAACAAATAACAGGTATACCTAAAAGTGTTTAATAGCTGAGAATTGCTACCAAATATCACAATTTGTTCCCAAGTTATTTCTGTCTCTTTGTTTTATTTAGGCAGACTTCTTTTCTTGAACTTGGCACTTGGTCTCGCAAACTGGACCTTCTTCTTTGCTTTTCCTTTTATTTATTTTTTATCTTCCTGTTTGTTGCTACCACATCTTCTGCATCCTTTGCTTTGTTTTTAAGGGAATACAAGTTACCTTGATTATTTGTGTTTCTAGCTAAGCATATTGTTGATCATAAAGATATTTACTTTGTTCTTCCTGTTTTACTCCCAGGTTCTCTGCTTTGATTTAAAATATGATCTGTAAAATAAGATCTGTGTGCGGTCTTCTAAGAGTTTAAATCACCTCACTTCTGCTATCACCAATCACCAATCAATACAGTAAATAATTTATGTAGCAATATGCAAGATTGGCCTGTGCTTGTCATCCCCACATTAGGGGTGTGCGGTTGCTGAAAGCTGTGAGGTTGCCTCACACCAACCAAGGAATGTATGTCTGAGTTGCAAACCAACCACGATGGGAAGTCAGAATTCATTTTTGACTTTCCAATTGTAGTCAGTTTGAGTGAAGCAAACCAATGATTCTTGATTTGGATGTAACTCTAAGCTAAGGTACGGTGTTTGTTGTTCCCAGACAAGTTAGGGGAGGAGGAAAGTAGGAGTCATCTCCACATTCATGGTAAACCCATTAATTATGGTTTACCATGACCTGCAAACTGGTTCATTGTTCCCTTGATCAATTGCTGCTTTCAGATTATTATTTTTTTAAAACTTCAAAGGAGCTCTTTGTCATGTGATCTCCAGCCGTCACATAATGAATTTGATAACATCATAATCTGATCGGCTACATGGAGACATTGCTGTTGGTAAATGGAGCCCACGCTTCAAAGGAGGTGAGAGAGGAAATGCTTCCCCAGTAAAACCAGTGTGACCAGTTGCCACGGAATATGCGTGAGGGTGTGTTTTTGGATGCCTATCCCGTTGGAAGTAAAGCATTGTTCTCATATCTGTATTCTGATGTGGACACGAATGCACACCATTGTTCTGCAGACTTGGTTGCCTCAGTGAGCTCTCCTGTCTTCCTACAATAGACATCCATTCATGGATAGCTGGGTGCCTTTTTGGTAAACTTTTTAATTATTTTTAAAAAACATTTAAAAAGGGATGCATTTTGCGGGGCAGAAAATGTTCATGAAATGTACAGTCTATTTTGCCTCGGCATTATTAGTTTTACATGGAGCAGTGAATGAGATATTGCCTGTGAACATTTCGACTCTTTCAGGACACTCTCATTGTGAATGTGTGTGCTTGAAGAAGAAAAAAAGGGGGTGGTGTGAGATAACAGCCATTTTTCACCCCCTCACCCTTTACACCCATTATCTGATTCTTTTCAGCTAACCCAGCATCTAGAGTGCAAGCTGTTGACTGCCACAGTATGTCTGAGAGATGGGCTAAATGCATTGCAATTTGATTCTGCCCCAAGGATCTTGGATGTTGTCATGCATTTGTCAATTCTGGGAGTGAGTTACTAATGAACTCAAGTTTCCCCACTTACTATCTCTTGTCTTAAATTATTTCTGCGCTTCAGAATCCCGTTTCTGACATTCTTTCAAAATGCAATAAGAAAAGTCAAAAATGCTGTAGTCTGCAGACTCTGACCCCTGCTCTGTAGTTTTTGCTTCTCTTAGCTATTAATCTAGCTGAAATTGCTGCTTTTGACTGTATTCTCATTTTATAATGCAAACACTTGTTATCTTTGCCATACAACAGTGTAAAGATACCCAGCATGGGTCTTTGCTCAGCCTCCAAAGAAGATTATTGCTGAGATATCTGTGTGCCTGCCTGCTTATAGTTCTGAGAGAGCTTGAGGGAAAGAATTGATTACTATTGGTAACTTAATTTACCGCAAACTACAGAGACACAAAGAGAAAGCTACTTCAAAAGCTTTTGGTTTTTACAAAAGGATATGCTCTAACTGTATTTCAGCAGTGTAGGATTTCAGCCACTTTCTTTAATATGGATTTGTGCGAAAGTAGTTGTGTTAAGACAGAAGGAAATGATAAGAATCTGAGGATTAAGATGTCAGATGAGAAGGGCAGTTGAGTGGCATGAAGCTGAGCAATGTTCAACTCTAACAAGCTTTCTTATAAACAGACCCCGGTTCCTCACCTAATTGCAGGTTGTCAGTGCTCGAGATGTTCAGCTAACTGGGTTGGTTGGCTTAAAAAAAAAAAAGTTCTTGGTTCTCTAACCATTGTTAATAGTTCCAATTTATTTTTAGATCGACGTTGTTCTAACATTCCCTCTCCCTCCCTTTTAGCACACAATCCATTCTATGGGCTGCTTTTTTAAATTTCTTGCTTAATTTTAATGGAAATGTTGCAAGCTGACATTCCTGCAGCATGCGTTACTCGATTTGGCTGACAATATTGGCAAAAGGAGTAACCGAATTATTATTCAGTCATGGGTTTTTAACAGCCGCGAAGCAAGTGGATGTTAACTAAATGATGCAGTTTATTCCTTTCGTTCTTGCTGCCAGCTTGCCTATTGCAGAGAGACTGCCAGCTTTAAGTAAAGTGGTACCCAGATGGCAGTCGCATGACGCCCACTTGGTTACAGAACCTAAGCAGGGAATAACTCGGCAGCCAGAACAAGCTGTGGGTCAATTGAGGGGGAATGCCTGTTGCTTCACAGTTTTTGCATATGTAAATCTGTTAATGTTATGTCAGTGTTGTGCGGTCTAAACACAAGCGTTGCCTTTCTCTGGGGCCCAGATGAACTTGGATGGCAGCCCAGTTAATGAGGATCTAAGAGAGTAGCTTTTGAGAAGGCTGCTGCAGCCTGCTTCCTCAGTGTGAACTCATTGCTTCCTGGACGCACTCGTTTTCTCCTTAGCTGAAGTTTTTGCATGTAGGAAGTTCCCCTTGATAGGCTGACTCCATAATAGGATACACAGACTTAAGATTTTATAAGGCTGGGCAAAGAGATTGTAGGAGTGTGCGCCGTGCATCTATTTTTAGTTCCCCAGCACTGAAGACAATTCATTTGGCCCGGGCTGCGTCTGCTTCTCTCACACTTTCTCTGTCTGACACACTTCTGCACTCTTTTCATCAACTACAGATGTGGCACACAGCCGTCTCAGAAAAGTCATGAACTGTGTCGTCTGCGCAGTTTTAACAGCCAACATCTGTTGCAGCAGCCTGATGGAAGCGGCATGGAAACAATTTTAAGGGAAAGCTCTAAAGTGTTTTAACTTTTGTCTATCATTCTGGCCTTTGGAGATAATTATTTGCAAATAATTGCATCAGTAGATAGGCTATAAAAATCAGATTGCAAATCCATTTGCCCATTAACAATTGAGGTGGGGCGGGGCGGGGCGATATAGTTAAAAAGTTTTACTGTTGTTGTTTAGGATTGGTAGCTCTTAGAAATCCACTAAGAAGAAAGGAAAGCAAGGTTTCTCCTCAAATATCCGTAAGAGGCAGGAGCCATAAACTGTGGTGCAAGTTAAAGGCTAAAAGTTAGCCGTTGCATTGGTGAGCAAGCCAAAGAAAATGATCCAGAAGGTATTGTAAAATTTATAACCCAGGTGAAAGGCATTAAATATGTTCATTTTTGGTGAAGTAAAACTTTCTAATGTAAACCATTTTGCAAATTTATATTCATTGCTCAGTACTTCTTAAAATATTAAGGGTCCAATCCTGCTAAATCTTGCTTGCTTGCGTAATCCCATTGGGTTTTTCTTATGCGAATAATCACTTGTAGGAGCAACAACTGGGGCTGTATAGATTATTATATAGCCTAACAGGCATGGCTTGATTTCTTTCTCTTTACGTAATGTGGGCTGCATTTCAGTTTATTAGATTTAGTATAAATTTTCAAAAGCACCATAATGATTTAGGGGCTTGGGCCATCCAATTCTAAAATACCTATTTATAAAGGTATTTATAGATTTATAAAAACAGAAATGAAAATTTTGACTTGTCATAGGGCTGCATTCAGCTACGTTGATGTGGTAGGTGAAGCAGTGCAGTGAGCCACCCCACCCCCCTCACAGGATTCCCCTCCTCTCCCTGTGCACCCCTGTACTCTGTCCATATCTGCTCTGATGGGTTGGGAGAGCTCTCAGAACAGTGTGGGGGAGGAACAATCGCCAGTGTGGTGTAGTGGTTAAGAGCGGTAGTCTCGTAATCTGGGGAACCGAGTTCGCGTCTCCGCTCCTCCACATGCAGCTGCTGGGTGACCTTGGGCCAGTCACGCTTCTCTGAAGTCTCTCAGCCCCACTCACCTCACAGAGTGTTTGTTGTGGGGGAGGAAGGGAAAGGAGAATGTTAGCCGCTTTGAGACTCCTTAAAGGGAGTGAAAGGCGGGATATCAAATCCAAACTCTTAATGTGTCATTGAATTCCACCCCTAGAGACTTTATACAAAATGTTCAGATCCTGAGCAACTAATTCCTTGGAAATTTTTATCCAACCTGTCAATGGAACTTGGTGGATAAGTCACACTTACTGGCAAAGAATCAGCATGGGGTAGTTTACCTTTTCAGGGGGATGTGACATCTGTTCTGTGGTGTCATCTGTCATTGTAGAGGCTTTCCAGGGATACATAGTATTGCTGACCAGTCAGCTTACCTAAGGGATACAACAAAATGGGCAAGATTCAGGTTCTTACGTGTATAAAGACTCCTATCTTCTGGGGAATGAAGCATTCTATGTGTGCATGTTGATGGGCTCTCAATATTTCTGTTGTTCCAAAGAAGAAAATAAGGGGCTCAATCAGTGTAGTGTTCAGGTTTTTTTTTTATTATTATTGTTGGTTCCCTTCTCACCACCACCATTAGGAATACAGTGGTACCTCGGGTTAAGAACTTAATTCGTTCTGGAGGTCCGTTCTTAACCTGAAACTGTTCTTAACCTGAGACACCACGTTAGCTAATGGGGCCTGCCGCCACGGCACGATTTCTGTCCTTATCCTGAAGCAAAGTTCTTAACCCGAGGTACTATTTCTTGGTTAGCGGAGTCTGTAACCTGAAGCGTCTGTAACCCGAGGTACCACTGTATAAGAAGAGCCTGCTACATCAGGCCAGTGGCCCATCCAGCATTCTGTTCCCACAGTGTTGTTGTTTAGTCAACCAGATACCAGTGGGAAGCCCACAAGCAGGTTCTGAGCGCACCAACACTTTGCCCTTTTTTGCCTTGCATTTTTGGCCTCAGTATCCACTGGGAGGGACGCAGGTGGCGCTGTGGGTTAAACCACAGAGCCTAGGACTTGCCGATCAGAAGGTCGGCGGTTCGAATCCCTGCAACGGGGTGAGCTCCCGTTGCTCGGTCCCTGCTCCTGCCAACCTAGCAGTTCGAAAAAACGTCAAAAGTGCAAGTAGATAAATAGGTATCACTCCGGCAGGAAGGTAAACGGCGCAGCTCTGGTTCACCAGACCCGGAAGCTGTACGCCTGCTCCCTCGGCCAATAAAGCAAGATGAGCGCCGCAATTCCCAGAGTCGGTCACGACTGGACCTAATGGCCAGGGGTCCCTTTACCTTTATCCATTGGGATGGGGCGGGTGATAGAAGCTGTCACTCCTGCTACACTCTCCTATCATAGCTTTCCTAGTTAAAGGAGGTGGGTACGCTCCCAGAAGCGACATCTAGGAAGCTCCGATGGTTGGCAGCGGTCTCCTTATGAATCGATGATGAAGGGTGAAAAGAGGTTCTGTGGCCCCAGCCCCTTTCCTCTGAGGGAGTGCTGTCCTCATCTTCAAATAGGTTTTATGCCTTTTGTGTGTACTCTTCGGCAAGAACTGTTCAACCCTTTCCATTGGTTTCGGAGGGCTAGCTTTGTTCTTTTATTTTCTTTTTTGAAAAAAGTTCAAGGCTGCAGTCCTATACACACTTAACCTGGGAGTAAGGTTCGAATAACACAGTAGGTCTTCTGAGCAGGCACACATAAGATTGTGCTGCAAAACACCTGTGAATGATTTTTAATTTTTTTTGGATCTTATAAATGTGATATGAAACGTAAAGGAAAATGAAAACGTGCAGCTAAACAATGGATTCTGCCACCCCCCCCCCCCTTTTAAATGTGCTGGTGATCTACTAAAGTGACATTAATAGTCCTGAAAGTACAGTTTTGGCTGATAGGAATATTCCCCCATTCATTGGTCTCCTCCAGCCTCAATAGTTTCAATGACATTTGCTAGCATGGCACTCAGGAGAGGTGTGTGGATGCCTACTAGCATTTCAAGTCAATAGGCTTTGTTCTCTCGAACCAGATGGGTCTCTGCAAGTTTCTTTTCTTCTTCTTTCGTTTTTAAAAAAACTTTTATCCCATGCAATGTAATATGATCTTCAATATAGCCAGACATCTATCTGAATATTTACAATGTGGGAATAAACTCAAGGTTGAGGATATGGACCAGCAAGAAAAGACCGAATTCTATAAAGCACTTTAGGAGCTTCACAAAAGGTTTACCACTTAGAGAAATCTCATCATTCATGCCATCACTTTAGGCCTTGGCAATAACTTGTCTAGTATCCTCATGTAGTTTGAGCTAAAGTTTTTCAAAGACCTGCAGCAAATTGCTAATATAATCGAGGTAAATCAAACCATGCGGTGGGTTGGATATGGTGCATCAGTTCCGTATATTAATAGTGCACTACAGAACTTCCCACCAAGGCAATAATTGAGCAAATGGAATGTTGTGTTAGCAGAAATGGTGTATGTGTTTCGTTTGGACTAGAGGAAGAAGAAGAGCATTTTCTTGGGAACATCCAAGTAACTCCGTCTAATGTACATTATTACTCTTTACTTCACTCTCAGTTATTCTAAGAGCCTAGTTATTGTTTGTAGCCATATTGTTTAATTTCCTGTGTTTTAAAATTATTGCCTTCCTCTCTATTTAGAACCCCACCACACACTGCTGTAGTTGCACCTGGCACCTAGCCTAACATGGTAAGACAAATGTCTCTGCCCCCCCCCCCCAATTTCCAGAGGGCCCTGCTTGTTCACTGCGGAAATAGTTGTCATGTATGTTCCAATCATTTCAGTGCAGTGTGCACAGGAACCTTTAAGGACAGGATAGAAGATAGGAAGAGCTTGCTGGAGTTTTGGGACTACAACTCCCATCATCCCTAGCTAAACAGGACCAGTGGTCAGGGATGATGGGAATTGTAGTCTCAAAACATCTGGAGGGCCGAGTTTGCCTGTGCCTGATCTAGTCCTAGTGGCAAACCAAAGGCCTATGAGAAGTCCAGAAGGAGGACCTGAGTGAATTAATGCTAAATAATTGATATATGACATGGATCTACCTTCCAGCTGCCATATACCTCTTGCATGTAGGAGAGGGGAGAGTCAGATGCCATTCTGAGAGAGTCAGATGCCATTCTGAGATGCTGACAGGCTGACTGTGTCTGCAGCAACTTAGTGCAGCCTGTATCACAACTGGTGTGTGATTGCAAAGAACACGGGTTGGGTTCAGTAGTCCCCAGAACAACACCAGTTGCCTCCTTCATAACTGCTGCATTCTTTGCACATGCACGTTCGTACCCACAAATACTGATTGCAGATTTACAGTAGACATAGGTCCTGAACCCAGTCAATCAATCAATCAATCAATCAATCATCCTATCAATGTTACACATTTATATATTGTAAGAATGTGTATACGATTCTTCAGTTGCACTCCCAGAAGGGTTTATAAAAAGTTGCTGAAAGGCCATAAGAATAGCCTGCTAGATCAAGTCAATGACTCCATCTAGTCCATCTAGCTAATGACCCCATGTAGTCCAGCATCTTGCTCTCACAGTGGCTAACCAGATGCCTGTGGGAAGCCAGGGAGCAAAACGTGAGCACATTTCCCCCTCCATAGCTGACAGCAGGGGGTGATGGAAGTTGAGAAAATCTGCAAAGGGGACAAAGAGCCTCCCTCCTCGCCACTGACGGAATCTAAACTGGATCTTCTGTGGCTGCTTTTCCAGAAAAGAAAAAGGCACCAGAATCTCCAAACACAAGTTGATTCAATTCTAGGGCACTCTTTAAGGAGCGCACGGCTCCTGCTGGCTTTTCTACGAGGAGGGAGAAGGGACTGACGCGGCCAGTCAGTCCCTTGTCCCTCCTCTTGGAAAAGCCCACAAGAGTGGTGCGCTTTGTAAAGGGTGCGCGGCTCCTGCGGGCTTTTCTACGAGGTGGGAATTCCCCCACCTCCCGCAGAAGCCCGTAGAAGCCGTGCGCTCTTTAAAGGGGCTGCGCGGCTTCTCCTGGCTTTTCTAGGAGGTGGCGGAATTCCCCCACCTCCCGCAAAAGCCCACAGAAGCTGGGCGCTCTTTAAAGGGTGCGTGGCTCCTGTGGGCTTTTCTACGAGGTGGGAGAAGGGACTGATGCAGCCAGTCAGTCCCTTCTCCCTCCTGGGGAAAAGCCTGCAAGAGTGCACGGAGCTCTTGGGGGCTTTTCCCGCCTGCCTCCCCTCTGCATTCGCTCCATAGGATGCACACACATTTTCCCTTGCTTTTTAGGAGGGAAAAAGTGCGTCCTATAGGGTGAAAAATACGGTACTTGCCAGTTGGGTTTTAAAATCCGCCTTGCCCTTGAGGGTTGTCATGCAAATGAAACTGAAATGGGTGAAGTTTGTGCAGTTTTAGCCTTTGGTGGGTTGCACCAAGGGCTTTGAAAGGAGCCTTAAGAGACCACCTTAAGAGACTACCTTGAAGAGAGCACCTTCACTGTCAGAGGCAGTATCCCTTTGAGTACCAATTGCTGGGAGTTACAAATGAGGACAGTACTGTTGTGCTCGGGATTGGCTTGTGGGCTTTGCATGGACATCTCTGGGTGGTACCGTGAAACCTGGATGATGGCGTAGACTGTGGCCTTTGGCTGATCCAGCAGTGCTCTTCTTGCGATCAAGGAAGCTGCTGAACAGTGCAAGTTGTCAAACGTCCTACAGCGGAATTATTTTCCCTGCCATGTTCATTGTAGTATCTCCCCATACCAAACTGCTTTTAAAGCCTTTTAAACAGTTTTTGGGGTTTTGGCAGTGGGAGAGCTGCTGTCGAGCTGTTGGCTGGGAAAAAATACTTAGTGCATCTGGTGTACACATGTTTTTGGATTGTGGCCTATGCCTCCAGCTAGGTTTTGTGTGTGCATGCAAGTCCTTTAACGTGACTGCAGTCCTCCATATGCTTAATTGTGTTTGTGAAGCACAAGGTGGCTATGTATATGTACCTACATAAATGTATGTAGTCTTTTCTTTTTTTCTTGGGAGTGGAGTGGGGCATATGTTTAATTTGCATGTTTTGAATTTACTTATTTATTTATTGTAAGCTACCAGAGAATTTTTTTTTTTTTTAAGTTGTCTATTAATTTTCTGAATGCTGATCTCTGGATCACACCGCTTATTATTGTTTTTAGTATTTTATACTAAAACAAGATCTTATTTTATTTTTGGTGGTTTTATATGTAGGTTCTTTGCAATCTGTATATGGTTTTGTTGTATGTTTTAGAGTCTTTGACTTTTTGCTATCTTAGCCTCTTTGAGTTCTTTATTGCGAAACACTGCAGATGTGCTAGTATATAGTAAGTTAACAGAATAAATGAATAAGTATCTCACGAGAGCAGAGAGGTTCAATAAGAAACTCTGTTGGCTATATGGCTCTTTGAATCCTTACTGTTCTATAGGAATATATTCCATTCCAAAATATATATATATTCTTCAAACTATTGCATTTCTTCAGGATGTTGAACATGCGTGTTTTCTTCTTCCCAATCTTCAAAACCACAACACTATTAATGATGAATGTTTGAAGTATGTTGGAAATAAGATTTGAAAATAAGTTTGACTAATATTCTATACCTTCTCTTCTCTTTCTGATGTACACCCCCACCTACCAACACCCACCCACCTTGTACAAAAGGTTTTTCAGGCAATTCAACTTCATAATGGTAGCTTTTCCACCATAATGTTTTTAGAATGTTAAATGGTCCATTCTTGTGTTTAAAACCACTATTATCCAATCTTACACTTTCAAGAAAAGTTGATTCTTCTTTACTTAAAACCAAGTTGAGACCATCTGTTTGTAGAACTGACTTCCCATCCCAGTACATCACAGAGAATCTTCCATTAAGATATTTGCATTGGGTATGAACTGAAAACAGATGCGAATTGTCCTTAGTGAAGAGGTGTGGAGCTATCCCATCAAATGACTATGGGTACTGGTTCCAGAATATCAATATCTCAGAAAAGAGAATTGTACGTAAAAATCCTTTTAGGCTTTCATCGCTTTGTAGGAGTGGGAGGGCACCCATCATAATAGGGATGCAAAATGTTAAGGGATGTTGAGATCAAAGGAATTTAAGGTTTTTTTTCTTGGCAGATGGAAAGCTTAGTAAACTTCTTTGTTAAGACCAAATAAGAAAGTGGGCTTTTAATCTTAGCATTAAATGATCTTAGGATGTGAAGTGATGGAATTTAATACCACATATAACATGTAGATGACCAGATCTTTTATTGTGCATTTATTTCTTGACTGGGTCACCTTTATACACTAACTGGTTTAAGATGAATGATGGTGCTGCATTCAATCAGGGATCCATCTAGTCCAGCATGTATCCTACCTCAAAAAGCACCAGCTTCACATTTACTCAAAAGTTAAATGAACCATAGAATGACAGAATTGTGAAGTTGGAAGGGGCCCGAGGGTCATCTAGTCCAACCCCCTGCAATGCAGGAATCTCAACTAAAGCATCCATGACCAATGACCATCCAGCCTCTGCTTCCAATGAAGAAGAGTCCCCAACCTCCCAAGGGAGTCCATTCAACTGTTGAACAGCTCTTACCGCCATAAAGTTCTTCCTGATGTTTAGTTGGAATCTCCTTTCTTGTAACTTGAAGCCATTGCTCCTGGAGCAGCAGAAAACAAGCTTGCCCCATCCTCCATGTAACAGCCCATTAGATATTTGAAGATGGTAATCATATCTCCTCTCAGTCTCCTCTTTTCCAGGATAAAGATGCCCAATTCCCTCAACTGTTCCTCATAAGGCTTGGTTTCCAGACCCTTTTATCATCTTGGTCACTCTCCTCTCCACTGCACACCTTCCAGCTTGTCAATAGCCTTCTTGAATTGTGGTGCCCAGAATTGGATGCAGTACTCCAGGTGTGGTCTCACCAACTCAGAATAGAGCAGGACTATGGCTTCCCATGATCAGGACACTACAGTTCTGTTAACGCAGCCTAGAATAGCATTAACTTTTGCTTGCAGGCTTTCTTGGAAGCATCCGGTGGGCCACTGTGAAACTGGCAAATAATGCACCCCTCTTCCCAGCCTTTCCCATGTTTTTTTTGTTTTTGCATATCTCCAACGTGATGCCGATGATTCATCTAAAAGTGTAAATGATTTCATTGTCCAAACTCTAGTTGTTTTGAGTATATACACAACAAATAGAGGATTTGGTCCTCAGAAGAATCTCCTTGGATTTGTTTGTAACTGCTGCATATCTTAACACAGCCTTCACAAACTTGAGGCCTTCCAGATGTTTTCGACTACAGGTCCCATCAATCCCAGCTGACAGGGCCAGGTTTTATGGCACTTGTAGTCCAATACACGTAGGGTACCTGGTTGGTTACAATTGTTCTATGTTCTCAGGATGGCCAGAGTGTGTGTGTGTGTGTGTGTGTGTGTGTGTGTGTGTACACACATACATATACAACTCTGATTACAAAATACCATCTACTACAGTGACTGACCAAGCAGGGTTCTGAACACAAGTCTCACATTTCCAGAGGTTCTTTCTACTCACAAAATACAAGGGTTGTTTGGTCACTGTTTAACTCTTAAATGTTTTCTATCACTTGCTAAGATTGTAATATTTAATGCTTGGTCATTGGTGAAATGGATTGATGATGCTGGTATTTTTTCTCGAAAGTTTTGAATTGATTTTTCCCCCTTTGCAACATAGGGGAATTTTCAGTTTGCATCAGAAAATGTTCTGATCCCCTAGAGAACGATATTATTTAACGTGCACATTTAAACAAAAATAAGAACATTGAAACTGTCAAGCTTGCCTAATAGCGTATTTGCAACTGGCATCTATTCATTGTTACAAATGAACTTGCGAAATAAAAAGTTTTACGCAGAAAAATCAAGCATAAGTGACTCACATGCCTTATGCCAACAGTGTTACAGTTAACATTTATTTTCCTTACATATAAATAAACCTCCTATATGTAACACATCCTTAAAAGTATTATCCAAAGTTAATTACTGACTGATGCACACATCCAAGATGCAAATCGTACTGATGCGTTATTGTTGGGAATGTCAATTTTCAGCAAAAAATAAAAAAAAATAAAATAAAAAAAAAAAATTATGCTGACTTTAGCATTTGGAAATATAGAAAATTTCCTAACACATCATGAAAAATATACTGTTGCCCATTTCAAACCTTCAGGATAGGTGGGAGATACGTTAAAAATAAATTCAAAAACCCCTTCCATGGATATAACTAAAAAAAGGTTGCTATTGTCTTCCTCCCTCCAGTTGCTTAGAACTGCCATTCCATTAAACATGAAAGGGATATTTAGGCATTTTGGGTGCTCTGTGTGTGCGAGAGAGAGAAAAGAAGGAAAATAATTTGTGAGATACTATTGAGATACTTACTCGCTTTCCCAACATCAAGAGTTTATACTATTTTTAGTGGCCCAGTGAAAATATATTGACATGTGATATCCACTGAAAGTTGTGCAGATCACGTCTCCCTTTTGGATGGTACTTCACAGCTGTGCACCAGACAAAGCAGCTGGATTCCCTAAAGTGATCACTGCAGTTAATGTCTTCTGAAACAGAACTTGAGTCCCATTATTCCCTCCTCCACCCCACCCCCCGCCAAAAAAAACTTCTTACCACTTTTCGAAGAAAACCATTAAGTGCTTTGCAAATCAAATTGCTGTGAATCTGTTGTCTCTGCTCTTTGGCGTCTTCAGGTAGAGATATATGGTATATATACCACTAAGCCAAAACTTCCAATTCTTTTCACGTTCAGTGTTACCCTGTTTTCATTAGCAGAAAATAGTTTTGGCAGTTAACGCAGGGATCTGTGAAATTTCTTAAAATGCCAACCTGTCGGTTAATTGCTAAGAGTTTTGTTCCTGGAAATAATGCACTTTTGATTCAGTGACAGACACTTCCTTTAAAAAGGAACCTGTTGTGTTGCACAGAAGCAACTTTCTTAGTCACCCACGTACAAAAATAGCTAGAGCTGCAATTGATTTTATTATGAGTGTCCAGAATAAACTCTGAAGTCTCCCAAGGCAGCCTGTGTATTCTATACTGCTGAAGAGGAAGGCGGTTTCTGTGGGGAGGAAAGTGAAATCTTTGCTGTTCAGCCTTCGATGTGCCAATTCCTAGTTAGGAGGTGCCCCGCCTTTCCTCCTCCTGTTGCATCTGATACGGAGGAAGGGAAAAGGTGGGACATGTTTTGGGAGTATCTGTTGGCACAAGGGAATGTATTTAGAAAGCAGAAGCAGGGTTGTTTTTATAGGCCTGTCTTGTGACTTCCTACCTTTGAAGGAATCTGTTCCAAATGTACACGTCAACACACACAAACATTGCAAAATAAATCAAAATTAAAAACCTAACCCAGTTCGCCCCTTCCTAAAAATGTAATATGCCTTTGTAGAGTCCTCAGTTCTAACAGAGATCTCTGCTTTAAGTTTACCCTTAAATGCTCAGCTATTCTTTGTGGGCCTCTCCTTCTCGTGGTAGCCCAAGAGAAGTATGAAAGCCCTGTGAGAAATTGGGTTATATATTATCGTCAATGAAGTTGGGGCTTTTTCAAACCTAAGTTAATCATGTCTATTAAGTTCAGTGGGCCTACTCAGAGTAGGACCAGCATTGAACACAAGCCTTGATTTTCATTCATGCCAAAATTCAATTTTCTTCTGAACATGAACACACATTTGCTTTGAATATTACTTTAGCAAAATTTTGCTAGCAACTATACTTACTACATTTATTTCTCACAGGCTTTTTTGCCTTTTGCTAGCTACAGGACAGGCAGAAACTAAAGTTTTGAAGCTTTCCTCCCATGATCTCTGTCATTCAAAGCCATGTCTGTTTAATTTTTGCCTGCTAACTTTGGAGGGCATAGAAATCTTTATAGAAAAAAGTGACATCTCTATTATCTGTTACATTACTTTTTCACAAATCTTCTGAAATAAACACATTGTTTCAGTGTTTTTATTAGAAAAATGAGAAATAAAATGCTAGGTCTTTCTAGTAGACAACAATAACCTTAGAGGACATATTCTACACCCACAAAAACTTGCTTTGCAGAAATTAGTCTCACCATTAGCTTACCGTATATTTTATTTTTCCTCCTGTGTGTGTGTTCCATCAATAACAAGTGCATTTATAACCACTGTTTGAGGAGGATGTTCCTTTTCCCAAAACACAGGCTTTGTTGGGATATAATGCCAAACCATAGTTTAGCACTATGAGGACAAAGCTGTCTTCCCCTTCTCTAGCCCAACTGCAAGGAGTTCAGAAAATTACTTCTTTTTTATGATTAACCACAGCTTCCCCTGGCAGCCAAAACTGGAAAACCTGTGATTATTTTTAACCATGGTTAATGGAAACAACTTCAAATTGCAGTTTATGAAACAGCTGTATGGTTTGCTTTCACGAACTGTTGTTAAGGTTAACCACGGTATACTGTTTGCATGACACTAAACTGCTGTTAATCTAAAATTGATGTAGAAAAGGGGGGGCGGGCATGTGAATCTGGAGGAAGGAAGGCTGTTACTTGTAATGCTGAACATATATTTTTTAGTTTTACATCATTATGTAGGGAATCACAAACCTTTGCAATTACAGATGTTCCCCATTTTCTTCTATGAGGTGGGGTGAAGTGAGCTCTCCATCCATATAGTTTGGAAAAACTCACGTGGTACATAGTGATAGTTGTGAGTCTAGTGATTCTTACAATTTCTTTCATAATTTTAACTATTTTCTCAACATAATTCCTGATTACTAGCCCAAACGATGGGTGAGTGGTTCTATTTTAAAAGAGTTTCTGCATATTATTAAACATGTTCTCCTAAGGTTCTTGAGATGCCAGCACCTGTTCCCAGCAAAATGGCGCCTGTGTAATCAAAGCTGTGATTTGAAAAAGGATGCTTTGTGTAAGGAGATGATTATCATGTTCGCTATGTGTGGCACATTTCATCTTTGCCACATTGCATCCCACAACCTCCTAGGAGAGGAGGGAGGAATGAGGGAGTTGGACTAGGTGTTAGCAAACAATTAGTGTACAATATTAGAAAATAGATGGGTTCTGGTAGGCGGTTTGTTAGGAATTCATGAGATGTGTCCATATTCTTGTATCAGAGCCAAGAAGTTTTAATTTCTTCTGTGTTTGATGCTATATTATTGTACCATTTTAAGTGATATTTAGTTTAATTTATTCATCATTTAATGCTGGCTTATTTTATCATTTTTAAAAGAAATAATTCCATTGGGCCAGAAATTCAAATGTATATACACATTCATGTAAAATATAAAGCACCCCCGGGTGCAAGTTGATAAATAGGGACCGCTTACTAGCGGGAAGGTAAACGGTGTGCTGTGCTGGCTCGCCAGATGCAGCTTGTCACGCTGGCCACGTGACCTGGAAGTGTCTTCGAACAGCGCTGGCCCCCGGCCTCTTAAGCGAGATGGGCGCGCAACCCCAGAGTCGGACACGACTGGCCCGTGCGGGCAGGGGTACCTTTACCTTTACCTTTAAGTTGAGGTGACAGGTTGTTGTTTTTATCTAGAAAGGCCAACCCACTATGACAATGATGGGAACTTGCCTTTTAATGCAGTATAATATAAAACAGGGCCAAGACTTTTTAGTAGCAGTAAATGTATTAAGATTATACACTGAGCTTCGTTTAAAAATGGGATTCCCAGTGTTCGTTCGTAGATAGCAATAGGTCCAGACCTGGAAATTTCTTACATGATTTATTTTTATTTATTCATTTTTAATATTTGTGTACCACCCTTTGTTATAAAAGATCCCAGGGCAGTGTACAACATATGTAATATGTAGTGTAAGTGAAACATCACAAAATAAAATGAACAAGACTAAGCAGAATAATTTGTTTTTTATGCCATGGAAACTCCTGGAGCAGCACATACAATAAAACTTTCCATTAAATGCCAGGGGAAACAGAAGAATTTATAATTTTTTCTTAGAAACCTAAACTAATAGAACCAGCCACATATCTTTCAGAATGGAATTCTATAGGATAGAAGCAGCCACTAAGAAGGCCCTATCTCTTGTGCCTGTGTGCCTGAGTGTTCTTTAACGTGACAAGTAGGATGTCAAGATCCACTCTTCAAGCACTGGCAGGTTCATATGGATATGGCTGGTACTTTTCTTCTGAACATCCCTCTGAGGCCCTATGCATATTATAATTTTTCCACCAGGACTGATCTGTGGTGAGATAGGGAGTGATTCCACACTGCTCATAATATTTTCTTCGGATCCTTCCTTCTTCCACCCCCATAAAGCGAACAACAAAACTGGACAACCCATACTTTCAGTGCAATCTACTCATAAGTAACTGTTTGACACTGCCTCAGTGGAAACCATGGTGTGGCACACACTGTTCCCGGACATTTGCTCCTCCCTTTCAGTTTTGGAGCTAACTCTGCTTGGCATTTCACTTGCACTTAAAATTAGTGCTGTCAAGTCACAGATTGAAACCATGATCAGAAGCAGGTTTGCAAATCATTATAGATAATTCGTAACAGTGTCATGCAATTGCTGAGAGTGGGGCCACAGAACCAGATGACCACACATTGGCATGGGGCAATCCACATGTGAGTAATAGTGCTGGAGTTCTGATTGCGCAGAAACCTATGATTCACAAATGAAGGGGCTAGCAATGGCTTTCCATCCAATTTGGAGGATTTGCTGTGCACCTCTGCAAAACATGGAACGGAAGTAGAAGTGCACAGTTTTCCAATGGCCCAGTGATGTCCACTGCAGTTCCCTGGGATGATCAGACTGGCCTAAAAATGATAACCTCTGATTTGTCTTTATTTGCAAATATTTGCATTAGTGTTGTTGCATCAGTGTGTTCTCCTAAGGAAAAAAAAGTTGACACCAACCTATGCACAAATGGATTGACACATGGTGATATTTGCCACAGGGAACAATGTAAAGTGCCCTTCGTGTAGTAGTTGGTTCACAGGCCTTTATATGTTAGGCACATATAAAGTATGTGACAGAAATAAACTGAAGCCAATAAATTCTAAGGCTCGGCCAACTCAACTTAACTCATGTGGTTGTTGTGATGGCTTCCTACAGTGTTTTGGTTTTTTTAATGCAAGATAACAGCAGTGATTTCAGTTTGGAATTTCCTCATTCTCTGAGGGGCAGTGAAAGGAGAACAGAGGGGAAATGGGGGCAGAGGTAAAGTGTTTCTTCAGCACACATTATGATTATTATTTGTAAGAATTGTGAAAAGAGCTTGTGAAAGACAGGCCCAGAACGCTTGTGTGCATTTCCCTGCAACTCTGTTGTGAAAGAGCACTAACACTGGTATGATTACTGTGATATCTGATTCTAATTAAAACGAGCAACACTCGCCTCTGGTATAATGTAACATTGTTTGTAATGAAGTATACACACCCTCTCTGTGTCACACAGAGTCTCTTGAAGTTTAGTCTAATTATTAAATGTATTCCAAAAAGGAAACATGCTTTTCTTTCTTTGGGGTATTTTCGTTAGTTAAATCCAGTTATTATATATTGCAATATGTGTATTGCCTGTTGACTACAAATATGGTCTGCAGGGGCTTTTTGTCCTCATTCAGAAGACCTTTTAAAATTCTGAGAATACTAGTTATTAAATGTTTACACTACAAAGTTTCCAAGATGAAATGAGAAAGAAAAGAAAAAATACGGTAACAAACTCTGCCAAAGGTTCCAAAGCTAGATGGTAAGTCAAAATAACTTCAGGGTCATTATACTTCTTTCTAAATCTCATGATTTCTCAATTTTATCATGAGATTTCCAAATTATCTCATGAGAAACTGGGCCCATGGTCACGGTTTTCCCACAATGAGATTCCACTGTGGTTCTGTGATTAGCATGTATGCACATTAACAAATTCTGCATATTAGTCCTAGACTTTGTAGTATATTTCCAACATATTCCTTGTAATTTAAGGAACTGCTTCAGTTTCAGTCTGATGCGTCCTAGGAAAGCTTTATAGGAAATAAATTCTCCATTTTTATCAATGTTTCTAGGAATTAATATTATATATTTAAGTATGTTTTGCATGAATAGTTTTTGGCTGGCGTTCATCGTTGTACAGTGGTACCTCTGGTTACAATCGCTTCAGGTTTCGAGCTCCGGTAACCCGGAAGTAGCTGCCCCTGGTTGCAAACTTTGCTCCAGTATGTGAACAAAAATTTTGTGCTAGAGGCGCGCACGCAGCAGGAGGCCCCATTAGCGAAAGCGCACCTCAGGATAAGAACGGTTTCAGCTTAAGAATGGACCTCTGGAACGAATTAAGTTCGTAATCAGGGGTACCACTGTATTTTATTCTTCCTGGCTTTCTTTGACACATCTTTAAATGTTGGACATAATAGCAGACTCTGAAGAGGGATGGAGTTGCTTACCAGGAAACAGAGGGTGGGAGGGGCAAGGCACTGTTTGCACATACAGTGGTACCTTGGGTTAAATACTTAATTTGTTCTGGAGGTCGATACTTAACCTGAAACTGTTCTTAACCTGAAGCACCACTTTAGCTAATGGGGCCTCCTGCTGCCACTGCGCCGCCGGAGCACGATTTCTGTTCTCATCCTGAAGCAAAGTTCTTAACCCGAGGTACTATTTCTGGGTTAGCGGAGTCTGTAACCTGAAGCGTATGTAACCTGAAGCGTATGTAACCCGAGGTACTACTGTACTGGCAGGAGTGCCATACTGGCTCTGCTGGTGCTTTTGCACAGCGCTGACCTCCCCATTGCCTTCCCCATCCCCCTTCAGGTAAGCTGCAGTGAAGCACCTGTTGGGAGGTTAGGTGGACAGTGTTGCCACGCTTCACAGTCTGCTGCTGGTTGGTCTTGTTACATTTATCTGCTGGTTGGTAGGACTATGCCCGTGACTAGGCATTATTTTTGTTAATTCCAACAGCATAACCCTAACAGTGGAACCCATGCGTATGTTGAAATGTGCTGTGCACATGGGACTCCACAGAAAAGCTCTGTGAGCAGTTTTATACAAGAATCTAATCCCTTACTCACGGATAGTTTTTGCAGATTTCACATAGATTTTGTATTCCAACAGAATGTCTTTTTTCATGAAGATTCCAGGGGAATACAGTCCAATGACATTGGCTCGTCATCTCTGTTTTACAGTCTATATTATTTTTATCTTAAGAGGCAATAATAACATGTCTTTGCTTGCTCATTTAATTTTTTAAAAGAAATATATTTTTAATCCCTTTTGCCGTGAAAAGTACTCATTGCAGTTTACAAGATAAGAAACCAGTCGAAACAATACAAAGCAAATACTGTACAACAATACAAAACGAATAATAACTAAAGAGAGAGAAAGAAATCCATCGATTACTAAGCCAGAGAGATTAAAATTTATAACTCGGCCAATAAAGAATGGCCTTGGTGTAATGACAGAAGATCATCAGAGAGTGAGAGAGGAAGTTTGTGTGTGAGAGAGAATGCTTAAAGAGTTTAATGGAAGTTTGTTTGAAAAGTCAAACTTTCTTTGACCATAGTGAGGGTGTTTCTCCAGAAACAACTGAACAAGAGTTGTAAGTAATGATCCACATTTCCGATTCATGCGTTCTTTCCTGCACAGCATTTCCTGTCAGCATGCCTCCAAAACACTCAACCAGGATCAAATATTCTCATGTGCTTACACAATTTGTTTTTCTTACTCTGTGATCTTAGGTTGGGTTGGCAGTGGAAGCCTTACTTCTCCCATTAAGCTAATTCAGAGCTGTTGATCATCATCTTTTACATTATCTTTGTCAGTGCTTCAGTGGCAGAGAAGTGTATGGTTACCAAAAAAAAAAAAACAACAACAAAAAACCCCACCACTTTAAAACTTCATCTTCTAACTCACATATTAGAACAAAGTTCCTTTTGTCCCGTATGGAACATGTTTACATACCGGTAAATAATGCTTATAATGGACGTTATACAAAAAGAGCTCCTGTCCCATTTCCCAAACAACCGTAGGTAATTATCATGTTTGGTCAAAGTGTTTGACTTGGAAAACAGAACAGAAATATATTCCCCAAGGTATTCAGAATAAAGCAAAACAACACCTACTTGCTACCATTCTTCCCACGTTATCTATCTTTACTAGGAATTACTTAAATCTATCTCAGCCAGTGTTAAGGCAGAAAGAGTCGTCCAAGGAAACAAAAGCAGTAGTAACAATAAGATTCCACAGCTTCTTCCACAACTACACCCATATGCTGCCATTCGTCCTACATTATCCCACTGTCTTTGGTAAAAATCCTTCCATTTTCTCAGTGAGCATTAAGGTAGACTCTACCCGGTAGAGTGCTCTGAGTAAACAACTGAAACCTGCTCCTTCTTTGTTTTACTAAACATTATGTGTTTTGTGGTTTTATATCTTGATTTTATTCTGTGAACCGCCCTGAGACCCCCGAGTATAGGGCAGTATATAAATTAAATAAATAAATAAGAAAGCAAGCAGCATAGTACTGCTTCTTACTTCATTTCCCTGAAAGGTACCTATACCAACTCAAATACAAATATTCCCCCTTAATTTCAAAATAATTTGCATTCCAATGACCTAATACCATGGAGGTCAAATAAATAAATAAATAAATAAATAAATAAATAAATAAATAAATATATATATATACTCTGCCCTTCCCGGCTCAGAAAACTGGGCTCAGGGTGGCTAACAACAAATTTAAAACACTAAATTGATGCAACAAAAAACAGTATAAAATGGGAATAACAATAAATTCAGAATTGAAAAATCAATTTAGGGGGAAAATCCATCCAATAAACATTAGATGATCACCAGGGCTAGCTGGCTAAATTAGTCCTTTTTGGGCCAGCGGGGAATTAGCTGTGGGATCCAGAGCTGGTAATCTTCATAAAAAGGGGAGGGGGAGGGAAGGAACAGGGATAAAAGATCAGGCTAAGTTCAAATTGAAAGCCAGGCAGAATAGCTCTGTCCTACAGGCCCTGCGGAAGGAAGTTGAATCCTGCAGGGCCCTGGTCTCATGGAACAGAGCATTCCACCAGGTCTGAGCCATCACCTAGAAGGCCCTGGCCCTGGTGGAAGATAATCTGACTTCCTTAGGGCCTGGGACCTCTAAACTATGATTATTCATGGACCTTAAGGTCCTCTGCAGGACATACCAGTAATGAAGCTCCATTACTGATAATCTTATCTGTAGCTGCTTCTGTGTTGGATCATGTCCACTGTGGAGTAAGAAGGCAAACACACACACATTTGTTTGGTCACTGGGCTATCCTGAGCATTCACACATCCCAAATAGTCTTATTCCAGAAAGCGCCTTGACCTATCATGGATTCTTCAGTAGTATTCATGGCCGTCTTGATATGGACAGCACTAAGTTCACCTGTTGCAACTGGAATCCCCACCCACCTTTGTCTGGTCATTAATGACAAATAAAAATTGCCATCCCCACAAACTGAGTAATTTTGAAACTGAGAATTCAGCTCAAATGCATTTATTGTCCTCTGTTCTTGTTCTGAATTCATGCAGAGTGAAGAACGTGTGCGTGAAACCTTGCATATGCAAGCATTTGTGTTGATGAATGAGTGCTGCAGTTGAAAATCATTTGTTTCTGGTCTGTCATTGCAAACACAAGAAGTGTTTACATCTGAGGACTGTTTCCCATGTTAAAATTTACGGACTCAGGAGCATTCCTGAGAACCACATCAAGTCTGAAAAATCTCTGCTTAGCAGTGGCTACTAGGTAGGCGTTATTGCCTTAGAGATAGGGAAGTCTAAGGAGTTTCAGAGTACATAAGTTAGTTACATATATTGACCATATGGGAACTTAAGCGTTTCTCGGTTGTACTAAAGCAGGCATGGCCAAACTTGGCCCTCCAGATGTTTTGGGACTACAACTCCCATCATCCCTAGCTAATAGGACCAGTGGTCAGGCATGATGGGAGTTGTGGTCCCAAAAATATCTGGAGGGCCAAGTTTGGCCATGCCTGTACTAACGGAAACATTCCCAAAGATTCAGTTGCTATCTAATAAAAGAACAGCAAACACAATATTCAAGGTACAAAATTCAGTACTGATCTGTGAGCCCTTATTAATTTGGGAGACTGTGCTGCAACATTTTACGCTTGTTACTGTCATGAGTTTTTAAGCTTCCTTTCTGGAATGCCTTATGCACAAACAAATACGCCCCAAGGTGCAGATATATGTATATTATGCAACTGTTTCTTTGATCTCAATTTTTAAAATGATTATTCCATTCCTAGGCAGCTGCTACCCACCTCTCAGTTTCCTATGCTTTTTGTACCTTTTGTACTTTCTATAAACTGAACAGTTCTTCTTTATTTTTTAATGCCAGAAAACATTTCCCTTCCCTCAGGTGTGAGTGGGTGAACCTGTTCTCAGCTGAGACAATGGATGCCTAGCTTGTAGAAGAATTATGGCTTTTTTGCTTTATGCCTGTTTGTAACAGCCTAGCCATCAACTCCCTCCCCCCATGAGATTTTAAAAATTGGTATGTTGACATAACCTTTGTTGCATATATGTCCTGCGTGCATAGTGACATATTGCATGCATTTACATGCTTACTGTTTTCCTGATTAGGATAAATGTACCTGACATAACATAAAAAACATTGATTTGATTAAAAAAAGAAAACCTAGTTCCATTGTCTGGTAGGAGAAACCTTCTCCTTCTCCTGCTCCTTTTTTAACCCTCTTTATAGTCAGAGAGAAATACAATTTTCATTCAACATTGATGTTTCCTTTTCATCCTTAAAAGCTAATTTTTTTTCCTGCAGCAGTTTTGGTGGAAATTATGTATCACTTGTGATAATTCATTTTAAAAATTCCTGAGCTGTGTGGCATACTTTCATGAAAATTCATTTAGATAAAATTAGATATTATTGTTTAATGAGGTGGCATTTCAATTTAGACCTTGCATCATGCATATACCAAGAGTTTTTTATGGAATAGTTAGGTTCATTTGAGTAATAAAGGCTGAATCATGGGGGCTTTAATTCTTAATCGCTGTGAGGATTGTTATCTGTGGGATGTGAGCTGTCTTAGTGGTATTCAATCAAGTGTCCACTTAGCCGTGACCAGAAGTAATTGCTCCCAAGTGGGTTGCACAATGACCTGTTAATACTTGCTTTGACCCTGTGACCTTGTCTGCCCCATTGTTTAGGATTTTATAGCAAGCGAGTCTGCATTTCTGTAGGGTCAAGTAGATATCTGAGGTCAAACATTTTCTGATTACTACACAGTGTACACTGTAATGCTAGTAGAGACTCTGTGGCACAGAAAGAGTCGCTGCTTTGTAGTATACACAAGGCAAACAATTTGAATGTTCTCTTCCTTACTGCTTGTAAACAGTTTAATATTTTACCAAAAGAACTTCATCTTGTAAATTAGCTATGAATAATACATACATAATTACTACTCATGTCTTTATAAACACTTGTGTCTTAATTGGCTTGGATGTTTTTAAGATATTTGCATTTTGTTGGAGAAGTTAATTTTAATTTACTCTGGTAAGTTGGAAAGTTGTTTTACGAAGGTCTAGTTTCTCCCTTCTGTACTCCAGAGCTTAACTTGTTGCCGGATTACAGGAAAGCAAAGTGCAAAGTTCAACATGTATTTGCTTTCCATTAAACAATTTTTAACTTTTTTACCCATATCCTAGTAAACTTTCAAGAACTGATGTTATGTTCTTGTTTTAACTTACTGTTCATCTGTACATAATGTATTTTATTAATCACATTTAGCACACAACCATGATCACCTTTTATTTCGAAAAGTTTGATAATGGGTCACTTACCTAGAGGGTCAGTGGCCTCTCTCTCCCTGGAGGTCTTCAGGTAGAGGCCCCAACAGCCATCTGTTGGGAGTACCTTGATGCTGCATTTCCTGCATCAATTATAATATAGGACTAAGGTGGCCTACAAGCCCAACTCCAATTCTCTGATTCTATTATAGTCGTACCTTGGATCCCGCATGCCTCACGAGTCAGAACGTTTTGTCACCCGAATGCTGCAAACCCGGAAGTGAGTGTTCCAGTTTGCAAACATTCTTTGGAAACTGAACGTCCGACGTGGCAGTCCATGGCTTCCGATTGGCTGCAGGAGCTTCCTGCAGCCAATCGTAAGCTGCGCCTTGGTTTCCGAAAGTTTTGGAAGTCGAACGGACTTCCGGAATGGATTCTGTTCGACTTCCGAGGTACAACTGTATTCTTTTCAGAACTAGATTTTTCTTCTCTAAAAGCACAAAGCTCTCTTAAGGATCTCCTATGTAGTCAGCTCCTGAATTTTTAACATGAAGACTCATTTAAAACTTTCAATTTATGCATCAAAACTAACACATTTTACTGATCTCACATTGCACCACCGGAGATAGGATTTCCTGCTATATTGGTTGCTGTGGGGTAAGCAAGAAGTAGGTATCATTGTGGCTGGCGCCCTCTCACACTTACCTTGATGCACATTGTACAGTGGTACCTCGGGTTACGAACTTAAATCATATCATAGGATCGTTCTTAACCTGAGGCGCGCTTTCGCTAATGGGGCCTCCCGCTGCCACTGTGCCACCAGTGTACGATTTCCGATGTCATCCTGGGGCAAAGTTCTGAACCTGAGGTACTACTTCTGGGTTAGCGGAGTTTGTAATCTGAAATTTTTGTAACCCGAGGTACCACTGTACTGGCGACTGAATATTCAGATTATACCATTTTATTGGCAATATAGGCTTTTGAGTTAAAGATCTCTGGTTCACAGTAATGTTAAATATTGAATTGTGAGCAAGTCCCATAATTCATCTGGGTGGGTACATTGTAAAAAAAGAAAGGCAGCGAGTAGGAGGTGTAGCACAGGAGGAGAAATGGGAGATTTTCAAGCAGATCTCTTTTTCCAACACTGATTTGCACTTATTGTTGAGTGAGGAACATGTTGCATCCTCAAGTAGAGATAGCTTCATATGCTGGCTGTCAGAAATATCCAGAACATTGCAAAACAGAAAATAGGAGATTCCATATTTAGTAGTCCAGATGACTGATGCTGGTTCTTTCCTTTGTCACAGGCTTCCTGTGTGATATTTGTTTCTTGGTATCATAAATGTAAAATGGATGATATGGCACTGTCTTAGTACTTAGCAGAGATTCTGTGAGGTTGTGTTAGATGTTGCAAGATGTTCTAGGTCACCGGTTCTCAACCTGTGGGTCCCCAGATGTTGTTTGACTACAACTCCCATCATCCCTGAGCTCTGGCCTTGCTAGCTAGGGGTGATGGGAGTTGTAGTTCAACAACATCTGGGGACCCACAAGGTTGAGAAAGGCTGTTCTAGGTAGTACAGTACTGACAGCCATGCCAGTTCATAATTCACATGAGGAGAACCTATAAGAACTGTGATTTTCAACTTGGAAATTTGTATTTAGAGCCCTTAAAAATGCCAGTACATTTTGCTCTCAAAACACACACACACACACACACACCATATTCCAGAGACTTCACTTCTATCAGTGATGCAGTCTAGCTTCTTTCCAGCAGAGGCAATGCAGGTCTTGTTAATGAAGTGGAAAAAACTGGATCTGTGTGGGCAATGTGGAGTCCATATAGGTGGATTTAATTTCTTCTGAGGGTCCAAACGATGCAACCCGCATGACAGATTCCTCATTAACGAGATGGATTAGAATGTGTATCATGACTGATGCCTACCCTGAGTAATACTTTAAAGAGCTCATTCCACTAGAGCTATTGGACACATCTTGGGTGGAGGAGAGAAATTGGCGCATGTAGAGGATATTTGCAGAAAGTTACACTTCCACCATATGTCACTAGAAGTCTCTTTAGATGTAAATTTTGGATGGAGTTTTCAGTGTTGCTGTAGTCTGGTTTGTCCTTTTTCTACCACCCACTCTGAATAATACCCAACTACTTGGGTTCTTTGCTTTATTTTCCCCTAAAGGATTGTAGGAAGCTTTCTTTCCCCCACACCCCCAGCCTTACTTATGACTTTGCCTTTTTTTACTTCTGTTTTGCTAAACGAGTAACTATGTGGAGCATTAGCATCTTGTTAGTAGCGGTGGGGAAATATTGGGTCAAAAATCTGAAGCTTTTTCACAATTACTAAATTGATGGAGATGCTAGTAAAGGGGAGGGAAGTTACCAGGTCCAATCAGTTTGGTACTTCTGACTTGCAACAAATCATTTTGTAGGAAAGAAAATGTCCTTTTAATTTTTAATAGCTTTGCCATGAACTTTTATGAGGTAATAATCTGGTTCCTGAGTGGATAAAGGATGAGGTTACAGGCCAAGTACCTTGTTTCCCTCAAGGGTAAAGGTGAAATTGATAACAAAAAAGAAGCATACCATGTTTCACATTCCCTCTCTTTTATTCCCCCAATTGTTGAAATTGCTGCTTCAAAGGAAGTGAGCAGTATGTGACATACATAAGACATATCATAGTGAAAAGAGGAGAGGACTATGTAAGTAAAGACAAAAAGAGAGGTGGTATGAGGAAAGGGCTTGGAAGCTGTGCTACTGATAATTTGATTATCCTCAAGATGACAGGTGGGATTTGAAGAATCACTGAAGTGACTAACACTCAGCTCTACTAGAGATGTATACCCACCATGGTGCAGTTAGTGGCTCGTGCTGACATAAATGCAAGGGATCTGAAACTTGGCAAGTGGAGTAAACCAGTCCTGTTATTACGCTCATCCTTTTGAAAGGTTACTGCCAAGTACACACAGTTCCCACACACCGCCCACAAAGCATTCACTGAAAATGGTTGGTTAAGTGAGTGTTTGCCTAACGAGTCCATGATTTCCATTGAATCCTATGGTAATCAGTGATCACTCTCCCACTCCTGCCATGGTTTCTTCCTAAAATGGCTGTAGCCAAGCAGCAAAAGAGTAACAAAGGAAAAAATTGATTTGTCCAATCACTCTTTCTCCACTGTTCTCTGATTCCTCCGATCTCTTCCTGACCATGGTTTCTGTCCCAAAATGGCTGCCACTGACCGGCAAAACATAACAAGCAAGGAAGTGGGCAGGCTATGGCTCTTTGGATATCTGAATCTGCATAACAAGGTTTGGGCATAATTCTTTATGTTTGGATAAGTGAATTGGCGGATAACAAATGAGCTGATAGCTGGACCCGTATGTTCTGATGACACCTCACTCCAATATAACTTCTTGCAGAGAATTCATGTGGATATTAAAAAGCATGAGGAATTATGTTTATAAAACTCCATAGGATAATTCTAATGGAGACAACCAGTAGTTTCCTCACACCACTTTCTGGAGCATAACCTTAGAAATATGAAGAACCACCATGAATTGCATTTATGAACTTGACTTTGTAAAGGCTTTTTGAAACTCCAGGTATACAATATCTACTTGACATTCTGCAAGTGTAATACTAGCAGATTCTTTGCTTCCAGCACTGCTGCAGAAGAGATCCGCAAATAGGTTCCAAACTGCTTTTGATTGGATTAATTGTGAATTTTCCACCTGTGTTATATGTCTCAGTGGATCAGTTTTTAGCAGATATCTAGAAAACGAGGGCACTGTCTTGATTCTTGTCAGTTGAAGAGGCCATTTGGGAACAATCATGTCAACCACTTACAATCTTGGTATTTCATAAATAGGTAAGAGCATCAACAGGGTCAATTGTTGAGTCAGCTGTAAAATCCCTAAGAGCAAGCTGGGAAACCTGCAGTATTCAACCAGCAGCTTCTGATGATGGACCACCTTAATGGGTTTCCCACATGCCCACATTTCATTTCTTGCCAGGATTTAATTGCTACCCTCCTAACAGTTCTGGAGCAGTGCAAAGAGCTGCTCTCTGTGAGCGAGTGCGACATTGGCTGATATAGGTACTCCTTCCCCCATTTATTGCAGGAGGGTATGCTAGCACAGTTCTGTGGTCCTGTTTCTCCTCTCTTAGATGAGGCAGCCATTTTGTGTTGTGCCATCTCCCCCCATCCATTTTGTGATATGCTATGTCCCCATAACAGACATTTCATAACTAGCAGGATGGCATTTCTGCTTGGTGACCTCTGCTGTAGAAGCTAGAGAATTCTGTGCCCCCATATTAATAGGTAAAGATCTGCCCATGACAAAGCAATTACTAAGACTTTCCCCAAACATCGCATTCTTCTTGTCCAGAGCAGAAAACCAAATTAGGTAGGCATATGCCCAACTGAATGTATTAGGACAATTGGTGAAGCCCATAGGGTTGTTGTGTGGACTTGAACTTTGCCGGAATGTAGGCCTCAGTTCTGATGTTGGAAGTCCTCCAGAACTAAAGCATGGAGATCCTCAAAACTATACTAGATACCACTTCAATGTCATGGTGAGCAGAATCCCTAGACCACGGGTGTCAAACACAAGGTCCGCAGGCCGAATCCGGCCCGCCAGACCTTGTCATGTGGCCCGTGTAGCCGCCGGCGGCCGCCAGCCTTCACCTTTTATTCTCGCTTTTTTTTTTGACACAAGAAAGCCGCCTCTTCAGCGCATGTGTGGCAGCCTACAAGCCAGAGAACGTCTGCCCTCTAGCGGCGCCGGCTGTTCTACACAGGAAACCTCCACTTTACATGCATTCAGGAAACCTCCACTTGTTTTTATATTGAGCGCATGCCATCCTGTGATGTGACAGATCCAACGGCTGCCTGAACCCTTCTCTCCTGTACTGTAAGTACATATGATGTATAGTCCTACAGCCCTTTGAGGTTGACCAAACTGCAGATGCGGCCCCCTGATGAATTTGAGTTTGACACCCCTGCCCTAGACCATCCTTGGATTCCAATATTAGGTGCAAAAGCCCAATAAATGTGGTTTAATGGGCTGAAGAACTAGTGAGTGAAATGGAATATCTGCTGATCTTAACAATTTCACCTCCCCACACCATTGTCCTGTGCTTTCGTTACATGGAATACTTGGCTGAATTTCACTAAACCAGAGTAGAATCTGTAGGTTCTCCCAACTAGTTCTGCTCTTACCCAGTTCTAAGTCCTGAATTATTGTTGTTCTGTTACAGTAATTGGCCTCCACAGTCAGTTACAGACTCACTGTTAAAACTGTGTTCATGGAAGACAATCTTACTTGGCTACGAGTGATTGCCAAGAAGAAGAAGAAGAAGAAGAAGAAGAAGAAGAAGAAGAAGAAGAAGAAGAAAGGGGTAACCAACATGGAACCTTCGTGGTTGGACTCGAACTTCCATCAGTCTCAGCCAGCATGGCCAATTGCCAGAGATTATGGGAGTTGTAGTCTCAACAATATATGAATGGCACCACATTGGCTACCCCTTCACTAGGACAACGCTGACATACCCAAGTTAGCTGTCGCTCTTACCGACTAGTACTGTTTTAATTGATCTTGACTAGACAAAATTACTTTTAAAAAGTTCTTTTGGAAAGGGGGAAATAACAATTATTTCTTATTTCATGACAATATAATAGGCTAATTTTCTCGTTTTTTAAAAAATAGAATTGTTCATTTTGAGAAACACTTTGAGTTATTTGCTCAAGTTATTGTATTCTAGCTTCATGGAAAGACACAACTTCCATACAAACATGCTTTCATTCTGATATTTCTTTGAATTTTCCATTATGATGGTGGATAGAATGTTGATGGTGTACCCTTGTTTTGATAACAGTAATGAATTAGCCATCTGTTAGTTGCTGCCTGAGTGGACAGCTATAAAGACGAGATTGACTGGGCAGTTTCATATGTAATATTGTCTTCAAACCTGTGTATGTATGCTGTACTGTCACTAAATGCAATAGGTGTTTTACTGGCAGTTAATAAAACAGCGTAAACTACTGGACAATAATATAAACCTTGTGCAAGTTTAGTTGCTAAACCCAGTTGTCCCCTTGGGCAATTGTGGACATACATTTTGCATTGTTACTTTATTTTACGGTTGTCTCAGATGACTAGGCAGAACTTCCATCATTTTGTGGCACTGGGCGATTTGATATGATATGAATCTGCATAAAATCATAACACAGACTGAACTGGATACTGGCTGGAAAAATATTTATTTATTTGTGACTTGATGTTTTTAGAGTACTGCCAAGTAAATCCCATCTTCTCATAAATCGGGGTGTGTGTGTGTACACACATACGTACCTAACTACAGAAACAGGGAATTAGCAGAAAAGGCATGGGAGAAAACATGCAAGGCTATGTGGTGAGAAGTCCCAGTCCCTGCAACATAGCCAAGATTATCCCAAGACATTTTTCATCTTAGGGCAAATAACTAACTGCAGTAGATGCTGGCTATGTTACCTGGGTTACTAGAATGCCTTTAGAACCAGACCTCTCACTGTTCTAGAGTCACAAGACTCTCCTTTTCAGGCATCCCTTTTCTATTGGGAGCCACTGGGCAGAATAGTTCAACTCACGATACTTTCACCCTTTATCTAGTCAACTATGGTATATATTAATAGAGCACTACTGTTGTCTAATTAGTAACTGAGTTTCTGCTGTTACTGGAGAACTTCCAGTTGCAGATTTTAATGGAAAACTCCCTCATTTTTCAGAAGCTCCTCCATGGCTTATGTTTCCATTCAGTCACTCTGCCACCTTAATTTGCCTTACCCTTGTTTTCATTCACATGCCAGGCATGAAATGAAGGCACAGCGTAATGGTGTATTAACTTGCAAATCTTCCAAGAAGTTACATGACAGCCAGATGCTGGCGCTGGCTATTTTAGGTGCATCTAATTGACCACAGATGCATGGGTCCTTTTGGACTCAGAGGGCAGAATGGGGGCAGAACAGGGGTGGAGTGGGGCGGGGCATGCTTATATGCACTCCTTTGACATGCACAGGGGCTGGGAACGGAGCCCCTGTGCGAAATGGTCGCCGCCTGTACCATTATTTGATTCAGATGTAAGAAGGGGGGAATCACACAGTGGGCCTTTTAGCAAGAGCAATAACACTTGGCTTATGTAGATGAACAAATTCAGAGTAAAGTACTTTTTCTGGATGATATTACTTCAAAGCACTTCAAAAGTAGTGCAGAGTCAACTGCTGGAATAAAACTCTATACTAAGGTAAAGGGGTAAAGGGACCCCTGACCATTAGGTCCAGTCGTGACTGACTCTGGAGTTGCGGTGCTCATCTCACTTTATTAGCCGAGGGAGCCAGCGTACAACTTTCGGGTCATGTGGCCAGCATGACTAATCTGCTTCTGGTGAAACCAGAGCAGTGCACGGAAACGCCGTTTACCTTCCCGCCGGAGCGGTACCTATTTATCTACTTGCACTTTGCCGTGCTTTCAAACTGCTAGGTTGGCAGGAGCTAGGGACCGAGCAACGGGAGCTCACCCCATCGCAGGGATTCGAACCGCCGACCTTCTGATCGGCAATTCCTAGGCTCTGTGGTTTAACCCACAGCACCACCTGTGTCCCTAAAAAACTCTATACTAGCTGAGACTAATCTCACCCCTGAAATTTCCTTTTTGACCTAATGAGGACAGGTTTTGGATGTTCTTAGACTTGGTGGAAGCAGGAAGTTGAAAGTACCTTGTAGTTCCTGTTCCCTAGTATTGGGCCTTAGGAGAAACATTGCATCTCCACTTGTGGAGAGCTCTGCCATCTGTAATGACACCAGCAATCCAGCTGCCCCACCTGGCAAACTACGTCTGGCAAGCGCTGATGGAAGTTGGGAGTCCCAACAGCTTCTGATGGGTTATAAGTTCCCAACCCCTGGTAAAGACAGTACCGAACTAGGTGGACCAATGGCCTGAGTTAAGCACAGCAGGTATTTATCTTCATCTGGGAATCTTTGGACTTCTTTGAATGGAAGTGAGTAGTAGCAACTTTTGTCTTAACATCCATTCCTGCACCGTTCCTGTTGCATCAGTTATGCTATGAGCCGAGTGCATTAATCTTCAGTAATTGTCCCAATGCCATGTTTACACACAAGTCTAGCAATTTCAGTTTATATGTATGATAGACTATGTATATAGTGATTAACAACTCAACTGCATAGCTTTGTAACCAGCGGTAGCCTGACATTCTGCTTGGAATGTGGCAGTGGCAGGATTCTAGAACTCGGAGGAGGCTGTTGCAGTCAAATTCCACACACATGAATTATGACAAGTTAGGCTGACTGTACTGTGGTTTGTTGTGTCTGGTTTGGTTCCTACTTTTAAAGCTGCAGTTGCATTTGGTCATTTGAAGCTTATTTTCGTAGTCTGGCCAAACCAGCTGGATCCCCGTGCACTGCAGGGAAACATAAAACGTTCAGCGTTTGAGCTAAAGTGCTCGACAGATAAGAAGACTCTTGTTACATCATGCACACTGTCTTGTGGGGTTACTAACTTCATTTTATTTGATTGGATGCTGAACAAGGCAAAGGAACACTCTTAATGGAAAGAAGAAAACACTTTGGGTACAATCCAGATTGATTATATCAGTGGAAAAATTGCCTTGACTCTAGTGGGAGGTGTATTGCTCCCTGTATGTATGTATGTATGTATGTATGTATGTATGTATGTATACAGTAATTTCTAAACTAAATGAGAGATCAAGAATAACTAAGGAATGAATTGGATCAGTCCCACTGTTTTGGTGCAGTGGGTGGGTAGGATAGAGAATGCTGTGTGTACTGAATAAATATCTCACAATTGGGTTTGCACACAGATTGTGGATTTCTGAAATCTACATATTAAACAACTTATGCCAGCAGGCTGAAATGAAATGGGAAATCCTGCCCTCTACACTCATATGCCAACACTGTGTCTGGTCTTTTGGCCTAATTGTATACCAAGGTTAGAGTAGTGTGCACACTTAGCTGGGAACAGTTCCCTTGAAAACAGGAAGACTTACTTCCAAGTAGAAATATATAGGATTGCACTGTAAGAGATGGCAAGTAACAATAGGTAAATAATAACCTGATTGTAAGAGGTGATGTGATCATAATTAAAATAAATAGTAATTGTTAAAAATTAATTTCTACATAGCCCTTAAGGTAAAGGTAAAGGTACCCCTGCCCGTACGGGCCAGTCTTGACAGACTCTAGGGTTGTGCGCCCATCTCGCTCAAGAGGCCGGGGGCCAGCGCTGTCCGGAGACACTTCCGGGTCACGTGGCCAGCGTGACATCGCTGCTCTGGCGAGCCAGAGCCGCACACGGAAACGCTGTTTACCTTCCCGCTAGTAAGCGGTCCCTATTTATCTACTTGCACCCGGGAGTGCTTTCGAACTGCTAGGTTGGCAGGCGCTGGGACCGAACAACGGGAGCACACCCCGCCGCGGGGATTCGAACCGCTGACCTTTCGATCGGCAAGCCCTAGGCGCTGAGGCTTTTACCCACAGCGCCACCCGCGTCCCTTACATAGCCCTTACAAGTATCCAAAACACTTCACATGCATTATCTAGCCGTAATCCTTACCGTATGAGCCCCAGTTATGTATTTATTAGATTTCCATCCCACCTTTCCTCCAAGGTGGCTTACACAGTTCTTCCACTCCTCAACTCCTACCCACACCCTGCGAGGTACTTTAGGCTAAGAGACAGTGACTGGCCCTGGGTCACCCAGTGAGCTTCATGGCTGAGTGAGAATTTGAACCCTGGTCTCCAAGGGTGCAGCATGCGAACCAACACACCACATTGGCATATCTGAGGGTTGAGGGTTGGTGGCGAGGGGACTTCCCCAGGGACTTCCTATGGCCACTACGTTGCAACAGTTCTCTTTGAAGGAGACTATGAAACCAGCAGCAAAGACATAATAGTTGGCCAGTGTGGCATGAAGGTGTGTTGAACTCTGCTCTCCTCATCTCGGTATGTACAGCTGGTTCTGGGAGACTCCGCACACATCAGGGTTCTTTTTAATTATTTGGAAGGTTGCATAGTTATTAAAATAAAATTTAAAAATCGCCTTTTCTGTACCAGCTCCCCCCCTCCTCATTTGCTAAATGTGAAGGATAAATAATTTAATCTGGTGAAGAATGATAAATCTGGATATCAGAGGGAGGAGACATGGTTGATAAATGACTGGGTCCCCCCCCCCCTGCAGGGTTGCCTAAACAAAATGTGGAAACATGAGTTGTATTATACGTAGAAGTGTGTAACCAAGTGGCTGTGAATGTTGCCTCTGTTGCCAGTATGTGGAAACCGTATCTCGTTAAATACTTCCTCGGTGTACTTCTTGTTTGTACTGGTAACGCTGGAAATCACATGGGAGGCAGAGGTGCTCTTTAGATGACTTTCCTGGGAGATAAAGAAAACCAGAGGGATGTGGCCTGCTTGCGTTGTGTGCCAGGAATGCTGAATGTTTGGGCGGTTAGCCTTTGGTGGGGCGCTGCTGTTGTCATTGGTTCTAAAGAGAGCTTGACAAGTGACAGAGCTGGGTTCACAACATACAGTAGATTAAAAAGATAAGAAACTGAAGAGAGAAAACCCGGCTACAAAAGGTTTTACTGTTAACAATAGCAAAGAGGGATCTTGAAAGGACGAGTAAAATGCTTCTTGGTCATAAAGGTAATGTGTTTGTATGTTCTGAATTGGCATTTACTTGTTTGGAAATATATTTTGACCGGCAGAGATGAGTATCTCAGGAACTATTTTTCTACCACCATTCACACAGCCCCATTGCTATTGACTGCCTGTCTCCCCAAAAGATTTTTAATAATAGGCTCCTGAGATGCAATAA
The DNA here is from genome assembly GCF_964188315.1 of Podarcis muralis. NCBI lineage: Eukaryota > Metazoa > Chordata > Lepidosauria > Squamata > Lacertidae > Podarcis > Podarcis muralis. The sequence goes on from NC_135656.1 coordinate 95,335,192, forward strand.
GGCATCCCGTTTGAGATCCTAAAGTGCTTCATAAATATTATTTAAACCTATTAAATACTATTTAATCCCCGGGACCTCCAGGATGGGGTGGGAAAGAAAGTCCTGCCTGATACTGCGGAGAGCTGCTGCCATTCATTGTGAGCAATAGATGGACCAAGCGATCTGATTCAGCTTATTTCCCTGTGCTCCCACGTTCCTGAAAAATCAGCAGCTGTTGGAGGGTACTTCTGTACCCAGCCTTGCTTCTAGGTGTTGCAGGTGATGCCTATGGACAGGAGTGCCTTTTTCCAGCTATGATAGGTGCTGGCTATACCCACTGATGAGCAAGGGTAGGGAACCTCTGGCTCACAGACCTCGTTAAGCCCTCCAGGCTATTTTGGCTAGGCTATGTTCACTTGGCCCTCAAGTATGGGGTAGGTAAACTCGCCGCTGGGCCAAAAAAGGGGTTGCATGTGTGCTGATCAACTGCTTGTCTGCTTCTGCAAAGCCCTTTGGAATGAAGCCCCAACTTTCAGCTGATTGTTGGGGCTTCAAAGCACAATGCAGTGCTCTCTGCAAACAACAATGGTCAACTAATAGTTGCAGCCTAAACAACTGAAGCCCCAACAGTGAGCTGGAATTAGGTGCACTAGGGAGTTCCCCTTCAGGAACTTCCAAGGAAGCTGGAGGAATCACTTTGAATACAAATCACATTCTCTGCAGATAGGAAAACAATCCTTTTTAAGGAACATTTCCCACCTCTGAAGAGACCTCAAAGGGCCTCCCTGTTGTAACAACAACAACAACAACAACAACAACAACAACAACAACAACAACAACAACAGTTGATAATCTCTGTGACGGTTGCTAGTAGTCTGATCTTATATCATGAAATTTCAGAGAACTGTATGTTTTGTTACTTCACTTTCACATTGTTACCCTTTGAGCACTGATGACTTACCAAGAAGTGAGGGAAGGCTTTGACCTATCTTACTCAGGCCTAGTGATAGTTGGTTAGATGCATTCCTGAATTGTTCGGAAAGGATCACCATTAAGAAAACTGGAGTGTACAGTGGTACCTCGGGTTACAAACACCTCGGGTTACAGACTCCACTAACCTGGAAGTAGTACCTCGGGTTAAGAACTTTACTTCAGGATGAGAACAGAAATCGCATGCCGGCAGCAGTGGGAGGCCCCATTAGCTAAAGTGGTACCTCAGGTTAAGAACGGTTTGAGGTTAAGAACGGGCCTCCAGAATGAATTAAGCTTGTAGCCAGAGGTACCAATGTATGGTAATTAAAAATGTAAAAATGGCCTGGGGCAAAGCATGCACTTTTTCCCACTCAAAACTAAACATGGAGGGCTCATTCCAGATTGGGACAACAGTGTACAGGGAGAGAAGGTTTACTGCTTCCCTCCCCTGCCACAACCCTTACCCCCCCTAACACATCCTATGGGGCAAATTCCAGGAGTAAAAAAAGTGTCCCACTAATAACCGTGGGATTTTTATTTTTTTAAGCTATTGGGAACAGTGGAGGTCAAGTTTTCAAAGAGTTGTGGAAGCTCTGTCGCTCTCCTCCTCCCCCCACATGCCCCCCACCTACCCACTATGTGCTGCAACCCAATCCATATAATTGCAGCATTTAATTTTGAGTAACAAAAAAAGAACATATATGTAGCTTCAGGCTATGTATTAAACCCCATGCCAGAGGTCTTTCCCAGTCTTGCTATCTGACATCCTTTAATTGGAGATGCCATGAACGGGGGGCTTTCTGCATGTATCACACAATATATTGTGGCACTCCCTACTCATTGTTTCAGTATAATGCTGGAGAAAAGGTTCAACTGGCACCTTCACTATACAGTTTTGGGTGAATGCTGAATACTTTTCTCTTTACCCTGGCCTTTGACACCGGAGATGTGTGTTTTCAGTGCCGACCCTGCTCTTGTTCTTGCGATTTAATTTAACAGTTTTTAGTACTGAATTTTAAATTGTAACTCGCACTGGGACCTATTGGGCAGATAATAAATATGACAGTAACAATAATATCATTTATGATACTAACATGACAGTGCAAATGTTCCCTTGTTGAGGTAATGCTAACACTCTCAAAATTGCTTTCCCCCCCTTCCTGCCTTTGTCCAATACCATTTGTACTTTCTGTTTCTTAAAAGAAAATAAGGGAAAGGGAAGTATATTGTGCTACTTCATGCAATGCTACGCAACCTGTTTGGAAAAACAGAGTCCCGTTACCTTGTGGGACCCAAGAATATGAGATCCTTGGCTTCGTTTACTTTCAATTCCAAGCTATTATTTTTTGAAATACTTTCAGGTTCTCCCAGAAGGACCCAGTTCATGATAGAAACCACTTTTACCTCTTCTTTATTTCCAAGAAATCATTGTGTCAAGTTTCCAATAAGCAATAGGCAGCAGTGTTGAGAAGATTAAGCTCCTATATCGCTTCATTCATAACTTCCCCAAACAGCTCATTTATCAAAGGGCCGTGTCACAAATGACATGGGCATTCACTAAAATTAAACTTGTTTGGATTAAAATATATGACTTAACATTTAACTTCACTTAAAGATATATGAGCGAGGTGCAGGAGGGTTTTTTAAACTGCAGGTTGTACTGAATTCTAGCAAAGAAGAACAAAATGTTTTCTTTTGTTTTGTTGCTTGGTGGTAGGACTGTTTTGTAAACAACCTGATGCCTTGGCCTTCGGGACCTGGCAGCTGCTCCATTCAGGTTCCCTGTAGACATTTTGACAAAGTGGGGATTGTTGAAGAAGGAAAGTAAACAAGAAAATAAGAGTATATTTGATCATCTCCTAACCTGTTTGAACACACACCAGTTGTTTTCAAGGGCTGATTCCCAGACATGCACTTAAAATCTGACTGGGGGCAGGTTCCACCTGCTCCATGCAGACAGTTTGTTGTTTTGAACAGACTCTCAGAATTAACAAGCTGAATATTACCTACCGTGTGTGCATGCATCCTCAAATATGTAAATCAGAAAGTGTGATGGTGTCATCTTTTCCCCAATGATGTAAAACTTTGATAATACCCTGTTTCCAATCCCTTTGAGGAAGGACTATCTAATATGATTACTTTTGTTGTCCTTGCACTTGTTTTTATTTCAACATGTGCATATGTACGCTGATCCCCTTAGACTGCAAAATGTTTTTCAACTGGAGAGGCCTCATTTTACGCACATGTGGATAGCAGCAGTACTACCCTAACATGTTGTTTACACATGTCCATGTAAATAATATGTTCAAACAAACATTTCTTGTAGAGATAAGTATTTAAGAGCAGTAGAGCCTAAAATGTTTTAGCTTCACCTTTGATCATCACTTGATAACCCCTCTCTAATAAAATGCAGCAGCTGTCCTTGAGTCCATGATAAAATACGTGGGCTCCATGTGCTTTCGGTTCTTTCCTTGGACATGGATTTTGGGGGAACAACTGTAAAATGGGCATTAGAGTGACACTGAGTTGGGAGGGACTGCTGGATTGTCTAATTCCAACTTTTTTTGTAAACAGCTTAGAGGCTTTATTTCAATCAAGCAGTACATAAATAGATTTTAAAAACTGCAACTGCCTGCCTTTAAAAATATGCTCGTTGAAAACCAGCTTGCTGCAAGTCTTAAAAAAAGATTAGAAGCCTTGTTTGTGCCTCAACTACCCTCTGTTATTATTTAGATTTATTGGTCATTTTTGTTACCAAGGTTTCCAATCGGCTTATATTTAAAAACATAAATGTATTGTTGTCCTCTGTCCTCCAGTGTCTGAGCTGTAGGTAATTTGTAGTCATGGTTAGCCTATACTCTGCCAGAAAGGTGCTTTTTAAAACAATGGTAAGATGAACGAACCTTTGTTCCTTCTTGCTAGCATGTTTGGTGATGTGGTTTTGTAAACACACTGTGAACATGTAGTCATGGCTTCCTTTCATGCATACTGTTGTGTACTTACAAACAAGTACCTGCTTCGTCTTTTATGGTGTTTACTGCTGCAAACTTCGATGTGTATGTGAGCTTCCTTAAAATGGAAGAACATGGGTGCTGGGCCTTCTGCCCTCCAACTCTTCCATTCGTTTCAATAACCAAACTCTTTTCCTTGCTGCATTGTTAACATTTAGGCCAAATTAGCTGCAAGCAAACATTTCCACTCACAGATAGGAAACTATCTGAATAGGGCCGCAACATTTAGTTAATTAATCAAGTAGAGTAATGGATTTAAAAGTTATGAATTTTTGTTATAATCAGCAGATTTTACAAAAAATTACTAAAAACAAATATTTTCAAGTCAGTTGCTTAGAAAAATGTGAGTGGCAGATCCAGCACGATCTTAGAGGAAACATTACTCCTTTCCTTTCTTATAGGAGGGAATTCTAAGATGGAGAACAAAAGCAGGAGAGGGCTGTTGCGCTCATGTCCTATTTGTGGGCTTCTCATTGGTTGGGCTACTGTGGGAAACAGGATACCAGACTAGATAGGCCTTTGGCAGCAGAGCTCCCCTAATGTTCTTACCAATAGAGCCTGTAATATATGTGCCGTATAAAAGCAAAGAATGAGAATGTGTTGAATATGCCTTCAAACAATCCGCTCACACCGAAAACTGTGTGTTAAGGAGAAGGGGGCAGGCGTCCATCCAAGAAAAAAAGACTTTGGCAACCCCACCTGCCGTTTAACCCATTGTGCTTTGACTATACACGATTTGGGATTAAGGCGTGATCCCCATAATGTAGCCCCTATGTAAGTTGTGAGCTTACTGTAGTGGTAAATTTACTGTTTAACAAAGAAACATATTGAAACTAGAATACATTTTGATGAAGTTTTAGGCAATGGTTCTGTTTATAACAGCAAAAAATGACTGTTAGATAAAATTACATACTGCGACAATTTCCCCCCTTCCTTCATCGGTGATGCTTCTTGTGAAAGGAACCAATCCACCAAGCATTCTTTTGATCCAGAGTTTTTTCCTGTTACAGCATGCTGTGAATCACTTACCTGAGTGAATCTGGCTTCTGAATACGCTGGAAATGAAAAGGGGTCAATCCCTTCCAAAACTTCATCAGCCATGAACGAAAACGCTTAATAACCACAACTAAAACTGGTAAGTCAATAATGTAAATGTAAGTAGTCTCAGTAATTTAAAACTCAGTTCCTAAGAACTCACAGAGACGCTTAAAAATGAGCCCAAAACTTTTCCCCCTTCCACTTTTGTCATTAATAGTGTTTATTTTGTTTATCATCTCAAACATTGGTCTTCCATTAGCAGGTTGGGACCTCCTACTGGTTCCAAGCTCATCTAAGGTGGGTTGCAACAGAAGCACAACCTCATAATAATATATGGTAAAAAAGAGAGAAATTGATTAAAAGGTGACTCCCAGGTTGCAAAAGATTGGAAACTACTGATCTAGAACATTGTTGGTATTATAACAGTGATAGAAGAGCTGGTGTAGTGTTATTGCTAAGAATGAGAGCTGTGAATCAAGGTCCCTGTTCAGTTTAAACTACATGACCTTAGATAAGTCATCTTCCTTGAATAGCCATGTGCCAACTAAACTACGCTATAGGTTTGTAAAGATTGCAGAGAATTCAAATATCATGCTCAACCATGGTTTAACATGATGGGAACAATCTGCGGTTAGCCTTAGCCTTTCACTCCCGCTTTCTGCTGTTTGGCCATAAGTAAGAGTTTGGAAGCTTCCACTTTGAGTTAAACACAGCTTTCCATGTCTTCTGGTTCTAAAGCTTGTTATTGTTAACTATGATTATTTTAAACTAGCCAACTGTTGAAATCATAATTTAAAGTTGGCTTCTTTTAAATAACCATAGTTAAAGTTAACCACAGTCCATTGGTCAGTACCACATGACAAATTGTGGTTAACCAAGGGAGGAAGAGGAAGCTTTCAAACTCTTCTTTGTGAGGACAGGAGAACCCAAAGGTCTCTACAGTTTGTATTGTGTTAACCCAAGGTTTAGTGTGATATTTCAGTGCAGCCAGTATATTGGAAACTCTTTGAACACTGAAAATGTGCTAAATAGATAATGAATGTAGTAATTGTGACAAAATATAGCTGCAACTCAGTAATTTATAGATGGTTCCCAGTACATTTCATTTTATTAAACTATTTAGAATAAAAATAGTTTCATAATGAAAGTTGATAATGTTTTTTGACATGTAAAGTCAGCACAGAAAGATCTAAGGCTTACTGGGAATCGGTTGATCAGCAGTGCTGTGGATGCCTCACTTGTAATAGTAACATAAAATGAATGTATAGGAGCTTCAGTATCTTATACTTTGGGTCCCAAAATAGACAATACACACAGAATATTCATCATTTTAGTATACGTCTGTCCTATTGAAAAAATGATGTCACTGACCATAGATTCATAGAATCAGGAGCGCCAGCAGGCGAGGGCCAGCCCCCCCCCCCCCGCTGAAATTTTCAAGAAGGGGGATGGGCCCCCTCAATATCTGGGGGGACACGCATATGCCATGTGTGCATACTGTGTGACATGATCAAGTCATTCACACATATCCTGCTACTTCCACTCACAGCTGCTTCTGTCCCCCTCAGTAGGGAGTCACCTACCACCACCATATGTCTCTTCCTTCTCTGGGGAGTGGCAGGAATTGTTCTGTAGAATTACTTTGTTGTACTTACTTTTGCTCCATAATCTGCCTGGTGCAGATGCAATACTCCCTGATCACCTCACCATGGCTAGACTATCAGGAAAACTCCAGCAGCTCATACTTTCCTTATTTCATTTTGCAAACAGGCTGGTGATTAGTCGTGTGTGATTGGTACTGCCAGACCTTTGAATTACTAGCTTAGGTCTAAAGCAATTCCATCATTCATATTATAATTATTTTGGCCTACCTTTTTATTTATCAAATATTTCGCACTGGAAGAAATACAATTATTCTTTAGTCAGAAGAATGAAAATTGAGCTCAGTTTTTGGTTTCTAGATTAAACAGAAAAGAAAGGATTTTCAGCTAGGAGTTTGCTTAAAGTATATGGAATTCCCCCCCCCCCCCAAACTTCCTTTTAAATAATAACTTTGCATCGCTGGCATGTAATCAATAACCCTCTTTGCCTATTATAAATCCACTTTCATTCAAAAATAAAATTAACACATATTTTAAAGGGGCTGTGCTTTTATTTTCCAGGAGTCACCCTGCCATTAAACATGGATTATCATAACTTCATGTTTTACTGCTGACACAGTAAACAGTTTAATAGATCGATTTTGCTAAGTTCACACGCAATTATGTTTATGTGGAAGTTATACATAAATCCCAAGTGTTTATACTTAAATCTTTATTTGTTAAACCATCATATTGAGAAATCAAAGTATGCAGCTTTGCAATCGAGTATATACACCCAGATTCAGTGAGAGGGATTTTTATGTATTCTCCTCAGATCTCAAAAAATATATCAGCATTGTTTAGCAGCATAAAGGCGAATCTTGCTGTGCAAGAATATCTCTTAAGACTGGGGATGGTGCTATGGATCCCCCCCCCCCATTTTAATGTCGCTGCACACAATTTTTTAAACATGAAGATGGCAAAAGCTTTCCCTGTGTTTGTAAACATTCACTTAATAACCCAAAATAATAGGAAAGCTCCACAGTTTTATCCTGCAGAACATCGGAAGAGGCCTGGGTGTTACTCTGATACAAACGTGGTATGATGAAAATCTGAATGATGCACTTGGCTTCCTCACTCCTTGCTCCATTTTGGTGTCCTTTGGCAAATAGACAGAGTTACTATTGGCTCTTTGCTTAATATTCTTATGATTTAATATGCGACTATCTCTACAAACAGAGAAAGTGTCCTAAAATGGCGTCAAAAGCAAAGATGTAGATCCTTAGTTCTGGCCCAGAATGCGAACTCTGATCCCTTTGATGCCAGTACTGGATGGCAGGCAATGGCCTGCTATAACTTTGTCCTGCACTTTGACAGCAATCCAAGTAAACTTCGTTCTGTCTTCTTTTTCCTCTTCTTCGTGAAACTTTTTCAGGTGGGGGGTGGAATGCAATTTTAGCAATTTAATATATACTGCCTAATGTGTTTTATAAGCCTTGTGTGCTCAGTCCTAGCTATTTTGGTTTTCCTCCTAACACAATGAACCAAATATTGGGGGGAAATGCCGCTCCTTGCTGCCATCATAAAGGACGGCTAGATTTCATAAACAGTTATGGATGTTGGCAGGTGCCTATCATACTGTATAACATCCTGTACAGCACATGAAGACGGTGTCAACTTACATTTTATCTCTGAAGTAGTTTCAAAGCATTTATTTGCTTTCTCTTGAGTCCTTAACCTAATTCAAGTAACATAATTGGCTGAATATTTTTCCACATAACTAATTGGCTAGTTGCCAGTGTGGAAACCATTGTCTGACTTGATGATGATCAGAAATTAACATGACATTTGCGTGGTGGTAATGGAATATATTAGTAATGTAATTCTCGACTGTAAAAAAGAGTCCATCATTTCCCCTAACCTATGATCAGCAGGATGGGCTGAAAGAATGATGAAACGTTCCCAGCAGGCAGATCCCAACACTGGCTAGCCAATCTCTGTGTCAAATTTTGTTTTAAATTCTTCAGACAAAGCTATAATGCTTACCAATTAATTACCACAAATGTCAATTAAAAATCTACCAAATAATGCAGTAAGATTAAAATTCAATTAAAAGAATTACATTTAACAAGGGGGGATATAACATTATTTTAATGAATTCTGCTGAAGGTGACAGATTATATAGATATGTTTGTGCGCTGTAGGTGGATTAGGATTCACTGGGCAGTGTGAACTCCGTAACTTCATACATATATTAATTGTGAGAATTATTTCCACCACAGTCATGTCCTTAAGGAGTTGAGAGCCTCAAAATATCACATGCCACAAAGCTAAGGAGACCTTTTGTATTGTTCCAATACTGCTTTGTCACATGTAGAAAGGCATTTTGTATCTTTGTTTTGTTTCTCTATAGCCTTCTTCCAACAAATACATTTACAGCATTTTTCAGTAGTTGCATCTGTGAAATTGACTTCGTCAGTTGGGGCGGCAGGAACTCTTCTCATTAACAGTTGTCCCCTCTCCCATTTCACTCACCCTTCATTCATCTCCCAAAGTAACCAATTATTTTCCATTTGTTCTGCAAGGCTCCTAATGGGATTGTGCTATACCAAGGGCAGGCAAAATAAGGACTACGAGTCATATCTCTACCAGAGGACTTTTTTTTTTACCAGGTTGCAAGAGGAAAAAAAGCTTTGATGGGCTTGCCACAGTTCGCCAGTCTTGTGTTGTCTCCCATGGTTTTTTTATTTAACTGAAGTAACCTTGCTAAAAACAAGCATGGATCCAGGTATATCTTGCAGGTGTCCAGGGCACCACCTGTATACAAGACTGTGCAAGGCTTACAGCCCAATCCTCACAACACCAGCAAATGAGTGCTGTGGCTGGGAACCTCAGCCACTTGGACCAGTATACCGAACGAAGTCACTGCCTTGCGTGCAAGTTATAATAAGAGGCAGCATGGAGCTGAGGCATAAGGTGACTCTGCATTGTGGAAGTGTTGCAGAAACAAGTATAGATGTGATGGTTACCTGTGCACCACCTTCTAGTGGCATTGTAGTTACTGTACCTACCTCAGCACAAAGTGTTAAATATGTAATTTCAAGGTTGAAATGGTATGGGGTTGCACTGCACAGTTGGACGAACTCTCCCCTGTTTCCTCGCATAGGATGCTAGAGTCCTTATGCATGCTGAACCCTGTGATATGCATATGGAACTCCTGCCCCATGACCAGTGCTTTCTCTGCCGATTTCTCTGCACACGCATCTCCTGGAGCATGTATGATACTATTTCCAACTATTCATTCAGTAAAGAAGCCTGCTTGGCTGGCAGTCCTGAGTGTACACTTCTGGATTGGAACGCTAATGCATACCCTCCCCAGGAATCACTTTATGTAAGACTATTGCTGTGCTGTTACAAAAGAGCAATATTTGCATCTGGATGTAACAGAGAGCTAATTTTAAACGGTACTTTAATGGAATGGTTTTGTAAAGCATTTTTCATGCTTTCTGCAGATGGTTGTCTGCAGCAGGTAGCAGGGTGGATAGAATATTTTTAAGTGCATTGTTTGCTGAATACAGTGAGCAAAAGTTTTTTTGAGCTGAAAGCAAAATGTTCTCAACAGGTTCTGCAGTTTTAGATGTGCACAAGTTCTCTTTAGAGAAAAAAAGGGGCGTTACAGGTCTGCAACAGATAATGGCTCTGAATTTCCACACAGCGCAGAGCGTTTTCAGAAGAAACAAGTCTGCTTATTTGTACATTTACCATCTCTTTATCAAACGTGGTTGGTTTTCACACTGCTATAAGGTGCAGAAGGAGAAGGGGGGGAGCATCTGCTTATTGCTATCAACAGGTAGTTCTACAGCACATTTCGCTTTTTGTCAAGTGCTGGTAGAATTAAACTTATAGGAGTCAACTGTTCCCCTTTCTGTACCTGATTGCTGAAGACTGCTTCTGCATTCCAACAGTCAGTAAAGCAAGAGAAGGCGAGAGGGTGAACTTTTACAGGAGGCACTGAATGGCAAGGAACATGAGAACTTGAAAGAAGTACCCACTTGTTAAATAGGTTATAAAGCTAGCTTCATTCTGTTTTGCTCAGGGCATTTACGTTTTTCTTCTCCATTTGAGCAGCCACGACCGTCCTCGGGAACAAAGGTTCTGGGCCTTGGGGTTGAAGTGTAGGGCCTGTAAATGACCACCAAGATGTTGAGGGCAATAGCAAAGAGGTGCCATCTCAGTGCATGGATGTGCGGAAGCCCACCAGGACTGACTCTAGCTGCCGCAGCAACCTTTCTCTCCCCTACTCCCCAATATTCATGGCTATTTTTCCCCAGCCGGAACTTGCCGGAACGTAGCTCCAGCACCTCTCAGTCTATATGAATTGCCCCTCAAGAGCTCCAGTCCCTGTGGGAGGCTGTGCCTTTTGGAAGCTAACCCTGTTTCAAAAAAAGTGCCAAAAAATGAGAAAGCAATTTTCGAGGTGTCTTGAGTCTTTACCTCAACCTTGTTTTGTGGATTTGGTCCTTTTGGAAAACTGCTGTTCTGAAGCACTGACAGAGGAAGAGGAGTGCGGGGGGAGCACACCGCCCCCGGCAGCACGACCCCAGTGGGGTGCTATCACGGCTGCCCCACCACACTGGGCTTCACGCCGCCTCAGGCAGCGCGCCATGCCCCTGAGACGCGCGCCAGCCCCGCCCCCGCCTGCTCTCCACCCCCCGGTGCCAGAGCATCAATCTCCGCCACTGTTCTGAAGGCGAGCTGGTTTCAGAGGGTTATACTTTCTGTCAGTCCCAGATAACATGCCTTAGTATTGCTCATTTTGTCCATTTACTCTGAACCCTGGCTCGCAGCCAAATTACTGGGAACCAACAGCTTTAACCCAAAGCATTATTCCTTAACCGGGTGGTAGAGTGGGCTTTTAGAAAGATATTTTCCAAATTAAGAAAAGCAGAACCCAATTTCTGGCTATTTTATACAGGCTACTTTTGGGCTTTCAGTACTCAGAACTGCCCTTTTTAATCCAAGTTATATGCTCTCAGAAGTAGGTCTTGAAGAGCTTTGTAACCAGGAAAGCATGGGTCATAAATGTGTAATGTTCATACAGGGCCACATTCATTGAATCAATGCATAGGTTTCCACTGCTACCCTCCATTAATACTCCCTTCCTACAAAGCCCCTAAGAATTACTTAAAATCTCAATGCATGAGGAAATAGTTAGCTGTGGACTATTTGCCAGCAAAATCTCCTTTGTGAATTCTGACTCTAATGTCCTGGATGTTCTTTGCACAGGAACATTAAATGGTCTTCAAACAGTTGAGAGGGTTTTTAAGCTGTCCAGCAGTCATAGGCACTTGCCATATAGCATTCAAGTATAAATGTCTCATCAGTGCTACTTCTGAAGCCAGATATTCTACAAATTTGCGATCTGATGTTTCATAAGCTGAGAATATGGGCCCATGCTTTGAATTAGAAGGTGATAACCTTTTCCACAAGATTTCAACATACCCTTGCCTTTTTGGCATCCATTCCAGATTCGCAAAGTCAATCCTCTTTTAAAAGGGGCACTTAGATCATTAGTGCATCACAGCAACAGAGACAGCTGCAGAGGCCTGGTGATATTTGACTCAACTGGGGGTGGGGTGGGGGTGCTGGAACCAGGTGGATCTTGCTTGTGGATTTTGGTGAGTATTATTTTTTTTTTTTAATGCAGAGTTTGTTGTACTTCTTTGCAGATTTTATTCGATTTTGGTAGCAGCCTTCGTTGCATGTCTTATGGGTGCAATCTAACATTGCACCAGTGGATGCAATGGAATTCTCCTTCCTCCCCTCTCCACTGCAGTCCCCCATGTCCCTAAATGTGTTTTAGAGGATTCCCCAAGCCTCCAGAGCAACTTGTGGGGGTACAGTGTGGGGCTGTAGGGGCTATGGGTGGCAGGGGAATTCACATTTGACCAAGCAGAAATCCACCTCAATTGAACATCACCTTATAATTCCACTTTTAGGTTTTCAAACTGATTCCTTATTTTATTTGTTGGATTTCTTCAGACACTTGACATTGTTCAGTGAGTTAAAGATATTTTCTTTCTTTCAGTATATTGTGTTGTCGTTGTTTGTTCTTACGGGGGTTTTTTTTTTAAATTCTTTTAAATTATGTCACTGAAGTATACAAGAGCTGACATGTGCAAATATGTAGTTAGACAACTGCAAAAGTATATTATTTGCTGATCGACCATAATGGTTCCACAGAAGCCATTATACTCAATCATATCATGTCAATCTGTGGTAGTTATTATGATGGTAATGCAAATATGCATTCTTTTTTTCCTTTTCTTTTCTTATAAAAGGGGAAAGAAACCATTATTGTACATATGCAATAGCTGCTGATAATCATCAGTATTGTTGTCTTCCTTGAAGTAATAAAAGAACTTAGACTATGCTATAGTAAAGACTGTAATACCATTAGTAACTACCACTGCTGCCACCGTTACTACTAATGTGTAATCTGAAAAAGTGAAAACCAAGTTAGAGTTCTCTGTGGAGTTAATCTTATTACTGATTTGGTGGGCAGCTGTTTAGTCTGAGCAGCAAATTTCCTACAAACTGAGTTATATCCCTTCTGAGCTAGATCCTTTCACAGACTGAAGGTAGGAAGGTCTGAGCTTCCATCCTGGCTAGGTTGGGAAGATGTTGGATCTGAACATTTTTACAAACTGCAAGTTAGTCTGGGCTTTATTTTAGCCCACATGAATTATTATTTTTTATAATAATTTTTATTGTTTTACAACACAAATATACAATTTTGTCCAATTTTAACAAACAAATTCTCTCTTTTTGGACTTCCTTCAGCTTCTCTGACATTCATCCATCTGTACCTCTTAGTTACGCATTCCTTCTCCTTTAGTATTGTCTTTAGTCTTCCCTCCCACATCTATTGTTTTTGACAATACCTCTTAAATTTCACAATGCTTCTTTAAATCCCACTAACGTTGTTTGCACATCACATATATTTTTCAGATATTCTACAAATTTCCCCCAGTCTTCAATGAACTTTTGGTCTTTAAGATATCTGATTTTCCCGGTTAGCTTGTCCAATTCTGCATAGTCCGTCAGTTTCGATCTCCAATCTTTTATCGTCGGTATTTCCTCTTGTTTCCATTTCTGGGCCAGTAGAATCCTTGCAGCTGTAACAGCATATTGAAAGAGTTTGCAGTCTTTTCTTCTTATCTCTTTTCCTGTAATCCCTAAAAGAAAAGCTTCTGGTTTCTTTACAAATGTATACTTTAACATCTTTTTCAACTCGTTATATATCATCTCCCAGAAACTTTAACTTTCTTACAATCCCACCACATTTGATAAAACATTCCTTCTTTTCCTTTACATTTCCAACACTTATTAGACGTCTTAAACATTTTTGCCAATTTTACTGGTGTTATATACCATCTATAGAACATTTTCATCACATTTTCCTTTAACGCCGTACATGTTGTGAATTTTAAGTTTTCTTTCCATAATTTTTCCCAATCCTCAAATTGTATATTATGACCAAAATCCCTGGCCCATTGTATCAAATTTTAGCCCACATGAATTAGTTAAGTGTTAGGCTAAGGTTGTATCTCAGATGGTTGGGCTGTGTGTTGACTGTCTAAAGCAGCAACCTTTTTCAGACGTGGGCTGGTCTACCGTCCCTCAGACCTTGTGGTGGGCCGAACTATATTTTGAAAAAAAAATATGAACGAATTCCTATGCCCCACAAATAACCCAGCGATGCATTTTAAATAAAAGGACACATTCTACTCATGTAAAAACACGCTGATTCCTGGACCGTACAAGGGCTGGATTGAGAAGGTGATTGGGCCTCATCCGGCCCATGGGCCTTAGGTTGCCTACCCCTGCTCTAAAGCATACTGTTGTAAGTTAGGCCTTGGCTTTATCCTGTCTAAGCTGGACAAATTCTGACGCTTTGTTGCAATACAGGGATTCTGCTCAATTGCTTGATTCAAATGAAAGAAAACAACAACACAGGGCTACAGTACACTACAATACAAAATGTGGTACTAGGAGAGGCAAGAAAGGGGAAAAGTAAGGTATATAATTTAAAAGAAAATAAGTGAAGTCTTTTGATTGAGATTCAAGTATTTTAATAAGCAATTTGCTATAATTAAGTAAGGATGAAATGGACCAAAATGGACAGAATGATATAGAGATTTGTTGTCCATTGTGAGATAAAGTTTTTTTTAAAAAAAGTCTTTAGTACTAGAAATCAGATGAGAGCACTATACAGAAAGTTTCACATAGACCAGAAATCTAAGTTGGAATCTACAAATATCTAAAAAACGCTGTGAAAATGCTTTTTTTAAAAAAAAACATTTTGAAAAATATTTTGAAAATGCCATAGCTCACCATTGCCATTTAGTTTCACATTTTATGGTTTTTACTCAGGGATCATAGATTTTGTTTTTGTCTGTGGTTTAATTAAATAAAACAAAATTGAAAAGTAAATTGAGTTTAGTTCCCATTGACATTGACAAGATATCACTTAGCTTTGACTTAATTTTCACATTGATTTAAATAGGATCTAAATAGGACTAGCTTACTGTGGACCCAGTCCTTTGGTTTGGGTCCTAAGAACAATGGGGCTCTCTCACCTCCTTCCCATTGCGCTCCTTGGACACTTAAAAGGCCACTCCTGAAAAACAGGGGAACCTCTGGAATAGTATTCACAGTAGCATGAGGGACTGCATCTGTGGGGATGGGAACTGGCAGAAATCTCCCCTATTCAGAAGTGCATTCCACTCAAGCAAGTTTTCTATTGGATCAATAATTAAAGTACTATCTTGACACAAAGGAGATTGGAATATTTTATTATAATCATCAATGTTTTTATTTTGAAACATTGTGAATTTAAAGTTTGTTCCTCAAAGATACAAAATGACCAGAAATCTGCAAAACAGTTGGCTTCCTTTTTTCTTTTCTTTTTTGGTCTCTCTCATCCTGAGTTTTAGATTCGTGGCTGTATGTTTGTGGTGGAAACTGAATCTTACATTTGTGGAAGGAACTTGGACAGGGAAAGTCAACTCTTTGTCTTCCTTCTCTTATTAGAATCTGAATGACTTTCAGTGCTGCAATTAAGGTCTTTTTTGAGTTAGCTGTTTAAATATTTATTAGCGTTGGAGTATTGGGTTTTCTAAATAACTCTTAAGGCATTTGCATGCACACACACAAAACTGTTGACAATTCTGTAGTGGAATAGACTAATTCATTTTTATTTATTTTTTTGGGACTCAGTCAAGTGTGATTGGCTTAGTTACTGAGGAATTTATTTTAGGGAAAAGTCAGTGTCAACTGAAAAATGGTTCCATTCTGAAAAGACAAAAATTCCCTTACTTGTGAAAATGTGTCTTGGCAGCCAATTTGACTTCTGATACAAGATTTAACACTTCTCTTGAAACATGAATATTTGCCATGGCAACAGCAACATTGTGCACCACATGTTGAAGATTTGTTTTCTGTGCTCCCTGGTTAGCTTTGGCAGCATGGACTTTTGGTAACTGCCCCTTGCACAGTTCCTTAATCTACCTCTGCTCAAGAGTCGATGCCTTGTCCTGCAGAAGTCAGTTTTTAGATTGCAGAAGAAAGCAGTGCATTTTTTAAAAATGGATGCATTACCGATATCTGTGGCTAGTAGGCTATTTTGTGCCTGTTAGGTTTGAACAACTTCAGCAGAGGGCCTGGTTTACATGCTTGCCCTCTAAATGTCGATGGTAGAAGACCTCAACCTCCAGGCTGAGAGGTAATGTGCCTCTGACCACCTGTGCTGAAGAACAATGGCAGAAGAGAGCTATTACACACATGTCCTGCTTGAAGCATCTGGTCGGCCACTATAAGAAATAGGATGCTGGACTAGAAAAGCCATCGGTAGGGTACTTATTCTATTATTATACTCCCCAAAACATTGATAATAAAAAGCTCAGAATGCAACCTTTTCAGAGGTATGAATTGTGTAGCAGGTTTTCTCTTTTGGAGACCTTTTATGCCAAGTCTTCATTCTTATTTTCAAGCGCCAAAGGAATTCAAAGAGGTATTTGGGGTGAGGAGCTGAAAGGAACAGGGCTGTGCTGTCTGGGGCTGATGGGAGTCGTAGTTCAAAACATCTGGAGGGCAGCAGCTTAGCAAAGAATGATCTAAGCTCTTTTCTGATCTTATCTAAACCATCTGATGAATAGTTTCAGTTCACTCCCAGCAGTGCATCTACCTAGATTAGACCAAATCTGCATATGATAGCCCTCACTTTACAGAAAAGTAACCTACAATCCACCTGCTCCTAATCTGTAATATTGTGAGAGAGAGAGAAATTGTGACACAGTGGTGACAGTAGAACACTCAGGTATTTTAAAGTTATAATAGTAACCAGTGATAGTAGAATCTGGTTCTGCTATAATCGGTATATAATTTTTACACGAGTATTTTATATTTTGGCTGTGGAATTTTCCAGGTTTTCAATTTTAAACAGAGTGTGGACTTCTCAAAAGTAGCATTCTTGTTTCCATTTTGCAGTAACATTAAGCAGTTCAATGCTGGATTTTATCCTGTTGAAATACTATCTATTTAAATTCATTTTAACCTATCTATGTATTAAATTGAATATCCTATTGAGATTTCAATTATGCATGAATATGGTACACTTGTTTGTTACTAAGGTGACTAATGTGTCAAGGTTATGTTGATGCTGTACCATTAAAAATGAAATAATAATACAAAAAAGATGTTGACAAGCTGGAACGTCTGCAGAGGAAGGCAACCAAGATGTTCAGGGGTCTGGGAACTAAGCCTTATGAGGAGCGCTTGAAGGAGCTGAGTATGGTTAGCCTGGAAAAGAGGAGACTGAGAGGAGATAAGATAGCCATCTTCAAATAACTGAAGAGCTGTTGCATGGAAGAAGGAGCATGCTTGTTTTCTCTTGCTCTGGAGGGTAGGACTCGTACCAATGGCTTCAAGTTGCAAGAAAGGAGATTTCGACTGAACATTCAGAAAAACTTTTTTGACAGTAAGCTGTTCAGCCGTGGAACAGACTCCCACGAGAAGTGGTGGACTCTCCTTCCTTGGAGGTTTTGAAGCAGAGGTTGGATGGCCATCTGTCATGGATGCTTTCACTGAGATTCCTGCAGTGCAGGGGGTTGGAATAGATGACCCTTGGAGTCCCTTGAAAAAGAAATAATGTGATGCTGGCTAAAATCATTACATCCTATAGAATAAAGTTTGGACAGCATCCTTCAGTTCAGATGTAGTTCTGTGAAATTACCTGTTTCATAGCTTAAATCTAATGTTGTTTTTGCATTGCACTGCAAATGTATCATTGGGAGGCTATTTTAAGATATATTTATTAAGGGAGTAGGTACAGTTAGACAAGTCATTGCAGCCCACGTTTTCTTCCTTGGCTTTTCCTTTTATGTTGTTTCAGTTGATTACTGAATGCAAGTTTCTAACTTTTACTGGGGTTTATTAGACCCATATTTTTATTGAGGCTGATAGTACAGAAAGTGATTTTAATAAGTGTAAATATGAACATATCAAAGGCTTGTGAGTTGATCTGTATATCAGAAAAAATAGCCTTCTTGCACCACTTTAGAAGGCTGATAGAAGATCACTTGTCTAAATGTTCTTCTTATATAAACTCAGCTCCTTGTACGTAGAAAACTTGATTCATTGGGGAAGATTGGCTAGCATCCTTTTCCACGTCATATTAACTTTACTCAGACATGTGGGGGAACATTTAATCATGCAATCCTCTTCCTATATTCTTCAGTTGTACAGTCCCAGCAGAGTTCTGCCTCATGTTAAAAACCAAGGCCGGCCCTCCGCTAGAACTGCATCTTAGTCTCACAGAAGCAAGTGAAAAGAGAAAACTGAATAGTTTGACATATAACTCTTCCTAGTAATAATAATGTTCAGCACTGCTGAAGATTTAGAGCAGGTTTGATGGCCACTAGCAAGTTGTGTATGGTTTCGAACTGCTTTCTTGACAGAGCTCCCCACACCTACATTACAGAAAAATAAATAGAATACTAAGCTATCCATGAGCAGTAATGCCACAACTGTTGTGTTTGTGTCCCTGTCATGCAGCCATTAAAAGGCACAGGAAGCTGTTTCCTACCTTTATGGGAACTTTGATGCTGGGCTGGTGAACTGTCCTCTTACAATGTCTGCATGAAGCAGATATTGTTGGTGGAAAGGTGCTCTGATAGAAAAATTTAGCAGAATAATTTCAGATAAAGCAATTAAGCTAAGTAAGGAAGAGGACTATTGTGAGTGGGGAGGAGGTTGGAAGACATTTTATTAAGTTCTTATCCCCACATTTTTTTTTAAAGTAAGTTCACATATTTCATGTCATTCTGGACACTTGGCCCGTTTTTGCAAATATGCTTCATTGAACAACCAAGCCCTGGTAATTTGTGCCATTATAACATCCGCATTGGCTGCTGTCACACATATGGATATGCTTTTGAAGCAGTGCTGTATTTAAGCTCTCGCTCATCTGTTAGCAATGGACAACAAGAAATTCCATGCAGGTGAGGTGATGCAAGAGAGGAAGCAGGCTGGTGGAAGAGGGACCAAACTCTCCGCTTGGTTTCTGTGCTTCTGTTTCTCCCTTTGGTGCCAATGAGAACTCCTGCCCGTCCACCTCCACCTCATAGCTGTTTGGATGTGTGCATGATTGTCATGATCATGGCTGCAAATGCTCCAGTTCCCACATGCTGTGTGCCCAGTCACAATTGGGGGAATCGCTTTCTATAATTGATTCAAGAGAACACACTGGATGTAGTTGCACACTAAACAGTAAGCATAACCTGTGGTTTGGCTCTCCATCAATAGGTAGGGCGGAATGTTTAAATAAATAAGCAAGTAAAATGAATGCACTCTTTTAATTTGAGATGTAGTCATTAGTCTAAAAATGTAATTCAAGATTTAACATCTGAGTGATGTGCTGATCTCGTTACATTTCTGCCCTTGAAAATACAGTGGCTGTCAATGATAATGGCTGATATTAAACTACGTTTTGAACTCCCTTCCATTTTTTATCCAGACACCATCTCTATTATGGTAAAATATGGTAGACTTCATCATAAGCTTTACGGAAATCAGGATACATTATGTCCACAGCATGCCTGTGATGCACCAATCTTGTAACACTATCAAAGAAGATAAGAGATCTGTCATTTATAAGAAACCCATGCTTTAGTACCATTGGGTGCAACTCATCAGGCCTGGATATTTGAATTCATTTAAAGTAGCTAGGTGTTCTCTTACCACCTCTTTTCATATCATGGGCTGCAGCTCCCTCCTTGCATAATTTATTCTGTTATCACCAGGTTGGGCATCACTTTCCTTTTGCGTGAAGACCAAGGCAAAGTACGTGTTGAGCAATTCCACCTTTTCTCTGTCACCCAATAGCATTTCTCCTTGCTTGCTCTTTCTCTTGCTGTGAACTTATCCAAAGAAACCTTCTAAAATTAATTTTAACTTCTCTTGCAAGCCTGAGCTCATTCCTAGCTTTGGCCTGCCTGACCTTCTCCCTGCAAATGTTGGTTACTTGTGTATACTCCTTCTTTGTAATTTCCCCTTTCTTTCATTTCTTATACATGCCTTTCTTAAATCACAGATCATCTGTAAGCTTATGCAGACACTGGTTTCTTTAGGTGCTTCCTATAGTCTTAAAGGTAAAGGTAAAGGTACCCCTGCCCGTACGGGCCAGTCTTGACAGACTCTAGGGTTGTGCGCCCATCTCACTTAAGAGGCCGGGGGCCAGCGCTGTCCGGAGACACTTCCGGGTCACGTGGCCAGCGTGACAAGCTGCATCTGGTGAGCCAGCGCAGCACACGGAAACGCCGTTTACCTTCCCGCCAGTAAGCGGTCCCTATTTATCTACTTGCACCCGGGGGTGCTTTTGAACTGCTAGGTTGGCAGGCGCTGGGACCGAGCAACGGGAGCGCACCCCGCCACGGGGTTTCGAACCGCCGACCTTTCGATCGGCAAGCCCTAGGTGCTGAGGCTTTTACCCACAGTGCCACCCGCGTCCCTACTTCCTGTAGTCTTGGCTTCCCCCAAAGAATCCTGGATACTGCCATTTGTTAATGGTGCTGAGAGTTGTTAGGCCCCTATTTCCTTCCCAAAGCTAAAATTGTGTAGGCAGAGGCTTATATTATATCATTCATTTTATATATACTGTGGGAGATTGAATTGCCATAGGGATGGATGAGATTTGGATTCCAAACTTACGGGAAGAATAAGGAATCTGGAAGAAATAATTTTTAATAAAGACTGGGGGAAATTATTGAATATTTGAAAATTTATTGTAAGCAACTTAAAACATTAGCAGAGTTAATGTAAAACGAGCAGTAAAGATAACTTAAGGAAATTTTAGAGAAAATAAATAAATAAGGAATTAATCTGGATATGCAGCAATAAATATAAAATGGAATGAACCACAGATTGGGGGGGGGGAGTCGATTTGAAGTTATTTTTGGTTTTGTTAATTTGTATGATTTGTTGTAAAATGGGAAAATAATAAATAAACTTATTAATAAAAGTAATAAAAAAGAGAGATGGATTCCAAAGCATTTATATACTACAACTTCTGTGTAAGTGATGAAGTGGTGAATTCAGGCTCACATTTTTTTGTGAATAACCAAATCCAAAATGCTTCCCATATTCTTCAATTTGCTTTTAGTCTGTAATGGACATCTTTTTATTTACCTCAAATGACATGTTCTCTTTGATCATTACTTTAAAATACAGCTAATATGAAATAAGAAGGGTAGCCCCCCCCCCCCATTTTTTGGTTTGCAGCACAAGGTACTGCTTAGTGTCACATCCCAATCTCATCCCCAGACAAGTGGTTTGTCCAAAGTTACAACACCTCCCACGACGAGAAAAAAGGAGCCCAAAAGCAACGAAGCACACAATTACATGATGAAAAACAATAAAATGTACCTTCTAACACATACCTCCAGTGATTGTATGACTTTATTATAAAAATTAAATGTAATTGCATTTCCAGGCCCTGCATGAAAAACACCTTACAGAGAAAAGTCTTTGTTTAACTTCAGATTTCCAAAAGGAGCAGCTCACTTGCTGCATAGCTGCCATATCTTAAAAGGGATTTGAGAAGTTTCAGTCAGAATAATTGAAAGCCATGGCTCTGAAACATATGAAATAAGTTATTGGAGATGTCTTGAACTTGTACCTAACAAAGAATACTGGGCAAAGCATGGTTGTGGACACATGAAAAGAGAGGCAATGCAGAAGGAGATACCTTTAGGCAGGGGCGCAGCTGTGGATCTTACTATGTGCACTGTGACAGGAAGCAGGTGCTTCAATGTCCCACACTTATTCTTGGTGTCCAAGTGGGATTTTTTTTTTGAGCTCCCTCCCCATCTTCAGTGGTGAGATGTGAAAGTTACCTATGAATCAGAACCTATTCATTTCATTAGTGATGAGGGTGGGAAGAGAAGAAGGGTGAGTTGTCCTTTTGACATGATAAAACAGTGTGGCAAGCAGCTAAGTTCCTTGTGATTCCTGTCGTCCGTGCATCTCGTAAAGCCTGAAGCTTATTTGAATGAAGAGATAAGCTTGTAAGAGCAGTGGGCTGAAAATGTCCACTACCACATTTGTTGGCAGGGCCGGATTTAGGTTTGATGAGGCCCTAAGCTACTGAAGGTAATGGGGCCTTTTATATGTCCATCTGTCTTTTGGCAACAACAAATTGTTGCTGTTTTTTGTGTTGAAGATTCGGACACGACTAAACAACAACAACAACAAGGTATCTAAAGCCATTTGCACATGTTGCAATCCACGCAGAATGTAGGAACCCTATATATAGAAATGAGCAAACCAGTGATATTTTTAGGGAGCAGGCTAGCAGGCAGGGCCCATTACTTATATCACAGGAGCCTATTCAACACAAAACACTGTTGCTGTATGTAGGTTTTATTTTATTTGTTTTTTATCTTATATTTTGAAGATGTACATCCAGTCCCCCCCCCTTTAATGTTTTTGGGGGCACCCAAGAGAGTGGGGCCCTAATCTATAGCTTGTTTAGTTTATACGTAAATCTGGCACTGTTCTTCAGATTTCATTTGTGAAAGTAGGGACCGTTTTTGGAGGCTTTTGTGTGGTGGGGGCTTAGTATAATAGATATGAGATGGCATAGAGGAGTGTCAAACTCTCTTAAAAAAAACAAAAAACGGTTGAAAGCTTTGCCAGTGCTTCGAGCAAACAGACGAACCGTGTGAGTTTAGCCACTGAGGCAAACTCAAGCCACTGATCTGTTCCCCGAAAGGAACACTTCTCATAATCTCTGTTGCCTTTTGAAGTGGTGGCTTTCAGTCTTTCTTTTCTTTTTCTTTAAGAGGAAGAAAAAACACTTGATTCTTTCCTCTGCCACCTCATACTGTAACTGCTGTGGTAAGTCTCCTTTCTTAACAACATTTTAAAGAAATAGATGCTCCCCACTGACTATCAAAAATGTTCCAGGCCAGCTTTCCCTCAGCCACTGAAAACACCAGAAAATGCTGAAGTGAAAACTGCAGCCCAGAACTAACTTACCAGCCATCACCACAGTATCTTAAATAGATTGGAAATGAGTACTGTATTTTTCGCCCTATAGGATGCACTTTTCCCCCTCCAAAAATGAAGGGGAAATGTGTGTGTGTCCTATGGGGCGAATGCAGGCTTTCGCTGAAGCCTGGAGAGCGAGAGGGGTCGGTGCACACCGATCCCTCTCGCTCTCCAGGCTTCAGGAAGCTATCCGCAAGCCTTGGGAGCTCCGCAGGAGTTCCCGTCGGTCTCCCAAGGCTTGCGGATAGCAGCCTGCATCCCGAAGCCTGGGGCGCGCTGCACAGCGTGCCCGGGCTTCGTGCAGATATCGGCCAGCCCCACAAGCTCGGGGGACAGCGGGGAGGCGGAGCGCCGCCATCCCGCTGTTCCCCGACCTGGTTTGGAGGCTGGCGCTGGGGAGAAGCACGCTTCTCCCCACCGCCAGCCCCACAAGCTTGGGGGACAGAAATCCGCAAGCCTGAGGAGACTGGTGCGACTTCCCGCCGGGCTCCCTAGGCTTGCGGATAGCAGCCTGTTCTGGGGGCTGGGGTCGGGGGAAGTTCGGGCATCCCCCGCCCCAGCCCCGCGCCTGGGGGAAAAATACATTTCCCCCCTTTATTTCCCCCCCCAAAAAACTAGGTGCGTCCTATGGGCTGGTGTGCCCTATGGGGCGAAAAATACGGTATATTGATACTTGAAAATGGGAAGGGAAGATGCACAGGCCTAGAAGAGATTCTGATGCCCAGAAGAAGGAAACTACTAAATATGTATGGTGTGAAAATATAGGCGTGAAGTTTTGAGGGAAAGAATTTGTATATGACTCACGTGGGAGGTGGGGAAAAGGCAGATTCTGTATAGAACTGTGGAAAGGGAGAAGAATGACAGGATTGCTCTAATATACTAGTATCCAGGAGTCGTTGTTAAAAAATATATTTGCTTATTTGAATGGGGTATTACTCTGTAGCAGGAAAGATTGTGGATAGCATCCTGCCATTCTTTCATGCTAAAGATCTGTATTTCATTCCCAAATTAAGAGACTAAGTATTACCACGATACTTTGCTTCCCCTTATGTTCGTTTTCAATCCGCATTTTCTGTTACCAAGCCGGATCACTTAATCTCACACTTATCCTTAACTTGCTTTTTATCCTTATCTTTTGCAATTGATATGTTCCTCTTCAATTGACCTCTCCACAAGATCTCCTCAACTGCCTTTTTCCCTGAAGCATACAGCTTTGGATATGATCCATAGTGAATTGCTTACTCTGCAACCAAATGCAGAATTAAACAGATTTATTCTCCTTCATATGAGAAACTCAGGATTTTTAAAAAGAAAAATGCACCTTGGTTATTCAGACATCTAAAATGTGTGGGGCTACATAGTAAAAAAATATTAAATAGTTATTGTTTGTCACCTTCAAAGATGTAACTAGTAATAATTTGTTGGAGTTCAATAGGAATTCATTTATTCATTTAGTTTATATAAATATTTACAGGTGCTTTTTGACCCCACATGGGCCTCCAAAGCAATCCAGAAAACACAATAAGAACAATTAAAAATAAAATAACCAATTAAAATTTAATCAAATTATTCAGTTATGTGAATTAGATATACAAGGCAAGAAACAAAAGCTAAAAGAGAATATTTTCATTCTCAATCTCTTATTTTAGTGTGACTTCTAAGGAATGGGAACTAGGTGCAACTAAGTTACAGCATAATATTATGCATGACTACTCAGAAGTAATGAATTTAATTAGGCTTCCCCTTAAATATGTGGATGTAGGATTGTACACTTACCTGGGAGCTAGCGTCATTCAAAACTAATAGCTTATAAGTAAACATATACAACGGGTGGGAAACCCCTTTGGCTCTGTGGGGTCAGATCTTTTTCTGGTCCCACTGTGAGGCAAACCTTGACAGGTGGGTTGCCTCATCCACTTGTCAAAATACCTTGTGTGGGGTTCTGAAGCACCACATGGCCTGCCCTATGCTTGCTGATTCCTTCCTGCTTGCAGCCAGTTCCTACAAAAGGCATCTTTATTTCTCCCCTCTCCATCAGCTCACAGGGAGGTGAGAAAGAAGTAAGCTACCAACGTAGAGTTGCAGCCTATCCTCCTGCCCATCAGCTGATGTCACAAGTGACAGGTGAGCATGGTTGGGGAAAATGGCATCTCAGGCCAAATTTGATCCATGGCAGGCCCAGGTTCCCCACCCCTGATGTATAGGATTTTATTGTTAGTCCATAGTGTTTTTGTGCATGACTGTATATACATACATGATCACATACATGATTTTCAAATTGGTGGCAAGCTTTTTTTAAAGACGTAGTGGATAAATTTTATGGGAAATAGGTCATAAGTGGACAGTGAATTGCAGGTGTGTAGCAACATAGCTGCCTTTCCCCATTAATATATAAGTATTGCCAATGTTATTCAGTAGTTCCCAGCCATTCTAAGGCTGATTTTTGTTCTTCTGTTGTCTGGTAGAGTCCAGGAAAGGAGTAAAATTGGATTAGCATTGATAATGCATTAAACCAGCCTATTAATATCGACAAGCTGTCAGTGTTGTTATAATGCTATTGTAGTAACCTGAGTAAACTGGTAACATTTTTATACAGCAACATAGTAATCTCAAAATTATCAGGCCACAAAGGTGATCTTCGTTTTGATCCTTCCATCTTCACCCAATTTCCTTTGTAATTTTACCACACCTATGGATTTGCTCCCATCCCACCATTTATTTATTTATTTAACCTTACTGACATTCCTCTCCACCCCACCCACACAAATCCCAAGGCAGCACTTTCAGAATGTTTAATAGCAGTACTTAGCATTTATATGCTGCTTTCAAAGTGCTTCACATATATTACCTCAGTGATTTTATAAAGCAGGTGTTACTCCTATATTGTATATAGAGGACGTAGGCCAAGAGATGATAGCTTATTGGAGACTATTTAAGCTGCAATTCTGTATGCATTTTGCTGTGAGTGAGTCTTTTTCAACTCAGCGGAGCTTACTTCTGAGTAGATGTGCATAGGCAGGCTGGCATAATGAATTCATATACGAGGCAAGATTTGAACTGACGGCTTCCGAGCTATCAGGTTATACTCTTAGCCATGTGGTAGGGGACAGTGGGGTCGGGTGGTGGCGATCCCGCTGGTAAATTTGCACTGCACTGACCTGGCCACTGCCTGGACCCTTTCGTCCCAGTATGCAGCAGCAACACAGGCAACTGTGGAGGCCTGGTGAATGCCAACACTCCCACCTGTTATCTGTAACTATCCACACCACTCAAAACCTACAAAAATTACTGGGCCCAAATTCTTCAGCTCAGTCCTGGTCAAAATAGATTTCTGTTTCTTTTGAGAATACTTCTCAAAGTTCCCCTTCCAACACTACAATTCTATGATTCAATGGAAATTCCTGAGATCAACAGCTGACCTTTTCTGTGTTATTCTCCTTAATTCCTTATCATCTGTTTGTCAGACTGATGACCACTGAATTAAGAGTTGTCTTGGGCAGGATGCTATGGGCTGCAGAAAAGGGTGAAGTATGTATTTTCTCCAGTGTTTTTCTCCAGTTTCTTTATGAAAATTGGTTGCAAATGGGAAATGAAAAAAGGGCCGCTTTTTCATAGCCAGAAATGGCCATCAAAGTAAGGGATAACTTAATGCAAAAGGAATCTGTGCAAAGATTAGGAAGCCGCCTTATACTGAGTCAGATTGTTGGTCCATCTACCTCAGGGCAGGGTTGGAGAATTATATAGTAGAAGTGTTGCAAAAAATAAGGAAAGGTATAGCTATATTGTGCTGCAAGCAACCCTTCCTTGCACATTTTAACAAGCATTTTTAGAAAAACGTTAGATGAAGATTAAGCGATGTCCTATCATTCGAATAAACCTGCTCACTGGAGCTAAAGTTATTCGTTAAATGGTGTAAAAACTATGAATTATGCAATGATGATTACTATGATCAACAATCACAGATAAGTTGAATGCTGTGCAGTTGGTTTTTATTAATTATTATTATGTGTGTGGGTTTTTTGTTTAGATTTTTAACTCACCCTGTCTTAAGGTGGGTCAGAGCTGGAAACTGCATATTATAATATTTAATTGGGGGAAATATAAATATAAGATTTAAATCTATCTGTATCTCTCTCTCTCTCATCTATCTACCTACCATCTATTTAAACATTTAAAGAGGATGGTTGTCACCCTTGCTGGTCATTGACCGTATTAAAGATATTTGATGGTTGTCACCCACTACATATAAGCATAATTAGCTTATATGTGTTTTGTAGAGGGACCATATAGACAGGGCTTCCATATTATCCCATGAACTGTTTTCATTCTGAGCATAGATTCCTGAAGCCTTTGGAACTGTTGATGCCTTCTCACTACACAGGTAAAGCAGTTTCAAATCTGTTTCATCCTTCATGGCTCTCAAATAATAAAATTATAATCCTTAATATTGTAGTTTTGTGAAAGGGCTAGAGGAACACCATTCAAAAATTCAGAGCATCGCCACAGAAGAAAATGTTTTAAGGGTTTTGAGTTGTCAGAAGCCAATTGGTGAGAATTAGAACTGCTGTTCACTCCCTTGCTGTAATTGTATGCAGCGCTAGCTGGGAATATCGTGAGACTGGTACAACTGCAGTAGTATATGCTGATGGTATCTAGCTGTACATCTTGTTAACGATGATGGCGGTGATAATGGCCTTTTGTATTGTTCTAACATAATGCTGAGTTAAGAAGTTTGATGCAAGATTTTAGCAGCAGTAGTGCATTCAGCCTGAAGGGCCCTACCCCCAACCTACGTTTCCGAGCACAATTTAAAGTGTTGGTGCTGACCTTTAAAGCCCTAAACGGCCTTGGTCCAGTATATCTGAAGGAGCGTCTCCTCCCCCATCGTTCTGCCCGGACACTGAGGTCCAGCTCCGAGGGCCTTCTGGTGGTTCCCTCACTGCGAGAGGCCATGTTACAGGGAACCAGGCAGAGGGCCTTCTCGGTAGTGGCGCCCGCACTGTGGAACGCCCTCCCATCAGATGTCAAAGCGATAAACATCTACCTGACATTCAGAAGACATCTGAAGGCAGCCCTGTTCAGGGAAGTTTTTAATATGTGTCATTTTAGTGTATCTTTCATCTTTGTTGGAGGCCGCCCAGGGTGGCTGGGGAAACCCAGCCAGATGGGCGGGGTACAAATAATAAATTATTATTATTATTATTATTATTATTATTATTATTATTATTATTATTATTATTACCTCACTGCTTCCTTGTCCTGATAAACACATTCCACTATCACTGCCAGGAGGGTGCCACAGTGCTCCCCTCCTCTGCACAAGCTGCTGGTTTTTAGCCAGGCCTAAGTGATGCTGAAAAAGGGACACGGGTGGCGCTGTGGGTTAAACCACAGAGCCTAGGACTTGCCAATCAGAAGGTTGGCGGTTCGAATCCCCACGACGGGGTGAGCTCCCGTTGCTCGGTCCTTGCTCCTGCCAGCCTAGCAGTTCAAAAGCATGTCAAAGTGCAAGTAGATAAATAGGTACCGCTCCGGCGGGAAGGTAAACGGTGTTTGCGTGTGCTGCTCTGGTTCGCCAGAAAGCGGCTCAGTCATGCTGGCCACATGAACCAGAAGCTGTACGCCGGCTCCCTCGGCCAATAAAGCGAGATGAGCACCGCAACCCCAGAGTCATCCGCGACTGGACCTAACGGTCAGGGGTCCCTTTACCCTTTACCTTTAAGTAATGCTGAATAGAGGAAATCAGGCAAATAATAATTTGAAGGTAGCCTTTGAGCTGATTCAGACATTATGTTTAGTTGATGTGAAAACTAACCCCCACTGAACTCAATTGCAATGTTAATGTTTCCGTTCAGTGTTGGGGCACCTATGACTCCACAGATGTTGGGCTCCAGCTCTCATCAATGCAGCCAGCACAGCCAACAGCCAGGGAATGACAGGAGTTGCTACACAACATCTGGAGGGCCACAGATTCCCCACCCACAGTTGGATCAATGCGTGCAAACGATGACCAAGGAGATATTGCTAGCCAGCTTCCCACCTGTTTGGCCGATAGCCTATTTTGCCATGAGACCTCTCAATCTAATCAAACTCTGCCACCCAGCAGAAGGGGGGAAGGGGTCGATTGCTCTTTCTCATTGGTAAGGGAATAGTTTTTTTGAGGGTGAGAATATCTTTAATGCCACTCTAACAGCACACTAGGTGTCCATAGAATTATTATTCAGATCAATGGATCTAGCCTGAATCCATAATATGTTACTTTAATATTGTGATTTTAACTATTGTAAGCCACCTTAAATAACACACATATATGAGAAAGGTGTGGGGTGTAATTTCTCATATAAATAAATAGTTAGCAGTCAGAACACCATAAATTACTTGTATTCATAAACACCCCTTATCTTCTCACTTTGAAATTACTAATAAGAAGCCCAGGGCTGTAAATGTATGTCCCCTGTTTATATTTATAGGGCTATCTAGTTCTAATGAATGCATCACACTCTTTAACACACGCCTTTCCAACTAACACCCAGGACATTAAGAGACCTTTTCCAAGCTATAAAAATATATTTATTCATTAAATTTTCACTCAACAGAAATGTCAGATTAGTAACATGGTATTTTTTGTATGGCATCAAAAATAATAAAAAAAATTAAATCTGCTCATGTCTCTTGGTTGCACTTCTGTGTCACATGAGGACAATATAAGAATTTTGATTGGAACCAAACACATGTTGGTTTATACCATGAGGCAAAAGTTTCCTTTCCTTTGTGCAGAAAATGTTGATATAGGGACACTGCCAAACCAGCAATTTCTCTCATCAGGTCAAAGTAGTGCAGCTTCCAGTGCCAATTGTTGTTGAGTAGTCCTAATCGGTAGGGAGGGTGTCATTAGTTTTAGTATCCCTAGTGTTATGGTTCTCATGTAAGGCTAAACCACGGTTTAGCAGTACATGCATGAGCAGGTAGCCCAAGAGAAGCCTCAGGTTCATGTGCTTCCCCTCCCCCCAACCACATGAACCAGAAAGCTTTACTAGGATTTAGTTTCACAAAAGCATGAGTTGCTATTTAGTTTGAACCAGAAACAAACTCCTATTAGTTAAACAAGTAAGGTTAATAAACCATGTTTTGAAATTAGCTTGCTTAGAAACTAACCAGAGTGTATTTTAAACTACAATTTATTGTTTGTATGTCAAATGAACATTAGTGGAAACTCTACAATCTGGTAAAGACCTTGCCATGGAAAGAAAAGGAAGCCAAAGCGTAATTCAAGCGTAATTCCTGCTAAACCATGGTTTAGGTTTAGCATTATATATAAGTACAGCCAAACTTTGAATTACTTCCTATTCAGTGAAGGACATGTCAGGAGAGTTCTGTCTGCCTGCTTAGCTATCTCTTGCATCCTGCCTGATTTCAGACTTGATGAAACTTAACATTTACCAATAATGTTAACAATCATGGATAAAATCTATAAAGATTAGGAAAGCCATTTATAATATTTCATCTTAGCTCGGTTCTTAAATGAATAAGATTTTCATCTGAACTCACATCTACAGTCTTCATCTCTTTTTGTGGCCACTGCCCAAGAGCAGGATAATAAGTCCATCTTAGAAAGTCAGGAAAGGGAACTGTAAGACTACACAAATCGGAGAGGCCCCCGAAAACAGGTGCAATGCTTGAAACTATTTTAAACTTTGGGTGAACATTTATTGATTTCAAGCTCCTGGCATTTTGTTAAGCTTAAAGTAAAAAATTCTGCATGGAGTTTAAAAATAAGCAGGATATCGGATTTCTGAAATCCACATCTTTGAACTTATGTTAATTGCTTTGTAATATACTTAGAACAAATGCTTCTTGGTAGCTTAGCAAGCCGCATTTAACCCATGAGATAAAATTTAAACCAGCCCACCTGCTCTAGCATATTTTTATTTATGCGTGGCATAATGCCATATGGTCCATGTTAGAGGTCCTCCAAAATATATTGCTAACTTTATAGTTAAGCAGTCAAGCAAATCCAGATCTGCTGTTGCCAACTCAACGCATTTCATGTGATTTCTTGTCAATATTTATTTATTTAAAGTATTTTAAGTCTCCTTTTAGAGCTAAGCTCTCACATGGTTGCTTCCAGAAAATACAACACAAAATAATTCATCAACATCAAAATCTAACCATAGACACTAACAAACACCAAGGAGCAGCAATAAATTCAACAGTATTGATAGCATTAAGAAAACAGTTATTTTATTTGAAAATGCATTCTTCTACGCTTTGAATTTGTTATGCAATAAATGTGGCCAAAACAGCCACAGGATTTCCTGCCTTTTCAGCCAGTGTGTCACTTCACCAAGTCATCAGATCAAGCCTTAAGAATTTGTACAACCATCTGCATTCCTTGTCTTCTGTCCCATGCAAATGTCCACCTCTTTTTGGTGGTTACTGATAAGGTTTTTGTGAGATGCCTTCATCCAGTGTAACTGCAGTTCATTCTCAGACTAGAGACTGAAACCAGCTAAACTATTTTTATGATAATTCTGACATCACAGTAAATCATAGCTCACTGATAATCACAAAAAAGATGTGATAAATGCATGGACTGAGAGGGGAGGAAGAATGCACAAACCTGTGAGGTACTCTAAATAATAAAATAATGGTTTGTGGTTGGTTTTGCAGTTGATGTCTGAAACAGGCCTTTGCAACACTTGAGTATAATCAGTTTTAATTTACAGAATCTGTGGCCAGAAGTATTTAATAATCCTCCACTGTCCCCTAAAAAAAGGACCCCTATAAAATGTTTAATTGAGTTCAACCATATTCTGAGAAATATCCATTTCTTTTTCTTGTTTGACATAGCCTCAGCAAGACAAACATGGCAGTTAAGAATTAACAGATGGAAGTGTGAACCCTTCACAGTACTTGAAGCATTGCTGAAGAGTATTTGATCAATGCGGATTCAAAAACATTTCCCAACATAATATCTGTTGAATTCAAGGTCTGTTTGGCCTTTAATTTTTCGTGGGTAACGTAGATGTTAGGAGCCCATGCATACCTGTTAAAAATGAGATGTGCAAATTGCTGGCACCCAGTTCTTGCTTTAGGACACATCTCTGATAGCAGTTGAGAAGAGATACCTAGGTTAGCAATTCACTCTTTGTGTTGTAACAGTTAGGGATGCATCTGAAATACCTGCTAAAAAGTAAGATCTAAATTCTACTGGTCTGTGCAGTTTTGGGTCCAAATAATATATGGTTTTGTGAGATTTAGAAGAAGTGAAGAGCGGATCCCCTGTCTCCTTCCAATCTGCACAGGGAATAATTTGGGGGAGCAGATTATTTTACTGGGTGACTTCTAGATATTTGGCAAAATAATATGGGCTCTTAATTGGCACTGGTGTGTATTTATTCCCCATTGTCAGGGGACAGAAAACTCTGCATATCAGCAGAAGGACAACTTCCTTGGGTTAGCATCTTCACTGTCTTGCCAGCCCCTGGATCTACCTGCAGTTTTGCTAGCCCCACCCTCCAGAGTGAAGAGCCAGAAGCCTCAACATTGTCCTCAGATATCGGGGCCGGAAAGAAATGCCATACAAGTTCCATTCCTAGGATAACTTGGGGAGTGGGCCCACATTCCTGGTTTTGCCTCTGAGCTTGAGAAACCTTACTGGTGCCCACACATTGAGTATGGATTTCTGCAAAAGAGAAGTCTACATGTATAAACTTACATGAAAGCTGAAACACTGTGCAGTCAACCGTTTTGGCTCTTGGGAAAGCTACATGCATAGAGGTTGAAGTATAGGTCTCTCTCTGCAGATGTCCATGCTGAATATATGGAAGTCAGAGGCAGGGCAAGGAAGCTACGTAAGCTCAGGGCATGGCAAGTGGTGTGGTTCTGCTCCCCAGTAATTATGTGGCACAGGCTCCACACCCTCATGTACCCATAATATCTTCCATTGTATCTTTTGTGATAAATTATAACCATTGCCAGGCACGTTGGTAACAATTCTTGGCAGAAAAGTGGGTGATAAATTAGTAAATAATACTGCAGCATCCTGACATGAGCCCCACTGTTGTTTTCATCACATTTTTGCATGTGGTGGCAGAGGGGAGAGCTCAGAACAGGCAGTGTAATAAGGTCTTAATTGGGCCATAGGGTCTGTCACAAACTTCTAGAGATAATAAGCAACTTAGGGTGTGTGTGTAGTTTTTGCGATCCACAACATTTCTGGATGCTGTGGCAAACATACACAGCACTGCCCTAAGGTTCCTGTTGTCCCTGGATACTTCTTTGCATGCTTGCAGCAGCACCTATAAACTCCGAGAACCCTGGATGCTGCAGAGCATAACTGTAGAAGCATCTAAGGCTTATTACTGCAACAGAGCTCTGGCACTTTCCATGTCGCCCCATTGCCAAGGAATTATTGGAAAAGGAATGGGAGATGGAGAAGGGCACTATGTAAGTATGTGTCAAAACAAACCCATTTAGGATTGGCCCAAACTCCAGGGAGGTTTGGATCCGATCCTAAGTGGATCTGGGAAGGGCAGACCTGGTGTCTGACCCCCAACGTACCATTTTTAAACACCATCCCATAGCTTGTTTCTGTGTCCTATAGACACGCAGCCATTCTATTTTAAGAGCACATACAGTAGTATTTTCTACCAGCTCACAGCCAGATTGTCATGCTTGGAAGTGAAATTTGTTCAAGGAATCTAGCTTTTTCTCCCCTCTTAGGAATTGCCTCTGGTCTCTCTCCAATTATTTCGTATGCCAACTATGTGAGAAACTCTGTAGAATATGCCTGGCACTGTGGGTTGAATGTCTAGGCAGGCTTGAAGAGCTACACTAAGGGCTGGAAGACGAAGTACAAATCATCTACACTCTGGGTGGTTGCAGCGCCTTATTGGGATTGCATTTATCTAGCAGCATTAAACTGTTGCAGAAATTTTGCATCCCCATAGCTTTTGATCTCTAAATTGCACGTCTTAACAAACCCTATGTCTTAACAATACAGATTAAAGTAAGAAAACAGATGTCAATGGCATGACATCTGTGATGCCAATAGGGAGAATGCAGCCTTGCCAAGATGTTCTGTGGTTTGAATTCTCATACAGCCAATGTTTTTTACACAGACTCCACATATCTGAATCAAAATTCTGGATTTAAGATGTGGTACTGCAGAATGTCTGGAACTAATGGCTGACCAGGCACTGTGGTCTAAACCCCTGAGCCTCTTGGGCTTGCCAGTCCAAAGGCTGGTGGTTCGAATATGCATGATAGGGTGAACTCCCGTTACTCTGTCCCAGCTTTTGCCAGCCTAGCAGTTCGAAAGCATACCAGTGCTAGTAGATAAATAGGTACCACTGCGTTTCCGTGCGCTCTGGCTTCCGTCACGGTGTTCCATCGTGCCAGAAGCTGTTTAGTCATGTGGTCTGCAGTCAAACACTGGCTTCCTCGGCCTGAAAGCGAGATGAGCGCCGCATCCCATAGTCGTATTTGACTGGACTTAACTGTCTAGGGGTCCTTTACCTTTTTACCTTTACAATTAATATTGATTGCCTATCACATGCTGATAACAAGTAGTTATCATCCCCGTCAGCCAGCTACAGCTCTCTGCCCTGAGAGACTTGCAGTGTTAATTCTGGCATGGGAAACAACAGAGGATGGGGTGTAATGGAAGCAGGGCATAAACAGGGAGCAGTAAGGCCTGTTTCATGGAAGGGGGCTGGCCTCTTTGCATATTTTAGCTTACTGTTTGCACATTCAAAATTACCAACTGGTTAATACTGCAGTGTAGGTGTAGGGGTGGGTTTCTATGAAGCAAGGGGATATCTTCCTTAGATTTCAAATATCTAACTCCTACTCAGAAGTATGGCTTGTTGTGGCCTTTCCCTATGCACTTTTCCTCAGGAATAAGTCTCTTTTATTGTTTAAAATTCACATGCGCACATACTTCGTTCAGAGTGTTGATCATTTTTCCTAGCCTCCAAGGAGACCCTTTTCTTACTCATATTCTCTACTGTAAACTTAGAACTAGCCAACCAAGTCCAATTAATCCTGTG
This sequence comes from Podarcis muralis, assembly GCF_964188315.1. Classification (NCBI taxonomy): domain Eukaryota; kingdom Metazoa; phylum Chordata; class Lepidosauria; order Squamata; family Lacertidae; genus Podarcis; species Podarcis muralis. The sequence continues at coordinate 95,370,436 of NC_135656.1, forward strand.
GTTATAGGACAGAAAATGCCCCAACAGAGGACATAGTGGTAAGCCATTAACTATGATTAGGAAAATTAGCCATTGCACAAGGTGCGTGCTAGCTGGTGCATGTATCCCAAGGAGTCCTGCTCTTCCAGTGGGGAAACAAATCACAGAGCATCTCTGGCTTATTGTTATGCCTGAACTAGCACTCATGGCTTGTGTCTTCAAAGTAAGCAGCGACTGGGAACCCAGGAACTAGCCTTCTGCTGGAGGAAGGGAGGCATGAAGTGAGAGATCTCAGCGTTCAGCCCCTACGCAGGCCAGTTTGCTTAACAATAGTTAAGTGTTACATCTGAATGCAGTCAGTGTGTAAACTAACTTGCTTGCTTACATGCTATTTCTCATTCTGTTCTCGAATGGAAGACATCTCATATACAGTTATGTTCTATGTACTTGATCTCAGCAGCCACTGTGAACCCTGTTTGCTCATTTATATATGGCTTTTAAAAGTCTCATAACCTGGGATGGAGTTGTTATTTTTTTACCTATGTGCATATGTAGTGTTTTTACAAAAAGGTGTCAGATTGGGGACATGTCAACCCTGGACCATGGGAAGAAGTGTGCTTCTAGAAGTACAGGGGATTTTCAGGAAGGTGTTGTTTGAAGTTAACCATTTTTTTTATATTTCCACAAGCATTTCTTGAGTCAAAATATATAGTTGCTGTGATAGATACATCTAAACACTGTAATCGGATTACAATGTGAGTAAAAATAGGTAGAACTCCCCTTTTCTTCTTTGTCTGTTTCTTTCTTTTGCACGATAAAACCCTAAAAGATTCTGCTGCCTTGCTAATAAAATTCACATTTCTTTTATGAGCTTGGCTTATTTTAATGAACATTTTACATTTACCGTGCTACATTAGCAAAGTGTCTCCTGATTTTATGTAACAAAGGTTTACATAGTGGTTTTCAGATTACTTTCTATACCCTTCAAAGCTCTTAAAATGCAGTATTTCAGTCAACAATTATCAACCCAAGATGGTGATGCTGCCGCTGCATTAAAAAGACAGAGGCCTGCTAAGTATCTTTTAGGGAGCTGTAATAGAATGTAATTGTTGGAAAAGAGAGTTTGTTCTCACAAGGAGCAAGAATAAGGAATCCCTACCAGCTCATCAGTCCTGAGTTATTTTACAGTAGTAAAACTAGATGCTTGCTTTGTCAAACACCATTGGAGTTAGCAAAGTAGGCTATACCGTGTTGTATTATTGACTAATGGCCCTTACTTGAATGCTGTAACAAGTTAGAAAGATTAAAAGCCATACCACTGTAATAAGACTTCTGTCTTAGACAATACTTAGAAGGATGTTCTGATGTAGCTTACATTTTGCATTGCGCTATAGGGCAATTACAGCTTTCCCTGTACCATAATTTTTAGATAAAAGTTCCTGGCAACGACCCATTCCAGAGCGATTTTCATTTATGAGCTTTACTGATGACCTGCCTTTTCCAGTCTCCAAATCCCTCTTTGATCTCTTGATACCCTCTACCAAAATGTTTTTGCCATTCTTCATTAGGCCTGGGCAATGTATTGATAAATCTCCCAGGACTTGTGTGAGGGCCAGAGCATGATGACGCCTTCACCCAGTGGCATATCACAGGTAGGGCTTGACTGTGCCTGGCACCCCCCGCCACCAGCCCTGGCACGCAGAGGAACAAGCCGCATTGGGTGCTGGGGTGAAACCACTGCTTCTCCTGCTGAGGGAGCTGAGAAAGAAGCAGGTTGACAAACTGATGTGGAAAACGTATGCAGTGTACGTCAACCGCTTCCATACTCACAGAGAGACACTGTTTGACCCCCTTTTCTCTGTTCGGAAGGGAAGGGAAGGTGGTTGTCCAATCCTGAGATCCAGTGAAATCTGGGCATGTTCAATGTGGTATAGTTTAAGGCTCCAGTGGTGTCCAAACTTTTTTCAAAAAGGGCCAGATTTGATGAAGTGAAGGGCCGTGAGGGCTGATCATAGGGCTAACCAAAGGGCCAACCAAAGTTGCAGTTGCTGACCTTTTTTTAGGATTGAGGTTGAGGTTGATGAGGGTTTTTTAGAATTTCACCCACAGGGGCCGGATTAAACTGACCAGTGGGATTGCGCCCCCGAAATGCACTTTGGACATGCCTGGTTTAAGCCATTGAAAACAGGAACTGAACAGGAAGAGCAAGCAGTCTATTGTGCACTGAGTCTATTTGAGGGGATATTTACTGAGAACTACTGTGGACACCATTGGAAGTGTTGGTGGGCCCACGGGAACCACAATGGCCACCCATGTGCTAGGCCCATATCACTGGCACCCTGTAGAGGTAAGTGCTTATCTCATGCTCAATATCTTGTTTACCTGTTGGGCAAGTCTTTAGCATGGTACATAGGCAAACTGATTCTTCTTACACACACAGTAAACTTCCTTCACTGAAGAACAGCCAAGTTCTCTGTGGATTTTTCATTTTGATATTACATTTCCTACATCTGTTCACCCACAATCATTGCAGGGAGGAAGCAATATCATTGTTGTATGCCAGTGTTACAACATAGCAGTGGTAGCAACAGTGGTAGTACCTAGAGAGAAAAAAAACTTTCAAGAAGTGGGTACAGTGGACGCTCGGGTTGCGAACATGATCCTTGTGGGAGGCACGTTTGCAACCCGCAGCATTTGCAACCTTCAGCGCCGCGTCTGCGCATGTGCGGGTTGTGATTCAGTGCTTTTGAGCATGCGCAAAGCGCGATTTAGCGCTTCTGCGCATGTGCGAGTCCCGAAACCCGGAAGGAAGCCATTCCAGTACCTCCGGGTTTTGGCGCATCCGTAACCCGAAAATGCGCAACCTGAAGCGTCTGTAACCCAAGGTATGACTGTATTGCCAAAGTGAGCCTTCATGATTGCTGTAGAACAGTTTATCAAAAAGCGCAGTACAGGTACTTGGGCCTTTCACCTCCTCTTGCTGGCTCCATCATCTGTAGGTAGCAGTCTTTAAGACATTCTCTCCCAACCAGCATGCCAGTTTTGAATTTAATACAGCCTTAGCAGGAATCATATCCCCTTTTCTTCATCCTGCTGGAGCAAAGCTTTTCCTGCTGCTTAAAACTGTAATTTTGGATAAAAGGATATGTAATAACTTCAAAAAAAATGTGGGAAGATCTTCTGTTAATACAGGATAAACTCCCTTTAACTTCAGAAAGCTTAAAGTCAAATTTGGCAGAGCTTACAAGGGTAGTATATATGGAGGCTGGATTGTAGTAACCACCAATATATCCAGGGGAGGAAAAAAACTTTTTATCTGTTTTGGATTATGTTAGACGTCTGCTGGACTGCCCTGTCTTATTCTGCACATGCCTGGCAGGTATGAGGCAAGGGTTCCCCTGGTGCTTGCTACTTTCTAGAGGGCTTCAGTATATGAATTTGGCATTTTACAGTCTCTGACTCTTCCTCCTCTACCACCTCTGAGTTGTGTATTACATTGGTATAAAATGTGGTAACTTTTTCTAAAGAAGAATTCTGGGCAATAAGTCTTACTTCAAGATTGTAACTAAGACCAAGAGCTATCGTTTGTTTCTGTTATTTCACCCTTTATGGAAATAAAATAAAATAAACCAATAGGCTAGCATAATGCCTAACTGAAGCGTGATTCAACCAATTGTCTTCTTATTTTTATTTTTAAATGTGTGTGTGTTGGTTAAATGTTGTAATGAAAAGGGGAGCTGTTGTTGTTGTTGTTTAATGCTGGAACCTGATTTTGAATTCTTCTAAAACAAAATAATTGGGATTACTTTAGAAATCAGAATAAAACCCATCTGCAATTGAAGTTTCGTGATCTATAGTAAGATTGCATAAGGGCACAGAATGAGGCATCTGATTAATTATGGTTTTTTCCGGCTTTTTTGGCATTCTGTTTATGACAATTACACGACTCTTTATTAACTCTCTGGAAGAAAGCAGTGTTACAGGATGAGAAGAGACTTCCTTCATCTGTTACCCCGTAGGTAATTTTTGTGCTTTTTCCAATATTTAAGTGCCTCTTAACTGCTTGCTGTCCATCTGTATACCATTCATAGTACTGTAAACTAGTATATGTAGCATGACCTTGTAACTTGCTTTGTTTGTGCATCTGCCAGGACAATATGTTGCCTTTCCTTAAAATGCAAATATGCTGCATACGGCAGAGAGCTCCTTAGTCAATAAATAAATTGAGGTTAAAAAAAAAAGCCCTGTACCTAATACCCATTTAATTTAAATTCATTTTATAAACATAAAGACGCCTTTTAAGAGAAGCTTTAATTCAGACTAGCACCTTGATTTGTGGTTGCCATGGAGAATCAAATCTGTCATTTGACAAGAAAAGTCACCCATTTATGACAGCACTTTATCTTGTCTCTCCAGGGGAAGAAAATGTCAAAAGTGAGAGCAGGGGAAAAAATAAAGCCTTGAAACACCAGAATTTCTTGATTTCATTTTTATTATTCAGCTATCATATCCTTTCTGATAATAGCAACTTGGTGAAAATAAATAATGTTCCTACAGTAAAATCAAATATTTCCTATTGGAATGGACAGGGCTCTTTGTGACTGTCAGAGCTGTGAAGTCTGGCAAGAAATAGTGTTATTAGATAAACCCACAGTGCCCAAATCCCATTTTCTTTTCATTACAGTGTCAAAATAATTATACCTGTGTAATTTGGGTAAGAAATTGTAGAATAAGTAAAATGGTCCATCGTAACAGATTGCTTTAAGGCTGTGTTATTATGGGGTGGGGTTTTCGTCAGGCTGTAGGAAAAGAAAACGGCGTTATAAAAAAGTATTCAAAATTTCATTTGAATAACGATAATGTAGCTAACCTATCATATTATTCGCAGGAACATGAGAAGGCAAATTCTGTATTCCATATATCTCTATCTATATAGTTATATAGCCGTGCAGTCTTTTACAGAAGAGAGTTAAAAGGTGAAGGGTTTTTTCCCCCTTTTTCTTTTAACACTTCAGAGATTCTGACCTGAGATTCATCAAAAGAATTCCAGAGGTATTGCGTGAAATCTTGTGCGATCAAGGACTCTTGGAAAGTGATTGTATATTGAAAGGCTTAAGAGTAATAAGAATTGAGTAATTCTTGGAATGTGGCCAGAAGTTATAAGTGTTTACGAATGTGTGTTTATATTTAGCGCATCTACGCACCAAATCTGTCTCAGGGGCATAAGTGATATTTCTTTTTACAGTGAGTCCTAGAACGCTGTTTAAGTGTCCCGACTAAAATAATCCATGCTATGCTGCTTTTCTTGAGAGAGCTTTCCTCGGCCTGCTAATGCGTTGTATGGGTTGGTTGTGGTTCAAACATAATCTCGTATCAATGAGATAATATTATAATAAAGTCCTTTAGTGAGGGTTTAGCGTAAATATACAGCTAGTGACAGGAGATTTTTCTTCTTCTTCTATCTGGAACAGTTGTGCCCAGCCTAGAAGAGATTATAACCCCACAGTAAAGGCAGGAGGGGGTGGGGTGGGGGTGGGATGTGGACAGAAAGGAACGGGTTGATCACTCTTTTTAAAAAAGATTGGCTTACAGCGTTGGTTTCATAGCCAGCAATACGTGGGATCTGCTGTGAGGAAACAGGCAGTACAATAGTTTTCTTCCCCCTACCAGTGTTGAGTTAGCACATGACAGTCCTTTAGAGCTGAAAGATAGACAAAAGGGAAGAAAAAGATGAAAGGAAAATGTAGCAACCTTGAGAACAGCCCCTGCAAATATATTTCAAGAAATACCTGCTCGCGTTTGCTTTCCCAGCAACCTGATAATCTTCCCCTTCAAAGGGACTCACCTTTGTGCCTGCCCATATGGTGTGTTGTGGCATTTAGCATTTTGATAAAACGAACGTTTATTTATAGAATGTTAAAATTTAAAGTATATTAGTGGTTTTTGTTGTAAAAAATAAAATAAATGAAATGGGTAATGCAGATAAATAATTTAAAGTTTGGATGTTGTAGAGAGCTCCCCCCTCCCCCCCTTGTTGGTGACAGTTTCTTCCTGGTCCTCAGACACATAGAAGGGCACATATCAACACTAACAAATGGCATATTCCAACTGTGGATAAAATGGCTTTGACACAGGGTGCTTTGAGAAGAGATGGGGAGCTCCGATTTAACCCCCCCTCCCACCGGGCCTGTGAGTGCCTTAAAAAGGACCTGCTGTTGAGCAGTTTCGAATGCCAAATATAATAACTGCCAGTATGTATGTGTGCATATGTGTGAGGGAATAGTTTCACACAACTTTATTTTCCAAGTGATGCTTGCAGCCGCACTGTATAGCTTCACAACTTCACAGTGTTGTTGCTCCTGGGTTTAACCTTTTCTTTATAGGTAGGCCCAGCCTGCCTGTGCTGAGTGGTGCTGATATCTAGTCAGTTCATCACTTGTCATCTCTCAGGTGTGACAGATGCTTGCCAAGCTTTGATTTCAAAAAAAATTGGCTCCAGGGCAGACCCAGGAATGGAGCTAGGGGCATGCCCTACGTGCTCTTTGCTCATTTATGAGTCCCGTAAGAGTCCAGTGGATTCTGTTGACTCCTGGAAGGACTGTACAGTATATATCAGCCAGGACCTGAGCCTACCTTTTAACTGGAATTTAAAATCTATTACAGTGGTGCCCCGCAAGACGAATGCCTCGCAAGACGAAAAACCCGCTAGACGAAAGGGTTTTCCGTTTTTCGATGCGCTTCGCAAGACGATTTTGCCTATGGGCTTGCTTCGCAAGACGGAAACGTCTTGCGAGTCTTGCGATTTTTTTCGCTTCCCCCCCTTTTTCTAAGCCGCTAAGCCGCTAATAGCCTTTTAGCCGCTAAGCCTTTAATAGCCGCTAAGCTGCTAATAGCCGCTAAGCCGCTAAGCCTTTAATAGCCGCTAAACCGCTAATAGTGCTAATCCGCTAAGCCGCTAATAGGGTTGCTTCGCAAGACGAAAAAACCGCTAGATGAAGAGACTCGCGGAACGGATTATTTTCGTCTTGTGAGGCACCACTGTATTTTACTCTCGACTAAGAGTCCTCCAGCACAGGGACACTTTGGACCTTTCAGTTTAGCAATTTTGTGCTTATGTTTTAGCAATTAACTTTTCCTGTTGTTTTTATTAATCACTTTTAGAATCTGCTCAGCAACCAAGGAGCACAGAGCAGGACTCGGTGGGTATAGTCCATTTTTCCCCTTACAAGAACCCTGTGAGGTAGTCAGGCTGAAAAATCACCCTGTGAATATTATGAAGAGTAGAACCATGACTTTACCAGTCCAAGACAATAGATACAACACTGATCCATACTGGCCCTGAAGTGTAGGCGGGTTCCCACGAGGCAGGACACAGCGATAATAGCAAGAACCTTTATAGAACTACATAACTGGGATACAGGGGCAAAGAATCTGCTTACAGTAATACCTCTGTGAACATCCGCCTTGTCTAGCGTCCATTCCTGCGAACGTCTGCAGCAAACCTGGATGTCCTGGAACGGGTTACTTCTGGGTTTGCCGCATGCGCAGAAGCGCAAACCGCTCCACATGTGTGCACAGAAGCGGCGCTTTGCCCTGCATCCTTTTCGGCTAGTGGCCGGGGTTCCAGAATGGATCCCGGCCGCAAAACGAGGTACGACTATATGTACATTTTTGAAAGTCTGAGCCACTCCCACTCCCAACATGATTAGCTGTCTAAACTTCCAAGCTACAAATCATGACTCAGAGTTTAAGGACCAATGGCAGAGGCCCAAATCCTGAAATGTTCTGTGATTGGACATCATGTATCAAATCGGAACACAGGAGCTCAGAATCCTTAGTCCAGACTCAAGCTCAAGCAAACACAGACCACTGAATACATAATAGACCCTCCTTGTGTTGGCTTGGACAACAGGATGCTGATTTTAAGAGCCTGCCTGAAAGCGGAGGCTCCTCAAACCCCCTTTAATAAAACCCTCTTTATTAATATCAGTCTTCCCTATATGGGTTTATGGTTCTCAAGTTTATACCAATTAATTCAATTCCTCCATGTTAGAAAACCACTTTAAACATTATTTGCTAAGCAAATGGAAAGGTTTCCTGATTGTGTATTGGAAAGGCATGGTTTACATGGCAGCGTTTCCTCCAAACCTAAATCTTTTACAGATATTGCCAGAGCTCCTGCTGAGCAAATATGTCAAACATAAATTATGTGGGAAATAAAATAATGCATTCATTTTTATTTGTCGGCATTTCAGTGGCACTGCAATATTTGAGCAATTCACAACATCTGTGAGGTTGGAAATGCTTGTGCCCGTCATAAACTTGGGAGAACCGAGACATGTGGGTGTGATATAATCTGTCTGTGGCTAGGAATAGAACTTTAATCTCCCGAGTCCCAATCCAGCGTCTGGCCACAGGACCCTCCTTTGGGGCAAACGGAATGGTCAAGAAGCAATGTGAACTCCCTTTTCCCTTGATCTCTTATTTTTAAGCCTGAGAAGTATGGATATAAATTGAAAGTCTCTGTGTTATTTTGCCACCCTGAGAGCCTCCCTAAATATACATTTGTTCTTATTTATTATTTATTTTGCTAAGCTGAAAGCCTCCCAAGATACACATTATTCGTATTTCTTGCTTTTACCGTGCCATCACACCATCACAGTGCATGGAGCTTTATAGAATAGCATTAACCACAGGTTCCTACTGTGAGGAGTTAACAGACAAAATTCCACAAGCGTTAGAGGATGAATGTACGTAGATGCAATCACACTTACTAAAGGACTGAAGGGTTAAAACCACAGCCCACTTTTATCCAAAGCAGGCACGAGAATGTGAAGAGTTTGCAGTGATGTACAGCTTAGATTCACAGCTAGAACTTTGTGGGGTAACTGTGTCTGCATTCAGACGTGGAGTTTTACTGCATAGGTTTTCCTGGTTAGAATGCTAGCGCTTCTTTCCCCATTTCTAATGTTTGTTTTGCACCGCAGTGCTTGTTGCATTATGGAACTGTGGCTTTTTGAGCAATATACTTTGGGGGGGGGGGCAAAGTTGTTGGGTTGCCCTTTTTTTTGCCAAAGTTGTTGGGTGGTTGTTGTTGTTTTTGCAAAATCTGCCCCCCCCCCCAAAACTTTTTAGCCATTTTGGGGGAAATTCACCACAAAATCCACACTTCCAATACGGACTGCCATACGCCCGGGTTTCCCCCAGTCATTTGAACCAAATCCCGTTTATGTCTTAGAAATTCCAGACGTATGGCAAGTGAGTGCTAAACTTTCACTAGAGCACATCAATTGTAGAAATTACCAGGTAAGGAAACTTCAGGAAAACGGAATCAAGCAAAAGTAGATGAGCATGTTGAATTAACAGCATTTCTGACTAACCATGTTCAATCAAAGGGTTAGTGCTGTAAAGCAAGCATAGAACCCCTAATCCCACCCCACCCCATATCAGCTGCCTGCAGGCAAACTGCTCCATCGGGTTTTAAAAACACATCTTTATTAATTTTGTAACTTTCTATTACTATGTGCTTATGATTGCTATGATGTTACGATGCTTTTTGTTTGAGAGATGATGATGAGGCTACATGTTTCTCCCTGGGGAAAAGAGTTCCAAAGGTGTGGAGCCACCACTGAGAAGACCCAGTCCCTAGTACCACCAGCCTAATGTTTCTCACAGGGTAGGCTGGATGGCAGGGTCTCAGATTCAGAGGCAAATACAGGGCAGTGCAACTAGTTCTGCTGCACCGGGTGCTGGATCTACGGGGTGCTGCAGGGCATCACAATGGTGACATAGTGAATTGAGCGGAACAGGACAGGCAAGAGGTGGGGGCGGAGCTCTGAAAGACCAAAGTCTGTCCCTGCTCGGATGCAGATATTGATGCTCCACTAGGCTTATGCAGGTGTAGGCGTCCCTTCAGATAACGTGGAAACTAACCATTAAAGACTTTAAAGCCAAAACTTCTGCCATGAATTGTGTCCACTGAGGCTGGGTGGAAGAGAGGTTTGGCCCCCACCATAGCAGTACTGTCAAATGCATTTCCTCACTTTCCCACATAACAGTGATTGAGAACCATTTACTTATATAGGAGAAAGTCAAGCAATGGTCATCGAAGAGGGACGGGGAACCTTTTTTTCTGTAAAGCACTGTGGTCTTTGCGGGGGTAGTCTGTCTGGGGCTGCATGTCTGTGGTGGTTGGGGTTAGAGGAGCCAAACGTGGCTCCCTCCTTTCTCTCCCACCTCTTCATCTGCTGGAAATGTGTAGACTACTCTGCCGACATCTGTTTCCACGCAGGGGGCTTTCCCCCTCCTCTTCTTCCTTGCATTTCAGGACCTCCACCCCCATTTCCCCCCATCTCTTGCCTTATTTCTGTCTCATTGGGCCCTCCTCACCCACCTGAAATTAGGCAGAGGACCACAGGTACCCACCCCTGCTGCAGGGATTAAACCAACTTCCCAGTTACTCCAGTGTCTGGGGAGAGGCGCAGGTTTAGCCCCCTCACACCTGTGTGCCAGATTGTGTGCTGGACTGATCGTGCTAGATAAAGTGTAGTGGAATGCTAAGAATTGACTTCTTGTAGCCTTGCACTCATGCATGGCTTATGGTGGTGGTCACGGGGAATAGGGAATCTCTGAAACGTTTCTGCCTCAGCTGACATTTTAGTATTACGGATACAATTTCAGTCCTCTTTACGGGTTGTAAGAATAAGAAGTCTGGGTCTTGTGGTATAGAGGAAAATCTGCAGGAAGCTTAGGTGGCGAAGGTTACCCAAGTAGAAATTGGGTGGAGAAGCGGACCAGTGTTTGGAATGTCCATGCGCTCTGTAGAAGCGGAGGTCCATTTCCAATGAAATTTAACTTGTGGGTACGGGTGGCAGTGAGGGAGGGCAAGAGATAAGCATTCACACCACTCACCATTTTAATTGTTCAAGAGAAGAAGATGTGGCTTTTGCATCGTGGAGATCCTTAGAATTTGTGTGTTTGCTGATAGTTCCCAACAGGTGCACTTTTTATTGGCATTGCCTCTCCCATACCAGGAAAACTGCATGTGTTGAATTTCTATCTGTCTCGCGGTCATTAAAGGTGCAGATCTTGTGTCAAGAGAAAAGGGGACCACACTTTTGCAACTTACACATGGGGTTTCAGTCTGCTGCTTGAACCTTGACACACACACACAATTTGCTGGTAAAACAAAAAACAAACAAACCCAAAGCTGCTTTCTTTCCCTACGTTCACATATTCCCCTGAAAAACAACTGTGAATTTAGCAAAGGGGAGGGGGGAACCTCTTGACACGTTCTTTACCTCAAGCCCCCTATAAGTGTCAAATCGAAACACTCCCCATTATTGATGTTATCTCTCAACTACTACACTGTACTGAAACTATCAGCTGGGTAAGAGTTTTAAACTGCTGGCTTTTGAATTGCCTCATTGTTCATCTGATTAAATTATATTTAATTAGCTTTGTGTTTCGTCCTTTTGTTTCAGTGAAGAGATTACAGAGAGGGGAGATAAAAAAAAACACAGTTAAAAAAAATCTGTTTAAATGGAGCTTCATCATTTAAAACACATATAAAAACTCCATGAGATGCCTTTTATTCTCCAGTCCTTTATCTTCCCCTGGCAAGCTTTTCTGAGAATGAGTAGTGCATGTTGAAGTTTATCTTTGCTTTTATGTGCGCTAGCCACATGCTTAACATTGAGCACATTTGAGTTGCATTTCATAGGGCTTTCACAATCCTTTTATAAAGGGACTGATCTGTTAACATCACCCTCTTTAGATCTAGCAGGCAGGATGTTCTTCCATACAAAGAAGTGCTCACAGTCTTTCTTGCCAGACCAGTAAGTGAATGATTTCAAGCCTGGTGGGCAATAGTTGTGTCCATGCGTAACACAGACAGACCACAGTAGTAGGCAGCTGCATGTAATTTTGAACTCCACTCATTGAACTGTAATAAAACAATATAAGCACTGCTTGGGGGGAAAGATTGGATGCAGTTATCCTTACACAAGGCTCGGGCATATGAAAGCAGTGCTGGCTGACAAGAGGATTTTGAGATTTGATTTTGATTGAATTGCAGAACTGAGCAGGCCAGGAATGTCAGTGGAAGGCTAAATGCCTGTAGTGCCATAAAGTTTTATTCATGTGAGGCTTTCCAATATAAAGTAGATGGATTCTTCAAAAAGGTGTCAAGGGACATGAAATAGAAGTGCCCAAAACTTTAAAAATGAGGCTGGATGGGTAATAATATTTCTTGCTTTAGCACACGCTTAGCTTCTGCAGAGGGAAAAGAAGTATTTTGGATAATTGTTCATTAGCTAACAGCTTTTAAGTAATTCATAGCAAGTGTTGTTGTCTTTAAGGCTTCTATTTCAGATCCTCCTAGAGTACTGTATTTGCTGCTTTTAGGATATTATTAACAACCTTTTGAGAGCACAATTTTGAATATGAATTAGCAGACTTCTATTTAAAAAGAAGAAGAAAAACCCCCACCGGAAATGAGCATTTAGCAGACACTGAAAACTATTATACTCAAAAAAACAAGAACTGATGTGTCTTCACTGACATATTTCATAGCTCAGTAATGCATACCCAATTAAGAGACGAATTTTCATAGGGCAGCTGATACCCCCAGATTTGTTCCGTATCAGAGATAGCTCCATTATTAAGTTGCAGCAAGCAAGGCACCACAAATACAGATGCATAGATGACTAGAGGGTGTCGTTTATTTCTACTTTTAAGTCGGTGTTCTTGGTCCATTTGAAGACATGCCTTTGAGTTCTAGTGGTACTAGAAAGTACAGCTATGAGTACATTTGCTTTAAAGAGTGCAAAATAAACAAGAGTAAAACAAGGTTTCTGATACCCATTTGTTACATTTTGTGCTCTACATTGGATCAGTTCTGCTGCTTGTAAGCAACACTCAGGTCCTACACCTGCTCTGTTGAAAGGTATAGATTGATTTAAGGCACAGAATCAATCCTAATTTATCCTTCCCCATTCCAGAAACACCAACCACCCCAAAAACAATGAAGTTGTATTTTGATGTATTATGTATCACAAACAGCATTTTATTCTCTTCATGTTAGCAGCATGCGTTCCCGTGTTTTGTTATGCATGACGGAGTGTGAATATATTTAGCTTGTATTTATTTGTAGTTGCCCTTTTACAAGCCGAAAGGAAATACCCCAAAGGTGCATTACTCACTGTATGGGTTTTAATTATTGTTGTTAAAATGTGCAATTGAAAAGTCCGGGATTGTTGAACATATAGAGGACGAAATGCTATGTTCTGTGATGGTGAGAACCCTCTGGGGCTTTATAAAACTTTTATTTGCCTCATGTTTCAGCAATTGTTTTTCTTCGCATTTTGTTTCACTGTATTTCTTCTTCTCCAAAAATAAACTCCATGAATATTTATCTAATCAAATAGCAGTTCATTTACAGCAGAGCAATAAGTTTGCAGTCCTTACGTAATGTGCTGTGCAGCCTGCATGACCAATTGAGATAACTCCCCAGTGGTAGTTTTTTGAGTGCAATTCTTAGCACAGTATAACTTGGAACTATACAATACAATACAATACAATAGTTTTGTGTATGCTCTTAAATTATAGGAACCTGTTAAAGACTAAGAAGGCCCAGGTGTCTTTGAACGAGCAGAATGAAAGCTTATTAATATGGAAAGTTGTTCAGTTTCTCCTTCACAGGCTAGCCCTTGGATTGTGTGCCTCCTGTAGTCCAAAGCAATAAAGTGATGCACCACTGTGTCATGTTTGTCTAAGTTTAGTTATGAGGCATGTCATGTATGATTAGGAGTTAATAGTTTTTAATACCTGTGAGTTTTAACTTTCCACTCAAGGTTGGTACAGGTTACTGCCCCCATAGCAAATTCGTCACATTCTGAACAAGTTCTTAGTACGCTAAGCTGATTTTAAGGCCAGGTGCTCTGAACACCTGAATACTGCTACTTAATCTGAAAATCTGAGTGCCTAAATTATAGTAAATGGTATTAAAGACCTAAAGTGCCTATTGTGAATATATAATTCTATTATGTTCTTCAAGACCCTGATCTCAAACATATTCAGGGCTGTTACACTACAGTGCGATGAAACTTTAGGCCCGGCTTCTTGAAAGGATGGTTCGGAATTATTTCTGGATATTCATCTTGAAATGCAGGAGGTACTGTGCTCAACTGAGGTTATACAACATATTACTTGGGTAATGTCCTGGGATATGCCGTAGCCAAAAAACACAGTGCAAAAATAAATGTAACCAACTGGAAAGATCTACTTGGTTAAAATAAAATCTTCAGCTGAATTAGTTCAAAATATTAAAAGTTCTTTCCCAAACCACCAGAGCTTTTGTTTGCTGTATAAGCACTGCGTGGGTAATGTTTCTTATGTGGCTTTTAACATGTTTAAATTGATTTCTGATTTGTTAGGACACATCTGAGAGCCATTACTTTAACCGATGATGGTGCTGTTTTTCTGCCATAGCCAACCTCTAACTGTAATGCCAAACTATGCAATATTCGCAGTGCCATGATCGGCAACTAGATTATTTTTAGGAAGCCTTGAAGTACAATGGGCCAAGTTTTCATTCCCAAAAGACGTTTTCTGGCAGGTTCCCCTTCTCTCATATTTTGCCGTCACCATTCCCCGACCCCATCTTTTTTGTTTCCTTTCCTCACCTTTCTTTTTCTCTCTTTGCACACTGCTTTCTAAAATCTGTTTCTGGCAAGTAGAGGGGGAAAGCAACTGAAAATATATAGGCCTGTTCCATACCAGTTGCCACTAGTGTACCAGAAACGTCGTTGTTAGTTAATGCTTGTTTTGTGTTGTGTTTATGTACTTAAACCTGGATTTTTTCCCAAGGGTTTTTACTTTTGTAATACTGAATTTATTTTGCGTTTACCAAATTGTTGATTTTTGTCATTTTGGAATTTGCTGACGTGTTCTGTATTTTGTTAATTTATATTTCTAGTGCTCTGTATTTCGATGTTTTGAATGTTTGCTGTAAGTTGCTTAGGGAACAGTTCATTGTAGAAAAGCGGCATATAAGTAAACTCAATCAATTACCTATTTCCCTGGTCAGAAAATATTTCTGACAGTGGAAAAGGAAAGGGAAGAAGAGATAAGTGTTCAACAGGTGCATATATGGCAGAGAGGAGGAAAGAAATAGGGTGTGATATCCCACCATAATGCATCATAGCCAGTATGCAGCCTTTCCATCACTCTGGAATTTATCTTTAACTCGCGTGTTCATCAGGGACATAGCAGTGACCCTTTCAAGGTCAAGCATCCTCATCTCTCCATAGAAATGCAGAGTCAAAAAGGACTTGGTGGGCCTGTGGTCAGCCTTCTGCTCCAGGCCGAATAATGCTTAAATAATATTACTCTTGATTAGTTTTTGATTGCCTCCAGTACTGGCTGCTCTGACCACATGTCTGAAAATGCTTTGTGGAAATGTGTAGTAGTGAGACACGTGTACTTTCCCAAGCTTTAAGCTTTGTAAACTGATAGATGCTTCCAAAGAATGCAGTATAGACAAAAGCTTCATCAGAGCTTCGTTGGTAGCTATACAGATAGCTCCAATAGTCAGCTCTAATTATTTTACCCTGTCTCATCACTCCCTCTTAACAGCAAACTCAGACAGTGAGTGCGAGAGGATTGGGGCCAAAATGGGGCCAGTGAGAAAGGAGGAGGAGGCAGTGGTGGTGGTGTCAGCATACTCTGAAGAACTCTGAGGTTTGCAGATGTAAAATAAATAACGTAAGGGGGAAACCCCCATTCGCCCAGTGAGCAAAGCTGGATCAAGCCATTTTGCTACCCGACGGGGAGCAGTAAAGGCCAACCTCACAACCCAAAATGCAGTCTAAACCAGACCATTTCCCAGAGTTGCGGGTTGCTGCTGCATTTGTGTTGATTTCTGAACTGTACCTTTCACCATTTCATTCAGCACTCATTTAGAACTTAACAAGTTTCAGTCTCACAGATCACTTGCCTGAACTCTCTCCATCCCTACTGCACCCACCATATGTTACTGAAGGCTGTGCTTCACTTGCTACATAGTGCACTGTGGGTAAAATGCACCCACAAACAATGTGTGTGCTGCAATCTTTTGCTTGCCATTGCAGGACTTCCTACAGTGGCACGGAGGAAAACAGCTAGATGTTTGTTGCAAGCCACTGCAGATAGTGACCATGTGAAGCGACTTAAAGTGACCTCCATGTGGTGGCTGCAACTCTGGGTCTAAAATATAAATGGATAACTGTACAGTAGAATTGCATTGGTACATCAGAATGTGTACAACTCAGCCAACCTGTTTGCTTCCTTAATGCCTATAGATGGAGTGCGTATCACATTGGCAAAGGTGACAATGCCTTTGTTGCATCGACAAGGGTGAGCACCCCTTCCAGGCACTGTGAGGTTCCAGAGGAGCTTGTGCGGTGTCTGCAAATTCATTAACTTTGGGGAGGGAGATACAAGAAAACCCCTGCTGCTTTGAGTAGTGGGGACTTCCCTCTAAGCCCCCCAAGCTGTTCAGCAACTGCACTTTCTCCAAGCGATGTCTCATAGGCAGACACTTTTGGAAAGTGTACCTGCCAGGATATTAAGTCATGTCTTGAGAGCAAATTGTGAGAACATGATTTCACAGAAGCCTTGGAGACATCTCAGCTTATTCATAATAAGCTCCTATGTGTAATGCTTCATTTTCTTTTTATTAATTAAATTGCTCTTTGTGTGTGTGCATACGGCTGTTGGGAGGGGAGCCTGTGCATCACAGGGCGCCCCACCCACCCCTCCCTCTTTTAGGGCATGTCTGCCAAAGCTGTTTCTCACCTCCTGAAGGCAGGGACTCTACTGTACTATAACACCCTGTGCGAGTGATGTTTACGAGGACTTTCACCTACCTATATTGCTCAAAAAACATCTTGCTTTCAGGAAGCTGCGTCCTTCTTCCTCTCTCTCTCTGTGTGTATGCCATCCCAAACACTTTGCACACATTAACTTGAGAGGGGTTGTGGGATATAGGCAACATGCTCCTTCCTGCCAGCCAGATAAGTCCCACTTCACATCTAGGAATACCACCCCTTTCAACCCTGTTTGATGAGAACTAAGTTGCTTCCCAGTGATATCCATATCACATCTTTGATCATTCCAAGGGTTGCTTATATATTCAGAAATTTCCAAATAGATTGAGGTCATCTTTAGTCTTCTTTCCAGTCCTCAACTTTTTTTTTTTTTTTGCCATTGCAGTGTATTATCTTGAATTATGTGCAGGTATAGGTGACCAAACCTCTCCAGCAGTTCTCAGTTTGCTGTTTCTGTCTGCAGGCGACAGCCGCGTTTGAATCTGGCTGCTTATCTGGTAAAGGGGGTGGGGTGGGGGGGGTAGAGAAAAGAGGAAGAAACAGCACTCCTTGCAGCTTTTGTAGCACAGTTTGTGGGCTTGCCCATCATAATACAATTATGAAGGTTAACAGGAAAAAACTGGGTCCAGGAGTGATTCCAGGCAGCTGGCAGTCCCGAAGAATTGGAAGCGCACCACCAAAGAAAACTGCAATGAAAAGCAAATTAAACCTCATATCTGCCATCTCACTCGCTTTTCTCTGCTTTCCTGTTTGGACTTGAAAGGTGATTGGAGCCAAAGCAGTGACAGTTGACGGAAGTGCTGCAAGGAGAGAGTATTTATTTACAGTGAATCGTGGTGATGCTTGTTCAGGATGCGGTTTCACGCAGGATGTTCTGTCCCCCCACCCCCAGGTTTTGATCATTTCTCAAAAAGAAAAGGCATTCTTGTTTGTTTCAGGGCACAGGTTATGCTTAGAGAAATCTTGTATAACATGTCTGTACTTGGAATCTACAGTTAATGTATCATCATAGGAAGTTTCTGTACTGGGCATCCTGGCAATTGCCAGAAGTAGCTCTCATCCAGATGTGTTCAAACGCAGCTGTAATTGTTAAGCAGCCCAAAATAGGGAAGTAGGCTTGCCTGGTGCGTATGCTGCAAGCTATCGCTGATGTAGACCAATTAGCGAATTGCCAGAAATATTGCCAGTTGAGTGTTTTGTAATTTCCTCTCCCCACTGCAAGAACATTTTTCAGAATCCCGTTGGCATGAAATTTGCAAAATTTGCAAAACTTCTGTTTAACTTTGTGGCTTTGAATCTGGAATTTCAGCCAGCTCTTTGCTCTAGTTCACTGATTATTTGTGTTTATTTTCTAGTTAGAACTTAAAAAAACCAAACTGACAAAATATCAAGCTTAGTAGATTTTTTTTTCCATTTAGGAATAATGAATGACATGTCTTTGTGACTATGGAATAAATTTACTTACTTAGTAAAAAAAAAAGTAAGAATAAATTTGGGAATGGCACGAAACAGACTTTTTGCTGGCTTTGCAGTGGCGTTTCATAGAGATGGGCAATGTGATTCACAATTAAAAATGGGGATACTTGGTTTTAAGTCTTAATGAAAAACAGTGGGACTGAAGATCCTAAGACTGTATAGACCAGTGTTTCCCAACCTTGTGCCTCCAGCTGTTTTTGGCCTACAATTCCCATCATCCCTTGCCACTGGTCTTGCTAGTCAGGGATGATGGGAGTTGTAGGCCAAAAACATCTGGAGGCACAAGGTTGGGAAACACTGGTATAGACAATAAACCTGTTGAATCTGGAAAGTTGATATTTAGGGTAAGCTGGTTCCAAGTTAGTAGGGCTAAGACTGCTTTACATAGTTCATGGGGAGGGGAAATGTGTAGTGGGGTCAGTTCAGAGGTTTGGAGGACTGGCAAATGCAAGTCCTTATAATGGGATGAATGAATTGCTATCTCAGCATAACATTTGCAGAACAATATTGTGGTGTCATTGCAGGCAGGTGGCAAAACATGTCATTCGCTTTGGGAAATGGGAAACAAGAACTAGAAGTTGCAACTGTAATAGGATTTCTTCAGCTTGCTGAACTACAGCTTCCTCATTCCCTGGCCATTGACCCTGCTGGCTGTGACCAATGTGAGTTGGTAGTCCAAGCAACCTGGGCAGGGAGACAATTCCCTAGCACTGCTGTAAGAAAAGTAATGCACATTTTTAAATATTCAGGTATGCATCACATGCTAAAGTAACCTAGAGAATGAGGTACTTCTATCCCTTAATGGGGACAGCACAAGCAATCACAATGTTAACTTTTCTTGTGTGTTGCTTTTGATCAAGAAGGTTGTTTTAAAAGTACATCATTAATAACAGTCTTCAAGTATCAGGTACTCATTCCAGTGACTTCCACAGTTGATTTTGTTCTTTGTGGAAGATGTTAACTAGTATTTCATTTTATTGTAGCATTAAAATGTGAACATACATATTATTGAATGAGGCTACGACTTCATTTCAGTGAATTAGCATGGTGAAGACAAGGACTTATAACCTGGATGGCCCAAATCTGTTGTGAGGTTTTAATTTCTTCTTATAAAACAAATTATAATGTTCTTTTTAATAAATAATTTTTATCTAGAAGGAGGAGGAATCTAATACTTGTGTGGATTTTTTAAATAGAAAAAAGTTAAGTTTTTAATTACATTGCTGCTGTCCACATGTTCTCTCTGCAACTCCCACATTGTTCAGCAGACAGAATAAAGTGTTTTAAGAATCTCATAAAAGCCAGTAGTTTGAATCTAGAGGTCACGGTTACAGGAGGCACTCAGGTAACCAAAACAACTGCTTGAATAACTTTATGGCTAGATATTCTTCTTCATATGGCATAAAAATTAGCGTTTGAGCCTCACAGAGTACATTATGTATGCAGTTTAACTAATTAAGTGAATCAGTAGATTCATGTGTACATAAACCTAAATGTAAAGCTTCCTCGAATACTAGAATGAGCTGTTCATGTGACTGTCCTTAAAAAATGTTCAGAAACTTTAACTGATTGAAAAGACTACACTCAGATTATTGTTGAAAGGTGTCCACTGGAGGAATCACGTGTCTAAATTTGAAAGAGCTCCATTGGTTGCCCATTTAGTTTCTGGGCCCATTTTAAGGTGTTGGTTCTGTGGTAGTAGACTATGGGACATTCTTGATCAGTGTTTTCCTTCCAGTGTTCTCATGGGTATGGATGGGTCAGATTTTCTATTACTCTTTGTTCAGCATAATATGGGTATCCCTGGAGTCGGATGAAAAATACACTGCCTATGAGGTCTTTCTAGGAAACAAGGCAAAGCTAACCAACTTTGTGTCAATACCAAGTCATAAGCTCATTGCCTCTTATGTAGCAGTACAAATACATTTGACCACAGTGCCAGGTAAAACCACCATCTAAGGGGAAAGCCATTGGTTCTGATTGTACAGTATCCTCTCTGAAGATGGGCAGAAACTGAGCACAGTCAGTGATAAAGTTGACCAGATTTTCATGATGAAGCAGGTACTTCTAAACTCATAACATGCCCCCACTGCTCATCCATTCTTGGAAGAAGGTCACCCAAGACACAAGGGCACCAGTACTATTATAACAGAAAGTTCCAAATTTTAAAATGTAGGCAAGATTAGTATATTTCTCTTTAAAAACTTCAATACAGTGTTTAAATGATGCATTTTTCTATCTCTGTAAGATTTAGCTGAGTGTCATATCTAAAAATGGATTAAAGCAAGTTAGTGAATTTTTCAGTGCACTTTAAAATATTTGGAATCACATTTAAGTAGCCGTTATTAGGCTTATCCTCCATGAATTTGTCCAAACTCCTTTTAAAGCCTTCCAAACTTATGGGCATTGCTGTTTCTTATGGCAACAAATCCCAAAGTTCATGCACTATGTGAAGAAATACTTTCATTTGCCTGAAAGTTGAGTGACTTATTAAACGGAGATATCAATAAATGTTGGTAAGGAATAATAATAATAATAATAATAATAATAATAATAATAATAATAATAATAATAATTTATTTATACCCCGCCCATCTGGCTGGGTTCCCCCAGCCACTCTGGGTGGCTCCCAACTGAATATTAAAAACATGATAAAACATCATACATTAAAAACTTACCTAAACAGGGCTGCCTTCAGATGTCTTCTAAAAGTCAGATAGTTGTTTATTTCCTTGACATCTGATGGGTGGGCACCACTACCGAGAAGGTCCTCTGCCTGGTCCTGAAGCTCTCTCATCGTCAACTGTTGCATGGCTGAATAAGAGGTGAGAATTTTTAAAAAGTTGGGATAATAATTACTGTGTTTGCAGTACTCTTATATTTGCAGAGTAGCAGCACTTCTCTCCCATTTTAACTGGGGATAGATATTTGCTGATGTCAACTAGGATCTGAATTTGGAACATACAACAGGCTTCATAGGTACAGAAGCCTCTGCAGGTTACTTTAAAAAGGTAAATAAATAATGGAAAGTGGAATCTCAAAATATCCAAACAGAAAGAGACAGTTGTCATAAAACTCAGATGATTTTTTGATTTATTATTTCTAGCTGGGTTGAGACTTGGTGGAAGAAAAAAGAGATGCAGAAGTAATATTTTTAAGGGTCTCTGGACTGTGAATTTTTTCAATTCAGTGGAATGAAAATGCTATAGAATTACATTGTAATCATTGCCATATCAGAGTAAGGTGAAGAGTATACAATTTCCCTTATAACAATATCAAGAGGGAGGGAGAGAGTCAGGCTCTTACTTTTATAAACACCTGTCCATATGGAGCCCATTCAGTGTAAGTTAACTTCCTAGCAAAATAGAGGACAGGTTCAAAAAACAAAACAAGAAACCAATTATGTTATCCCTTTCTTGGTAAATTTGGAAAAGGCCTCTGTCTGGAAATGATCATTCTTTTCCGTGAGAGGAATCAAGTTAAATGTTGTGGAAGAATATTTATATTAAAAACGTGTTGGTATCAATATGCCATAAAATAATTCTGGTTTTGGTATATGTTTCTGTCTCATAGGGTGGCGCTTAAAAGTAAATAAATTGCTACTTACAGCTAAACATCCAGTCTAGTAGTACCTTAAAGGTATACAAATTCTAAGATGTGAATAAGGTTCCATTGCCTGTAACAATTTATTTCGGTGGCTGAACGCTGTCTGTATATGCACAGGAACTTATAGGTGGACTAAGCTACTCCACTGAAATGGATGGGGAATTGTTTGAATAGGAGGAGAAAATTAGTTTGACCCATATATCTGCATCTAACAGGAAAACAGAAAGACATAAATATTTTCTTAAGATGGTTTGTTTGTTTGTTTGTATTTATTGCCCATCCTTCACCAAATGGTTCCAGGGTGAACCACAAAAATGTATTTTTAAAAAACTGCATAACAATGTACAATTAGAACTGGCTCCACAGAACTGCAGATATCCACTCAAACCAAAGGCTTGGGTAAAGAGGTGCATCTTGACCAATCACCAAAAATCATGACAATGATGGTGAACAACCTGGGTGCTACCACAAAGAAGCCCCTCTCTCACATTGCCACCCCTTGAACCACAGTGGGTAGCATCACTAGGGACGGGGCCTCATCTACTGCGCCAAATACCTGAGCAAGGTTGATGTGAGATGAGGTGCTCCTTCAGATATTATGCCACTTGAGAAGAAATCTTCCCCTCGGCATTCTTCTCTGTTTACTTAACTTTGCGATCTGATTTCCGCCTTTAGACAAACTCTTATCTTACGTCTGTCTTTATCTTCCTGTTTTCATCCAGTGGCTCTTTGCCTTTACTTATTCAGATCATTTAATCAACACTAAACCACACACAAGGCGAAGTACAGATAAAACAGAACTCTAAACATACAATTCGGATAAAAACCTTAAAAGGAAGAATTTGAATCGAAATTAAAAATAAGTGCAGGAGACAAAATAATAATGAAAAACATTAAATTGGTGCCTTGGTTCAAAAGCATATATTGAAGGAACGCCCACTCCTTTGAGCCCCCCAGGAGGAGTTCAGGACTATAGAAGCCATCTACAAACAGGCTGTGCTGTTGGCCTGCCTTGTTATCTCTTTTGTGTGAATAATGGAATTGCAAGATGGATTTCACTTGAAGGTCTTGAGATGCATGCATACGGGAGAAGGTGCTTCTCTTGGCGAGACATTTGGGCTGAAAATGTTCTTGAAATTGGCCATAGGCAGATGGTGCAAGCAGGCTGGGATCGGGACAACCCACTTTCTTCTGCTCCTGCTAACAATGTGGCGAACCACATTTTGCACTAAATGATGTTTCTAGATCTAGACTGTTTTCAAGGATGATGCAGTAACCTACAAGAGATGGCAGTTGCAGGATTGTCTCTGCAGAGCACAGGAGTCAACCAGCTAAGGATGGAGCTGCCACTTCTTGTCACTTTTGCCATCTCATTCTCAAGTAGTATGGCAGGAACACCCACAAGCACCTGTGCTTTCATATGGAGTTTAGTTACATCGAGAATACAGTGGTACCTCTAGATACTCACACCTCTGTGTGTGTATCTTTCAGGATGTGAATGCTGCAAATCCCGAAGTATCTTTCCGGGTTTTGCCGCATGCGCAGAAGTGCTAAACTGTGCCCATGCGCGGAAGCGGCACCTCCAGTTGCAAATTCCTCAGGATGCGGCTGGACCTCCAGAACGGATCCCATTCGCAACCGGAGGTACCACTGTACAACAAATTCCCAGTCTGTGGAGCACTGGAACCTTCTCTGAATCAAGTTAGCACCTCCTAGCTATGCAATACTACTTTGGTTCAGATTAAATAGTTTCTAAACCCAAATTGCTGATACCCCTTTAGGCTGAGAAAGCTGCTATACAGTGATATGATGCCACTATCTCGTGTCAATAGCTTCTTTCTGGAAATAGTGTTACCGTGAACTCTGAGGTACTGTATATTTCCGGCCCAAGAAAGCTTAGCATAGCAGTGTGTATGCGGAATCAGCTGTTACTGAACTTGAGTAAAAGCCAACTCTTAAAATCCAGAGCAATTTACAACTCAGAAATAAGTATTTTTTAAAAATAAAACCCATTAAAATCTAAAAATTAAGATAAACAGAACCATGCCTCAATAACCTAGCATAAAAACAGTAGGGAGCAATCACAAAAGCCTTATTGGGCTGACTTCTGTTAATATAAGACTTCGAGCAAAAAAAAGATAAAGATGGCCATCACCAGTCCCCCTAAGAGCAGACTCAACTGTTGAATGCCAATAAAACTATAGCCAAACTAAGTTCACTGAAAAATAAGACAGATATATCAGCATGCTTGGGGGAAATCCTAAGGTTTGTGGAAGTACAGAAAAACCTTTCCCTCCCTCCCAAAAAACATTTTTGAATAAATTTGTTTAAAATGACATGCAGTTTGTGTGAATTTCTCAGTAAGGTAAAGGAACCCCTGACCATTAGGTCCAGTCGTGACCGACTCTTGGGTTGTGGCGCTCATCTCACTTTATTGGCTGAGGGAGCCGGCGTACAGCTTCCGGGTCATGTGGCCAGCATGACTAAGCCGCTTCTGGTGAACCAGAGCAGCGCACGGAAATGCCGTTTACCTGCCCGCCAGAGCGGTACCTATTTATCTACTTGCACTTTGACGTGCTTTTGAACTGCTAGGTTGGCAGGAGCAGGGACCGAGCAACGGGAGCTCACCCCGTCGTGGGGATTCAAACCGCCGACCTTCTGATCAGCAAGTCCTAGGCTCTGTGATTTAACCCACAGCGCCACCCGCATCCCTGAATTTCCCAGTATTTTAGTAAAATTCTTTCTATGCTAAAATAAGTAATATTGACACTTTGTTTCTGCTCCTATAACAGTTATCATATTTGGGGAAAACTATTTACACACACACACACACACACACTTGTATATATAATATAGGAGTAAAAAAAAAAGTATTCAACTGAGCAAAGTAAGGAAAAGATTGAACAAAGTAAGAAAAGAAGATTGTGATAATACACCACAAATGATATAGCGGTGTAAAATCCAGTTATGGGTTATGATTATTGTGATGCATAGTGGCCCTAATCCATGGCAACAGAAATGTTCCAATACCCGCCATCTGAGGAACCTTAAGGTGTTTTTGAGCAGTGCAGGATGTTAGTGTGCCTATATACAAGACATATTCACACACAGCATATAGTGGCAGGGGAAAGGAAGAGAAATTATGTTTCAGCTATGAATGACTTATATTTTACCCAAGCAGCAAAGAAATACCCAATGGCTCACAAGTGATCAGAGCAACCAGTGAGTTATAGAGATCTCTTCTCATCGGTGAGGAAAATATAGTACACTTCAACCTGTTTTATATTCTGTTTGTACAACATGCACATTTTTAATTCTCATTTTTATTTTGGTTTACAGGTCTTTCTCCTCTGCCCAGCTAGTGATTTTTCAAAGTCTCAGCTGCCTCCTCTATGTCTCACGTTGGTGCCAGACACAGAGCAGATTGGGGAGCCTTTGAACATCCCATTAGTTGGGCTCAAAGTAGCCTTTTTCTGATTACTTGGTAGTGATGAGCATAATGAATTTAATTTTGATTGACGTACAGTGTACCCTTAAAGCAAAAGTGATCTGTCAGCAATCAGGCATTTGCAGCTTATATTTGGATCTATCATAGTGAAGCCCAGTCTGTGCTGCAGCAATTAGATTTGATTTGTAGTTTCCTCTCTGGGTGTTGGCTACTTTAGGTTACTCACAGTTTGCAGGCAGTGCTGTTTCCCATGGGAAATATTTAGGAATCTTGTTCAATTTTCTGTTACAGTAAGTAAAACTTACAGAAAATGTTTTGAGGTTGAGCCTTGGCTTGTTGCAGTAAGCCTGAATTTCTGCAGGAGTCATTAAAATTAAATTAATAAACATCAATGCAATTACTTGCCACTTGCTTTATACCAATGGACCAGGGAGACAAAGGTTGAAACTCCACTCAAGTCACGAAGCTGAGTAATCTTGGAGCAGTTTCTGACTCTCAGCCTCACCTACCTCACAGGGATGTTTTGCGAATAAAGTGGGCAGGGTCAGTCATGTATGCCACATTGAGCTCTTTGGGGGAAAGGTGGGATATGATATGTAGGAATGTTGCTGTTTTTGTTTTTTAAAGTGCTGTTTCAGATGGATAAAATTATATTATGTTCCTGAGAAATTCCCATTTAAGGAGAGGGAACTTCCACCCCACCCCACCTTTCTAGTATGTTAGGAGACAGAATTTTGTCTGGGAGCCTCTTTTCCTCACCTCTCCCCAAACATATAGAAGTGGTAATGTCAAGTATGTACTACATAAATACCATATTATTTTAAGACTCATTTTATTACTGATGAATTTATATTTCCATGTTAGTTCACAGCAGTTCCTTGTTTATAAGCGATTCGTCTACCAAGATTGAAGATTAGTTTCTGCTTTAGATACACTGGTAAAAGCAAAGGAAAAGTCTTAATGTGTTTTAAGCCATAGTCTCTATATCTTTAAGACAAGAATTATAAGTCCTCATCTAACTTTTCTGTAGCTTCGGGCATAGGAGGTCAAAGAATTAGTTATCATGACAATGTTTGGTTTTGATTCCTTACGTATGTGAGGATTCAAATCTTCAAGCAGGAGATGCTTGAGAAGAATAAGGAAATTCTAATAATTGTTAAAAACAGAGTATATAGACATTTCAGAAAACGTAAAATATATTTTAATGGTCATGAAGTGCTGGGACAGACTGTACTGTCCCCTTAATTAACTCATCTTTGGACCAGTAACGGGCCTCTGAACAGGTTGTTAAGGGAGAAATACAGTAGTTCACATCAGAAAACCACCATATTAAAAGTGAGCATGAGGTTTTTTTCGGCCTAAAAGAGACTCGGGAATTAGCTGGGAGGAAATCTGAATTGCTTCTTATTCCCAGGGTGGTCTTTCCAGTTTGGAGTTGTGGTTGCTGTGGCAGGGCTGTTTGAGAAAGCTTCTCGTGTCACTTCCTGAGTTTTACCTGGCTCACGAATAAAGAGGGGACTTCATTTTCCAGGGTTACAAGTTTTATAGTTTTTCAAGTACAGTAGAAGTAGTTTGGAAGACTTTAAGATGTTTTTACTGGAAATCTAACTAGATATGTGGGATGAGTGCTCATGCCTAAGTTTTAGAATTTGAAATGAATGAGTATACTTCAGAATTAATGGACTGGATGGGGAAAATTAACATCTGTCTCTGATAATGAGATGTGCAGGGAGTACTTTGAAAAGAATCTCACTATTGATACATTGGCCTTTTAGACAATTTTTTCTTGCTGCTATTACTCAGTAGACCTGGATGGTGATGGCAGTGGGTATAATGGTTTATGCAAGGGTGTACATCCAAAATTTATCCCAGTACAGATGGTCAGTCTCCACTGGAGGGTTTTCAGTGGAATGTGTACTCAGACACCCATTTGGTTAGTATGAATGGTCTACTTGTTTTGGATTGCTTTCAGTGGAATATGTTCCCTGTAAGCAGTAGAGGGCAGACAGACAGCTTCTCCTATCCATCTGCACTGTATCGCAGCTGAATTTCAGGTGAATTTGGGGAAACCACTTGAAGCATCCATTGTGTTGAGCTAATTCAAATTGCTTTTGTTTGATTTGCTCATTGCAAACAGCTGAAAGTCTGTAAACGTTGATAATAAACCTGACTTACAATGGGGGTAAGGGACGCGGGTGGTGCTGTGGGTTAAACCACAGAGCCTAGGACTTGCCAATCAGAAGGTCAGTGGTTCGAATCCCCGTGACGGGGTGAGCTCCCGTTGCTTGGTCCCTGCTCCTGCCAAACTAGCAGTTCCAAAGCACGTCAAAGTGCAAGTAGATAAATAGGTACCGCTCTGGCGGGCAGGTAAACGGTGTTTTCGTGCGCTGCTCTGGTTCGCCAGAAGCTGCTTAGTCATGCTGGCCACATGACCCAGAAGCTGTACGCTGGCTCCCACAGCCAATAAAGTGAGATGAGCGCTGCAACCCCAGAGTTGGTCACAACTGGACCTAATGGTCAGGGGTCCCTTTACCTTTACCTTACAATGGGTGTTAAATAATTTAAACCCTTCCCCTGAGGGAAGACTGCGTCTTCGTGTAACCTACTTCTGCTCCTCCATCTTCAATTCTGGGCTGGTCCTGGGAGACAATGGAGCAGGAGAGGTGGGGGCAGGAGGAGGAGGTGTGCAAGCCCTTGACTCTGTACCAGTCTGACCTTTCTCTCCCTCCTCCTGCACCTGCTTTTCACATCTCCTGCCTCTGACTCTCATCTCCTGGCTGTTACAGGGTCCCCCATATGACTGATGCCTTCTTCTCAGTCAATCTCCAACTCCACTTCTCCCAGTGTCCACTCATCAGTATCCAGACACCACTCCTCAGGGTCCAGCAACAGTACATACATATGGAGGAGATTAGAAAAGTGAGACACAAATTTAACAGCATAGAAGAAAGCCATACCGTCAAGTTATATATACATTTTCATCCTGCTCCCAGAATGCATATGGAACCCTTTTACAGACGCAAAGGATCACCATGCCATTTCTACACTCAACAAAGTATACCCTTTCATTTCTATAATGCTGTGGATTTGCAACCAGTGTGGGGAGATCTGTTGAGCATAAGCCCATACTAAAATCATGACATAATATTGATTGTTTAGGAGGCCGACAGGCGAATGTGGTTTTCAAACCCACAGTGCGCTCGGTTTACCTTCACAGAGAACAACTTGAGCTGCAGGTTGTTGGGTTTTTTTGTTCTCAAGTACTTTCAGCAGAATGTGACTGACATAATATTACATGAGCAAAACCTCAGTTCTGTTGCTTTCGTGCACGTGTCCTTGCTTTCAGCCTGCAACCTGGTTTGATGTCTTGCTTCTCAGAGTGCTTGACGGCAGTAATAACGGAAACGGAGGCGGGGGGATGTCAGCATGACTACTGTCGGCATGTCGGCACTAGTCCAGGGAGTTTCAAAGGGATGTTTTATTGATTCTGTAATTGCACAGTAGAATGGACAAGCTGAACTGTACCTCGGGGCAAGGAAAGCCCCTGTCTAAACGGCATCTGTTGAATGTACACTCTGCTGTAACTTCGGTAGGGAGAGCTTGCTCAGCAGTTTGTGAACCTAGGATGGACCTTTTCTAAATGGCCTCTTGTATGGGATGCTTAAAATGAATTTTGATTGCAGGTGTAGCATTAGTTTATCAGAGTGCTACCTTGTAATTCTGCCCTTCTTAACTCAGGCTTATACTGTGACCATCAAATCCAACTCAAGTCTGTTTCTCTCGTTGGTTCTCCCAATGAAGGGATGTTGCAGGGATAACCGAGGGCTTCATGTCTGAACAAGATACTTTAATAACAGAAGTAACTAAGAATAAAGGGGAAAGGTAATTCTAGTGGTATTATTATAATAGTATTATTAGACTATCTATGGCACAGACTTGAATTTTAAAGTTAGGTTTCTCTTAAAATGCTTGTTAAAATTTGTGAGGAAGTGTCATCTTAAAGCATAGGGTAGCTATAAATATTTTTTCTTTTCTTACCGTGGCATAGTGCCTATTTCTTAATTGTGTTACCAACAAAATAGATGGCTTATAAAAGGCAGTTCAGGAATAGTACATGAACAAATATTAGTTTGGGGGGTATTTCTGTCACTTCAGAAAGATCTAGATCAAACATACTCATGTTCCAGTGCCATTTCCAACCATGTACTATGGGTAGTGAGCTGTCAGCTGATTCTTTGATTTGCTTCCTTTCTAAAATATTTAGAGAGAGAGAGAGAGAGAGAGAGAGAGAGAGAGATTTGCACAAGTCCTGGCTTTCAGATTTGGAGCAGCAAATTCTTTGTCAGTTTCCACCCATGGCTATAAACACATACATAGAGAGAAATAATGATATTCAATTGTGTATAGTCTAGTTTTCACAACTGCAGATGTGTAAAGTGTGTGGCTGGTGGTTAAGTTGGTTAAGTTGGTTAAGAAAGCGAAGTATCTGTCCCCATGTTTTCTTTTTCACAGAGAAAATATTTCATTCATTATTTTTATTTACTTATCAAAATACTGCTTCTATTCCAGAATTCCTGCAGGGAATCTGCTGGATACGCAGTTTTGAAAAAGAGATGGCTGAAACCACATAGGTCCCAAGGCAGGAAGAGGAGACCTAACCGCGGGGAGGGGATGCAGAGAAAAAGCACCTCTGTGTTGGGTCAGGACTTGGGCTTGGGGGTGGGTCGACAGTATCTTACTCTTGATCAGGCATAGGCAAACTTGGCCCTCCAGATGTTTTGGGACTACAACTCCCATCATCCCTGACCACTGGTGCTGTTAGCCAGGGATGATGGGAGTTGTAGTCCCAAAACATCTGGAGGGCCGAGTTTGTCTGTGCCTGCTCTTGATTATGGCTATCATGGCAACAGCTGATGCAGGAATTATTTGGACACATTGCAGGCAACGGCACTGGAAGGGGAATGACAAGCCGGTATGGCTTATCAGCGAAGCACATGCACCAGCACATGTCCACCATGGGATGCAGTCTTGCTGGTGTAGGGCTCTAATTCTCCAGTACGTTCTTTGCAGGAATTGTGCTGGTGAAGCAGCACCCAGAAAGGACTGAATGTTTCTGCCCTCTGCAGTGTGGCTGAGAAGGCGAGAAAGGAGGCACAGCACCTCCGCCCCTCCTCCTCCGGCTCCTGAGCATATTGGATTCTAAAAACCCCAATTAAACATTAGCTCCTCCACCTGCATTGAGTTGGGTCAGGGTCTGAGCATTTCAGTGAGACAGCAGGATAATAAATAAATAATAGGCCTCTATTTATTCCAGTAAATATTTCACAGTTTTGTTTTTCTCCCATTTCTTTTTTTTAAAAAACCATGTGGAATATTTTTAAAATATGCATAAAGTCACCTATTATAGTGTACACTCTGTGAAGCTATTAAATTCACATGTTTATTTATTATCAATATGTCCATGTAGGATTTGAATGCGTCTATATGGTTTGTTTCTCAAGGACTGTTCTGTGCCTTTGGACTAGAAGGACTATTGCAGCACTTATAATGAATAGGAGTTGTAAGAAACAAAGATAGGAGCAATAAAATACAATAGTAATCGTGTAAAAGCTCACTGTACCGTCACTTTTTTTTTAAAAAAAAAATCTTGATAGAAGCCTTTTATCACTGCAGAAATTGGCTGCCTATCAATGTAACATGTAAAAAGCAGAAGAAACTATAGGCTTTTAATTCATGCCATTTGAACTCTCGTACCTTTATGAATACAGTGTGCAAATTATAGGTCCCATGAGGTAAAAGTCAGTCGAATGCTGCTTAACCCTTGAGTTCATATTGCATTTGCTCTCAAGAGAATATTTGTCTATATCTTTTATCCTGTTGCAACAGAAACTTATATGAAAGCAAAGAGGACCTAAACCTGGTACTCTTTCAGGTGTGAGAGAATGCATTCTAAACATTATTAGTAAGTGTATTATTATTGAACATATATTTGTCCTGAATGTTGTGTGTGTGTGTGTGTTTACCTCCACTATTAAGTGACACATGTATTCTGGAAGCAGTAATTCTCTTTAATACCAAACTTGGGTGGTTGAGTGCGTATCTTTTTCAAGGTGAAATTAGGCCTGGATAGTTTCCACCTGCTCAGAGACTCATTCAGCTTGAAGAAGGATTGGGACACCATGAAGAACAGTGTGGAAACTAGTGCAGGGAGCCCATGAGCAATAGGGAGAATTGGTGAAAAGTCTCCCTCTTGAGAAGCAGGAACATCTGCTGGACCAAAGGCTCTGTCCATACGCAGAATAACACCTCCAGATCTATCCTAATCTGACTCACTTTACTAACATTGTGTCACACTTCAGACATCACCCTCCTTGCTCAGTGCAGCATCAACATGGGTGGCACAATAGCAGTTCCTAGTGTGATCAGCCAGTCTTGAGACTGTCAGCCAGTCTTGATAATTTCCCTCCTTGCTCTACTGCAGTACCATTGCAATGGAGTTTTGGTTGATCACCCTCCCTGTGGCGGATCGGCAACATTCTTTGTTTTTCTATGTAGACTGTGGGCAGTACTGCTAGTGGAGTTGAAGAGAAAAGTTGCTTCTTGTTCTTTTCAGGAGAATAGATGTGGAAAAGAGATAGGAGAAGGTAGGAACTCCACATCAGGGACGTAGCACGGGGTGGGTGGGTGTGGTAGGTGTGGTGTGCCCCGGGTGTCCCTGCTGAGGGGGGTGACAAAATGGTGGGTGGCACTCACCACGGGGCCTGCAGCGTGCCCGAGCCGCGCATCTCTCCTGGGAGTGACACGGTGGCTTGAGCGCTCACAGGCTCTGCACTGTCCCAAACGGTCTCCCCATTGCCTCCCCTTCAGCTGTAGGGCGGCTGAATGGGAGGAGGCAGGGAGACTCCTCGAAGGTCCCGCGGTGCCCCTGTGGGCAGCTGGCACAGGGCACGTGTGCCGCCCCAGGCGGCGGATCGGCTTGCTCCGCCGCTGCTCCACATCCATTAAGGGTGAGGCAGATGATATGCCTGAGACTGCTGCTGCTGCTTGAGAGAAGCAGGAGAGGTTAAGGCGCAAAGTTGCTGTACAAAGTTGCTGAAGAAAGATAAATAAATAAATAAATAAATAAATAAATAAATAAATAAATAAATTTGAGGATCTAAGATGAGGATTCAAAACTGATAAGCTGGCAAAACTGTTTTTTCAAATACAGTCAGCAACCATTTTAGGTGAATCCAGCTGACATCCGACTGCTGCCGCACAGGTCCTTTTTGACCCCAAAGAGAGAGGAATAGAATCAGAGTGGGTTTTTGCACTCTTTGCTGACATGTGCAGGGCCAGGAATGGAACGCCCACACAGAATGGTTGCCACCTGTAGATAGTTGTTGAAACAATTAACACTGTGCTGATTGAGGTAATGCACAATTGGATTGTAACGTTTCAAAATATTCAATTTTTTAGTACTAGAATCAGAAGCAAATTATTTATGAGCCAGAAGATAATTGTGTCTAAAGGTCATGAATGGAAATGCTTGCATCTTTACAAGTTTTGCATTTGATTCCTGTGTTCTTTAAAAAAAGTAGGGTTTTTTTTCTTTTATTTAGCTCTTATTTACAGTATAAACACATGTGTCGTTACTTAATAATCTACCCCTGCAGAAGACTGCCTCAGGCCAAACAGTCAAAACAACAAAGATGTGTACAGAACCCACTGCTTCAGCTCCTTTGTTGTACTCTGCTTGAATAGTTTGCTCAAAACCAACATCTAGAATAAGGAGCCTTTGCATGCGGAAGAAGACCGTAGGGTTACGTACACAGTCAGATCCTGTCTCCAGGAGAAGCATGAAATTGTGTCTCTACACACGGCCCTCCAGATGTTTTGAGACTACAATTCCCACAATCCCTGACCACTGGTCCTGTTAGCTAGGGATGATGGGAGTTGTAGTCATCTGTTCCTCCCGGCAGGACACCTAATTGTTTGCGGTCAAACAGGCCCCCATGCAAGGTTACGCCTCTTCAAATAACTTGATGGTTTCTGTGTTCTTGGAAGGAAGCTCCCTCAGTGGGTGGTGAGGCTCTAAGCCCAGGAATGTGTCATGGCTTACCACTAGGTCATGATGGATGCATTGTCACTCTTCCCTGTGGCTGGGAGAAAACTGATGGGGAAACTCGATGAGCTGAAGTACCACCTGTGTACCTGCATTCATTTTCTAATTGCTAGATCTCTTGAGCTAGTGCAATCTAAGTCTACTTTTCGGTAAGGACTATGGCATACATGCTCCTGGCATGGGTTTCCCCCCGTGCCCCATTCTCATAAGTTGCAGCTGCTGTGAGCCAGACAGTATATTTCCTGGCACTGTGCTGAAGATCTGGATTATAGCTACTATTATTAAGTCAAGTGTTTTGTCCTAAGTAACTGCAAAACCATTCAGTTACCTCTTTATTAATGTTCAAATACATACTTTCACATGTTTATATACCTTTATATTCCTTGTTTTTAAAAGTCAAACTAGTTATTAAGGTAGTTTGTTATTAAACTAGATTGCAAATGTGACGTGTGATATTTGCACAGATGTAGTTTTATTGATTTGCACGATTTCACTCATGCAATTTTTTTTTTATCTCAGGTAGAACTTGGAGTGTATGGGTAATAGTATAATTAAAGTAAAGGCCCAGAGCAAAGGCCCTGAAGATAAAGCAATTTTAAAAATAAAATAAAATAAGGATTTTTTCTTTTGATTTGTACATTAGTACCCATCATCATCATCATCATCATCATCTCTCTCTCTCTCTCTCTCTCTCTCTCTCAGCTGCTAGTGTCCTAGTTACCTGCAACTGTAGTTACTTTACAAATATACTAGGATTAAAGAATCTCCCAAACACTGTGTGAGGTCCATGTACCCCCCTTTTTTAAGGGGCAGTAAGTGGCAACCAGGGTCATACCCAGGGGTTGGCTAGGTTATTATTATTATTTATTGGATTTTTATACTTCGCTATACTCGCAGATTGGCCCCCACCAAGGGTGCAGGCCCAGGGGTTGCAAACATTGTTCAAGGGATACAAATAATCTCCTTACCAAAGGTGCAAGGGAGCCTAGCTGTATAGCTCTGCGTTGGTTGGATAGTGCTTTCAGTGTTGAGTAGTTGCAAGAGAACAGTGAGAAGCAGATTGTATTAGCAATAGTGAAAGCGGGGAATTGAATACTGAAGAGCAAATCCATTTGCTTTTTTCAAATATGGATACTAGTGACTAATAGCTTCTGTAATTAGGAGTAGCGAGGGCACTTAAGGCACATGCTTTTCCAGTCAAGTTACAATGGACAATTCCCCCGCCCCGAACCAGAAGAAAAATGTTGTGCAACTAGCTGAGGACAGGGATGATATAACAAGGTTTTAAGGTATCTGAATTCTTGTTAAGGAATGCCTATAGCACCTAGTGCCTGATGGAAACAAAAGCAAACTGTTCTCATGATTGCAGGCTTCCTATGTGTAAATGCTGATCCCCAAAAGGGTAGTGGGCAGCCCCCATCCTTCCTCCCACTCTTTTCAAGGGTCTGAACAAGAGAATAAGGAGAAATACATGTGAAAAATGCAAGTTGGCATGTATGTATGCTTCAGATATGAAAGCACATTGTTGAAGCGTGGGGAGCACAAGGAGCTAAATGACCGCAGGGATTGGTGCTCTGATGCGCAGCCTTTCCTTTCTAGGTCAGCAGCTCTTTATTGGCCTCTTTGGCAGTGATCAAGAGTAATTTCTATCTGATTCCTGCTTGATTGCCTTCCCGATCACAACCTCAGTTTTCAGTGGAAGAGCTCATCGTAGTAAGCATCAAGCAGACATACTTCTTGTTGGAATAGCCACAATGAAGACCTGATAATGGTCAGCTGTAGTAAAACTATCACTATAGATATTCTGAGCTGTGAGGGGTCTAACACTTTCCTCAGGATCATGTAGCAGAGGAACTGAATTGTTTGGGCATCTCTTCCAAAGTGAAGGAAGGTGGAAAACTCTTAACCTGCCCTCACTGGGCAAGATAGGTCTGTACTGGTCATAACATTTACAGCAATGTACCGACAGTGACCAATGCATGTACACAGGGATGAAACTTGGGGAGCAGCCATTATTGGGGGAGCAGGGTAGTTAATTTTAAAATATTGTGTATAATTATTTCTGAAAAGAGGAAAGACCAGGGTATGTTATACAAGAAACTTCCTCCATGGCCTGCTGTAGTGGACAATTTCTGACAGAAGTTGAGGCAAATGGTTGTATGATTCCGGGCTTCTAAATATAAATTAAATAAATAATAAAACAGTTGTTGTTGTTGTTGTTGTTGTTATTATTATTATTATTATTATTAGCTGCTGAATTATCTGAGTTAACGTGAGTCTGCAAGAAGGCTTTTGTAAATGGAGGAAGGATAGGGTGCTTATTCCCCATCCTTTCTCATCTATTATGCCTTCTGTAGGCCACAATGTACTAAATCGGGTGGGTATGTGTTGGTAGATGTGCTACTTGTAAACATTATTGTGGGCCAGGAGGTTTGGTGGCAAATGTGCTTTTTGAAATAAGGGTGGTGAGGATGACATTTGCAAGGGAGAATTGGGAGCAGAGAATTTGTCTCATCTCCTCTCACACTTGCTGAGTGTTTCCTTGCCATTTCTTGCTGAGGTTAACTTCCAGTTCTGTAAAAACTATTAAAAACAGACTGGAAAAACGGGCAGGCAGCAGAAGAGTTAATTATCCACTGTCACTACTTCCTCTCTCTGTGAAAACTATGAGGAAAAGTGGGATTGGGACCTTTGTCTTCTTAATGTGCACCTTCTCCCTTATTTGCAAGGCTGCCTAGTTCTGTTAAATTAAACTCTCTCTTTCTCTCCCCGTCCCCTTATTCTTTCCAGTTTCATCCTATACAGTGTGGGAATGAAATAGTTGTGAAACTTGTCTTCCAGTTGTGTTTTGTCTATCTTT
Organism: Podarcis muralis; assembly: GCF_964188315.1. NCBI lineage: Eukaryota > Metazoa > Chordata > Lepidosauria > Squamata > Lacertidae > Podarcis > Podarcis muralis. The sequence continues at coordinate 95,406,777 of NC_135656.1, forward strand.
GTGGTTCTTAACTGCCTCTGGTAATCTCAGTTTAGGCTATTTCAGAAAACATAAGCAATCAGCCTTTCTCCTAACCCTTTTTTCAGTCTTCAAACCCAGATACCACAAGTTCATTTTTCCTTTCTACACAAGGAAAAAAGGTTGGTTTATGGAAAGTAGAAGAGTTGGATGTTGTTCTGGAGCAAAGATTTTGCATAAGTCTATAAAGCTGATGGATGGAGAATCAGAAGTCTTCCCTTTTTCTTCTCTTTTTCTTTTTTCTTTATTTTATAAATTACGGTAGCTTTTAGGTTAAAAAAATGATTGGTGCTTGATCAGTTTAATTATGTACTGTCCAAAACACTTTGATCTCTAAATTTTAAAAGAACAAATATTCCAACAGCAACAACAATAGATTCTTTGCAATCAGAACATAATTGCAATGCATGGCTCAGTCCTGGAAATGTGAAGTAATAATCTCTGCTCATGTGCAGGGTTCATCACACCTCACTAATCATACCTCAGTTATGTCTGAGATTTGGGAGTCTATCTTCCAGTTTTGAGTAAGAATGTGGAGTCATATCCAGACAGGCATAGAGCCCAAACTTTTCATTTTGGAAATTCACTGACAAACTCACAAAAGAACAAGGTATGGGTTTAACATCGATTCTTGATACGCCAGTGTATGGTCAGTAGCATTGGCTGAGAAATTAACATGTCAGGTCAGAGCAGCAAAGGGCAAACCCAATCCCTATTCCTTTTATAACATATGGCAAATGTTTATTGAATACATAAATTGTTCAGACTGTGGCAGGAATCTACCCAACACTCATGGGAAAATGTGGCGTGATCTTTTAGAGTAATCAAATGAAACTTTATTACACGGCATGACAAATGCCTGTAATTTTATCGGGACAAGTTATTTGTTGTTTACTGTTGTAAGGTAACCATTGTTTTCTCTAAATGTGTTTTCTGTACTATAAAAATAAATAAAAACATTATTAAAAAAAAACAAAATAACAAGGTAGGAATAATAGTGGAAACATTTCCCTCTGTTCCTGCACAATTCAATATAAATCCCCTGCTAGTATCATGTTGGAAGCAGATCCTCACAGCTTTTCTAGAATTGCACATGGGTTGGAACTTGCTTATATGACCTGTTCTACCCAGGAGCAGCTGCAGCTTTTAATGAGTGAATGTTGGGAAATTGTTAATACAGTGGTGCCTCGCAAGACGAAAAGAATCCGTTCTGCGAGTCTCTTCGTCTTGCGGTTTTTTCGTCTTGCGAAGCAAGCCGCTTAGCGGATTAGCGCTATAAGCGGCTTAGCAGGCTTAGCGGATCAGCTGATAAGCGGCTTAGCGGATCAGCTGATAAGCAGCTTAGCGGATCAGCTGTTAAGCGGCTTAGCGATCAGCTGTTAAGCGGCTTAGCGGATCAGCTGATAAGCGGCTTAGCGATCAGCTGTTAAGCGGCTTAGCGGATCAGCTGTTAAGCGGCTTAGCGGCTTAGCGGATCAGCTGATAAGCGGCTTAGCGGCTTGGGGAAAGGGGGGGGGAGGAAAAAAACCCTGCAGGAACTCGCAAGACATTTTCGTCTTGCGAAGCAAGCCCATAGGAAATTCGTTTTGCGAAGCACCTCCAAAACGGAAAACCCTTTCGTCTAGCGGGTTTTCTGTCTTGCGAGGCATTCGTCTTGCGGGGCACCACTGTACTGTACAGAATGGGTAGGCAAACTAAGGCCTGGGGTCCAGATCTGACCCAGCCGCCTTCTAAATCCGGCCCGTGGATGGTCCGGGAATCGGAGTGTTTTTACATGAGTAGAATGTGTCCTTTTATTTAAAATGCATCTCTGGGTTAGTTGTGGGGCCTGCCTGGTGTTTTTACGTGAGTAGAATGTGTGCTTTTATTTAAAATGCATCTCTGGGTTATTTGTGGGGCATAGGAATACGTTCATTCCCCCCCCTCAAAATATCGTCCAACCCCCCCCCCCCCCAAGTTCTGAGGGACAGTGGACTGGCCCCCTGCTATACAGAGTTTGTTGCACCACATACACAAGCTAGCCACTATTTCTCCTCCCGGGTCCCCAGTTTTAAAAAAAATGCAAAGTGATAAAGTACAAAACAGGTATTTATTATAGAGCTTGCTTGCTCCTTCTCTCCGTTTCTGTCTCTCTCTGTCTCTCTGAACATCACAAAACAAATATTAAACTAAATAAACAAAAGCTCCTCAAAGTAGGACACATTCCCTGTTGCTTTCAGGGAAACAGTTCTGAGTAGTCTCAGCACCAGTGTATGCTTCTGATAGTCGACTGCTACCACAATGGACTGTTTTTGAAGCGAACCTGACTCATCTCATGTCTGCTAATGGCTAATGGCTAATGGCAGGTGGAGTAAGAGCTTACCCACTAGAACAGACTTTCCAACAGCCTGATCCAGTCACATGGATTTTCTGCTTCGAGACACATGGGAGGGACCTTTTTGCCACAGATTAGGATTGGCTGAGTGATGCCAAGAACTGATTGGCCAGAGAACAGTAGATTGACAGAAATGTTTACTGAGCTTTTTTTTTTAGTTTGAAGTACAGAATGGGAGTGGGAGATGAAAGAGTGTGTAATTCCGAGATTTGATTAAAAACACTTCTCTGAATTCTCCTTGGGAGGGCTGTCCCTCAGTGGACCAGCCTCCAATGGGAGAAGGTATAAATAATAGATAAAAATGAACTTCAAACTGCGGGAGGCAGTGGAAGACAGGAGTGCCTGGCGTGCTCTGGTCCATGGGGTCACGAAGAGTCGGACACGACTAAACGACTAAACAACAACAATTTATAATTCACTGAAAACCCAGTTCTGTAAAGAATGTAGCAACAATAATCTCCCAATAAGATGAAGTTTCGTTTATCCTCTGTTTCTCCTTCAAACTTTGAGGCTGCAAACCTATACCCATTTACCTGAGCGTAATTCCCTTTAATGCAATGGGACTTGCTTGTAAGTCAGGGGTCAGCAAATTTTTTTAGCCATGGGCCGGTCCACTGTCCCTCAGACCTTGTGGTGGGCCAGAGAAGCAGCACTGGGGGCGGTGTGGTGTGGAGCTGGAAGAAGAGGCGAGGAGGGCAAGTAGTCCTCCTCCACACACTCTAGCCCCAGCCGCTGCGTTCACCTTCCCTGCAGCTGCCGCCGCCACTGCTTCTCGTGAGTAGGCAGAGCTCATCTGCTCCACTCTCTGGCCCACAGGAGCACCAGGGGGGCGGCAGTGGAGGGAAGATGAGCGGTATGAAAGGGCTGGCTCCCGAGAGGGGCTGCTTAAAATGGCCCTCAGCTCAGCTCAGCCTAGCCCCCTTCCTCCTCTAGGCAAGGTGGGGAGAAGCCAGGAGGAGGGAGGGAGGAGGCATTGCCGCAGTGTGTGTGAGGGAGAGGGGGGGAATGGAATGGCTCAGGGGGGGAAATGGCGCAGCCCGAACGAACAGAATCCCCACACTGATCCATGGATAGTCTGAGGGCCGGATCCAGAAGGCAATTGGGCTTGATCCTGGGCCTTAGTTTGCCGACCCTTGTTCTAAGTAGATGTGTATAGGACTACACTGTTAATGTCTTGATGGTGCATCACTTCTAGGTTTTGAATTGACTTCAAACATCTTACCATTGTAGCTTCTAGATGCGATATTGCAGTGCTTATCTGTTGATCAAACCTGAGATCGCAATGAAGCCATATGCAAAGATCAGAGGAGAGATTGTGTTTCTTCAGAAGGCATAGCATGCAAAAGTCAGAGAAGAGGAGGGACAGGAATAGTTATTATTGTTTAGCACTCCTAATGTTTAGGTTTGCCTATTAGACTTGCCTGCAAGTGAAGGTCCTTGAACCTGTAAGGCCTTTTCAGTGAGAGAATTCTATTACTTATGTAACTGCTCTGTGTGGAGGATGACAAACTAAATGGCCATTTCATTGCACAGAGTTGCTTTCGCTCATCATGAAAGTGTTCTTGATTTCCACATCCCAACCAAGCTTTAAAAGCCCTGTTTGGGGAATCCGTTTTATATTTGTGAGGCTGCATCACCCATCATTAGAAGCTTTTAATCTTTTCTTTGAGACTTTTTTTTTTAACTTTTCTTGTGTACAATATTGATAAGTTGTATGACATGGCCCAGAGGCTTATAGACTGATGATGAGCAAAGTGTCTTTGAGCTGACATTGTGGTAACACAGACACATTACTTTGTATACTTCACTGTTCAATCATATGGTTTTGATGAAAAACCGAACTTGTACAAAAAAGAAAAGAAAGAAAGAAAATGTTTAGGTTTTTTTATATATGTAACAGAATTGGCAGATGGCTTTTTGGCAATGTGTGTGACAATGAGGTGTGCATGGAAGGGGTCAAAAGGCAAAAGTGTAATTTAAATATTATTGTAGTGTCTAGCACCTAACAGATCCATTTTATTATTGGAAAGCTTGAAATCTCCATCTCCTGGGAATGCTGAGGGTTGCTTTTCTTTTGGAGCTGGCCAGAAAGAGGCCTGAATTGGAATGGATGTTTTAGAAAGTTCAGACTTGCTGGCAGAGACTTCCTGTGGGCAAAATATGTAAACACCCTAAATACAAACAGAACTGGAATCTAGCTAGTGGGACATTTTCCTGTCATAAATGTCTAACAGCTTATTTTTAAATTAAAGTATAACTACCATTCTTCTTAAAAAGGATTCTGCTTATTCTCTCATGTTAACGTCTCACTGTGTGCCTTTCACTGGTGAGAGAAACATTTCACCCTTCCTTGCACTGGAAAGCTAACGCCCTGGAAGAAACCAACTCTCTTGTGTCATTCCCAGTTACTCTATGGAGCAAACTCGCTGTCTTTTTTTAAATGTGTGAAGCATTTAAGAACTGTGAAAAATAGGTATTTCCCTCAGAATTATTTCGATATTAGGCAGTGGCAGAGGGAAATTCAGCAATGTAGACCAGGCTCATATGAATAGATTTTCCCTCAGAACAGGCACAAATATGAGGGCCCTTAGATAGTATTCTGAGGAGGTTTCATGTAAGTACATGTGACTGTACCACTTCAGGATACATATGAGGACATTACTTGTTTGAAAGTAGCCCCACATTAAAATGTCCTTACATGTGTAAACTGCACATCATGGAGATTAGGTTAGTAGCCTATCATGTGAGAGAGAAATTATGACCAGGATCCACTTTCAAACATATAGTACCCCATGTTTATGCTGAGGTGATAAAATCCTGTCAAAAGAGTATACCACAACTCACCACATGTTTGATTCTACCTTTAAACTTATACCCAGAAAAGGTATTGCTCTGGATCAGTGGTTCTTAAACTGTGGTTTGTTCATGATTAATGGGACACCATTTGCTTTCAGGAGGTCCATGGGAACATGGCAAAAATAGAGATGAACACGGACAGAATCAAAGTTTACTACAGTCATACCTCGTCTTGCGTTAGGTTCATGTTGCGTCTTTTCAGCTTGCGAACGCAGCAAACCTGGAAGTGTATACTTCAAGGTTTCGCCACACATGCAGAAGCGTTCTGCGCGCTTTGCGCATGCGCAGAAGCATTCTGCGTGTTTCACAAATGCGCAGAAGCGCTCTATTGCGCTCCACGCTTGCGCAGAAGTGCCGCTCTAGTTGCAGACTTTTTGGGGTGCGAACGGCACCTCGGAATGGATCGTGTCCACAACTAGAGGTACCACTGTACTGTCTTGGCAGGCAAATGTTTCAGAGACCCAAAGCATATCTGAACGTAGTAACACCGACTCTTCTAGCAACCAGCACTCCCTCCTCTTTTTCTTTGGCTACACTACAGGGCAAAAATTACTTGAGTTTTATAGGAATACGTATCCATAATACAAATTGGGTTTGATCCACTGGTTGCATGAACCGACAGTTCACACAACCGATCTTTCTCATTCCTTCCTCCTCCTTGTACCCTCCCCCCCCCAAAAAAAAAAAAATCTCCAGAGATCTCTCTACTTGATTCTGGGTGATTTCCTCTCTTCCACTGCAGACCAGTACGACACAGCTTCCACTATTCAGACCTTCCCTGGCCTTATGGAGAGGGTTTCCATGAAGTACAGAAGGTTTCAGGGCAGAAGGGAGCAAAATTGCCTTTCTGTTGTGCAGCCTCTGGATTCAACACACAATCCCTTTCCTAGATAATCTCATTCATTTCTTTATTTAAAGAATTCTCCTGCCAGCCAAAAAGAGGCTCCTATATTTAAAAATGTAAATAATAATACAGAACTGCATTTGGTTATCTGGGTGAAAACAGTTTGAGAATCACAGTAGTTCAAGCATGATAAAGCCCATGGTTGACACCTTGCCCTTGTTCACACAACACTTATTCCCAGAGTCAGCTGTTTAGGAGGATTATTATCCCCTGCTCTAAACACAGTTTATGTGAACATTTTGTTATGTGATGGTAAAGTGAACTAAATCGTGGGTAATGATATTATAAATGTTTTGTGTGAGCAGAGTTTTTAGCTCAGGGTGTTGTGCTTATAAGTGCATTTACCACATTTATTTGAAAATAAGTACATAATGTTGATTTAAACAAAACTTGGTTTGGAGTAAATATTAGGTTCATTTTCTGGGATACATTTGAAAATCCCGCCATTCCTCTTCATATTTTACATTGATTTTTTTTTAAAAAAAACCCTGAATGTTTTAGAACCGGCTTCATTTCTATATTTCTATTTCCTTAATTCTGTATTATAAATTAATTGCCAGGAATATTATGTTGGATGTGGCAAAATAAGCCATAGCTTAGACAGAAAACCAAACAGCTGAGCTATTATATTTTAAGTTATTTTTCTCTCTCTTTCCTATCTCTTTTTCTATTGCTGTTTGTTGCTGTGATACAAAAAAATAGGAATAGAAATGTATAATTCCTTTAGGGGTGAAAAATAAATTAAAAATTCCTCTTTCTGTAGTCATTAACATAGCCAATTTACAAAACCCTTTATAAGAAAAATGGCTTTCTAATGGGGACACTGTCAGACTCTTAACTACACACTGCTGGGAGCCGCTCTAATAACGTCTAATGCAAGTTGTAGGGAAGCGAATCAGTAGCAGAAAGCAGGATCGCTGCTTGACTGCTCCCTTTCCTGACAGGAAGAAAAGGACAGTGATCAAGCTGAGGTCCTCAAAAGAGGCCCTTAAATCACTGGATAACATGAAGAATGGGATGTACACAGGCTACTGTAGAAAGCATATAACAAAGCATTTGAATTGTAGTGAGACAGATAATTCTTGTAGCAACATTTAGATGACTGTGATCTTTTTGCGTTGCACATTAAACCGTAGTAAAGTGCACCAAAGATAATGGAAAATGTTCACGTGTAGTCCCTTTTCTTTCTTTTTTTTTAAAAAGCTGTTTATGACATGACATTACCAAGAAGGTATTATGTTAAAGATTCTGCCAGGTTGGGGTCCTCTTCTGTGATTTAGCCATGCACTGGTTCTTAAAAATGTAATAGAAAAAGTATTTAAAATATTATGTTCTTATTTAGCCCTATCCTTAAGTTGTGGGATGTAGCAACTGTAAAAGGTTCCCCGAGCCTTAAGAAACAGAATAATCTCATTTTTAGGAGGTAAAAATAGAAAAGATAATTATATAATGTATCTGGCTCTTTTGGTTTTGGCCATATGTGTTCAAATTTCATAGTAACATTTAAGATGATAGGGTAGCAAGGGATGGATTTATTTCAGTCTCTTAAATGCTGTATTAGACGCATGATTTGTTTTTGGTGAAACTACAAATAGCGATTTGCCAGGGGTGGTGGCTACCAGGAGAGATCCAAGTTAGAAGGGCTATTAATTTCCAGCCCTCAGAACATTGGAAGTAGCTTTGTTTGAGAAGGGAGGAGGAAAAAGACTGGAAGAAAACCCTCACACTCCAAAGAGCAGAAATGAAATTTAATCAATTCAATATGCATGTTAAAGGAAACATTCCGAAGGACAGATTTGGATTTGAACTGATCTTTCTTTCTTTCTTTCTTTCTTTCTTTCTTTCTTTCTTTCTTTCTTTCTTTCTTTCTGACAGCTAACACCTCCTGAAACATGGCACAGTGACAATCAGTGACTGAAAAGTGAGGACAGCCAGGTTTGTTCTTTTTGTTAAATGTTGCTTTTAAATGGTATCAGATACGATTGTGATTAGAACACGGGTAAAATTGCTGGCTTGTGTCATGCATGTGGCACACCTCAGGGCAGATTCAGATAAGTGTTTATTTTCATTGTCACTGAGAGGAACCCCGTTGAGTTAGGCTATCTGAAGGGGTTCAGTTTGCAATGGAGCATGTTTTTCCATCTTTTACAAAGCTCATATTTTCACACTCCGTTGCATGTCAAGCCCTTCAGACAACCTATATCCAAGTATCCAGTGTAGCAGCTGTTTCTCAGTGCATACATGCAGCATGGTTCCTGAACTTTATAAGAGGGACAACAGCTCTCAATGGTTGATATTAAATAATGTTGCCCATTGGAAATAGGTTACCATGTTCACAAATAGAGTTTTATGTAGTCAGCTACACAGTCCTTGCCATTTGCACATTAGCCCCTAACAAAACAAATACAAAATCACCAAATAAATAAGGTCTGCACCTGCATGCAAGAGCTCCATGCCATCATCAGAATGCAAAAGCATTAGTGCATTCGGAAAATGATTATTTGTCCACCCATATTCGCAATAGAATACTGACGTGAATTTCTCTGAGATGCACCCAGCTGCTGGAGGCAAATTGCCATGTTAGCCACAAGGTAAAAATGTAAGAGTTATATGCCTCTTTTATCCTATATGCACTTTCATCTAATCTCAGTTGATACGATTGATGCTGCTGAAACCCATATTCAGTCTACGGTACTGTACTCAATGTGGGGTAAAATGTTATTCTTTTCATATGTGACTTGAACATAAAAAGCATAAGTATACAATTAATTTGCCAGCACTTTCTTTAAAATTGTATGCTAGGTTTCTGTGAAACACTGTATGAAGCAATATTCCAAGTAAATTATTGTTATTTACTATGATTTTTTTTTTGCCTGCATATTTAAAAGTCAACAATTATGTTTCCTTTTTTTGGCTTAATGGCTTTCTACAATATTTTTAGAAACCTGGTCAATTCTTTCTTCACTAAGTCTGAACATCATTTTCACACACTGCAGTCTTAAAAATAACACCAAATGCAACTTTGTAGATCAGCTATTTTTCTGAATCCATTAATGCATAAACGGCATTTTTTTAAAAAAAATTAAAGTGAACTTGTGGGACAAAATTGACGTGAAGCAATTGGAAAGCCCTTGATGGGATTTCATTATTAGTGTTATCTGGACACATAGGTGGCCTATGACAGGAGTTGGTGGCATCTGTCTAATTCATACTTGTCAGGGGTCAGAAATGTGAATACTGACATCATGACCAGCATTTTTGAAATAGGCTATAAAAAGGATACATAAATTCTGCTAATGCTAGTATGTAAAGTTAAAGGCCCCTATGAATTGTTGTGCCAAGAAAGAAGGGAGCTTAGTGACCACTGTGCCAGCATTAATGGTAAGTGCTGTTACCTGTGACCTTGCACATAGCAATGAAACGTTTGGCTATAAAAATAGTCCAACAACATTCAAATGGTCAAATAACAAAACTGTTTCATAGTTGAAGAGTGGGAGATGGCTTGGGTATGGAGAAGGGTGGCTGTGGATGACTGATGTGGGTACTGTCCCAAAGGCATTTCAACTACTATCAACCATTTACACTAGTACCTGCCTGTGGCTATTACACAATTGTAACCTGATATATTAACTATACAATCCTCTGCATACTTATGCAGAAGTAGGTTTCGGCATGTCCTATGAGACTTGTTCTCAGGTAAGATTGCAGACTAAGGTAGAAGCTACACACATATAAAAAACACTGTGAAAATGTTTTTTTTATATAAAAGTTTTGAAAAATACCTTATTTTTCCATGTATAAGATGCCCCCTATTTTTGGAGAAGGGGACGCGGGTGGCGCTGTGGGTAAAAGCCTCAGCGCCTAGGGCTTGCCGATCGAAAGGTCGGCGGTTCAAATCCCCGCGGCGGGGTGCGCTCACGCTGCTCGGTCCCAGCGCCTGCCAACCTAGCAGTTCGAAAGCACCCCCGGGTACAAGTAGATAAATAGGGACCGCTTACCAGCGGGAAGGTAAACGGCATTCCGTGTGCTGCGCTGGCTCGCCAGATGCAGCTTTGTCACGCTGGCCACGTGACCTGGAAGTGTCTCCGGACAGCGCTGGCCCCCGGACTCTTGAGTGAGATGGGCGCACAACCCCAGAGTCTGTCAAGACTGGCCCGTACGGGCAGGGGTACCTTTACCTTTTATTTTTGGAGACTCAAAATTAAGAAAATGCACTGTGCACTATCCGTGTATAAGACGACCCCTTTCCTTAGACTTCAAAAATTTAGAAAAAAAGATAGTCTTATACACGGAAAAATACAGTACATTGAATTTGGCATAGCTCACTGTCGCTGTCTAGTGTCACATTTGTATATTGTACTTCACAACACATTTAAAACGTTTTAATTGCAGCTGTATAGCTGAGTCCTAAGACTGCACATGCTAGAGACCCTTAGAGGTCAAACTTTTCTTGCATGATGTGGTGCCTCATTTGATATGCTCTTAAAGTGGCATGGAAGGTCCTGTTCCAGGTATAAAGTAATTTATCAGTTCTCAAGTAGGTCCAAAATTAAGATGATACTTACTGGACACAAATTCCTAAATACAGTAAGCCCATAGCTCACGCACATTTAACTTGTGCACATTCAGCTTTAGGCATGTGGCAGGTTTATCGTTTTTTAAATAGAAATGGAATGGGGTTCCAGGAAAAATCCGCCATTGAACCCATTGTGCTTTGATTGTTGTGATTTTGGCTTTAGGTGTGATCCCTTGAACATAACTCGCATGTAAATTGTGGTCTTAATGTAAAAGAGAACATCATTAGCTTTATTGTTACTTAGCTGTATATTTCTTCAGTCTTTATGTTTGATGTTAAAGAGCTGGTGCCATGTTGTTTTCGTTATAATTATTGGTATGTTTTAAACAGATTATGTATGGATAGATGTATATCTATATATGCATATAGTTTTAATTCTATCAATATATAATTCTATTTTATGATGGATTTTTAAAGGTTTTAGTAGTTCTTATTTTTATATGTCTGCGACTGGACTTAACTGTCAGGGGTCCCTTACTTTTATCTTTTTATTTTTATATGTAAGCCACCTTGAGTGCTGTCAGGTAAAAAGGCAAGGTAAAAATAAATAAATATATATAGTAATAATAATTTTGGTATTCTGTGTGTTCTGACCATTTTCAGTTCTGAGGCTTTTTAGCTGATATTTGAGGTACATCTCAAATAGGCTATAGCAAATGCCTACTTAAGCACCTTATCCAGAAGGCAGAGGTTAATAATTGTTAATTAACAATAGCTAGTTAAAACAAAAAAAATTCCTTCCAGTAGCACCTTAAAGACCAACTAAGTTAGTTCTTGGTATGAGCTTTCGTGTGCATGCACACTTCTTCAGATACACTACAGTGTATCTGAAGAAGTGTGCATGCACACGAAAGCTCATACCAAGAACTAACTTAGTTGGTCTTTAAGGTGCTACTGGAAGGAATTTTTTTTGTTTTGACTATGGCAGACCAACACGGCTACCCATCTGTAACAATAGCTAGTTAATCATTGTTCAGATATACTATGTCCAAACCAGGTTCTTTAGGAATTGTACCATCACCTCTTCTATGGCCAGTCACTATGGCCAGAAGGCCTTTGTTATATTACGGTTTGAGTTGGACAATACCTTCCTTTTTGAAACAACATTCCCGCACCAAGTCCAAGTCCACCTATGTAAACTCCAGCAGTTAGATAGCAGGGTGGATGACACATTAGCACTTGTAACCTTGTGTCCTTGTCTACATGTGTTAAGTACTATACTGCACATGTACATGAGCTCAGACCCTCTGAACAAGGGTCATGGTGCACCACCACTACAACTGGGTTTTCTTAGAGAGGGAATTAGCAATGAGGCAACAAGCCAGAGTTTAGAGCAACTGAGCCGTGTCCAATTAATGTGTTCCATCAACATAATAATTTTCATTTGCACAGTGAAACTCATGGAATCTGCTTCAGAGGGTTGGAGAGATCTAGAGGGTGCGTTGGGGGGGGGAGTTCTGGTTTTTCTTATGAAAATTGACAGACTGGGTACATAGCATTTAGCTTGGATTGGCAACTGTTTGGTTAAATCTATAGGGGACGTGGGAGATGGGAAAGGCTGACGGGTTAAAGCATAATGGAACTGACTGGGGAAAGTTGGAGAATGAAAATGAGATGCGGAGGAAATAGATATATTTATTTTTGTTTATTTTTATAACATGTATCACTTAATATAGCAAAATCTCTTAAGCATTTCACACAAGTAACACTCATAAAAAGCACATGGAAAAAGTAAATAAGTAATACTGGAATACAATAAAAATCCAATAAAATGTTAAGCAGTATTTATTTATAGAAACATAGAAGGTGAATTGGGTTAGACAAAGGAGTAAAAAATGTAATTAACACTTTGCCTGAAGCAGCATGGGTTGCTTGGAGAGTTAGAGAGACAAGAAAGGAAGCAGAATTAGAGTCGTAGGGAGGAAATTGGAGCACAAATATTACCTACTCAGTGCGAAGAAGGTAGAAGGGGTGCTCTTCCTACTGACGTCTATTGTGAATCTGGAGGTCATCCTTGGCGCCAGGACACCAGAACTGCTTGGGTTGTTACTTAATTTTCAAAGGGCTAGACACCCTAGATTTCGCATGTCAGTGTAGCATCACTCAGTTGGGCTTACTTGCACTTCTAGTGGACAAAGGCAGGAGTAGCTTTTACAGGAAATAGGCTGGCTGCTCTTCAGTTTTTTGCTCCTTCTTGGACAAAGCACTTACATTCTCCTTTGGCTCCTCTTACTCCATCTTGGCTTAGCAATTTTCTTCTTCTCTGATCTCTACAGTTCAATTACTGACCATTCACAGCCAGTCCTTTCCCTCCTCTCTACAGAATGGCTTCTAAGAGGGGTAAATAAATGGCTTGCCTAGGTCTCCAGATTGCAGATTATCTAAAATATTTTATTTTTGTGAAGTGGCATTCCCACTCCAGGGAATGTTGGAACCTTCTCCATAGTGAAGGGTCAGTAATTGAAGAACCTCCATCGAACAAGATGTTTCAAGATGCCCACTACATGCCGTTGTTATGCTGTGCCCTAGCCCCTTTAGGTTTGTCTTCAAAGTTACCGGACAGCAGATGCTCTGCAGACCCCTCCTGCTGCCCCAGACCTACAGCCAACTCCAAGAATTGTTCCAAATACAGTGGTTATCAAGAAAGTCACTAAATTGGAGTGGAATGCTTCCTAGCAAAACTGAAGAGAGGCCAGCCAAGCAATAATTGCCTTGATCCTCTAGTTGTGCAAGTAAGCACAACCCAGTGATGCTACACTGGACAAGCAAATCTATCATTCAAGTTTGGTTGGTTGGTTTGTAAACAAGGTGGAACTTGCTGTCCCCTTTAGCCCTGCATGAAATAATACTTTCCTTGGTTAAGGCAATGAAAGACCAACACAAGCTCTGGCAAGCTATGGGTTCTCCTGGAATCTTTGCAAAGCTGATCACAGTTGATTAGTGTAAAAATGTGTGGGGTGCAGGGATTGCTAACCTTAATGGGTACAAATTCAATTCACAATGGATTGTGCAGTACCTCTGGCAGGGTGCATTCCCTCTTTGGGAATCTATTTGGTATGTGTGTGAACGTTTTGTAGGTACCAGGACTGTTGAATAAAGGGTGGAGATATTTCCATGGTCTGTATTAATGGAGGATAGCTCTTGTACTTTCTGCTTTCTTGCCCCTTTAACTAGACCTCTGTTTTAGTATACCACTTTCAGGCAAAAAGGAGCCAATAATTAAAATGGTGGTCAGGCTAATCATCTTGGAAGAGTTTACTCTGTTCCTGTTGCCTAGCAATACGTACAACTACTCAGAATTGAAGCCAGGCTAGATAGGAGGCCTAGAGTGGGAGATGAAATGATTATAGATTGCAGCAACTCCACATCCCCAACTCTTGAGCCTATTAAAAGCTACCATTGACAATTTTGCTAGGAGAACCATTGGAAATGTGTAAACAAATACAGCAATGTACAAACTGGTTCTCAAAGTTCCAAGTATGGAGGGTCAGTCTCACTCTGTTCATATTGACATCAATAATTATTGTTTCTCAAAGGAGAAAATATACTTTGAAGTATTTTAGCAAGCCAGCAGAAATTTGTACCTTTTATTAGCTGGACCTGTCTGGCTTCACTTGGTTTGGGATCATCATGATGCTTCATAGAAAATCAAACCTTCTTTGACTTTAGTTCTGTACTAGCCCAAGTCTTTCCATCATAATGCACTAAATAACTAATGGAAGACATTGCTTTCTTTTATAGGTGAGGAGGATAAAACATTCTTTCTGACTTCTAATTCTGGAAGGTTGTAGAACCAAGTAAATGTTCATTATAGGTTTTTTTTAGTTCAAAAAAATAATCCAGTTGAGTATATTTCACAGCTTAAATAGTGAATAGTGGATTTATTGGAGACATAGGAAGCTGTGAGTTTGGGGAAAAAAAACACAATGGAAAGCTGATCTTCTGAACTGGAAATCTGTGTGACAGCATATTAGTAATCATTAGACTTTTAGTCCAGCAAGCAGGTTGTAGATTGTGCCCTTTAGGAGAGGGATAATAGACTTGATAGAAACATCACCGTTAGCCTGTCATTCAGTTGCTTAATGTCCTCTGACTGTGTTCTAGATACTGAAATTTTCCTGAACAGTAAAAAAGTGGCTTTGAAAATGATGCTGAACAGATTTAACTATACACAGGAAAGATTTTTCTGTGGCAGTTTGTAGCCAATAGTGAAAAATATAACATTAAGTGTGGATTCCTTGAGACATGTTTCAGAAATGAGGAATAAAAGTTAAATTCCAATCCTTTAGGCACCAGCAGGGAACCTGTGGCCTGGAGGTCCAAATGGGCTGGCAGGCATCCTAATTTGTCAACAAGGCCATTTCCCCAAACCATGCACACCTGCCCCCCACCCGATTACTATATGATATTAGGTGTTGGGCAGGTAAAGATGCAGCATCAGATGAACATTTATTAAGCACTGTTTTTAATCTGGCACCCAAATGCAACTCTATCCAGTAATCCATACACTCCATCACCAACAGCGGCCATCTACATGCCTCTGAGAAACTCACAAGCAAGTCATACTGATGATGACTTTTTGTTCATTCAATGTATATTGGCCCTGGAAACCTGTAATTTGAGTTTACCATGTTATCTGTTAGCTACCATGGCTAGCAGATTCTCAGCCTCCTAAAACAAGAATTAATTTAATTTTGTTTACTTTTAATTTAATTTCACATTGAAGTGAACTTACGTCAGGGGTGGGAAATTGAATCTGGCCAGCAGACCAGATCCTGGCCTCCACAAGCCCCCACAAGACCAATGGTATGCATTGGTCAAACTCACATTGGTAGCTTCGAGAACACTGTCCAACCATCTCATCCTCTGTCATCCCCTTCTCCTTGTGCCCTCAATCTTTCCCAGCATCAGGATCTTTTCCAGGGAGTCTTCTCTTCTCATGAGGTGGCCAAAAGTATTGGAGCCTCAGCTTCAGGATCTGCCCTTCCAGTGAGCATTCGGGGCTGTTTTCTTAAGAATGGAGAGGTTTGATCTACTAAGGGTCAATTAATGTGATCAACTCCCATATACTTGATCAGCTGCAGGAACTCTTTGACCAAGACAGAGCTTGGAGATGTAATTGTGATAATCTAGGATTGCCAAGAGGGAAGGTGTTTGAAATAGCTGTGAATTCTGTTACCGTGGGAGCTCGGAAAAGGTGTAGCGGTGATTTTGGAAATGGCTCTGATCTGCCTCTGTATACATCCTGATTGACAGACTGTTTCCCCTTGTGATTAAGCGTATGAGCTGCAGGGGAATGGAAGATTTTGTGTAAACTGGTCTTTTGGCCCTGTTGGATTTGGCAGATCCCTAGTAAAAGAAAGATTTAAAATTTGAGAACCATGAACCACCAGTTGCCTATGGCCTGCTTATTTTCTTACTACATGATAGAGGGCATTTTTTTTTAATTCTTTGGCTATCCTGACATTTCTCCTACACTTACTTTTAGCAGCAAAGCTGTTCTTTACTAAGAGGTATTTGATAATATAGTTTGTATTCGTATCTCAGAAAGAAATGCTTCTATAGAAAGTTCAAGAAGTAAATATTATAATCAACGAAGCATCATAAATAACTTTTATGTCTAAATCAAGCTATTAAAAGCTTTTTTTATTTTTAAGTAGATAGGGGAATAAAATAGCTGCATAGTTCATAAAGTGGTGTACTATTACTGCCTGCTGTGCCCATGAATTATGCCAGCTTTTTACACTTGTGAAGTAAAAAGCGGATTAGAACTGTGATCAATGTATTATCCTATATTTCTTATTGTTCATTATATTTCCTTTTTGAGAACCTTTGTAGTCTAAATGGCTACTAATGACATAATTACAATTGTTTGTCACCACCATAATGTGTGATTTCCTATCTCCTCATGAAGATGTAAGTTAGATAAAGGAGGAGTTTTGGCAGGAAGACAAAGTGCAGTGATTTATTAAAGACCAGATGTGGTTGTTAAAAGCTTTTTTATACAGAAAGACTTAATTGAGTGATGTGAAATAGGAATGAAATATCTGAACATTATAAGCAGTGGTTCTTGGTGTGAGTGACACGGTTGCTCACAGGAGCACGACAAACTAGTTGGTTGTTTTATTGTTGTGTACAAATTCATGTTCAAATTTAAATAGTGTGAGAAAGTGTTAAAGAGGAAAATAATAACACATTGTTGAGGTCTGTTGGACTGTGGATGTCTTTTCTATCATGTCTTGAAAAATTTTCTGATGTGAGGAAGCTGGTGAGGTGCAGTGATGAGAGTGCAGGATTTTGATGGAGAAAACCCAGGTTCAAATCAGAGCTCACTGGGTGGCCCTGGGCAAATAACTGTTTCTTCCGCCTAATTTACTCCTCTGTGTTGCTGAGAGGATAAAATGAAGATAACTCGGTGCAAGCTACCATAAGTGTCTTGGTTGAAACGTGGAATAAAGATGTGACAAAATAAACAAGTGGAAGGTTCTCATTCAGTGTTCATGGTGTTCTGTTACCTCTGATAAGGGGAGGAAATCAGAAAGGGATTGGAAAGCAAAACATAAATAAAAGACCGCTTTTTGCAATCTTACAGTATGTTCAGTAATTTTTGGAAATAGGGGGTTTCCCCCCTTCTAGAGTATTTGACCCATGTAACTCTTTTCTTGTTTCCTGTTAAGTTCTTTCTCCTCATGCAACACTTATGGGATCGTACAAGACTGCCAATCAGCTTCATATCCTCTGAGGCTAGGAGTATCTTACCAGCTTTGTCTAGTTTGCCACCTATGGTTGTTCCTGGTCAGAGATAGCTTGACCAGTCTAGCCCATGTCTTTGTGACCTTGAAGCTGGATTACTGCAGTGTGCTCTGTCTGGCTCTGCCCTTCGGCCTGGTTCGGAAGCTCCAGCTGGTGCAGAATGTGGTAGCACATGGGGACACATGGCAGACATGTAACACTAGGCTGCCCATCTACTACTGCGCTAAGTTCAAGGTCCTTGTATTAACTAGGACCTGGGAGAACAGGGTTCAAATCCCCACTCAGCCATGAAGCTCACTAGGTGACCTTGGGCCAGCCACTGCCTCTCAGCTTAACCTACCTCACCGGATTGTTTGGGGGAATAAATGAGGAGGGGGAGAACCATGTACCTGAGCATCTTCGAGGAAAAAAGTGGGATAAAAATAGAATCCAACAAACAAACAAATAAACCCTTATGCCTCAGTTCAGTCATTGAGATTTTCTGCAGGAGTGTCATTGGTTGTGCCTTGAGATGGTGAACTGTTTGTGTCATTGGCTCAGTGCTATGGAATGCATAGTTTGAGGTAGACCCAAAGTGGAAAATATTTCTCTTATATATGTCTGGCACTTCATGGGGCTAACCTATGTTCTTACTGTTGATACTAACATAGCTCTCAGGTGAGCTTTGGCCACCCCCTATCGCTATAGTCCTAATCTGGATCAGGCCGCTTGCACCTGAAATTTGCATGGGAGGGAGGGAAGCTCTCATTGGGGTGGGAGTTTTGTTCCCACACAAATTACAAACACATCCTTCTCCCCACTCCCTACTGCCCAGGTAATTTTGAGACCACAGCCAGGAGAATGTGGGCAAAGCGTTAAAACCCCCTTCCCTACACTGAATCTAGGGTTCAGATTTAGATTTGGGGCCTCATATTGGCTATTTCTGATAAAATTCTGCACTCAGAATCTTGCATTCTTGGGCAAACATAGTTTATGCCGCATGTAGTTTGACCCCAAGTAATAAGTGCTCATCATGTCCATAGACAAGCAACCACGTTCAACAGAAAGAGCTGGTACCTTATAAAGTATATGGGTTGTAGCCAATGTTATTTCTACTTAGAGTGTACCCTTTGAAATTAATGGACCTAAATTAGTCAGGCTCATTAATTTCAGTTGACCTCAGGGTAGCTCAGTTGGTAGAGCATGAGAATCTTAATCTCAAGGTTGTGGGTATGAGCCCCATGTTGGGTAGTAAATTCCTGCATTGCAGGAGATTGGACTTGATGACCCTCATGGTCCCTTCCAGTTCTACAATTCTATTAATGACCTGCTCTGAGTGGGGCTAGTATTGGATATAACCCTCGGTCCAAATGCCTATGTAACTTTATGGTTAAAGAATGGTTCAGTGTAAAACTTAAGATTTCTATTTGTATTGCATTTGGCAGATGTAAACAGTTCCAAAAATCAGGATTAAAAAACACACAACACCTTACTGAATCTACCTTCAAATCCTTTGGGAGCAGATCATCACTAACTCATTTATCACGCATCTTCTTTGGTTTCTAGCTCATGCTTCTTTGAATCTTGTGATGCAGGTTGTACAGTTACCCTGTAGCAATGAACTGATTGAGTATAATTTGTATTCATTGTTAAATTTAGTAACTGCACTGAGATTTGAATTACGCTAATCAACTTTTCTTGTAATTTGTATAATTTACATACTGTACACACACCGTAAATGCAGGACTCTGATGCAAAACAAAGTTTAATTAGTGTAACAGGGTTACATCTGCTTCCCAAGTGATTGATTTCTGAATGTGCTTATGCCAGTCGCAAGGGGGATCAGGGAATTGAACCATAATGGTTAAGGGCACAGTCTATGAAGAAGTTACCCTGCACATCCTCCGTTTGAATGAAGGAGCTGTGCAAGCTATTGTGCTTTTGCACTAGCTACTGTTGTTCATTCACTTCAATGGGTCTTTGCTCAGAATATCTTCTGATGCCCTGAATCTGGAAATGACAAAACTTCCTAAATGTCATCATTTGAATTTGGTTTGAACATGGAGAGGGGGAAATGGGTTTTAGCTAACAGACAATTTTGATACAGTTTTGTTTACATATTAGTTTGCTAGGTTTAATTGCTTTCTGTTACATTCTATTTAGGAGTTATTTCTGACAATCAGATGTTTGGAATCCTATCATAAAAGTGAATCTATGGTAAAAATGCTATTCTTTCCTTAGAACCATGCTGCTGAAAAGTATAGTGGGCCAATATAGTCTCCCCGTTTTATTTTATTTTTTATCATAGGAGACATATTCCAGGGGACAATACCCATGGGAAAAAGTGTGGTAGAGGTGGTTTGAAAGTTCCTTTGCTTTCCTAAACCCACACATGGTTTCATGCCCTGGTTGCAGCCTGGGGTATGTGTTCTTTTCAAGACAATGAAAGTTGGTTGTTGGTTGCCCCTGTTGGTTAGAGCCCATGGTAATCACTAACATACCTACTCCCCCAATCCCCAGGGTTTGCTGGTTTTGTGTTTGTTTTTTACAACTGTTTTAAAAATGGAAAGTGAAGGATCTATACTTAGGTTGATCCATTGTTCAACTTGCCTATATGTATTGTAGAATGCATGGTATGAAACTTGTTTCATATCATGGGAGGAAAACCTGCTATTTCCACACTAAGGTATACAAGTTACAACTGTGAAAGGGAACATGCACATTTCCATGAAAAATGCACAGAAGCGATGGCTGTAAAATGTGTAAACAAATACCGTATTTTCCCGTGCATAAGATGCCCACATGTATCAGATGACCCCTATTTTCTGAGCCCAAAATTAAGTAACAAAGACTTTAAACACCAAACAGGACAACTTTGATATTTTATTAAATATTCAAAACACTGGTGTATTTAGTGCAGTATATTTAAACATCAAACAGCGAGGCAAGCTGTGTAATGGCAGCTGCTCCTGTCAGCTCAGTGTAACTTCACTGTAGATGCAGCTCCAGCTCTCCCGCTTGTGTGTTGCACTTTTGTCTCAGTATTTACGGTATGTACCGTATTTACTCCACGAGCGCCGGCAGATGCAAATGCTGATGTAGGAGCTGCGACTGCCAGAGCTACCTGAATGAGTGCGCTTGGGGAAGGGGGGGTCTGGGTCGCCAGGGGCAGCTGAGGGAACCAGGTAGAAGGGATAGTGTCCGGAGTGGGGGCTGCTGGGGGGGGGGGAGTACCAGACCAGTTTCCAAACTTAATCTGTTCCGGAAGTCTGTTCTTAAACCAAGGTGTGCTTTCCCATAGCAGCGGGGGACTCAGTTTACAAATGCAACACACTCAACAAGAAGCAAAACATGTTCTGCTTCCAAAGCAAAGTTCACAAACCAAAACACTGACTTCTGGGTTTGCAGCGTTCTTAATCCAAGTTGTTCATAAACTAAGCTGTTCTTAAACCAAGGTACCACTGTAGTGATGGGAGGCTGGGGGAAAAGAATATGGATGGTGGCATGTATTTATTTATATGTTTAATTGCAACATTCCATGTATATGACCCCCAATTTTAAACTTAAAAAATTTGGGGGGAAATACCGTCTTATACACAGAAAAATACGGTACTTACTTTTGCACCACCGAGTAATCCCATTGCCTTATAGTAAGGATTCTTCAGCCATCCACCGATCTACAAAACTATGCTGGTGTCTTCCCAAACATGACTGCCAGTGGGACTTGCTTCGTAGTGAGTATGTTTAGGGTTTCAGCCTAAGTCAAAGCAAAATTATTTCAGCTGGCACTGCTTACTTTGTACTTGGCCCAGGGGCAATCAGTTCAAAAGAAAGGGGATTATAGTAAGTAAGCCTACAGATTGGGGAAAAAATGTAAGATTGTCATAAAGATCCATGGAACAAACAAAACAAGCAGTGGTGCACATGGTTTCCTTCACTGCAGTGACAGGGAGCGGGAAGGTTGGCACCTTTCTGCGTGCCCAACTCAAGGCAAATAGCGAAAGCATTCAGGAAAGGAGTCACAACTTCTCTGGAAAATGGCTACAATTCTGTAGGAAAGCCCAAGCTACCACACTTCTAAAAACAAGCAAATATTTGTCAGTCATGTTGAATTATATTTAACAACCATTGCCATACTACTGCTAGAGTCAGTGTCACTTAAATACTGGACGGTTGGCTATAGATATGATATGATATGATGTGAAAATGACCAAAGGATGGTGATCAGTTTTTAAATTTCATTCGCATTTTCTGTGAGACCTCTTGAGGTATGTGTCGTGAATGTGATTCATATGCTTCATACCATACGTGACATATGATTTTATTTTTACTAAAAGGGGTTTCAGCATTTAAATGGTATATTTAATTCTGTGGCTAGAATAATTCATATTTAAATCTGCTTTTATGCTTTATAATTAAATAAGAAAATACTGCTTAGACCTACCTTTTTGATATCCTTGGCTATATTCTAATTATTTCTTTAATTTGACCCATAAAAACAGTCAATTTCTTCATTAGTAAATTGCAAGGATATCTCGAGAGAAATATGGTTTTTAAAGGTGTCTTACCATATCTAATGAGAATTTTAGTTTCGGCATGTTTCCCCCCATTTCTTTCATTTGTGCCATTTTGTAAAAAAAAAAAAAAACCACATTCTAGGTAAATTAATCCTTTCAAAGGCACAAAATAACTTCCTTTTTGGAAAGGGTTATTAGAGTCTTATTCTTTATAATCTTAAATACCACTTGTGTTAGGCTGAACAATGTGTGGAGAAATTACACTATTTTAAAAGAAGAATGATTACCAACCAAAGCCAAGTATTTTACAATTATATGATCATGGAAAAGAGAGCTTTCAACTGGGGAAAAATGTGATTTAGATTCTTATGACATGTCTGAAGTTTAAGTATTTTTGTAAATTAGATTGTTCCTAGTTAAACAGGTGGTTTTGAAGGCTGGTTTCACTGTTGTTTTAATCATAGTTTAGTTACCATGGAGAAATATGCAAGTTATCATTTATACACAGAAGTGAAATTTATGCTGCATAGATAATAGACTAAATTTAGCATGACTTAAGTTTACCACTTCCTTTAAAAAGAGAGAGAGAGGGAGAGAAAGAGAACAGTATATGGCTTATTATTATTACCCTATCAAGAAGGTAATTTCTTTAAAATATTTTACGTTTTTGTGGGCTGTTATTTTTCCCTGCTGAAATTAACA
The DNA here is from genome assembly GCF_964188315.1 of Podarcis muralis. Lineage (NCBI taxonomy): Eukaryota > Metazoa > Chordata > Lepidosauria > Squamata > Lacertidae > Podarcis > Podarcis muralis. The sequence continues at coordinate 95,429,456 of NC_135656.1, forward strand.
GTAGCGCTGCTTTCCAAGATTTTGAGTGATTTAGCTTAATAAAGCATATCATGTAATACAGATATTGATTGTGCTCAAGGTGGTCTGATGCTCAGCAAAACATTCCAATATTCTAATCCTGGTTCTACAATATTAAAAGGAAAGTTGATTTTCATTTACCAGGGTGAAGATTACTGGGATTTGGCACTGGAATTGTAGAAAAAAGAGGGGCAAGAAAAATCATGTTTCAATCTTGTGACTATACTACTTGTCACTGAGCTTTTTTTATATATATACCTGGAATCTAACAGACATTATTATTATTACTACTACTACTATAGGAACTTTTGTCATGCTGATTGACAATCTGCTGTACAATATTTTTCTATTCTGATGTTTATTCTCCTGCCTTGTGGTGCTAAAGGCAACTGTAAAGAAGCATCGCTGTCAATTTGTTTAACTGCTGCCACAAAGGTAGGGCTAAGTTTTCAAGGACAAATGTAGCAAAAGTATCATGATCCAACACGAGGTCCCCCAGCACGCAGAGAGCAGCAGATCCCTTTCAACACCAGCTGTTCTCACAGATATAGATGGCTGCAGTGAAATTTTCTTCATATAATTCAGGAAGCTCTAGAGAATTCTCCAAAACAACTGTGCCAACAAGGAAAATGTTGAATTTTTCATCAGCTTCCCAATGCAGAGAGTTAGTGGGCAATCCATTCATTCATGACCAGATGTTCAGTGTAGTAACACTCTGCAGTTAACTTGAACCTTGTGGCCTGTTTTCCGTTGGCTTGCAAGGACATTGGCAGCTACCTAACATTGGAGAATTGTGGCCTGAAAAAGCAAGAGACTGAAGTGTGTGCCTGTGGCTTCCTGGTTGGTTTTTCACCAGCAACCAGACCAGGTAGGAAGTGATGAAAGAAATAAACAACATAGTACCAGTCATTAGAGACGCACTGGAGAAGACATAATTTCTGAATGACTCTATATAGTCTTCAAGGAATCATAGGGATTCCCCCACCCCCACCCCGTTCTTTGTGATTCAGAAGGAGAGATGATTGCTTCTAAATGCTTCGTTTGACATGCTTTAATCTGACTATGTAAACTGTAACTTTAAAAAATTACGTTAATAGCACTTGGAAACCAGTAGGCTGCTAACTTGTCAAGGCTGTTCTTGAGCGTATGTAATCAGACTAGGTAGCACTGTAAATGTATAGAGCCTTGTTTGAGCACATATGTAAGATAGTCAGATGCATATTATAATTTGTCATTTCTGCAGATTTGTAGTTTCCTTCATAAACATATATTTATGTCTCATACCGTTTTAGTATTTTGTGCTAGGGAATAGTACATTAGGGGAAAAAATAACATTGAGTAGGAATGTTGGAATAAACAGTGTGATTTTCTTCTTTGAAAAGGATTCTTCCTTAAAATGATTAACTGTGTTTGATTCTGGTTGCGCCAGCTGGCTAGGAAAGGCAAGGCAGGATTTGATAACATTTAAGGTTTTTTCTTCTTCTTCCTTAGATGTTGGGATCTTTTCATTCATTCTTGCCTACATTGTATTTCCAAATAACTTAACTATTGATTTCAGAGTGAATTAATAGATAAAGCTACTACTATGTTTGATTGATATTACAGTCTGATTTCCAAATGCTTCTTTTAGAGGAAAACAATTTGTTTCAAAAAAAGTAATTCATATCTTAATTTTGCTTTTGTGGTACATTCTTTCTAATATGTATGTTGCATCTGTATTTTTTAGAGAGATTGTATTTCCTTTTGCTAAATGCTGTTCCATCTCTTAGGCAATGGAATAGTTTGCAAGACATCTGCAGATTGCTGTTGCCTTTTTGCTTACAGTAGTGAGTCCCATTGGCTTTAGTTTGATTACTCAAGTGAGTAAAGAACTCATTATTCTGGCTCAGATTGAGTATACCATATAAAATGGTGGTAATGGGACATTGAGCCAGTTCTTTCACAGAGCTGAACCCTCCCAGTAATTATGTTTGTTTTGGCAGTGTTCTCTGGCTTTTAATTTGTAAGGTTGCAATGAAACCCTCCCTTTGCATTTCCTGCTTAGGAAAGTTACAGTTACACTTTGCATTCAGATACCAAAATTCATCGCTCTGCAGAGGTGAATCAGAGCTTGACCTGCCCATGCAATTAAACCTATGCTCTAGTCGTATCCTTTGGTTGTGTTTCATTTTAGCCTTGCTTTAGAAAAAAAGTTTGCCTCCAACCGATAGACTTGACTCCTTTGTGGAAGGGGAAAGGGCTCTGAGAATAATGCTCTTGTTTCCATTGATGCTAAGTTGCTGATAGAAAAATGAGAACAAGTTTACAGTAGCTGTGACATTAGTTACCTTTATTCAGCATGGTCCAGCTGCACTGAGCCCTCAGGAAGCCTTCACCATGCACACAGTTTGTTCTTGGGTGTGAAAGCAAACAGTATTTGAGTTGGCAGTAACTTCCCTTTTAGAAAAGTTTGCTGCCTCGGCAAGAAACCGCAGCATGAGCTTTCTGCTTTTGAATGTTTCCACTGGCAGGATGGCCTTTTTCCACATTTCCTTGGTTTAAGGAAACAGATTTGAAACTTTTTTTGTTGTTGTTTAAAAAAAGAAGAAGAAAAAGACCAAATGCCAACATTTAACAGCTGGACTTAGTATGTAATTTACGGTTTTCTCTTTATGCTCTTTCAGATGTATGGATTTTTATTTATTTATTTAAGCTGCCATTCTTAAAAAATGCAATCTGTTGTCAACATTCTAGGAAATATATATTTACTTACGCAGTTTTAATTGTTATTTAATGCTTTTCAGTTACTAACATATATTCATGTGTTATTTTACTTATTCTGGAGTTGCTTCATTGTCAAGGACAGCACTTGCTACTTTTATACAAATGCTGAAAGATTCTAGTTGTTATCCTTTTGAAGCTTTGATCGATATGCTAGATAACAAATTTCTGGGCAAACTAGACAGGCAAATTTACATATTTGCCCAGATACATTTTTTAATAGGTCAGTTGTATGTTTCTTTGGAAGTAAATTCCATTGAATTCAGTAGAACTTTCCAATAAGCAGCCCGGTTTGCAATTTTTCTGCAAGTGAACATATACTGAATTAACTCATATCTCACTGATTTGCTTTTGGGGGGGGGGTGATCTTATATTTTCTTTAAAATGGAGGTCCACAAATACTGAAATCCTTTTTAATACTACTTGGCTCCAGATTCTAAATTCAACACTTAGAATTAGAAACAGATCAGATGCAGGAAATTAATGCAGCCAGCCAATAAATTATTGAGTGAGACTTGCTATTAAGTTCTGTGGTATTTTTGGCCTGACAGTTCAGGGATACTAGTTTTGTGTAGCTAAATGCACAGTGTGAACATCTGTAAAAGCACCAAAAATATATTTAAGACCTCCAAAATAATTATAAAAGTTTCCTTTGTTGGGCAAGGATGGGGGGGGGGGAGCAAGAGGAGCCGAGAAATTAGTAAGTAAATACTGCTGCATTCATGTAAATGTCACTTCATTTATACTTCTGATTTAAGAGGCAAAATGTGCAGCAGTAATGAGAGCAATGTTTTGAGAAGCTGATTTTTTAAAGAGACAGTAGTTGTTACTCATTTTTATCTGTGAGACTTTTAGACTTGGTTGGATTTATTATGTATGCTACATGTTTATGACATTTTTATTGTTTGATGTTAATTTGTTGTAACTGCTGCCACTTTGTTGCCAAAGACCTCTTGAAAAAGGAATATGTCAGGATCCCTTCCAGTTTCATAAAAATGATGCCATTCTCCCAAATTTGGTAACTGCTAAACCAACCCCAACAAAGTCTTTTAGGAGAAAAAAAAATATTATGGAAAACTGATCTTGCAGGGGGGGAAATACTCATAGAGTTTTATAGCATTTTCTTCATTTATTGATGTAATACGAAGCCTATTTTATTTAAATTCAGAATATAATGGATGTCCACTTTCCAACAATATTGACATATATTTGAGTTTAATTTGATTCAATCGAATAAAATTTTAACTCCCAAATGTTTTGGAGTAACTCAGATGCCTTTTCCTTATCTTGCAATATGTGAGCTAATTACTACATTAAAATACTTGTTTATCTTGGAGCAATATGGTCTGCTGTGGCATTCTTCTCTCCCTACTGGTCACAGCCTTGCATAAACTAAGCTATGCACATGCCCATCTCACCTCTATATGAAGAGGAGAGACTTGAAAATTGTTAACACTGGATAATGCTTCCTGAGAGTCAACAAAACACTGGACCACATTACATAATATTGAGGGCAACGGCTGCAGAAGGAAGCGGGAATAATAGAAATTGCCTCCCTGAGACCTGTGGGTATAGGGCGGTATATAAATTTTAATAATAATAATAATAATAATAATAATAATAATGTGGTGTGCCTCTGAATATCAGTTGCTGGAGGAGTGTAAGGGGAGGTTTCCCCAGCCACTCTGGGCGGCTTCCAACAAAAGATTAAAAATACATTAAAACACCAATCATTAAAAAACTCCCCTAAACAGGGTTGCCTTCAGATGTCTTCTAAAAGTCAGAGGGTTGATTTTTTCCCTTGACATCTGATGGAAGGGCGTTCCACAGGGCGGGCACCACTACCAAGAAGGCCCTCTGCCTGGTTCCCTGTAACTTCGCTTCTCGCAGGGAGGGAACCGCCAGAAGGCCCTCGGCACTGGACCTCAGTGTCCGGGCAGAACAATGGGGGTGGAGACGCTCCTTCAGATACACTGGACCGAGGCTGTTTAGGGCTTTAAAGGTCAGCACCAACACATTGAATTGTGATCGGAAACATACTGGGAGCCAGTGTAGGTCTTTTGGACCGGTGTTATGTGGTATTAACGTAGCCATCTGGTTGGCCACTGTGAGAACAGGATGCTGGAATAGATGGACTGGTATAGGTTGGCCTGTATCTTACCACCAGTCTGAAGTAGCAGATAGGATCTTGTATGTAGATTGGGGTAACCTAAATTCAAATTCTTATTTGGCCAAGCTTGCTCAATAGCTGTGGCCTGAAACAGAAGCAGTCTGCTTAAGCTACTTCACAGGGATGTGGCGAAGATAAAGTAGACAACCCTAATCTCCATAGTAGAAGGTCATGATAGAAATGTGATAAAAAAGGACCCCTTATGTAGAAGCTGCTTGAAACAGCTAGTAGCAGCACAGAAACTCTGCATGTGACCAGGCTGAGCCATTCTTCATTTGCAGCCAGTGTGCTGAGCAGTTGTTGTCGTTGTCGTTGGCATTTTTATCCTGTAGGGAATCTGTTTCAAACACCTGCACCATGGTTAGATCTGAGGTCTAATTTGCGCATTCATTTTTGTGATGATACTTTGTTTACACAGTCCAGTTTTCCACCTCATAAGAAGACTTTATCTATAAAGGGCAAGGCTGTCTCAAATGGCCTCCATGTGGTTTCCGTAAAATGCACACCTAATTATCTGTTAAAAAGAACAGTTCCTTTGCAAGTATAGAGTATGTCTACTATTTTAATCTTAGTCTGTGTTTCACATAAACTCAGCAAGAGAATTCCTGCCATTTCTTTGATATTGATTTGATATTGTGATTTTCAGTCTGATCGTAAGACAGCCCTCCTAGTTTTCACATCTTAGTGGTATTGTATTCACCCACTGTATACCTTTTCCATATGGCACACAAATTTCATGCTATAATAATTGTCCATATGCACTTAGAAACTCCACCTGCCTTTTCACAGTAATGATACTTCTGAGGGCAATATACAAGTTATCCTGTTTAGATTAAAACGTGATTTGCAGTGGACTGCAGAACCAAGTCATTTAGCAATTGGAAGTTACAAGCATAGTTATAAGGCATATTAAAACAGCCTTCTAGTTTTTGCAAATAATTTCTGAAGTGCACCTCACACTGGCTTTATTATTATTGTTCAAATTCAGAATTTAACCCAGTTTTTGGTACCCAGAATTTAAGTAGGCACCAAATGGGTACAGATAAGTTAATCTTTTTGATGGCTCTGCTTCTGTGTCTTTAACAGCAGCATGGTTTGTAGAAACTTAGAAGATAAGTTTGGTGGGTGGTGATGGAGGAATTCACATGCTTAATTTTTTCTTGTCAGGCTGTGTTAAAAGCATAGGAGCAGGGCCAGAAAAAGGATGGCAGCTTCACTTATAATAATGGTAATGTTGAAACACTGACGTGTGGGTTATATGCCAAAGAAAGACCCCATTCGCATACCTTTTCTGAATCCTAACTCTATAAAGCAAAATGTCCCATCATTTCCATGATGCCAGGGGAAACTGGATGGGCTTGTGATAATCATGAAGGGCTAGTAATGATGGATATGTAAACACAACTCCACTTTTTCTAGCAGAAGCAGGAAAAAAATCCATATACCTTGGTTTATGAATACCTTGGTTTTTGAACAGCTTAGTTCTCGAACGTTTTGGCTCCCGAGCGCCACAAACCTAGAAGTGACTGTTCTGGCTTAACGTCCGACGGGGCTTCCAAGGCTTCCGATTGGCTGCAGGAGTTTCCTGCAGCCAATCAGAAGCCGTGCTTTGGTTTCCGAACGTTTTGGAAGTCGAACGGACTTCCGGAACAGATTCCGTTTTACCTCCAAGGTACGACTGTAATTTAATGAATTAATTAATTAGTACCCCCAACTTGCACCCAAAGGGGAGGAAAGTAAAACCTGTTGCAGCAGCAGAGAAAGGGATGGAACGCCAATAAAAACCAGAGTATAAAAATGGCAGCTGTAAAGTCTGAAAGCCTGAGGAGTATTTTTTTAAAAAAAAATAATTATCTGGTACTGGAAAAACAGAAATGTTGCAACCTGATGTACAGGTGTTGGGGGGGCATACCGCAATGGGGTGCCACTAGAGTGTTGCCCTGCTCCCCAGTTATCACCCACTGAATCTTCAGGATTTCACCATGCAATATTGAGCATCAACAAGTTCATATAGGAGCAGAGTTCCTTCAGCCCCAAGCCATTGTTCTTGGAGATATACAGAAAGCCAGTTTAGCTTTTCTACCTCTTTGTTTGTTGAATTATTTTATTATTTGCTGAATTTATATATCTCCCTTCTTTCTGAAGGAGACTGGGGAAGATAAGGTGGTATTCAAATACATTTTACTAACAGTGAACCCATTGAAGTTAATGAACACGACCAACTTAGGTCCACTAGTTTCAGTGGGTTTACTCTTGAGGAAAACTGAGTTGAATACAATCTGTGGAACACTTTTGCTTGCATAGTATGTGGTCATTAACTGGGGTGGAGGGCTAAAGGCAACAACCGTGGTAACAGCTGTGTTTCTTGCCGATGCAGATGGTCAGGGTTGGTGGTTTGTTGCCTTTTCAAAATGACATTGAAAGAGCAATAAAATAAAATGTGTATGAAATACATGCAGAGACTTGTTGCTTCCTCCTGCCTTAGTTTCCCCCCAACTGTCAAAATTTAGATTATAAACGCCTTAGAGTGGTACATAGGTTGTTATTGTTTTGAATATATTACTTGGTAAAGCACCCTGTAAAATAATGTTGCTATATAAACAAGCAACTTATTTATATAAGAGTTTTTAACCACATTTTGATTCAAATTTGATAGGGCCACCAGGGGCCAAAGGAAATGGTCTCCAGGGTTTGGAGATCTCCTGTGTAAGGGAAATGAGAACGGGACCATTTATTCTTTCTCATAGTAACTAGGAGACGGGGGAAGAAACTTCAGGTGCTTGGCTGCAGTTACACAAGTACTGCTTAGCTTCCAGAATACGCAGCTCTTCCATTAAATGAACTTCCCTTCTTTCTTTGCTAGGGAGACTTAGTTGTACTGCTCTGAGCACCTTGTGTGACACTCAAACCATCATCTGACTATCCTTAATATAGGCTTCTTGAGCTGCTTCTGTGGACTGTATGCAACACTTTTAAATGTCTTCTACCTGTGATATTTTGGCTGATTGAAGCTGAAGGCGGTACTGGAAAATTAAGGAAAGCATACGTTGTAATACTTGAACCTAGCGTGCATTGTTTGTTTTGTGCTTCCCCACCCTTGTGTTTAATTGTATAAATTAAATGTCGCGCCACCCTGCCTGAGGAGTTGGCATCCTATTCTAATTTCATTTACTGCTATTAAATTATATTTGTCTAATAATGTGGGGATCTAGAGGCAAATGTATTTATAGCAATGTTTATCACTGCTTACATTAAAAGTCGTTCGGCAGTTGCAAACTTTTCATCATAGCAGGGTTAAGTTCTGGCAGTATTTGTTTTCTCACAGAATACCAACCATATGGAGAAAAGGGTAATGAATTGTAACACTACCCAGAGACCACATCTATATGACTCAACAGCTATAATAATACATTGTTTTCCGGAGCCACCTAAATAATTGACTGTAAGAAAACAACACTGTTAAACTGAGTTACAAAAGAATGACTTTGTTCCAAAGAATATCATATGCACTGATCTAAGAGAATTCACTTTTGACATGGTTAAAAGAACATAACTGAGTTGAGGACCAAATTATACTTCTAAAGAATGAGCTTTCCCCCCTCCGCATCAAACATTTAATACAATAAAACAATGCTGTACCTGATGAATAATTAAAATATGAAAAGAAAAAGCATCCTTTGTCTCACAGCTTTTAAATGGCACTTTGGAATCTGAGGAATTATTTCCCCTCCCATCCTAATTCATTATAAGTGAAATTCTAAAATGCAGGGTGTTGTAGATTTTGCAAAACTTCTCAGTCACTTTTGCAGACCTGTGCTATGTGTTTTTTCATACGTTCGTGAATGTAGTTAAGTCATACATCTTTCTTCAGTGAGTATTTCTAAAAGAGTAACATGGCATTATTCTGCTAAAAACCACCTGCCTTTAAGTATCAAATGAGGGTAACAGGAAATGGGGGGAGGGGTAGCTGAGGTCATCAAACATGCCAGCACACATAAAAATCAAAGCAAAGCAATGTGCAACACAGCTGTGTTAAAGAATGCAGGTTGATTAGCTGGCGAAGGAGCTAAGCTGTGAGCTTTGCAAAGTGTAATTAGCTGGTAAAGAGGTGAGCTGCGCTGCAGACTGCTTTGTTTTGATCTACCATGCTCAGTTTGGGGAGTGCTTAATTCTTAATTGCTAATAATATTGTTTAGGTAAAGAAAAGTCAGTGCATGCTATATTGACCAGGATAAAGACAAAGTCAGAAAAGAAAAGGAGGAAAGGAGATCAGGATCCAAATTGTCAGACCTTCAAAACATGAGCTGGATAGTCTGTGTACAGTATTGAGTTGTTCATATAAGTTGGGACCCGATTCTGGATGTTGTCTTCCTTACCTATCAGCAATTAATGCACAGTTTATCCATAAAATGCTTGAACATTAAAGGTGTTCAGACATGTTCCATATTTTTTAATAACATTAAGAAGGAAGTCCCTTTCTCTAGCCTTACCATTTGAACAGCTAAAAATTGAGCTGCAGTGATGTCATGCAGTGTTTAAAAATACAGTGTCCACAAATATTCTAAATGCTGAAGAATGCATGATCTGTCCAAAGGATGTTGACAACCCTGTTAGGTCAATTTGGTTAAAATTAAAAGCTCATAGGGCCCAAGGACTGTGTGGTCTTGGCAGAGATGGGACATAGAGGAACCTTACCTGATTGCTTGAAAGTTTAATAAGACAAAGTGTCTGGGAGACAAGACACAGTGGATCTAGAGGAAGGGTAGCTAAAGCTGGGATTCCAGTGCAGGAGCAGCCTAAGAAGTATGAGGGAACCTGAAGACAGGAAATAATGCATAGAGCTGGCTATTATTCTGTGAAAATGAATCTTTAGACAGTATAGGGCTCCTTGGAGCCAAAGTGATAGAGAGAGGCCAAACAGGTCATGGAAGACCTAGAGGACTTGAATTCTGTCTAATAGATTGAGTCAGTCAGCGGACACTAATCTAGTACATCCAAAAACAACATACACAGCCATCTACAAGGTAAGTTATAATGCCATTTTTAGATGTAACAAAAATATCAGACATGAATAAAGAGAGGAAGATGACTGATTGCCCACCACATTGTGGTGGTCATCACACTGTGTGGGGAACATCTCACCTTACAATATATTTCTATGGTTACAAGATAATAAAAACTGCATTCAGAATTATCTACACCTCGGAGGCATGAGCAAGTGATCAGCCACCTTTCTACTAAAGTGGGATGGAAAATAAGGAAGTTGAGATCCCACAAATCATTCCTAATATTTGTGTTGGGTCTGAGTTGTGCATAGTTTCATTGGCATTTCAATATTATTTTTCATCCCACCCATGGTTTAATTATCAAACCTTCACACCTTTTGGCACAGAATGCTATTAACCATAACAACATGGGAATTACAAGCGTAACATTCATTCTGATTACAACCACACCCATATGCTGATATTTATCTGTGCACGTCAGGAATTAAACATGCCAGATTCTCAACCCTGGAGACGGCTGTTCTACCAAACAGGTAAAGCATGGTTAGTGCTTCTGCAAATGGCCTGTTACTTCATTTGATTCCAGTTATGTTTGGGTGAGATGATGGTTCAGCATCCAAGATAATTTAGTTTAGTTTGCAGTTTGGTTGTGCCAAAGAAGAATGTCAATTAAATCTTAACTGTTGCGATAGGCTATGTTACATAATACAGAATTCACTACGGTGAGAAATATGGGCTGGGATGGACAAAATTATCTGATATTTGTGCCACTTTTCTTTGTGACCTTCTGAAGATGCCCTGCAACCATACCCACTTACTTCACAGAGGCTATATTTCTGTATTGTACCACTCTTCAGTCCTGGCATACGATTAGTGTCATCAGTATGGTTAAACATAAGTGGAACAGAGGGGGGGGGGTGGCCTTTCAAGTTATGTAGAGCCAAAGCAATTTAGGACATTAGAGATCAAAACCTGTGCCTTGAGTCAGACTAAGGAAATTTAATTTAATGATCTCCCAATGCCCCTTCTTGTCACAAGATGGGGAATTGCATTCCGTACAAGGTACTGTGCTTCATGTTATTAATGTCAGCTGTACCTATGAAGCATTAGAGAAGTCTAGCCTCAGTGGAACAAAGGGATAAAATGGCAGTTACATCTGAAACAGTCAATTGTTTGTAGTTGCTGTAAAGCACTGCTAGCTACTTTCGCAGTCGGAAGTTCCAGGCATTCTGATGGAACCAGAAAAAGCCCTTCCCTATTAAGCAAAATTACTTGTAGGAGAGGAACACCATCAGTTATAGCTATTTTTCAAATTTCACTTGGCTCATTGTATCCACTTGGTCTGTAATCTTAGATACAATCAAGTATACTTGAGTACTCTTACTTGGAGGTAAGCCTCACTGAACACAGTGCTACAGTGGTACCTCTGGATACGAACGCTTCTGGTTGCGCACACGTTGGGCTAACCTGGAAGTAGTTGCTCCCAGATGCGAACTTTGCCCAAGGATGTGAGCGGAAACCGCATGCCTGAGGCACGCTCGCAGCAGGAAGTGTGTTTTTGCTAATGACGCCTCATGTTAAGAGCAGTTTCAGGATAAGAACGGACCTCCGGAATGAATTAAGTTCATAACCAGAGGTACCACTGTACTTCTTATTGAGGAAACATGTATATAGGATTGTGCTGTATGCCACCATGAGTAGGCTAAGACAGGTCTCCTGTATCTAGTGCCCTCCAGATGTTTTGAAATGCAACTTCCATCATTTTAGCACCTGGAGGGCACAGGGTTGGGCAAGGCTATGTTTGATATATCAATCACATTGCTTCAAATTTCTGCACCTTCTTGGTGTAGAACTGATATGATATGAACAAGGAGCGTTAAGGCAACAAAACCTTGTGGGATCTTACAGGGAAGGTCTTGCGGAGATAACTACAAAAGCTTTCTTGCCTAATAAACAACATATTATTTGGTTGCGGCCGCAAGGCTCTTAGCTTGAGACCTATTGAAAAAACATTAGGTCAGTGAAGAGTAAATCATGGAAATATTTGCCCTTCTATCCACATGCAAGCTGGGGATTAAAAAAAAAAAAAAGTAAAGTTCTTTAGCCATGACTAACTTGTGTTCTTTCATCATATTAAAATGGCCGATCAACCCCAGTTGCTCTTGGATGGAACTATTTTTCTACTGCCCAAGTGGCTGTAAGTGGAAGCCCCACTATGCTGCCGCCATGAAATACATTAGCAAGATACCCAGATACTTTTGTAGACCAGTCTGCAGCTGTGGTGTTTTGCTGGCAAGATTAGCGGCTAAAGCTGGGAACAGCTTCAGTAGTGTGGGGAGCTGCACAGTTACACTCTATCCAATACCTTTCCAGACCATGGCCAAATTCCATTTGACATACCGGTTTTACACCAGCCTCATACTAGGTGCAAATAAGTTTCTTTCAATAGATTTCAGTGGGGGTGGGATTTAAAAATAGCCACTCCTGGTTTGACAATAGACCTGCCTTCATCACTATGACAGATAATAGTGTTGCACAGCACACAATCACAGCACACTCCAACATTTTAACCTTTCACAGGGAGGCCACAACTCAGATGAAAGGGCATGTTATGCTGCCCACACTTCAGAGCTCTCAAGAAATAATTTTGGTGATTGCGAACTTGGGGGTGTGTGTGTCATTTTATCCACACAAAAATTGTGCACTTTTCACAAAAGCAGTCTGGCCACACAACACTTCAGTACTAAAAAAATTCTACCTAGAAACCTGACCTTGGAACTTGAAACACACATACACAACTGCATTCTGCTGGAATTCCTGGAAGCCCAGGACAGAGCACCTTGCACAGGTAAGCACACGAAGGGGGAGATCTTGCTATATAAAGGATCATTGCTATAACTGTATCCCATGACTACCCCCTACCTCAGGGGTCAGCAAACTTTTTCAGCAGGGGGCCGGGCCACTGTCCCTCAGACCTTGTGAAGGGCTGGACTATATTTTGGAAAAAAATAATGAACGAATTCCTATGCCCCACAAATAACCCAGAGATGCATTTTAAATAAAAGGACACATTCTACTCGTGTAAAAACACGCTGATTCCTGGACCATCCGCGGGCAGGATTTAGAAGGCGATTGGGCCAGATCCGGCCCCCGGGCCTTAGTTTGCTTACCCATGCCCTACTTCCTTTGGGTTATAAATACAATGAATAATAATAATTAAGAAATGAAGACTGCCTCGTCTGTAATGTATTGCTGTAACACCCTCCCAACACCTCCCCACATCTGGGGAGAAGTGTCTCACCCACACAGGGGAGACACTCATCCCTGCACACAGGTAAACCCTGTCTTGGCAAAGGTCAGGCACTCCATTTCCACAATTGGACAAACTCTCATAAGCACGTTCACTTTGCAGCCCAAAGTGTCACTGTGCCTACCAAGTTTCATTAGCCGTCTCCCCTCCCGGTGGACAGGGTATATATTGTTACAGACTAGCTCTGTTCTGTTCAGATGGGAACATGAGGCACTGGCTGAGCATTCAGTTAGCACCACTCAGTTTCCCTTCTCTCACTTACTGTGAATTCATGTTCCAGGGCCAGGCTATGTACTGCTCATATGGGTCTCACCTTGCTCTTCACAGGATGCTCTCCCACAGCTGCAGGATCCATTGCTCACCTGTTCTGTGGCAGACTGTGCTGGAAGCTCAGCAACAGCGATCAGGATGCTCCTGTGGGGTTGTTGATGAGCTTACTCCGGACAGACTCCTGTACCTTTGCAAGCTCCATGACACACACTTATGTTTTTCCAGCAGAGAGCTGGTGCCATGAGAGACATGTCACCTGCTGCTACTCAGTCTGTTGAGCTACAGCCCAAGGCACTGAAGTGACTAGTTGGCAATGAGTTTCCTTTCAGAATCTACACTATTTTGGATGCCCATCAGTAAAGGCTTTGAATGTACTATGTGTGTGTATTCTTTGGACTGGTGGATATGGATCACTTTAGCCCAGTCTACTATGCTCTGGCATCAACAAGTCTCAAAATGGGAATCAGAGGGAGGTGGGCAGAGAGCTTTACAAGCTCAGAGGGGGTGGCCCAACGTCTCTGCTAAACCAGGTACCTTGTATACAGCCCAGCACAACTGGGATGTTTGCTGCTTGCCAGGATGTGCGAGGCAGTCAGCTGGAAGTAGGGGGAAAGAGGTGAAAATGAGAAGATGGGAATGAGTCCTGCTGGGATGTTGGACCAGCCTATCAAACAAAAAGGGTGGTGGTAGGCAGGCCACATGGGCTTCCAGCAGGTGGTCCCATGTAGGGCCTGGATTATTGATCCATACCGTGCTCTTCCTGGGGGTGTTGGAAGTGTGTTGTGGGGGTGGGGTTCTCTATTTTCTTAATATGGGGTTATGCTTTGGATTCAAACTCTGGGACCAGGTGCATTCTTGTTCCAGTGCCGACTTAAAATCTGATTGTGTATGTAACCCTGGGGAAATTATTACTGTTCAGCTCTGTAGTTTTATGGTTGGTGTTAGCCTGTTTTGTTATCTGCTCTTTCACTTAATGCATTTGTATTTTAAAGTCAGTTTTGTTGTTCACACTCCTGACATCTTGTGAAGAAGTGTGGAATATGAATGAATGAATGGTGTTAAAGGTGAGCTGCTCTAGCTAGTTTGTTTGTCTCCTTCAGCCCCTGTGCTCCTGGTGTCTATGACCAGGTGCTGAGGCAGGGGAAAGACATGTGCTCCATGATGTCTGCTGCTGTGGCTGGATGGTTAGGAAACTGCACTGTGGAGCTGGCAAGTGTGGGTTCTAGTCTCAGGAGCTTCTTCTCGTTTACCCATTGCACAGCATGCCAAGAGGAGAGGAGAGTCCTATTTGCTTCTTCCTCCTTGTGGGTTGAAACTCCCATGCCTTGCTTCACAAGGAGTGGCTGAAGGCTGCTGCTGTTAGAGTATGTTTTGTGGCTGTCCTTGGATGTCCACTAACATGTCTTCTCTTTCTTCTCTTTCTTCTGCCTGTAGGAATGACTTTAGACTGGCAGTAGCAGGCTTCTTGCTGGCTTTGCCACTAGGACTGATGGAGTAGGAGCAGCTCTACTGTCATCTTGCATACTGCATGTGTTGACGTTGTTGTGTGTTTGTTGGTGCCTCTGGTGTGGGCAGTGTATGGCCATTGTAACCAGCATAGTCTTAGCTTGGTGGGATGTGGTTGTGTTTCTAGGGAAACAGGGGTGGGCGGGCAGGGGTGTCTGCCATTGTTACACCACTTTTGTATTTTCTGGTTGTGTTCCTCAGCACAATTGATCTGGTGGCTGTTCTGTTGGTGCAGCAGCGGTGTGTCTCCACTCCCGGCATTCTGTGAGTGCGAGACTGCTCTTTTAGTCAGCAGTTAGCATACTAGAAGTCAACAGTGGGATTCTCATTATAGAGCCTGTCTGAATAATTAGTAAAATCACTGTTTGCTTTTTTTGGCAATAAAAGAAAACTTGCTCTTCACTGAGACGACAGGATGACAGGAGCACTTTGCAGTGTGGTCATTAGTGTGTGCCTGCCATCAGTGTCATGAAACAGTGTCAAATTAGTTAAGGCCCCCTCAGGAGCTAAACTGGACCTGCAAATTATCCTTCTACATCCTAGGAAATCATGTTTGCTAAATCTCAGATCAAATGTGAGCAAATTATTAGAATGGCTCATAAATTACCTAATTTATAGGCGTGTAACTTCCATAAGTAGATAACACAAGGTAAAACTTCTTTTAGCTGTGTTTAGTTTTTGCTTCTGATCTTTTATAATATGAAAGATATAATACAGTTGAAGGCACATCTGGTTTCTTTTCAGGTATGGAGGGAAAAAATATGTATACAGCTGTGGAATGACTAAAGCCCTAAAGGAAGTAAATGTAAATCCACTGACAACAATATAATTAAGTTTGCTATCTCATAGCCTGATAAGTCACTGACAATAGTTTTTCTTCTTGTAGTGGCAGTTGTTCATTAATGAGTTCAGCAATTAAGTTTGAAAGATTACAGCCTTTGCCAAGAGGATTTATCTCTTATATTTTTCCCTGATACGTTCTTAACCATGTTGTAAGCTTTTTTGTTAAATAGGTATAAGACTACCTCTAAAACACATTAAATCCTATTAGAAGATGTGTAAGGCCCTAAAATAATTTTACAGGCTGTTTATGTATTTAATACTGAGAAAACCATAAGAAATCCATCTAGCATGCTGATGTCTCTCACTATGGGGTGCTCATAGGTCTTGTCAGTAGCCAGCTTGCACTGTGTGAGAGTGAGAAGCTTTTGTTTTTGAAAAGGAGTGATAATTTGTTTGGTAATTTGGGTTAATAAGCATTGTAAAGCTTTACCTTGTATATGTATGCCAATATGTCTATATAATATACATAGATTTATAATGGGCTGCGTTTTTTTCCATTCTTATGGGAAAGTTAGTTTCCTATACATTAGGTAAAGGTAAAGGGACCCCTGACCATTATTCTTTAGTTAATTCGCTTTGTTTAGATTTATGGGACACACTGGGCACACTGTTTATTCATTTATCCCTGAACAAACCACTACCTAGGGAATGAATTAATAAGCTGTAATATTGGTAATTGAATCAGCATTTTTAGAAAGAACTGGCGTGCAGAAACATGCAAAGTGTTCATAAGAGCAATCTCTGAAAGCGCCAGAGGTTATGCTCAGTTTACCTGTCAGCACATTTAACATAAAGTAGGTCGTAGACAGTTTAGTAAATATATGACATTCCCCCGTAACTATACTATTGGAAGAATCAACACCAGCATTTTGAGTAGGGCATTTCAAATTTTTTGAAAAACTTTTCCAGAGAAACATATGATGTGTTAGGCTAATTTTAACATTTAAAAATGTTTTATCTGGAAAGCTATGTACTATAGAGGTGGCGGCAGTGAAGCAGCTATCACAGGGATTCCTTTTTGCTTGCTGCGGTCTTGTGTGTGGCAAGATACTTGTGTGCAGCTGCTTATCACACAAAACAAGGGATTTCTCCATGCTGCTGCAAACCTTGGGTGGAATTCAGTGTCATGCTAAGGAGAGTGTTCTGTCACCACAAGCAATTCTGCTTGTCAAATGGAACAATCTCTTCTCTCTCGGGCCCCCTCACTGTCCAGGGGATTCTCCTGACCCTCCAAAACAGTTTTAGAGCGGGCAGGGATGAAAGGAGGAAAAGTCTTGTTTCGCTAGCTGGTTGCACTGGTTTTTGCTAGTGCAACAACTTAGTTTGATCTGCCCCCTTCCTTGTCTTTTTAAGCGTACGGATCAGGGCTGGGGAACCTGTGGTATTCCAGATGTTCATTGTTAGATTCCAAGTTCCATTAGTCCCCATGAACAGTGGTTGGGGATGATGCAAGCTGTGGCCCAATAATATGCCAGTGGGAACCACTTGAATCAACTTTCACATTGTAATGCACATTTTGTGTGCATTGACTCTGTCAAACAGTCCATTGTCTCTGTGGCACATTTAAAACAAACACATTTATTATGACATGAGTTTAAGCCTTCTTCTGTTGTCTTTATTGTTGTTTTTTGCTAAGTCAGGCTGGTATAGTTACCCTTCTGTAACAAAAACGTTTAAATGTTGAATGTTGAAGAACAGCAAAATGTTGATTTGTTATGTTTAATTCAATGGAGATAGTTGATCTTTATGTATACGCCGTCTCCCCAAAATATTTGATTTAATGGGTTTTTAAAAAAATACCAATTCTCAATATTTGTATGGTTTTTCCTCACTCTGTTCCTCTGGTTCCTGCCTCTGTGCTTTATGGCATGCATTGTCTCTTAACACTTTTTTATCAGTGTAGCGAAGTGGCATGTTTGCATTTGGACTCCTTTAGACTTTTGCACTGGGCATAAACATACCAGCCCCTCTCATTCTGCTCCAGCTACTTTTTGGTGAAAGAACTCTCTAAATTCTTGGAAATAGCAGGGGCATCTATTTGGAACGTGATGTGCTTGTGGAAATGTATGTGCATGGGCCAGTTAATATGATACTCAATGAGTCTGGGAATCAATTGAAAATGAAACCATTTTTTGTGTAGTTCCAAATGTGAAGTGTTTCTCAAGTGTTTTGGCAGATTTCAACCACATCAGTGTGGCTTCACTTTACAGGTCTTCTAAATGTTTTCTTTCTCTCCTGCTGAACTTGTCTTAGTGTTACTCTACTTCCTCTTAGTTGTCAAATAAACACTTCTCAGAATACCACATCCTTATATCAAAAATTTGATCTTGGAGGTGCCATGTTCTGACTTACGGTGTTTGGATCAACCATTTTTGTTGACGTTTTATCACTCTTTTCAATTGTACCGTGCACAGAACCTGTGCATTGGCAGCCGTGGAGATGTGCCAGTTCACACTTGCTAAGGATCTGTGGAAGACATATTTAGAGTCTGGATTAATGATGAGAAAGGCAGTGCTGCATGTAAAGACCTGTACAGAGAAAAGCTAGAGTGATGGGTGAAGTCTGAGTCACAACCCGCATTTGCCTGCTGTGTAGTGCCTCCGATGAGGATATCCCCAGGATTTCCTTTCATTTAGGTGTGGTTATTACTGGCAGTGTACCAAATAAAGGCTTTGCAGGTCCTGATAAGTTTTGGAATCTCTAGTTTAGGTTGATTACTTTGGTCCTTTTTCACTAGATTCGTTATGTGAAATGACGTAGTCTAGTACCTTGCATCTCTCTCTCTCTCTCTCTCTCTCTCTCTCTCTCTCTCTCTCTCTCTAAAACTCTGTCTTAAACATGGGTAGGCAAACTAAGGCCTGGGGGCCGGTCCGCCTTCTAAATCCAGCCCTGGATGGTCAGCGTGTTTTTACATGAGTAAAATGTGTGCTTTTATTTAAAATGCATCTCTGCCTTATTTGTGGGGCCTGCCTGGTGCTTTTACATGAGTAGAATGTGTGCTTTTATTTAAAATGCATCTCTGGCTTATTTGTGGGGCATAGGAATTCGTTCATATTTTTTCCCCAAAGTATAGTCTAGCCTATAGTCTGGCCCCCCACAAGATCTGAGGGACAGTGGACCGGCCCCCTGCTGAAAAAATTTGCTGACCCCTCATCTTAAACATCTAGTGAGGATAAGACAACTAGAATGCAAGCCAATTGATATGTATGACTGGATTGTTAATGTTAACTAACTAACTTCAATCAGTTCTTCCAGTTATTGCTAAATAGAGCATAACTTACAGGACAACTCTCATAGGTTTATCTACACTCTTTACTATGTTATGATGAGCTCTTTTTCACTTTATAGAAGGAAGGAACGAAACCTGTCTATGCTTAAATGAAATGCCTGTATTTAATTAATTGGCAGTGAATTTGTGCCTTTTACTCTTGTTTTCTCAAAGGGAGTTTGGATTACTAGGGCACTGTGGTTACTTTCAAGGCAGCTGCAGGGATTTACATAGAAAACAGAAACTGGCACAAGGAATAAATTTTCTAAGCCAGCAAAAGGCTCTGAACATGTCCTGTGTGGAATGTGCAAAGAACTTTATTCATAAACATTTCTCTGCGTACACATGTGTGCACATGCGCTTGTGCTACATAAGTCTAATGTACATCCTTCTATAGTTTTTTTTTACTTGTTTTGGCTTTCTAGGCCAATTTTGAACCTGTATTCAAAAGCTGAAAAGTATGGTTAAATGCAATATAGGGTTGTTTGTACATTTAGGATGTTATCGTTACAATTTGTTTCCTTGAATTGGCCATTACTTACTCAGTGAATGCTTAATTCTTTCTTGAAAAGAGCATTTCTGGTGATCTATGTTAGACATTTAGTTCACTTCTGAGAGTGCATTTTATTAAATAAAACACCATGGGGGGGGGGGTGATGCCACACTCTGGAAAGCAATTTTGGGTTGTTGGTTTTTTACATTATTAGTATATATAGAAGGAATCCAACCTCAGATTTATTTCTTCCCAGACTGATTTTTGTTTACTAATATAAATGTGACAACTAGTAGAAAACTGATAGCATTTATTTCAGTGTTCTTGGATTAGCAGTTGTTTTTTTTTTTTTAAAAAAATAATGCATTCCAGAGTTCAAATGTGGACTCATGGCATTTGTGTGCAGAAAGCCCAACATATGTGAAATTAAGCACTTTCAAAGTGGATAACAGCACTGAGTGGTCCAATATGCATCATCTTACCATTAGTGGTAAAATGGGTAGCTTAGATATATTAGATCCTGAATATTTGCTACATCAGGCAAGTGTGTGTGTGTGTGTGTTTATGTGTGCATGCTTGCGTGCATATAGTTATGGATGCACCAGAAGTTCACTGTCATGATGGGCTGTAGGCAGTCTGCTTAAATGTGGATTATGTGGTACCATGGGACCTAGACAGCATCTTAAAAAGCAGAGACATCACCTTGCCAACAAAGGTCCATATAGTTAAAGCTATGGTTTTTTCAGTAGTTATGTATGGAAGTGAGAGCTGGACCATAAAGAAGGCTGATCGCCGAAGAATGTTGGGAAAGATGGAGGGCACAAGGAGAAGGGGACGATAGAGGACGAGATGGTTGGACAGTGTTCTCAAAGCTACCAGCATGAGTTTGACCAGACTGCGGGAGGCAGTGGAAGACCTGGCGTGCTCTGGTCCATGGGGTCACGAAGAGTTGGACACGTCTAAACGACTAAACAACAACATGGTGCCAGGTATCAACAGGACCTGGTGGCTATCATTTCTCCAGGAAAAAGAGCAAGGTTATTTGCTGGTTAGGGTAAAAAAACCTAAGCATTCCTCAAAGTGAGCTGGAAGCATGAGGCAAAGATGGAGAAAAGAAGTAGGCTGGAGGTACTTATCACAAGCGGATAGAGAGCTATACAGCAACGGATACATGCTGATATTTCAAAATTCCTCTGAATCCCTTTTCTGTCAAACCCTTTGGATCTTTGAGATAGTGAAATTTGGTTATATATCTGTTAGTCATAACAGCAATGTTTCACCATATCAATATAGAAGTAGTGCATATGTTTTAGATGAAGTAGCCCTTAATTCCACTGAAATGCTGTAAATGTAGATGATAGAGTGGGATCAAAGTGCTGCATTTCGTAAGTAAGATGCCAAAATAACTTGCTTAGCTGTAGATTTATTACCCACATCTTAGTTATTTACATTATTTATGGCAACTTGTTGCCTGTTGCTCAGAACATTGGTATATATCCTTCGCTGCCACTTCATTCTGTGTAATGGGAGGAAGGGAGGGTTTTAATTATTTTAATTTTGATGTGTGTGGTGTTTTCAGACTCTTAACATATATTTAATTAGTTTCAGGTCAGGTATAGATAGAACTGTATTTAGGGACCTGTGGTTTATAGCATGGCTTCTCGCAGCTTAGTATTATTTTAGAGCCATTCCACATTTTGCATGGTCCTCTACTGCATCAGTGTGTGCTTGTGTTTATTTGCTGTAGTGAATGTGCCTTTGAACATTCAGTAAATATGAACATGTCATTGAGCAGGCGTAGACAAACTCTGCCCTCCAGATATTTTGGGACTACAACTCCCATCATCCCTAGCTAACAGGACCAGTGATCAGGGATGATGGGAGTTGTAGTCCCAAAACATCTGGAGGTTCGAGTTTCCTTATGCCTGTCATTGAGCATTTGGGAACGCCTTTCTCAAAATATCATACAATGGAGAATGGACAATTTGAGCTCAGAATGCCCATCCTTTGCACAGCTTATTTACAAATGTATAATCCACACTTTCACAAAAAACATAGCAAGACAGAGTACAACATAGAAGGGTGACACCAATGAAAGAGCCACTAAAAACCCAACTTTAAAACAAAACAAAAAACAATGTTGTAAAAGCCTGTCTAAACAAACAGACAAAAAGTTTTCGGAGGGCATCTGAAGGAAGCAAGGGATGGTTCCTGTCAAACTTCTGGTAGGGAGTCCAACGGTGCAAGGCCTGCCACACTAAAGGCTCAGACCTAGTGAAGGCCATCTAAACACCAGAGCCGTGGGGAACCACCAGTAGTGCCCAGTCAGAGAATCACAGTGCTTGATACTCATATTGTCAGGAGTGGGCCAGCAGTAAATCACACAGAGGAAGTGAAGTTAACTCTTTATTAGAAAAACAGGATCTGCGCAGGAGTACGAAGCCTAATGAGCGCAGCAACTCTTCTTCATTAGGTCTTGCCCCTATGAGGCAATTGCGGACACTGAAGGTCCCCACTTTCCCACACTTGCCTACATCACCTCCTCTCCTGGGTCTTTCCCAAGCAATCTAAGACTGCGCCTGGATGTCTGCCTTTGCTCCTCCCATTTCATGCCTTTCCTGATACTGGGAGATCGGGGTGAGGGGAGCTTGTTGCAGCAGGCAGGGGAGACACCCATGCTTCTTCACCAGCCTGACTTGTCTCTGCCTCTTGACCTCCATCATCCTACTCTTCTGCTTAATTTTCTGCCTCTGATCCTGAACTTCTCTCTGCAACGGATTCTTCCTGCTCACTAAACCATGTTGCCTCTTCTGCTTCTGATACCACCTTCTCCCAGTCTTCTCCCTCTTCTCCCTCTGACCAGTCATTGTTGTCTTAAACTTCAGCAACTATGTCTATAGGAAAATAAATTACCCCCCCCCAAAAAATCCTTACTTTTCATCTGTTTTCTTGATCTACATCATTTTGAATTTATTGTAATCCACTTTACTAGGTGCTTATTTTTTAAAAAAACCCCAAACCCAGAGGTGTTTCACCTCTTAGAATGTGGTTTCCCATTTTGCACATCACAAAATAGCAAGAATTAATTTGACAAGTGATTAAAAAGCTATTTGGTTTCTTTGCCTCCCTCTGATGTTGTGCTTGTACTGGCATAGCCCAAAACCAAGTGCAGATAAATCACATGAAGTCTTTCCTGGACTTTCATGCTTTAGGAGTATATTGGGAATTACATCTTTGAATGCTTTCTGGGGGCAGGCGGGCAAAGAGAGAGAGAAAGAAACCTGGACTTCTTGGTCACTGAAAGCTCGCATGTCAGAAAAAAATGGCTAAGCCTAACATTTCTGAAATGCTACTGCCATATTCTGAAAGCTTTTCTTTTAACCTGAGTGTGTTCCAACATGTCTGCAGCAGAATAATCTAGTAGGGTCTGTACCATATGCTGCCAGGACTGTTGCTAGATTCCAAAAATGCAACTATGTATCTGTTTTCTAACTTCTTCATTACAAGGACATGGAGACCTTATTGGGAAGGCAGCGCATCGACTGGGTAGACTTATCACTCCCCACCAACATGATTGGAACAGATTTCCTTACTGTGTGGCTAGGACTCTTAGGGAAAATGTCCCCATGTGGTAATCATGGGTGATCTCAACTTTGATTGCAGTGGGTGGAGTGAAGAGATAGGTCTGCCCTTTCTTTCCTGTGCGCTTACTTCACAGAAAGACTCAGTGTCTACGAGCGTCTTCAACCCATTGCTCTAGCAAGCATCTAGGTGTGTCAGCTTCCTATGCTTTGTAAGTTCCGCTGAATAACCTTGTAGAAAGAACAAACCAGGCTGCTCATCCCTCAATAAAGGTAAAGGTAAAGGACCCCTGACAGTTGAGTCCAGTCGCAGACGACTCTGGGGTTGTGGCGCTCATCCCGCTTTACAGGCCAAGGGAGCCGGCATTTGTCCGCAGACAGTTTTTCCGGGTCATGTGGCCAGCATGACTAAGCCGCTTCTGGCGCAATGGGACACCGAAACCAGAGCAGCGCATGGAAAGGCCATTTACCTTCCCACCGGAGCGGTACCTATTTATCTACTTGCACTTTTTGGCTTGCTTTCAAACAGCTAGGTTGGCAGGAGCTGGGACCGAGCAACGGGAGCTCACCCCGTCGTGGGGATTCGAACTGCCAACCTTCTGATTGGCAAGCCCAAGAGGCTCAGTGGTTCAGACCACAGCGCCACCTGCTTCCCTCTCAATAAACCACCTGCTCATCTCTCGATAAATACCTCTAAATAAAGTAAGTTGCTGGTAGGGCTCTGTCTGGTTCAAATAAGTAGGCAGGATTCAAGCAGAACTTCCACTTAATACCAGCTTGTGTCAAGCTTCACCGGATATCATGAATTTTCAATTTGAAAGTGTGGCTTTATCAATACCTGGGCTTTAAGTGTAACTTTGGGAATGTATGCTATATAGTGGTACCTCGGGTTAAGAACTTAATTCGTTCTGGAGGTCCGTTCTTAACCTGAAACTGTTCTTAACCTGAGGTACCACTTTAGCTAATGGGCCCCCCCACTGCCGCTGTGCCGCCGCTGTGCAATTTCTGTTCTCATCCTGAAGCAAAGTTCTTAACCCAAGGTACTATTTCTGGGTTTGCGGCGTCTGTAACCTGAAGCGTCTGTAACCTGAAGCGTCTGTAACCTGAGGTACCCCTGTACTTGAAAATGCTTTCATGGATTACAGCAATATTGTGTCTGTGTGTGAGTGAGTGAATGAATGAATGAGAATGCTTACAAACTGTGACCACATGCTCCGATACCCCAGAGACATACAGCTTAGCATGATAGCATTTATGATGAAGCCTACACTTTTATGACAGCAATCTCTTGTAGCAGTTCATCAGCAATATCAAGAAGCTCCACATATAAGTAGCTTGTTAATGCTTAGGTCCTTTAGTGTCAGGAAAG
Source organism: Podarcis muralis (assembly GCF_964188315.1). Taxonomy (NCBI): domain Eukaryota; kingdom Metazoa; phylum Chordata; class Lepidosauria; order Squamata; family Lacertidae; genus Podarcis; species Podarcis muralis. Next base: position 95,454,050 of record NC_135656.1, read on the forward strand.
GAGCTACAGTTAAAACTATGGTAATAGTAGTGCTGAGACTTATTAATTAAATGTAGGATACTAATGTGACCTTGGGTTTTAAGCACACTGACCTTCTTCACAGGGTGTGATTAGGCAATGTTTACTGTAGTGCTCCTCTCTCGTAAATGCTTCTTGCATCAAATACATGTAACTCTTATTTATTTTGCTAAGTGAAATATTTGGAACATGGGCCTTGTTTTGTATATCATAGCTACAGTGCTAAAAACCTTTCAAAGTTTTAGGCATAGTTCACTGGGAGTAACATCTGTTGTCGATTTGTCACTACAAAGATCTATTGTATTAGTGGATTTTGTCGTTATTGAAATCCTCCTCCTCCTCCTCTTAATAATAATTTGGCATTGAGTTTCTATACAGTCTACTGTGTAAAAGAGACAGTGTTGGGGAGTTTTGTTAGTATATTTTTTAGTGTGTGTGTGTGTGTGTGTGTGTGTACACACACACACACACACACACACACACACACACACACACTGTCTACAGGTGATTAATCTTTCAAACTTCTATGCAGCGATTGATATTAAAGCTCACTTTTAATCCAAAATTGAAAGCTTTAATTTGACATTAATTGTAGTTGGGAAGTTGCTTTGTGCCTAGATCTTTGCTCCCTCCTCCTGAAAATGAAGAAGCTGTAGACTTATTTCTACCTTTTAGACCCTAGCAATCTATCAGGCTAAGGCCTCCTGCTGCCCAGCTGTCGCTACACAATCTTTTTCAAAGTTAGTACTGATGCTTGCTGCTCCTGCTGCCTGCATTTTTCTGTGTATCTTACAGGAAATAGGAAGGGAATGAGACTATGCTTTTCTTGGGAAACCACTCCCTTTAAAATAGAGAGATTTGGCTTGCTGTTTTGTTTTACCCTTCTAAAGCAAGCAGAATCGCTGCACAGCATCAGCAGACACCAAGAAGAAAAATTGCTATTAAAAGGAAATCCAATTCCAGTGTTTTCCAAGCGTTTTATGATGGAGATTTCATTCAGGACCCACCTATCCTACTTAACCCAGAAGTCACTGCCCTCCCCCCCTTTTTTTTGCTATTGTCCCAAGTCATTGCTGGAAGCCTTAGAGAACAAATCACTAGCTACCAATATTTGAAAAAGCAAAATATAAAATTTTATGCTCCTCCAAGTGTCTTATATGTCTTCTGAAATTAACTCGGTAGTCGAAAACATGCTATCCGTGTCATATGTCCTAGGTCAATTCCTGAAATCTCCAGTATAAAAAAGTAAGGGAAAGACTATAAGCGGGTCATGTATGCTCTTTTTAGGGAAACTTTTAATGTTTAACAGATTATTGTATTTAAATATTTTGTTGGAAGCCATCCAGAGTGGCTGGGGAAACCGAGCCAGATGGGTGGGGTATAAATAATAAATTGTTGTTGTTGTGTTATCCTAAACAGGGGATGCAGGAATAAATGGCTGCACCTACAAAAACCTAGACTAGGTCTAAGAGCAGGTGGTAAGGTAGAGTTTTGTTGAATACACCTTTGTGCTGCATTCTTGCCCAGAAGGAGTGATCTGCATGTAGTTGTTTGATTAGGCTAGGTGTATTTGTAATAGCAGATGGGATATGTATGCAGAATCCAGGTAGAGTCTCCCATCGGCTTTTCACACTCACCTCTGTCTAGTTTTTTGATTTTGGCACGAGGGCTTCTTCAAGGGGATGGAAAGGGAAATAAAGCATACATCAGTGCCCCTAAGAATAGACTTATGAATCATTGCATGTGAAACTGACATCAGTGTGAAATAGACGAGTTTGTAATACCCCCAGGATATTCCAAGGGGGCCACAGGTGAAAATTACACAAATGAGGGTGTTATGTATTGGGTTTAACACATTTTATGTACAAGGCGCATTCTAACCAATCGTATAAGCATTGGTAGACAAATGTTCTAATGGCAAGTAAGCGCATGCACTTTCAACTGTCAACGGTCAGTTCATGCTCAGGTTTATTACTGTGTTGTCCAGTCAGTTTGTTTCCTGTGTTCCTATGGAGCAGTCTTGGTTTGTTTCTGTTGGAAGAGGGCGATCACTGCGGCTTCCGTTTTGACCAGTAGAGCCTGTGATCTAGAACCCCCAGGTCAGTTAAGTGCGGTGGTGGGGTGGCAATGAGTAGGGCTGGGCGAGCCAGAGCTGCTTGTCGCTTAGCTTTTCAAATATGCCAGCAGTTTTATTGCTGCACCAGAGTTTTAGCTCCTGACGTATACAATACTAGATTTGGTTTGTCGCTTGTGGCTGTTCTACCACATGCAGTCTGTTTCTGCCCAAAGGATTTCAGCATGTATAGTTTAACTATCTCCTTCCTTGCTATGAACTTTAAAACAAGCAGTTTCCTGTTCCCTTCTAGCATATTTTCACGGTTTATACCTTTTGCTGGAGCCATTTCTATCACAGATATTTGCAGGGTTGTTTACCCTCTTGCGGTTTGTGCAGGCACCTTTCCATATATGTGGCAATACCCACTTGAAGAATAGCAGCTACAGGTAAACAACTCCATTTTAGCACTTTGTTGAACTGTTCTTTGTTTCATTTCCTTTGTTTGTTTTCCCCCTACATCTTGTGAAGGTTTCAGGGCTGGCACCAGACTGCAGTTGTTGTTTGATTCACAACGGGGTGGCTCCACTCTGCATGGTAAGAAACCCCCAAATGCAGAGAAGGGTCTTTTAGCCCATATTTCTTATGAGACAAATGTAATAATTTGAAGTGGGGGGAAACAGAGTTACCATCTTTTTACCACACTCTGTCTGTTTCTAAAGTTTTACTCGTGGGTTTTCCCTCATGCAGATGTATCAGTGTTTTCGGCCCAGCAGAGAATTAGGTTTTGTCTTGGGAACACCAAGAGAGGTTTGAAACTGATGTAGGCCAGCATAATAGCAGCATGTTAAAGCCTAAGTTCATTAAAATGGAACTACAGATTTGTAGAGCCAATCACTGTCTGGCTTCAGAAAAGCAGACCTAAATATCCGCAAGGTAGGTCACTCATGGGAAAAGGCTGTAATTTTCAGTGGAGATACAATTTGGGGGAAGCTATGATACGACTATAAAACAAAGAGTAGTCTGTCCTCCCTCATATAAATGTTATAATTTGTACCCATTATCAATATCATTACAAGAGTCTACTACCTACTAGACTTGCATTCTGCTAAGCAGAAACTTGTTCTGACTATGAACGGATACTATAAAATGTGACTTATGGTTTAATGGGAGATAAATAAGAAAAATGTTTAGTAGAACACAATTACACTTTGTTTCAGAAAGCTACCACAGAGACATGTAGACTATTGCTAAAGATTTATGGACAGGGAAAATAACCATCATGGTGCTGAGAAAAATTGAATAAAAGATCGGTCCGATTAATTTAAAAAAAGTTACATTAAAAACATCCAATGTGTTATTGCTGGGTATGTAGAAAGGCAAAAAAAAAGATAATATTCACAAGAATAGAAAAGTTTGCTTTGCTTACTGAGCTAGGGACCAGCTGTAATGTGAGATGAAATACAGAATATACTTCAAATGTACTATATTCAGAGCTGCAAATAAGATTTGAGGAGGTTTATTTTAATTAGGCTAGGTGCACAATCTGCTTTAAGATAATCAAGATACAGGAGATTATGGTAAAAACAACGCAATCAATAGAGAGGATGGAGTAGTTATTGTCATTTGGAATCAGGATTTATGGTTGATTTATTGGTTTTAGTTTTCAACTCCAAATTTAATTGGTTTATTTTTATTTTGGTTGATGGTATTAATATTTCTCTTCTAGTGTTTTCCTGCAGATTAGGAAATACTGATTAGAGCAGTGTTTCCCAACCCAAATCACTGTTGATCCTTAACTGGAATGATGAATAAATATCTCTTACAACTGGTTGGTTTTTTTTTGGTCATGTTATAATGCTGTGTTGACACATAATCAAATGTTAGAAAGGCTGAAGTCTTACATTTTAACTCTGGGAACTGCTGTCTGATGGCTGGCCACAGATCTGATGTTCTGCTGAAGGTAGCACCTACATATCTGAGGCAAACTGTAATATTTCAGAAGATGTCATTACATTTTAAGCAAATTTTGGCTTGGGTCCTTCAAGTATAAGACAGTCAAACCCTAAGTATAAGACAGTCAAACCCTGTTCAATGGGAGGGATCTCCGCTTCAAACATTACGTTTAGAATACTTTACCACTCGAAGCGCACCATGTGAAATACACTTAGCTCTGTTTGTCCTTCTTATGCCTTGTTAATATACTTCTGGTGTATTCATATACAGTGGTACCTCAGGTTACATACGTTTCAGGTTACATACACTTCAGGTTACAGACTCTGCTAACCCAGAAATAGTGCGTCAGGTTAAGAACTTTGCTTCAGGATGAGAACAGAAATCGTGCTTTGGCGGCGCGGCAGCAGCAGGAGGCCCCATTAGCTAAAGTGGTGCTTCAGGTTAAGAACAGTTTCAGGTTAAGTACGGACCTCCGGAACGAATTAAGTACTTAACCTGAGGTACCACTGTACCTCCAATCTGTGTAGTGGGAAGATGCTTCTTTGAGATTGGAAAAATGACCCATATCCATAATCCTGAAGTGGAATGTTGAAAGGTGTCCCCCACTGCCTCCATTGCTATGTATCTTCCCCCACCATTCTTGCATGTATTTGCAAGCTTTGCGTGATGTTCCTTCTCTTAAAAAGGAGGTGATGCCTGTACCTTATAAAAAGCTTTGAGGAGGGCAGTTGTGCTGCTGTAATATATTTGACAGATGCCCTTTCCCATTGACTTTCCCATTGGTGTAAGTTATGTGGTCAGACTGCTAATTTGGATTCACTATCCGAACTGGACCATGACCATATAGGCATGCAGGATTATCTGTTGTGTAGCTTAGATGCCAAAGCTAGAAACCAATCTGTTTGTCCCAGGGCAGGATATTGGGTACACATGTGTATTTGGAACCCCATGTATTTTGTGTGAGCAATGTATGTATTTCCTTTTTGTTAATGCAGGCGAGAAAGCAGAGTGTTGTTGTTGTTTTTTTAAAAATTGGCTGAATCTTGTAGCCGGTGTAAGTTTCGTATTCACATTATAGACATGGGAAAGCCTCATGCCCATTTGACATGAATGGGCAACTGGAAATTTGAGTAAGTAAGAGAATCAAGTTTTAAGCCAGGCAGGGATTTTAAAAGGCATGGGCTCCTTTCAAATGTTCTTTTTCTTTTAAATTTACATTATAACTTTAATATGTATCAACACCTTTAATCACTTCCTAGTATAATTATATTTGCTGAGAAAATAGTTAAAGTGAATTGTGCATGAAGAACACCTGCTCACAGCTTTAGCAAATGTGGACGGTACCTGGCTCCTCCTGCCAAAGCTCAGTTGATCTTGAATAGTTGCACTGATTGACGTCAGTAAAGACCACTCCTGAAAGAGTGATGTCATAATTGCTACTGAAATGGGCTTCTTTTCGAGATCTGATGCATTTTTGAAAAGGGGATATTTATTGTGCAGAATATTGTAAATTATTGTGCTCCTCATAAAATTAGAAACCATTCTGTTTGCGGGAGGAGGAGAGGGGAACCCGCCGTCAAAAACATTAAGGCAAAGGAGTAGCCAGTCCAGAGAAAAGCAGTGTGCCTGTTGTGTGAAACCCACAAAGCAATGTGTCGACTTCTACCTGCTGTCTATGGAGCAGCTGGGAAGTAACTCTCTTCTCAGAGGCATGCTGACAAGCATTAGTGTTGGCATACAAACAATATAGCAAACAAGAACGTCTACTGATAGGAGCTCCATGAGGTATATTCTTCAACATCCAATTCCAACATCAAATTGTGAAACAAAGAAAGGGTTTCGCTTGTGATACTGGTCTGTGAAGAATGGAGGACGAAAATTTGATTTAGGTGTTGTTGAGTTGGTATTATTTAACGAAGAAATCATGCTTGCAGGTATATATGCAGACACACAATTTTTTTAAAAAAAAGCACCACTGAATTCTGATGTTCATAGTTTTATTTTCTTTTGTTGTTTCTATAAGAGTGCATTTCTGAGATAGCAAGCTGCCTCTACAACCCACTGAAATCAACAGTGCTTGAACTAAATTGTCTGCTTGATTTCAGAGGGCCTACCTTTCTCTCAGTGGCATGCAGTGTGTTGTAGAAGATAAGTCTGAGGCTGAAACAGGTTTCCTGGATAATTTTTGACACTTTAAATAGACTTAAGGATGTTTGGAAGTAATCCAGATCCTTACTATTATTTATGTCGGTGAACTAAAAAAAAACCCATCAGCGGTTAATTTGCAGTTCTTATAATTTTTATGATACTTATGTTGTTGTAAATTTCGATGTGTGCAGCATCAACTCAGTGGGATACATTTTATGTTGTCAGCTACCTTTTGACATCATAATAGATTTCACTTGCTAAAGATTTAGAGAGGGAGAATAAAATATAAAAGGGAGCTGCATGAAATATTTGGATCCAACCCAAACACAGGTAAACATGGGACACTATTACAGAAAACGGAGCTTTGACAGGCTTGCAGTGCATGCCTACTCAGAAGTAAGCCCATGGAGACAGCGGCAAGGGAAGCCACTCGGGTGCTTGGGGTGGCACGCCCATAGGGGGCGGGGCACACCGCAGGGCTTCCAAAGTCTGCCTGCCTCCTCCCACTCAGCCGCCCTACTACAGCTGGGGGAGGGGGAGGCAGAAGGTGGACTGTTTGGGCAGCGTGGAGCCTGTGCGTGCCCAAGTCACCGCGTCTCTCCTCGGTGCACTGCAGGCCCCATGGTAAGTGCCGCCTGGCAATTTGTCACCCCCCTCAGTGGTGACACCCGGGGCAGACTGCACCCACTGCACCCCACTTCCTCTGCCCCTACATGGAGTTCAGTGAACTTATTTCTAGGTAAATGGTTATATGATTGTCTAACCCATCCTTCGTCCATATGGCTTACATTAAAACAAAGCAAGGTACAGCACTTGTTTCTGTCTCTTCTTAGATCAATACAGGGGGCACTCACATCTGAGCTCTTGTCCCTTTCTCTTTCCTGATATTTCTCATACAGAAATAAATGTGGAAAGGAATATAGAAAATGCTGTAACAGTGGCAGGGAACCCTTTCCAGCTGAACAACCACGTTCCCTGGAGGGCAACCTTCTGAGAGCTATATGCCCGTGGTCGGTGTGGGGAAAAATGGGTATGGCTGGGCACACACCAAACTACCCAGGCAAGCAAGAGGTATTAACACAGTTCAAGGACACATTCCAGTCTGGCAAAGATACTAGAGGAGGGTGCAGAACAAGGCCAGTTAGGGGCATGGCCTGGTGTGGTGTGGCTTGGGGCAGAGGCCTGAAGGGCCAGGTAGAGATGCTTGGAGGGCTGCTTTCAGCCTTCAGCCAGAGGTACCCCACCCCTGTGCTAGAACACTTTTGGATCAGACTGAAGGGCTATCTAGTTCAGCATCCTATTCTCATAATGGCTAGCCAGACTACGGGAAGAAAGGGATGGAGGAACACTGAAGTAAGAAGTTGCTTTTCTAGATTTTGGACAAACAATAAATCAGGTGCATTGTAATTTGGGATGGAGGAACACGTGGCTGGTTTTGAATGTTATTTTATGCATTATTTACTTATTTACATTTATACCCCACCTTTCTTCCAATGAGCTCAAGGTGACATACATATTTCCTCTCCTTCCCATTTTATCTTCACAACAACCCTGTGAGGTAGGTTAGACTGAGAGTGAGTGACTGGCACAAGGTCGTCCGGGGAGCTTAATGGCTGGTTGACGATTTGAATCCTGGTCTTCCAGAACCCACTACATCACTCTAGCCACTACACCACGCTGTTCACTTAAGCTGCTATCAGCTAGTTCTACCTGAACCTTTTTGGGGACTGTTCTTTTCTGCACTGAAAATGTAACACCCCAAGTCTGTGATGAATCTGCAAAGACGAGTTTGGGGCTCTTTTCAAGAGTGTGACAGTGAGAACCCTAATTGAATCTAATAGATGCACAGCAGTAGTAAATTAAAACAATACTCCTGTGTGACATAGCATGCATATCAAAGTAACTGAGCATATGTGAGCAGAGCATTGGGGAGTTTAGGATGTGCTTTTGCTAGCTGTTGCTTGCCTCTTTAAGCTTTTACTTTCACTTATCCTTTTGAAACTCTTTCTGTCACTTTGCATCTCAGAAGAGAAATGGCTTTTGTTTGTCTCTGACCTTGGGTTGGTCTGGGTACAGGAGGGGGAAAAACTTTGGAATTTCCCCCCAGAGACTTACTTTGGTGGTAGAAGGGCCATGCTCTTAGTACCTGAGTACCAGAATTGCAGTCAGTGAAAGAAAAATTACAAATGAAGTATTAGGATTCCGTCCCCTTGTCTTTCACCCTGTGCCGCTTTCATCATTCAGCCTTTTGTTTCTGGGGTCTGAAAATTGCAGAACGTAAGAATGATTGTTTCTTGCTGTTTGTAGTATTAGCTGTGGTTCTCAAGGGCATTTTTCATGCTCTTTCCACTTTAATGGGATCATCCATTGAGTTTAAGTCCAGCACTCTGGGAATCTATTCTTCAAGGTAGCTGATTAAGTAGAAATCTTGCTCATCCTTAGGTAATCCCACAATATGTAAATTGTTCATGTGAGATACAAAAAGCTATCATTTGCTTTTGTTCTGAACTGCTTTGTCCCCAGTTTTCTTCCAGGTGTCTTTGTCCGAGGTGACTCTTGCTTTCCATTTCTAGCACCCTCCTAGTGTGAGCATAGGCTCCAAGTATGATTAAGAAACTTGATTGCACAGAGTTCTGAATCATGTAGGGGGTATTCATGCACGCAGATCAGGTTTCTGGTTCTTTCTTAGTTCACTTTGCGCCCCATGCTGTTTAATATCAGTTTTGGCTGCAGGTAGAATAGTCTTCTCTTTGGAGCTGAAAATTGGACTAGGTGGTTCTTCTACAAAGAATTTTGTTTCCTATGATAAAAGATCCATCTCTGGACTCATTTCAGTCTGGCTGCCAACTAGTTTGGGGGATATAAACACCTTGGTTGACCCTGATGGACAACCTGCTGTTGTAAAAAGAGACAGGGATGGGTGTTAGATATCAGCATCCCAATTGGTGAGAGGATCAGAGAACCCAAAGTCAAGTAGGAGCAGGAACAACTGTGGCGTGGTCCAAGATTCTGTTTGGTTCCTGAAGAGGCGGTTAGTAGGATGAAGCAGAAACTCATATTCTTTCAGAATCTTCTCACCGGGAGACAAGTTGTTCAGACTGAGAAGCAGGCTGATGTTTGATAGACCCAAGTGGAATTGCATTAGCCACGTGGCTCACCAGACCAGGTGGTGAGTCAGCTGCTCGGTGCTGCTTAGATTCCAGAATGTTGTTTTGTGTGGTTTGGTGTGTGCTTTTGGTTCAGTTTTGTATCTCATGCTGATCTGTATGCAACTGTATGGAAGTTTGGGGGTAGTATTACCAAATTCTAGATGACCAGAGACTGATATGAACTGGACTGAAACTCCTAGGTGTGGTTAGTTCATTACTATTTTGACTCTGGGAAGCGGGTGTGTGGTTGCTCTGCTTGTGTATCACAGTCTTATATAGGGAACAGGGTTGTAGCACCTGGATCTGGTTCTGTGTCTGAAAGTTGGTTCAGGTGGTTGCTAGGAGGCATTTTACCATCTTAGGCTCTTATAAGCTGGCTATGTCCAACTCTGGGAAATAGGAATATGGTCTCAGTAACCCTTTGTAAGGCTGTTGCAGAGCTCTCTCTCTTGTGGCTTCCCTTGAAGGAGGGCCATAATCTTCAATTGAATCAGATTATGGTGGCCTAATTATCTGGGGTTAGTCTTACAGATTATGTTATTCCTATATTGACAGCTCTTGATTGGCTCTGACTTCCACACTTGGACTCAATTCAAAATGAAGCGAGTGCCTTCTTCCATGTAACCTTCCTTGTCTTTTCTATCTTGTAAAGAGGTTTTGCTCTATGCCTTTGGAATGACTGGCTGCTGACAAAGAGAGGAGTATGGAGACGTTCCCTCTTTGAAAAAACAAATAAGCAGGAGGGATGTGAAAGAAAGATGGTTTTAATTTTCACTTGCTACACGGATGTATTTTTTAAGGTTTTCATTGTTGATTGTTTTGATTAATTTGTTATTCTACTGAATTTGTAACCCACCTTGGATCCACAGACAAACGAATGTTTCTCCCAGAGGCACTGCTTCGTAAATGCTACAGATTTAGAACTAATCTGCTCTAAAAGCTTGAGGATGTGGTCAGTTTCATTTATTGCAGGTTTGTTTCGTTCTTGGTTTGGTTTCAGGCAAACAACAAATGGTTAGTAAATGCAACAATATGTGTGCGGCTTTGGTAATAAGGAATTGTACTATATATTTTCCCCCTACTGTTGCTACTTTATTGACAGATTCAATAGATAGGTGAGTTTTGGAAGAATATGGCTGAATAGAAGTTCTGGAGGAACTGGTCCAACATAATAACATATGTCTGGCTTAGGCATATGTCAGGTTAGACACATAAGAAGTTGCTTAATAGTGAGTCAGGACGTTAGTGTATCTAGCTCAGTACAGTCGTACCTCGGGTTAAGAACTTAATTCGTTCCAGAGCTCTGTTCTTAACCTGAAACTGTTCTTAACCTGAAGCACCACTTTAGCTAATGGGGCCTCCCACTGCTGCCGCACCGCAGGAGAACGATTTCTGTTCTCATCCTGAAGCAAAGTTCTTAACCTGAAGCACTATTTCTGGGTTAGCGGAGTCTGTAACCTGAAGCGTATGTTACCTGAGGTACCACTGTATTATCTACTCTGACTGGCCACAGCTCTTCAGGATTTCAGGCAGGGTTCTCTCCCAGCCTACCTGAATACACTGAACATGGGGCCTTCTGCACAAGGTGCTGTACTGCTAAGCCACAACCCTTCCCCAATGAGAGTAGGCATAATACAAGCATAAGGGTGGGAAAGACAACAACATTGTGTAGGGGAGGTGGTGAAAGAAAGATAGTGGTGTGCTGCTTTCAAGCCATACAGAAATGCAACAGTAGATGCTTCGCTACCACACTTGACAAAAAGGGTAAAAGCTAAGAAGTGTGTCCATGAAAGGATGGCAGGCAAATGGGCTTTGGGGTGCTTAAACTGGGTTGGAGCTTGAAACAAAGGTGATGAAGTAGCTGATAGTACATAGCAACAGGGATATGGCTTCAGAGAGGATAGCACCTGGTAAAGGCCCCTATTTCAGAAACTGCTTCTTGTAGTTTTAAGACGTAGGAAATCTGGCAGGCCAAAAGCAAGAACACTCTGGAAGGAGACAGTCTCCCCATTCTCTCATCATGCCGAGTCAAACGATGGCTTAGCATTTAAAGTGCTGACTCCTGAGGACGAGATTGCAGCTGCTTTGCACTTCCCTCAGCATTTTAGGTCAGAGCAGTGTGGCAGCTAAGCCACGCTCTAAATGGGAGAGCATGGCTAAGGTCTCTCCTTCTTAAGCACAATCTGTAGTCAAGTTTTGTCTTATACTTAATCTAAAAATCCCAAAGCAAAGCATACTCTGACCCACTGTGATGTGCGAACCATATGGTATTGCACATTTGTAGCCTGGGAATGCTTCTTGAGGCAGTAATGCTTTTGGGTGCTCGGGTGGTGGCATTGACTCAGAGTGCTTTTACCAGTTTTGGCTGGCACATCAACTGCACCCTGTTCTGGGGAGAACATGCCTGCCCATAGTCATTTATGTTTTAGTTGCCTCCAGTCTGAAGTTCCACAAAATGTTCTGCATGTGGCATGCTTTAAAAGCTTTTGGAAGCCCAACTAATGCACCATGCCAGCACCGCTAGATATTTGTTTAGCTCTGGTTGGAGGATATTACTTGGTTGACATTTCACCTGCACTGGTTAACTCCTTGTTTTCAGGCTCAATTTGAGGTGCTGCTTTTTATTGTTAAAGCCCTAAATGACCAGGGGCCTTAGTATCTTAAGGAATGGGGCTGAATCTTCCCATGTATGTCACACACCCCCCATGGGTACATCACTCAAGATCTGAGGCCCTGCTTGTTGTCTCTCCAGTAACTGAAATGTGGCAGATACCTGCGAAGGAGCAGGCCTATTATAGCCCCAGCCTGAAGAAATACTTCTACCAGGCTTCATCATTGGGTATCTTCTAACAGTTCTTAAAGGTTTGGTTGTTCTGTGAAGCTTTTAGAATTGTAGATTCAGGTAGGTAGCCGTGTTGGTCTGACGCAGTTGAAATAAATAAATTAATTTAAAAATTGTCCAGTAGCACCTTAGAGACCAACTAAGTTTGTTCTGGGTATAAGCTAAGCTTGGCATCTAAAGAAGTGTGCATGCACACGAAAGCTTATATGCAGAACAAACTTAATTGGTCTTTTAGAATTGGTTAAACATCATGTCGCTATTCCCTAGTCATTGTTTGTCCTCCCCACTGCCCATATTCCCCCCCCCCCCCGCTGATTTACTATGTTTGTTAAGGTTTCTTCTCCACTCCTTCCAATCCTCCTGGATTAAATTGTAATTATTTTTTTTGTGTGTGTGTGTGTGTGTGTGTGTGTATGTTGTCATTTGTCTGTCTTGGGAGACAATGTAGGAGTGTGCCTTTGGGGGTGGGGTCAAGCTGTTGGATGGTTGCAGACCTGCTATGACTGTAGAGACCGATACGGGAGAGACATGTTTTGCTGCAGCTGGGGCAGATGATGGCCTCCAGTTGTGCTGCTATGGATGCGCCATTGCGTTTCTTCTCTCTGAGCTCCTCCCAGCAGTCATTTGGTCACTGCTATGGATACACAAGTTGACGGCCTGTCTCCAGGCACTGTGGATGTCTGCAATGCATTCACACAAGGCGGGGTTGATGTTGCCAGCTTTTATGTCACATTTGTGTATAATGGTTGTTTTTACCGTATCTGTTATTTCTTATGCGTATTAGCTGCTTTGATTTCTTTTGAATATAAAGTTGAGTAAAATATATTAAATGACTCTATTAAAATGAAATACAGTAGAGTGGAAGAAGGTTTCAGATAGATAGAAAAGCGGGTGGGGATGATGACTGTCCTTTCCCCCTTCTTCCTTGGCAAGTCCTAAACAGCAGATTGCTCCAGGGTATCTGAGCCTTGAGCCTGGACACTTCTATTAGAAGCTGCAGATACAGCACAACTTATATTGTCTATAACTGCTGCCAAAGAGGGATTAATGTATTGGCGTGAGAGTCAGGCCATATCTACTGTATCACTGTTCCCTATCATGTGCTACCATCTTACTGGTTCGTGTGCCCTCCCCCATGTTTCCATCAGTGCTATGAGGCCATAAAGATTTGGGCAAACTGCAAATTGAAGACAAATTCAAGTAAAAGAAAGACAAAACAAAAATGTGTTGCGTGTCCATTGTATGGATTCTGTAGAGCTCACCCCACTTAACAAATTTGCAAGAGAATCTGGCCATGTACTTTGGCTAGGTCAGAGGAGTGGAATGTATTTTGGGTTTTCTTAGAGGCAACAAGCAAATGTGCTACTCTTGTGTACACTGGCTTGGCTTCCCTTAAATAATGGTTGCCAGATTCTTCTGTTGCTTATTAAAATAAGACTACGAGAGAGGTTCATTTTATTTTATTTTATAAAGAAAGTAGGCCAGACACACAGACAATATTTGGGGTTGGGTTTTACAAACCAAAGGAATCATTCTTTGCTGCAGCAAGAAGATAAATTACTCATTTTGCTGGGTGAGTGTCGAAGGTTAGGCTGATACACAAGGTTCATTTCTGAGATATTCCTCCACCCAAAGACCATGGTTGACACAGGAAAATAAATCCTTTTCACTTTGGATACCAGGATGTTTCCTTTGCGTACCCTTGGTCCAAGAAGCACAAACAATAGAAAATTATAGAACTAATGTCTGATTCATATGCTTGTTTTGAGACTGTAGAGTCAACATGCAAGACACAGGGTGTGTTGATTTACTCTGACCTGGTTATTTGATGAGTTTTTCACATGGGGCCTGTTTTCACACAAATGAATTTCACATGAATATGAAATGGTAAAGCCACCACATGCAGACTTCGCATTGAATTTCTCCGAAGTGCAAGATTCCAGTGTAAAGCAAGGAAAACAAAAACAAAACCCCAAAGCATTCATCATGCTTTGTGTTCATTCATGAGGCTTTCACTTTAACCCTCAATGACTTTTTTCTTTCCAAAATTATTATTTTTTTATAAATTAGGATTTTAGGATTACCTATTTGGATGACATTTGATGTGAAAAATGAATCCTATAAGAAGGGAAAGGTAATTTTGCATGTCTGTTTCCAGGAATGAGCAAGTATAATAAATGGACATTTTATATAACCTTATATAGATTGCAGCAGAACAAAAAAAAATTTAAAAATCAGAAAATATATTATTCATCATCCCCTTCATTTAAATTTAAAAGTCAAAGAGGTTTTGCTTCTTCAGCTTAAACAACTTATTTCTGACTACCTTTGTAATTATTAGCACAAAATGTAAGTGGCAGGGAGGAAATCTTCCAGATAATTAACACAGAAGGATACATATATGTAATAATGGACTTTAATTGTCTTTGTTTCAACATTAATACATTTATGTTAAGGTTTGAGTACCGTTACTATTAAAAATTAAACTTTGAGGGGCTACTATACAGATTGTGTCAGCTGCCAGGCTTAGTGTTTGCTTATTAGCATGACATTTCCATCATAAAATGGGCAGATGAAGCCATATTTGACCTAGTGTGGGGACACCTTCCTCTCATGAGAGCATATTTTTTTCATGGGCGCTTTTCAGCAAATGCAGAGACAATGGCAGTTGAATTCTCAGGAGAGGAGTAGAAACTTGCACACTGCCCTGAAGTCTTTCTGATCCTCCCGCCTCCCCTTCCCCATCTACGTCCTCAGCTATTTTGCAGCCAGGCAATCCCCTTCCAGCGTTGCCTGCAGAAGTAGAGTAACTCTGGCATGTACATTCCCCAGTGGGAGAACTTGTGTGGATGGTAATTTTAATGAGACCTGATTTAAACAGTAGAATGGGTCCATAAACCTAATACAAATAGACTTTCAAAAGCCTTTTCTACTTGTCAGGTACTTTGCTTCTCCACAAATGGGAAAGAAGCATTCATAGACTGAAATAACAAAATCATAATATCCTTGGAAGAACTTGACTAAACTTCTTCAAGAGGGAAGATAAACCAGCTGAAGTCTGGAGCAGGGAGGGAAGTCCACTGCAGGAAGTCTCCAGAATGAAAAGGTTGGTTTACATAAATACCTGTATGGTGTTTGCAGAGGATTCTGCGTTCTGCTCATGTGAAAATACACTGTTCTTCCTTCTGCGTGTCTCCAGACAGCAGAACACACTTTGAATTGCCTGCTGCACCAAGTAATAGGGGGATATACAGTATGCAACTCTGTACCGAAAAACATCCCAAGGAAATTTTGCCAAAACAGTGCATAATTTGCATTAAATTTTAATGCTGCTTCAAACATCCCTCCACATTTTTGTGCTGCTTGTGTTTGTGTACCAGTATTTATGTGTGTCTGTTGCAGAATGAAGAAGAAAGTTTTGATGCGTAGAATAATGCATCGAGAACTGTGTGGAATGGTAAAATTCCATGCTATCCATTTTCACTGCTTCGCGACATGGAATGATCTTTCTTTCTCCTCTTGATTGGAAAGCCTGTAGCAGGTGGCTTGCAAATTTGAGAAATGTTGTACACATCTTTTCATAAAAGTACAAAGTAAAAACCTTACACCACCAACAAAATTAGCAAACACCAACAGCCTTTTATTTCCTTAAAAAAAAAAAAATATCTAATACAGTTCTGTTCTGCATCCCAGCCCCCTGGTCTTCATGAGAAAGATATATTTGGCTGTTGTAATCTAAATGTAGGAAACAGGATGGAAAATTCCATCTTGCACACTCTTGTCCATTTTACGTACTTAAGAGAATGAAAAACTTAAAGCAGAGGTGGGAAAACTTTTTGGCAGGTCCAACTTCAACAGATGGGTAGGACAGCCCACTTGTCAATCATATGACACCATTATGATGTCACATTGACAGGTGGGTTGTCTTACCTACCCGCTAACATCCTTTGTGTGAAGTTCCCAAGTACTCAACAACCAGCTGGCTATCAGGTGCTTGAGAACCACAGTGCAAGGGGCTTTTAAAAAAGGTAAAGGACCCCTGACAGTTAAGTCCAGTCATGAACGACTCTGGGGTTGCGGTGCTTATCTCACTTTACTGGCTGAGGGAGCTGACGTTTGTCCCCAGACAGTTTTTCCAGGTCATGTGACCAGCATGACTAAGCTGCTTCTGGCAAAACCAGAGCAACACATGGAAACACTGTTTACCTTCCCACCGGAAGGGTACCCTAGGTTGGCAGAAGCTGGGACCAAGCAACAGGAGCTCACCCCATCTTGGGGATTCGAACCACCGACCTTCCGATTGGCAAGCCCTAGGCTCAGTGGTTTAGACCACAGTGCCACCTGTGTCTTGCAAGGGGCTTTGGAAAGTGCCAAATACAGAGCTGGAAAGGCGCTTCTTTCTCCCCTCCTTATCAGATGATGGGAAGGGGAGAAAAAATCCTACATTTTGCGAAGATCGGCTGCAAGCAGTACTTTAAGGATGTGAGCACCCAGAGTGGGAGACATGTTACCTGAAACTTGCCGGGCGCAGATTGTATGGTGTTCTAAAGGTCTCAAACACTATCCATACTTGGTCTCAAAAAACAAAGTAACAGCCAGTACAATCTATGATGAATTGGTTGAATATGCTCTTAACTTCCCCATTCCCTCTATAAGAATGAGGCAGGGTTTAAATGCATTTCAGGAGAGCAGGCAATTGAGTGTTTCTTAATGGTGTAGTTAAAAATTTAATCATTTTTGTTGCAATGATTTTAGATCTATTAGTAATATTTCCCCCTGTGTATTGCGTATTGGAATAATTAAAACTTGGGCTGTGTTTTGTGATTCTCCTATTCCTTTGGGTCAGCAGCCATAGGATTTGTAAACATACTCTTGCATGGTAACTGGCAAAACTGAGGCCATCATGAGCTCTTTTCTGTGCTATCGCAGACAAGAATGTGGAACAGTGCAAGTTAGTAAGAAATTGCACAGTGGAATTCCAGAAAACATTGTTTTAAAAAGGTGGTAATGTCCACATATCATTCATAATGCTTTGTTTTAACTTTGTTCAAAGTTCTAGTTACAGGTAGGTAGCCGTGTTGGTCTGCCGTAGTCGAAACAAAATAAAAAAATTCCTTCCAGTAGCACCTTAGAGACCGACTAAGTTAGTTATTGGTATGAGCTTTCGTGTGCATGCACACTTATTAGCAGTGTTGAGCTGGTGTTGAGTTTTTTCACTGGCGCCTGTCAAGATGGCAGCCTTTTCTGTAGCGGTAAAGCAGCTGATTTAGCTCAGTCCTGGGATTCAGCCATGGCAATGGCATAAATGTAAAGAGTGGGGGGAAAGTTTATTTGCATTTTTTTTAATCCCACAAGATAGGCTAAATGATTTTGCACTTTGAGTGGAATCAGATCATTGCACTTAGCTGTGCATTTATTATATAAATTTGCCCTCCCACTCAAGTGTTAAGTATGTATTATGGAACCTCACAGCCCATCTGAGTGCTTGCAGTGTGCAAATATTTTTTAAATTTTGTAATTAAATAGGAGTTGGGCAGCAGTGTCCACTAAAGTGATTTATTAATTGAATGACTTGATTAAATTTCATGTTATTTTAGTTTATACAGCAAGGGCATGCATCTTTGGCATCACTGGGGATTCCTCGCGAGGCTGTCAGCAGTAGTTCAGAGGTCCTCTATAAGAAATCTTTAGCACCCAATTAAATATTAACCAAGAAGATGTGGCTTGCTCTTTCCCTTGTTGAAACCAAGTTTTGACATCTGAGGCTGGTGATAAAAATTTGCTCAGCAGAATCATTTTCTGTGCACTCTATTTATCACTAGCTTATTTCTAAATTAATCATACTAAAAAATTTCCCATGTAATTGTGCTGGGGTTCAGTGCTGTATGAAGTATGTAAATAAAAAATGCCCTTTTAATTTCGTGTTAAGTATGCCTCACCACTGCTACAGCCGTGCTGTATCTGTTTCCTCAGAATGTCATTTTAAAGGTATTGTGGTTTCCGAGCAGCAGCTGTGATTGAAAAGTATGTAAACTAATCTGTTCTTGCTCATGTCATTTTTATATTCTTGTGTCAGTACACCAGAAGGCTGCTTTAAATTTGTCTTTCACTGTGTATTAGTTCTTGAGTCTTCCCCCCTCCCCCCCCCCTTAGTGCATATACTCTATTCTTTGCTATACACGGCAATTCTATGCCAAAGTAAATGGCTACTCATGAAAAGCTCCTGAAATAGTTCTTGCTTGATTACTGTACAATATTATGTTTATTTTCATGGAGAATTTTTTATTACCTTTCCATGAAAGTATGATTATCCTGCACAGTATCCATATTGCAGAAAGAAACAATCGAGCACATTGCATTTATTAGTATAAAACGCAATAACTTTGTGTGATCGTTTTTCCAAGGGGGTCGAAAAGAGGGGTAAGGATTTTAAAGCATACTTTAAGGCATATCCTGTGTGCTGTTAAAAAAAAAACTTTGCTTAAATTTGAACTATGATTAACTATTTTTATATAAAAAGCAATCTGACTCCAAATGGCCAATCACTGAAATTTAAAAGAGGTTGTGGCCAATAATTTATTCATACCAAGTTTCATACTTAATCTTGTCTCCGTATGACATAATATTTGCTGCAGACACTTGTTGTGGAACAAAACTTTTAAAAGTAGAAACTGTGTTATGAAGTAAGAGTGTATGTTGCTTTGAGATGGAGCAGGGGCATTTAGCGTGACCTTTGATCTATGTACCTATGTGTGATAATCCCATCGTGCCAGCATTTTTTCCAGTTTGGAGCTGAGATTGCTACGACTCCTTGTTCAGACATTTTAGGGAATCAGTTATCTGGCACAGAGCTGGACCTTCCTGAGGAGCATTGAAATATTTATTTATTTTACTGGTTTTCTTATTTGCCTTTCACTATAGAGTCTCAACGTGGTTTACAATAAAACAACAGTATGATATTAAAATCAGTGCTATGTTTGAATGAACCTTCATTGTGATATGGTGGAAAGAAACGGTAGCTGGACAATGTATTATTTCATACAGTAGCGGTTGCCATGGTTGGGGCAGAAATGCTCCACTGACCTATGGTTGGTTGCGTCACTATGGTTTGCCAGGGGTTGGGAGAGGTGGTGGCAAGGTCAGTGGCAGTGCTAATGCGCCAGCAGGAACACTGGATTGGCTTCACTGATAACGGTTGCTGATTACCTTCGCTGATCTTCCCCTTCCCTCTTTATCTGCCAGTAAGCAGCAAAAAGCATGATGGTTAGGTGAATGCTGCCATGCCATCAAGTAATGATTTTAAAGGGCCAGTGTCAGGGGTATTCATTATTGGGCAATTGTACAAGGGACCCATAGTCAGTGCCTGGAGCTTCCTGTCATCCTGCCACTTCCCCTTGCTGTCGCTGTTAGTTAACCTCTCTGAGCAAGCAAGCAGTTACAAAAGTGAAGGGATATAGCGGCATCAGCCCAGAGGGAGATGGCAAGTGGTAAAAGTGTAGGCCCAATCAGACATGGGGGCCCACTGAGTACACCTTGCCAAGAACATTCTCAAAACCGAAACCCAGACCTGGCACTGATCAGCTTCCCCTAAATTAAATTGTTGCTATGGTTCTTGGAACAGATAGCACAGTGGTACCTTGGTTTACGAACTTAATCGTTCCGGAGGGCCGTTCTTAAACCAAGGCATGCTTTCCCATAGCAGCGGGGGACTCAATTTACAAATGGAACACACTCAACAGGAAGCGAAACATGTTCTGCTTCCAAGGCAAATTTCACAAACCAAAATACCTCCTTCCAGGTTTGCAGCATTCTTAATCCAAGTTGTCCATAAACTAAGCTGTTCTTAAACCAAGGTATCACTATAGTATTTTTATTGCAAGCAAAAGATAGTGAAAGTGAAAGTCTCTTTTTTTATGTGGAGCGGAAATGGTTTTATCCTACTTTGGACAAATTTGTCAGGGTGCTCAGCTAATACTTGCAATTGAACTGATGCCACTTTAAAAATACAGCAGTTGAACACATCCCTTTACCCTTGAACCCTGAAAGAATTCTGTTTTGTGAATAATTGGTGAATTGTGTCCCAAGTCTGAATCGTATATAGTTATTTCTGACTTGAAAATGTGTTTCCCTCTTACGTAGACCAGGTATATATGTTCATTTACCACCTAGTCCTTGAGTTCATGGGCAACAACTGTTCTTAAAGTCTTAGAAGTGAAAAGAAGTCTCATGTCAACGGCAAACTGAGAAGTGTTTAAACTAAAACAATGATTAGAGTGTTCATGCTCCCATCTGAGTAATGTGAAGGAAGGCATGGCTCTAACCAGGCCTAATAATTTGGTTTCCAAAGAAAACAGTTGAACTCCAAGTCTTCTTTTACTAGTTGATGAAGAAAATGGTTTATTTTTATTTTATTTTTTGGTTCTTTATACACTGACAGAGATATATACTTACCCACGTGTATCTGGTATTATCAGTATTTGAATATGAAATGAGAAATTGAAACCTCCCAAATCTGGAGATTAATGAGAGAGGGTGTGTGTGTGTGTGTGTGTGTGTGTGTGAGAGAGAGAGAGAGAGAGAGAGAGAGAGAGAGAGAGAGAGAGCTGGAACCTGGTCTAAAACAACCATTTCAAAAGCACATGGAATATACCAACGCACCAGATGCTATAGCTACAATAATATCTTAAGCTTGCTATCTGGCTCCAACTGTGCTGACCTATGCCTTGCAACGAGCATTATATTTTTGTGCTTGCCAAATGGTGGCCATACACCAAAACAGATTTAAGCAGTTAACAGAGTCTTCTACCCAGTGACTAGCCTCACTGTGTGTGTCCTATACATAACTGCAGTTAGATCTGAACCAGAGGAATCTTCTAAGCCTTAAGGGCTTGAATTGTGCTTTATTATCAAAAGAAGCTTCTGTTTGGTTGCTTATTAGCCTACCTACTAGTTTCCCTTCACACTTTTCATTAGGAGTTGGCTGAAAATGCTGCTGTTTATCATTAATATGCTGTTTACCAGGAAGAGGCAGTCTCAGAAGTCATGGGCTGAGATCCAGAGATCTCGGTGGAAAGCATTTGTGTTTGCACATGGGGTGGGGTTGCCAGTTTTCCTTTCTGAGCATTGTATCAAATGCTCTGGAGGCCCTGTGATCCAGAGACATATTTTCAGGCAGTGTTAGGGACTACAGTAGTGGAGGAGTGGATAAAAGCCCTGGTATACATACAGAATACTGGTGTACTGGTGTACACTTAAAGGACAGGTGGTTTTTAGTTGATGCCATTTTTCGTTCATGCTATCCTACTATGAAGAAAGCTCACTGCAGACAAAAGGAAGACATACATCCCACTGTTAATAATAGTTTATGCATCATATATTATTGCAGAAAGAAGTTCACTGCAAGCTAAAGCAAGATAATAATCTGGTTAAACATATAGGCTGCAACTATGTTATTGATTGAAAAGCAGTCTAAGTTTATTGTTGCAGCAGAGAGGAATGCTATTTTACATGTTGGCAAATATGATGAGCTGAATAAAATTGTGCAGATATTATTAAAAGATGTAGGGAGCTGTTAGTCTTTTTGCGTGCAAATCATTACACACCTTGCAGCAAACTATAGTTTCTGGTGTTGGCTTATTTTTTAGTTCCTCAATCAAACAAAATTATAAACTCCTGTTACTTTAAAAGTGGAAGAGGATGCTTCCTGTCTCATTATCATGGCCACACTCCAGAGGAAGAGGGTGTGAACAAGTTTGATCATACAGTACTAAGCTATAGTTTTGCATTATGTCTGAACTGAGTCATTGCAATTTTCAGCTTTCTGAAAGTGGCAAAAAGAAGGTTAAGAAGAGGACTAAAATAGAGCCACCAAAGAAGGGGATTTAATAAAGATTAAAGCTGTGTTCTGTACAAATTTTCACAAGACCACCTTAATACATGAAAGTCGACATATTTTTTTAAATTGCTTGCTAGTTGAACAGACTTTAGGCATACGTTGGAACCCTAACCAGACACACTTAAAGGAAATACGTATTTTGATGGAAGTTTTAATGTCTGTTTGATCATACAATGGCAAATAAAAGCATTTGGTTGTAAGACAAATGTCATGCATCCTGGGGACATTGTATGGTAAAGCTCTCTTTCCACTAATATACAATGATTCTGATATTGCTCATGAAACATGACTAAATATGGGCAAGATGTTTATGGGGGCGGTACCCAACATGTGGAACATGAAAGCAGTGCCAACAGGGTAAGTATAGTGATAGAACAATCATGTGAGCCAGTGTGGTGTAGTGGTTAAGAGCGGTAGACTCGTAATCTGGGGAACCGGGTTCGCCTAGCGTTTGCCCATAGTCCAATGCAGCATTTGGGGGTTGCAATGCCACCTTTGCTTGAAGGGGAAGGAGGAATGGATTTTACGCGGATTGACTTGGAAAAATTACCCCAACGTCTTTTGTTTTCTTCAGAAGATCTAGAGTTATTTCTGAGTTTTTCTGAGGAAGGCTTATTTTAGCTTGTCAATCTCTCTCCCTGTGTTGCTTTCTCTGGAATTGTTCCTTTTGTTTATACATTAACTCTTGACATTTAAGATGTTGGTTAGTTATATTATGTAAGGCAAATAGCAACTTGTTTATAATCCTGTGGCGCTCTAAACTTCAGATTAAAGATGGAAATGCATGAAAGATGTTTATAACAAAATCCACACTCCACTTCCCTCCCTCACCTGCGTCATCTGGCAGCAGTCATTCATTCCATCAGGAAGAGAAGGGAAGCTGGACCACTCCATTGGTTCTACTGAAAGACAAGAAGTTTTGGTTCCTCCTCTCTCTGAATTGTTTCCATTCCAGCTGCTTGTTATAAGAACTTTGTAACTAAAACTAGGGTCTCAGTTTGTTTGTTTTTCCTCCTCCCTCCCAAACTATTTTCCTTTTGTGACATGTAATTGTAAGCTTGTAAGATTGTAAGCTTGACGACAGTGTTTGATCTTTGTAAGCCACTCTGGAAGGCTTTTTTAGCTGCAAGGTGAGGTGAAAATTCTTCAAATAGAGAAACACTTGGGTTTGTAATGGTTTAGTTCACTAAGATTAAGTTGGTTTTTAAGTTCAGGTACTTCAGTTTTACTCAGTTGCACATGAGGTGGATAACTTTCAGTAAACTCTTCTGTCACCTATGAGTATGGGGTTGGGAAAGAGGTAACTAATTCTATCTGCCCACCCTGATCCCTGGCAGCTCCACCAGCCTGGGCATGTTTAATTATAGCAGAAACATGGGGGAGAGTGAGGAACCTTGAGGCCAATTATTGGGCATCCAACGCATAGATTTATAAAATAATATCACTGCCTTTGCTTGTTGATTGGATTGCTACTGTTTGTGGGGGCCAATTGACGGGTGCTCATCAGTGAGAGTATAAAGTCCCAAGAAAGATGTTTAAATCTGATCCCAATCTCACAGTGAGAACTTGACTTTGGGGACAAGCAGCCCTGATGTGAGTAGGGTCCTGAGTATCAGCACACATATTAGTGAAGCATAGAATAG
The DNA here is from genome assembly GCF_964188315.1 of Podarcis muralis. Classification (NCBI taxonomy): domain Eukaryota; kingdom Metazoa; phylum Chordata; class Lepidosauria; order Squamata; family Lacertidae; genus Podarcis; species Podarcis muralis. Next base: position 95,477,754 of record NC_135656.1, read on the forward strand.
TAGAGTTGGAAGGGACCTTGAGGGTCATCTAGTCCAACCTTTGCGACCCAGGAATCTCAACTGAAGCATCCTTGACAGATGACCATCCAACCTCTGCTTAAAAACCTCCAAGGAAGAAGAGTCTTGATTTGTTGGTCGGCATATTTTAATAAACTGAGCAGAGTAAGAGAGTGATAGTGAGGTACTGGGGGGGGGGGGATGTAGTGGATTTTAGACTGCTTTTAAGCTTCTGTTTTGTCAGCATTGTTTTACAGATTATAATTACATTTAAAATTATTGTGGATTTCTTAATTATTATATATGAGTTGGTAGGGTCATCTCACCATGGCCCAGACATTATAATTGTGATATTCTTTGCTGTTATTGTGGTGTTCTGTTGTTACGTTTACTGCTGCTGTTGTTATATATCATTTGTAAGTCACTTTAGGATTTACTCAAATGGAAAACAGCATAGAAATATAATCAGTCAGTCAATTCCGCTCCTGAAAAGCAGCATCCGATGTAAAACCAGGCTCACTCTCGCATCTGTCTTCTTTTCATCCTATATGACACAAAACTAGAGCCATGAAGAAGCCAAAGTTTTGTCTGGTATATTGCACCAAATACAGAGTGTTAATATGGGTATTTTTTTAAACCGCAAGTACATTTTTGTGGTTTCACAACTCTTAGTGTGAATGGTTAGGAAAAATAGAACTGATAACCCCAGAGGCAGAAATATTTTCCCCCTTTTATGATATTTATTATTATGCAAAGATGTTCTCTGGTGGCTGCCTATCAAAACTGTCTGTCTGTCTATCTGGCAAGAAGCATATTATTTGGTTGGGTGCCAGCACTGTGGGCTAGTGAAGGATATGGGGATACGTTTGGGGAATTATCCACTAAGCATGTGCTTAGCCAGATAGTTCTGTTACATGTCATTTGTTTTCCTCTTTGCTGCTTAAATGAGTTGCAGAATTTTACCCTATGCCAGCCTTTCTCAACCTGTGTGTCCCCAGATGTTGTTGAACTACAACTCCCATCACCCCTAGCTAGCAAGGCCAGGGCTCAGGGATGATGGGAGTTGTAGTCCAACAACATCTGGGGACCCACAGGTTGAGAACCGCTGCATGCAAATCCAGTGCACTTGAACATCACAACAAACCATGGTTTATCATAATGGGAAGAAACCTAACCCCCAACTAGTCCACATACTCCTCCAGCTGGGTTAATTCCTGTCACAGTGTGCAAATGCAGCCTGTGTGTGTGTTACAGGTTGTATTATAGGTTGTGTTAAGGACATACACCACATCCCAGTAGAACTTACAGAGCTTTATTCATGACATAACTCTTAATATTTAGATGTTAGCTGATTGGCACAGATTTGTTTCTATTTTTTTCCTTTGAGGGCCATACTGATCAGAATTTTTTAATATAAATTATGTTATTATTAATAATAAGGCAAAGAAAAACAACAGGTTTTTAACAGTATTTTGTAAAATGAGAATTTAGAGGGATGCTGTGTGTCATGCTAATTTGTCTGTGCGTAGTTAGATAAACTAATTATTTCCATCAGTTACAAAGCAATAAAAAATAAACCCTTACACTGGTGATTTAGAATGAGCAGAGGTGCTCTTCTGCTGTGTTCTGCTGCCCAAGTGGTTCCTTCAGGGTTGACTGCCCCCTTCTGTCTGCTGAAAGTGTGAGAAGGTGGGAGGTACCGTATTTTTAGGGGATGCACTTTTTCCCCTCCAAAAATGAAGGGGAAATGTGTGTCCGTCCTATGGGGCGAATGCAGGCTTTCGCTGAAGCCTGGAGAGCGAGGGGGGTCGGTGCGCACCGACCCCTCTCACTCTCCAGGCTTCAGGAAGCTGTCCGCTAGCCGTGGGAGAGCTGCGCGAAGTCGCGCAGCTCTCCCACGGCTAGCGGAGAGCTTGTCTGCACCCAGAAGCTTGGGGCGTGCTGAGCTCATCACGCCCCAGGCTTTGGGCTTCGCGCAGCTCTCCCACGGCTTGCGGATAGCAGCCTGTTCTGGGGGCTGTGGTCGGGGGAAGCTCGGGCTTCCCCCGCCCCAACCCCGCACCTGGGGGGGAAATATTTTTTTCTTCTTTATTCCCCCCCCCAAAAAAAAACTAGGTGCGCCCTGTGGGCCGGTGCGCCCTATGGGGCGAAAAATACGGTATGTTTGCAGTATCCCCTCCCATGGAGGTCAGTGGAAAACCCTGAAACGGGGGCTTCCAAGGGTGGGGAGTGGGCAAGGCTGAACTGGTATGGGATCCATTGGACCCCAGACCAGTCTTGCTGCTGTTGCCTGACAGTATCGGGTCTGATGCAGATGCAATCTCTGCACCAGCCTGGTGAGCGGTTGTGTTGCAGATGCGAAAGTGGCTCCACTGCTTTGCACAACCCAGGTGAAGGGGTGTATGTGTCCTGGATTGCACCTTTAGTCATACTTTCAATGGGACAAGAGTTAATCTTAAGTCCCATTGATCTCAACCAGTCTCTAATTATGACTACGCCTAGATCCAACCCATAACTGGTCAGAGTTCGAGGAAATAGTGGATGATGATGGTTTCAAAATTGTACAGTGATATGGCATTTACTGGAGTGGCTTTTCAGCTGAACTTCCAACTTTTAAATATTGCTCGTATTTCCTTTGAAACCATATTATGCTTCATTTCCTGAAAAAGACTAGTGACAGTGAAAGTATGCATGTTTTACTACATATCAGTTTGATTTACTTCGCTGCCCAGTCACGGCACAGTGTAGACAAAATGCATGTTCTACTATTTGTCATTTCTATTATTTTAATATGCACAGCATTTCAGGTTGCGATTTCACAAAATAACCTTGGTTGTCTAGTTCACTCTTATTCTGACCTTACAGATCAGGAGCTGATATTGAGATGCAAGGACATGTCTTGTTCAGGGACATCTAGTAAGTCATGGTAGATAAGGGCCACAATTCATATACGGTAACTTCTTCAGGTATGTGCAAGGATGTGCACATATCTGGTAGGTTAAGTGGTGTTTCCTCTCATTAGAACAGCAACATTACAACTCAACATTGAAATTCCCACAGGTTCGAAAGTGATTTCCTATGTGGCCTTGGGGAGAAAGGATGTTTTTTTGCATTGGTATTTGTATACTTTATAAAAAAAATAGTTTATAAAGAGAAATGCACTTGTTTGTATACTTTTAAAACACCATATACATACACACAGCTTATCCAAGTATCCTTGTCTCTTTTCCCACCCCGCTTTAAACAAGTATTATGCAGGAGCAAAATAATCAACTTACATAGTGGTTCTAAGTGTAGCATATTTAAGGTTGAGTTTATCCAGATTTACAATACAGTGGTACCTCGGGTTACATACTCTTCAGGTTACATACGCTGCAGGTTACAGATTCCACTAACCCAAAAATAGTACCTTGGGTTAAGAACTTTTCTTCAGGATAAGAACAGAAATTGTGCTCCGGCGGTGCGGCGGCAGCAGGAGGCCCCATTAGCTAAAGTGGTGCTTCAGGTTAAGAACAGTTTCAGGTTAAGAACGGACCTCTGGAACGAATTAAGTACTTAACCCGGGTACCACTGTACTGTACCAGAAATTATTCTTTGAACGCTGTAAAATAATGTCAGTGTAATCCCATGCAACAAATGTACCTGTTTATTCAAATGCTTAGCTTAACTTTGAGGTATCCTCTAGGCAGCAAGGATGCATTATAAAGGTTAATTGTAGTTCCGTTCTCATTTCTGCACATGAAATGGTGAAGGGTGTGCTTTCTTGAGACAGATCTTTTTCTAGTTTTCTCACCCAAGTAGTAGAGGCATGTATCTGTGTGTGTTGGGAGATGAATTACTCTTCTGCCAGAAGCAGACGTTCCAATTTTGGGCCTGGTTCCACTGGCAAAGTCCCCACTGTAGTTGCTGCCAGCTCATGAATGATGGGATCAGGCCTTTATTTGGAGCTGAGAGCACTTGATGTGGAAACAGGAAATGCACATTTCTAACCTTCTAGAAACGTGTGTTGACTGTTTTCAGTCACAAGTCCAAAGTTTCTCCTCCTTCCAAACAATGGTGCCATTGTGCCCATCGTATCTGATTAGTTCTTGAAATGTTTTAGTAAGTCTCTCTTAAAACATTATAAGAAGATAATCAGCTGCCTTAGAAGGTCCCCATCTGGAGTATAGAGTTCTTTTGCTGAAAGATGTTTTGCCTTTCTGAGATAGCTCTCGCATTTCATCATCTGTTGTGCAGAGATGAAGTGCATATGAAAAGTCAGTGACTCTCAATCCATCTGTTGTTATTATTTTCCACTGATAATTGGCTCGAACAATGAAATGTCTGTGTCTGTAGCCTTTGAAACCATATACCCTGTTTATTTTCTGGAGGTCTCACTCCCCTCCCCCAGTCTCTGTACTGTATGTGTGTGCGCTTCATTTTCCTCTCAAGCATATAGCTAGTGGAGCTTGCATGAAGATGACATCTTTGACTCGGTGCATCAGGATGTGTCACTCAGACATTTGAATCTTGAATCCCCCCGCCCAGCCCAACAGAGTGCTATGGAGAACAGGCTTAACAGCAGGAAAGACTGTCAGATCCAGAATGCAGTGTTATTCTACCTGAGTAGCAGTATTTATTTCAGTTTCCTTATTAAAATATTAATTTAAAATCCAGCATCTATTAGCTATGGAATTAGATACCACCTATAATTGTATATTATATTCAGTTGCATCCAGTTTTGCACGATGCAGAGCATTAATATTGGATTCCACTAACAGCACTTCCATTAGCTTGCTCAACCAGTATGAGATATATGTGAGCAAGAAGGCATAACTACCAGCCAGAAGTGCCAAAACAGTCATTAGAACCTCCATGGGGATGGACAAAGGCTTTTACACAGCGATATACTGATTACATTTTGTTCTATGGTTTATTTGCATCAAGGTTAGATCGCTGTTATCTATGCAGAGAATATGAACACCTTATTTGAAAGGTTGTTTCAATGAATAATAATAATAATGCAATAATAATAATAATAATAATAATAATAATAATAATAATAATAATAATATAGTGAATAGTAAAGGCATTTCTTATGGACTCTCTCCGTGAGGTATTAATTAAAACCAATCCTCTTAAGCATTTTCCCCCTATCCGGTCAGGAAATTGAGTTATTTAGTTCCTTTTTTTTTTAGGGGCAAGGTGTGCAAAGGGGACAATATTTGTCTCATAACCTGTTGGCACAGGGAACTGGGTTTTTATTTTATAGTGCAGCTCCTGATATATATTTTTCTTATTAGAATACCTGGTCTATGAGTTGACCCAAAGTCACAACAGATCCAGTTTCCTTGTACTTTCTCACATGCTTCAAGAGAAATTACAGTTGCATGGGTATTTTCTAGCTTTGCTAGTTGAATCCAAAGCTCTTTTAAAGGGTTATCTAGTAAGCACTGCTGTTGGATGTCTTTTGTTCATTTAACTGGCCAGGATCCAACTCTCACCTTGGTGCAGGCAGAAACTGTAAGCTCATGGGAGGGAAATACTTTATTTTAGCAGCACCCCTTTAATAAATATCTCATGGTGTGTTGTGCTGGTGGGCTCCCCTTTTTTAGCGAGGTCTTTGAAAAAATGAGGGTAGCCCCCAAAAGCAAGTAAAAGCCCAGATGCAGAAGCCCTCTCTTGATAGTTTGAGTGCTGCACATTAAAGCTTCCTTGGGTTTCCAGTGCTCATGTAAATGAGAGGTTTTCTTTCATGTGAATAAGTGCGTGATAGACTGTGTATCAAATAATTCTAGAATCCAAGTAAATATAAGGCCTATTCTTAAATAGATAAATAAGAAGACTACATGTGGCTGTCACATTAATTGTTATATTTTGTGGCTGTAGAAATATGTCAACTCAGCTAAGAACAGTCATATTACATTTTCTTTTCTTTTAAAAGATCTCATTACTAAAACTAACTCGCCTGGGATTTTATAAGATACTACTATAATTTTACATCTACATATGCCGTTTAAATGTGTGTGTGTGAATAGTTGTAGTAGTAGTAGTAGTAGTAGTAGTAATAATAATAATAATAATAATAATAATAATAATAATAATAATAATAATTTATCATAGTAAAAAGGCTAATGAGTAAATGGTGCACTAATCCGAATTGGAGTCTCTAAGACGGTTGTCTGGCACCTTGTACACATCTTGGCAACTCCTACAGCCAAACTGGTGCCAAAGGTAATTGCTCTGCTTTCCTTTGGACCACATCAGTGAAGCCGAGAAGTGGGTTTTGTTGTCTGTGCAGCCTAGGACCTGTATAAACACTTCCTAGGCTTGTGTCCCAGGAAGGTCACTTTGGTGCTGCTAACACAGTGGTTTGACTTTACCCCCAGAGGTGTACTTGATTGTCTCTTGAGACAGATGGATACCAACAACAACAATTGGCTTGCCACAGCAAGAGCCACAACAATGTCACCCCCCCCCCCAGTTTAACACAGTGTTTTCAAACATACAAAGATGGCTGGGTGATGGAGAAGTTTGGGGTGGCTAGGGAGGCATGCCTTCTCTCCTCCCCATGTCCTTCTAGGCTTCTCTGCCTCCTTGGACACCTTTATTCAGCATACCAGCCATGCCCATGCAGAGCTTGTCATAGGCCTGGGGCAGGAGTCCTGTTAGAATAAAGTTATAAACTCAAACAAAAAAGCAGTGAGTTCCTGGTGTGTGCCCCCAGTTGACTTAGCCCTCTGAGGCCCAGGTCAAGTGTACCTGGCTGCCCCCACCCCACTCTGCAGTTCATTTGCTCTCATCCAGTCCATTACTGAAGCCAGACACCAACCCACATCTGCTGCCACTCTTGCAGATATAGACTTCTGAGCCACAGGCCTTGCCGATGGGGGTGTGTGTGTGTCCTGGAGCAATCTGCTAGGCAGGCCAGATTCAGGACCTTGGCAGGCCAGATCTGGCCCACGGGCCGTAGTTTGAAGACCCCTGATATAGATGTTACTCAGCTTGAGGGACAAGATTGTTCCCCGTGAAATCCCATATGGAAGACTGTGCAGCATCCCCTTAGCACCATTCTGTGGAGATGGCTGGCCAAATAAGAACAGGATCCATTGCAAAACACTGCTATCCAGTCCCTCTTTGGGCAGACACTCTAGGAGGATACCATAGTTGATGTTAATGAAAGATACTGAGAGATCAAGGAGAATCAACAGGGTCACCTTTGTCTGTCTATGAACAGAGGTCATTGTACAGGGAGGGTAGTGCTCACATTGCCTCCATGTACTAATACAAATGGTCAAATTTTGTCTTTGACAGATGAAATGTGTACGCTTTGGAAATTCATATAGGGGATGGCGTGTAAAACAGGGCTGGGGGAACCTGTCACCCTCCAGATATTTGTTGCACTCCAGCTCCCAGCAGCCATACTTTGCATGGCTAAAGATCAAGGATGATGGAAGTTGTAGTCAACTTTTGAGGGTTTCTATTTTGTTTTGTTAATCAAGATGTGTATAAAATTTAATAAATAATAATTTAGCAACTTTCGGAGGACTACTTCCTTTCAAGAAAACTTGCATAGGATTGTTCTGCAAACTGTTTTGGGTCATCTGATGGGGGGGGGAGAAGTCTGACATAAATATCAAATTTCCTCTCCCCATTCCAACCTTAATAGAAAGTATATTTGCTTACATTGGATTGTTTCTAAAGCAACAGCATTCTAGAATATTCTGCACATTCTTTTTTTTTTGAAAAAAATGACAGTTTGAGCAATAAAATTGTTTCTATTTCAAAACAACAAGAAACAAATCCTGCCTTTCTTTTTCTTACATGCGTCAAAGATGTAAGTTATAAAGTCCTTCTGGCCCCCCAAACCCAACAGCTTAGCCTTTAACATTTCCACTTAGAAATTAGTTTAATCAATGTCAGTGGAATTTACTTTTAAGTATACATGCTTAGAGACTCAGTCAAAACCTGTAATTCTGATGAATTTGAGGTTTAATTAAAGAAAGTATGTTCTACCTACTGGATTCTTTCCTGCTTGTACGTCTCTTTGTCTTTCTCTGCCTTGAAAGGTGTGTGGGTGAGGAAATGTTTTCTTTTGTAACGGCAAATGTCACTTCAGTTCTTAATATTGTTCCTATTTATTAGTTGTTATTGCTGCTGTTTATGGGGGGGGGGGGTTGCGTGTAGCTATGTGATCCTTTTGAGCCACCATCCCTATTAAACAGGCTGTGCAGCTCCTGAGAGATCAGGACAGGTAGAATGCACAGCAGGCGTCTGATTTGAGCCAGTTACTCATTTGCCGAGTGTTTGTGTTTATGCAAAGGGGCCTCTTCCTGCATATTTAATCTAGAGTAAGGCAGTGGCTTTTGTTGTGTTTAGACCACATACCTTCAGTCCTTCCTTACACTGCAGCCAATGTTGAGGCAGAGAAAATCTGGCTAGTTAGAAGTAAACCGTATGGTCTTTCCAGAACTCTCAACTTTTTCTTTACTTGATTGGGAATTACTGCAACAGCTCAGACCTTTTCTTCCTCTTCATTAATGGGTAAGTGTGTATTATTAAAGATCATTATCCTTTATTGTTCCTCTTTATAAATAATGTTCAGAATTCTGTCTTGTTCAGACCTCTTTGCAGGAGCCCCGGTAGTTTAGGGAGTTTGTTGCAGCCTTTAAGGTTTGTGAATCCAGGTGTTTCTTTAGGGTTTACTTTTTCTTGTGCAAGTACCTGAACCTTAACAGCACACTGTTCTCTGAGAGTAGGGAGAGGGAGAGCTTTTTTGTCGGGCATTTTTGTTTGTCACTGTAGGGGGGGGAATAGTTTCATTGTTTACTAAAAGCTTTCAAATGGCATGCACAATAGTTTTGTTTTTGTAAAAAGCAACAAGACAGTTGTTTCTGTTTTGTCCTCAGTTAGAGTCCTCACCAGAATGTGTGTTTTATACTAGGGATCAGGTTTTTTTTTTCCTTTTGTGGAAATTGAATCGTCTCTTCATTGATATTAATAGCACACTAGAGATGTTAGCTATGATGCAGAAAGTAATAGGACTATAGAGTAGGAAACCTGATAATGCAGCGGGAAAGTGGGATGAGGGAAGCTGACAGTCCTATTGCTTCTCTGTGAGGGGCAGAGTTAGCATAATGGCATCCTAGTTTTAACTGTCTACTAAAGGCATTTTAAATATCACTTGCTGTTACTTTTAATCTAGACATAATTGCTGCTGTGTGTTTTCTTATCAACTGCACCAGCTCAGTTCCTGATTGAATCTGCTTTAAAAAATGAAAACCCATGCTTGAAACTGTATTTATGTATGTACTCTGTATGAGATTCGTGCAGCCTATAAGAGAATGCTGGCTTCTATTTGAAAGTCAAATGAGAGGGGCTTTTTATTTATTTATTTTTGCTTTTTAAAGAGAAAGACAAATAAAACCCTCATGTTTGTTGAAAATATGATTATTGTACATCGAGGCTAGAAGTAAGAATTTGGGTTACCAATTAACTATTTCCTTCATTTGAGTAACTCCTCTTAAACAGAAGAGTGTGCTATTCTACCACATGTTGGCAAGTGTGAGGATCTGAATAAAATTTCACCAATCTTATTAAAATGTGTAGGGATTTTTTTAGTCTTCTTGGGTGCAAATCAACAGACACATTCAGAAGCATTTTATTAACAATAAGACTGCTTAAAGCCCCCCCCCCCACTTCGTAGCAACATTGCAAATAGCTTATCCAATTGTTAGTATATTACTTTTATAGTCTTTCTTTATGAGGAAAAAGCACCTCAGTCAAAGCACCTTATGTGATTAACGCTATTGTATTCTTAAATTTTGATTGATAGAGATAATAGTTTTCACTTAAAAATACAGACAGGTACTTTAACTTTCCATGACAATAGCTATTTGCATTTCTTTTATCTTTTTGTTTAACATTTGTGGGGGTTGGGACAGATTTGATTATTAACTCTTATTGCACACTCTGGTAAGTGCTAAAACAAAGCTTTTGTCAGAGCTTCAAAGGTACAACAGCAAATATTGTTTTTATTGTTTCAATATTTAAAGGGTGTTAAAGGATACCTCAGAAATATTTTCACATGACCATGGCCAAGAGTGTCACTTTCTTGTAAGGTAATATAATAGTCTCCCATCCTTCCCTAGAAAAGATGCCCAGACTTCTGTGTTGCTGTTTGTCTGTAAGGAGGAATACTTTTACCTGATGGAATGAAAAGACTAGAACCTGCGCAGCACATTTCTCTTTACCTAACATAAAAGAGGGAGTGAAACTGTTAAGTTCATAGGAATCTGAAAGCTGCTATAGAACGGAGGGTGGAGACTTTTTCATCAGCAGAACCATGCAGTGTGGGTCATTGGTGGAGTAGTAAAATGCATTTTGTGTGTCCAAATTTGAGATTTGAGATTTTAATGCAAAAATGTCTTAGATGCGTCAGCAAATTCATATATTGCATGAGATGTCAAAATATACGCAAGGCCCCAGTATGCATGTGCTGTTGAAGTGTTATTTAGGAAGCTTAAGCCTAAATTTAAACAGTGTACGTATATAGGAAGGAAAACACTTTTTTTCTAATGCATTGCCTCAGTGCCTGCAAATACAGCTGTTGTAGAGAAGAGGGGTGGTGGTGGAATATTCCATGTTATTGCCTTTAATTCTCCAAGTTTCTTAGTTGATGTTTCTAACACAGCTGCATAATTGTTAAAGTTGGCACTAATTTTTTAAAAAATAATTTTTATTGGAAATTTTATTTACAACATAACATAACTCCCCACCCCCAATACAGAAATCCACCTTTATTAAACATGAACATAACATAACATATAATAAGCATAACATACAACAATACAAACAACCAAAGTTGGCACTAATTGATGAATAAAAAGTTAATAGATCAAAAATGCATAGGAAGATTTGATTACTTGGAAGATTGAAAAAATAACTGATCAGCCTGTTACAAAAAAAGGAACAATTTAGAGTTTATAATTTTCTAATACAGGTGACAGATTACTTGTTTAAATGACCCTTAATGTCCAAAGGCCAATTTACAAAAAAGGCTGCAATGTTAGGGAGAAGGTTGTTTCAGAATACTTCACAACAAACTAGCCTTCTAAAGCTGAAGAGTATAGTTCCAGGAGTAATGTAGCACTTGCTTTTCAGACATGTGGATTGGTTTGTATTAAGATTTTCTATAATCCGTTGAAATACACAGAAAGCACCCAATTCTCATTGATTTCAGGAGACATTAAGCACCTGTAACATTCAGTGGATTGTACCTGGGAAAAAAGCTTTACGGGTTGTCCACAAATGACTGTGCTGTTCTTCAAATGATCAGTGCTTAGTTAAATTTGGAACAATTTGCTATTAGCACATAAGCTACTTACCAACGTGTTTAGTAATGTGATGTTGAATTAAATGTAAGTGCTATTCGTAGTTTGATCTATTAACTTGATGCAAATTAAATTTTCCCCACTTCTTCTATACACTGATTATATGACCAGAAAATGGAAGATAAGTTTTGTTTCTTAAAGGATTACATACCGTTTTGCATGAAAGAGAATACTGTGATGTTTACGTGATAAAAAAGCACACCCTCCCTTTAGATCACATAACTGTGTACTTTTCCACTTTTTAATGGCACCAAGTAATCCTTGGTATACTTGGTGTGTTCTGCATGACTTACAACGGAATTCCCTAAAAACAGTGATGTGTATTTATTTTGTAGGGGAAATGTCTGAATGACGAAATCAGTTCTGTTGATATACTCAAGGCAGCTTATCTAGAAGTATATCTTTTGGGGTTAACAACAAGAGCAATAAGGACTGTGGTAACAAAAGTAAGCCTTAAAAGAATTAAATCAATACATAGCCACATGTATATGTTGCACTGAAACCTACCCGATCTCTGAGAACAAAGGCTTCTGAGTAATATATTATTTAAAGTGAGAATAAATGGATAAACATCAAGATTGCGAAAGTTTGTGCTAGCGAGAACAAAGTCAGTTTCATCTGTAGAGTTTTTCTTTGCCCCCAAAGATTATGTTTTGTTTGTTTGAACTGAGCTTCACAATGGCCGCTACTGATAACTAACTGTCCTGTGACTTGATTGTTTTTATTACCTTGCTCTGAAAGTCATTCACCATTAAATGCAATTGGATTCATTTGTTGTTTTATTTACAGTTGCCCTTGATAATATCTCTGTGAAAATATCTCTCATATTGTCGCTAGACCTGGTCAGTCATGCTGTTGTATCCATTTTGTTTCCAGGGTAAGAAGATTGACCTTTTTTGGTTGGCTGTAGCTGAAGATTGCTTGGCCGAAGCCACTTAAAAGGTAAATAAATTACATGTTTGCACTTGATTTCCATGTGGAGTGAAGCAAATGCATGGGTTCAGTATCCTGCCTTACTGCCTGTTTTCCTGTGAATGTGTCACATGGTACTGTGAAGTGCTTCAGAATCCTGTTGGAACCCAGTGAGAAGTATCAGAACTGTAAACAAAAGTAGTGGATTATTCTGGGAGCTGTGGCTAAATCATAGTTCTTGGAGAGTGAAATCCTATGCATGTTTACTCAGAAGTACTGTGCTCAATGGAACTTTCTACCTAGAAAAAAAAATGTATTTAGGATTGCAGCATTTTCCTCACGGCATTTTTCTCACAAATGAATTGCAGCCTCAGATTTATGTTGTATTTAACAAATAGTATATTTCAAACTTCTTTGCTAGCTTTGTATTTCCTATCCTAAAGGTATTTTGCGGCTGGTGGTTATAGCAGATTTTGGGTATGCTTTGTGTAGCTGTGTCAGTACAAGCTGGAATGTGTTTCAGTGTAACCCAGAGGTTGGCAACCTAAGGCCCATGGGCCGGTTCCAGCCTATGAGCTTCCTGGAACTGGCCCACGGCCGTTCTGTGGATTGGCGTTGGAATTCTGTGCTCTCTTTTTTTTGCAGCACCATTTTTTTTTCTCACCGTGGGGACCGACTTCCGGGTCGGAAGAGTGCCAGAAATAGCGTGTCCACATGCACATGGGCGTTCCTCAATCCCGGAAGTGCACCTGAAATAGCTTGAGTGCACGTCCGGGTGTGCATAGTCCGGCCCACCGAGAGGTCTGCCGGGGAGTGGACTGGACTGGCCTCAAAAAACGTTGCCGACCCCTGGTGTAACTAGTATAAAAAATGCTTATGCGGTTCAGACTCATTGGCCACTTTTGGATGCCATGAGGTTTTATGATCAGCCCTCTTCCTCCTCCCTTGTAGCTGAGCGTTCAGAGTTTTTGCTTCACCCCAATGTGCCTTTTTGTCTGAGTTGAAAAACTAGGGTTATTAATTATGGTCTGTTTGAAACTTGCAAACCTTGAAACCATGGTTCATCAAAAATGAAGAGAAGCTTCTGAACAGCTCCACCTGGCTGTGCAGCAAAAGGAGAAGGGAAGAGGCAAGCCTATGGCTCATCTCAACTCTCAAGTACACTAACTTATGTTTTACATCTGAACATTTGCATTGATTTCAATGAGACTTACTACCAAAAAAGTTTTTTTAAAAAAAAAACAATAATTCAGTGCATTAGCTGTCCTTCATTGTTTCTGACTCGAAATGAGGCAGTTCCCTCTATCCTTATAGGGGCAAATTACAATTAAGACAGGCAGTAATGTCTGCCAGTATTTGGAGATGAATCTATGTTATCTGGCTGATGTTCATCTGGCTGTTTTATATTCACTTTCTCTCAGAAATTAATAGTTAAGTGCCATAGCAACAAGCATCAGTCGTGTAGCTGTAGGTAGTGAATGCTCCATTATATAAAGTCAGTAACTGTTAGTCTTTGGTCTCTCAGTATCATTATGTGTTTACATGCAGGACAGTTATTTTATTTACAGTTTTTAAATTATTCTTGAATAATCTGAATACAGTGGTACCTCTGGTTATGAACTTAATTCGTTCCGGAAGTCCGTTCTTAAACTGAAACCGTTCTTAAACCAAGGCACACTTTCCCTAATGAGGCCTTCCACCACCAGTGCCCTTCCACCATTCAGATTCCGTTCTTAGACCAAGGTAAAGTTCGCAAATCGGGACACTACTACCAGTTTTGCAGAGTTCTTGAACCGAATAGTTCGTAAACAGGGCTGTTCTTAAACCAAGGTACCACTGTAATAATTATTAAACGGTTCATCAGGATATCGGGAGTTACAACTGACTATTATGCAATGTTAACTGTTGATAACAACAGCTTCATCTATGGAAATATTCAAATTTAGCTGTAATTGTAAAGTGAAAATATAGCTTTTGCAGTCATTCCGAGTGGGTGGAAATTACTTTATTGGTCCATAAGTCACAAAAGTTTCAACATTTTCTATCATACATTGCCTTTTCCGATTATGGGATCATTTCAGTGTTTTTATTTATTAATTAATTTTGTACAACTATGGTAGTGTCCCCTTCCATATTGAGCGAAGGTCCGCAGAGCAATATACAGAGAAGGAAGACTGAAGGAAGAGAAAGCTGCAGTCGCTTCCAAAGCAGAACCTAGGCATACACCACCAGCCACAAAATAACTTTAGGATAGGAAATACAAAGCTAGCAAAGAGGTTTTGCACTATGGCAACAAACTTGTGTGCAGGAGAATTTGCCATGTTGACTTGCCTTATATAAGAGAGCAGGTACTGAAGCTATTAACTGGGAGAAGTTACTCAGTATACCACATATACTGGCTGGTTGGCTACCACAGACACATGTTTTTCCTGCTTACCTGTATTCCTGTCAGTACTATTTTCCATCATGATTTCATATAGAACATTGGCCCTTCTCCTTTTTGGTAGGAAATGAACAAAACAGGCATATGTACTATACAGTAATTTGCATTTTGCCTGGAAACTTACAGGCCCACTTTCATCCTGTTGAGAATGGAAATCACCAAGACAATAAAACCCATAGGAGTGGGTGTCTGTAATGGAAATGGTGATGGAGCGCTAATTGGAGTAGTGCCATTGAAATAAGAAAGGTTAAGGGTTTGGTTGATTGAGATCAAGCTCAATTGCTTTGATTGCTTAATTTCAGGTGAATCCTGTTTTGTGTGTTAGTGATCAAACAGCCAGGTTGTGCTTTTAAAAATCCTACAGGGATATTTTTGTAGTCCTTAAACCTATATAAAAAGAAGGGAATATTACTGAAACAACATTTTTCTTTCAATCTTTCTATAAATTTTGAAGATTATTTCAAGGGGGGTGGAAATCTCTGTTTATTTGATATATTTTATCCCACTTGAGGCAGGGCAGAAACTGCAGCATAAGGTGCTACCATACAATTCAATATACTCAACAATGACAATGTTAAGCAGAAACTTAAATTAAGGTCAAATATATGTGGCACTAAGTAGACAGAAGTCGATGTTTTTCTGGAACTCTCTAGCTTTCTCCATAATCCAGCGCATGTTTGCAATTTGGCCTCTGGTTCCTCTGCCCCTTCGAAATCCATTTGCACTTCTGGGAGTTCTCACTCCACATACTTCTTAAGCCTGCCTTGTAGACTTTTAAGCATAACCTTGCTAGCATGTGAAATGAGCTCAATTGTGCGGTAGTTGGAGCAGATACTTTGGCCACCTCCTGAGAAGAGAAGACTCCCTGGGAAAGACCCTGATGTTGGGAAAGATTGAGGGCACAAGGAGAAGGGGACGAGATGGTTGGACAGTGTTCTCGAAGCTACTAACAGGAGTTTGACCAAAATGCGGGAGGCAGTAGAAGACAGGAGTGCCTGGCGTGCTCTGGTCCATGGGGTCACAAAGAGTCGGACACGACTAAACAACAACAAACAAATGTAGACAGAATTATACACTTTTGAGTTTTACTAATTTCATTTGGAGAGAGCTAAGCATATGCTTAATTCTTCTACTGATATTTTTTAAACAATTTAATGTTTGCTGGATTGTGCCCATAAATTTCAGATCTATACATTCTCCTAGAATTTGCACTGTAAATCATAATGTATAATTAAGTTGCTGTATCCAAAACCACCTTCCTTCAAAATAAGTCTCTAAATTAAAATATCGGATTTCTAGATAAAGACATACACAGAAGAACATGCTTAATAATGATGTTAGCTTCTTAGCTGCATACATTTGTTTAAATACATAAAAGGCATTTTAATTTAACCAAACAAATTCATTTGAACGTTACTGGTTATTTGTATACTGAAAACAGAAGAGGAAATTCTATAAAAACAAGTAAGTTTTTCTGCTCTCACATTGGCCGACCAGAATCCCATGGAAAATCTACAAGCAGGACCTGAGTGCAACAGCAGTGCCTCTTGTGAGAGCAAATCCCATAGTTTAAATGTGTGCTGTGTGAAGAAGGACATTTTTTTGTCTGTTCTGAATCCTCAGTCATTCAGCTTCGTTGCATATCCGTGAGTTTCTAGTGTTACAAAAGAGAGAGAAACTTTTCTGGCCGCTTTCTGCATCCCATGCATAATTTCACAAACTTCTATATTGTATCACCTCTTAACTCACCTACGAAGTCCCAAACGTTGCAATTTTCCTCCTAGCGGAGTTTCTCTATCCCTTTGGGAATTTTTGTTGACCTTTTCAGAACCTTCTCTAGCTTTGCAATATCTTTTTTGAGGCAAAGCAACCGGAACTCTACACCAGAGTTTTCCAAACTTTTTATATTGGTGACACACTTTTTAGGCATGTATCATTTCACAACACAATAATTCAGTTTTACTGCAGCCAGAGGTTAAACTAATCCCTTTTCAGTCCCAAGAGGTGTGCAGGGAGCGTTCACACAAGACACCTACACACTGCATCTGGCACACTAATGCAGGCATAGGCAAACTCGGCCCTCCAGATGTTTTGGGACTACTACAACCACCATCCCTAGCTAACAAGACCAGTGGTCAGGGATGATGGGAATTGTAGTCCCTAAACATCTGGAGGGTCGAGTTTGCCTATTTTAGTTTTATTTTTAAAAATTGTATACAGCCGTTCATCGGTAGATCTTAGGATGGTTCACAGCATAAAAATAAACGATAAAACTACAAAATACATTATAAAAACAGAAATAAGAAATAATGGCGGGGAGGGGGGGAGAGAGAAATAGAACCAATTGCCAAGGACTTGTTTGTGTCATTTGCAACAGGAACACACACTTTCTAGCATGTTCTCACGAACAGAAGGCTAAAAATAAATAGCAAAGAAGAATCTCAGTTGTTATGAATCTGTTGAGGGGTAGACAAACTGTTTTTTGTGCAAAGGTAGGTTTTCAGAAAATGTCCAGACATTTCATAGCAGCTTTGGGTCAGTACAGTTGACTATTTCATATTTTCAGACATCACAGAATCTTGGACCAACACAGTTTAGAGACTTGTATGGGACTAAATTTGAGGCAAAATTCAGGAGTCTGCCACTGCAATTGTTGTCACTCGCAGTAAACTAAGCCTCTCTCACCTGGTTGTCATATCTTGCTTTCTGTCTTGGGTCAGGAACAGTTTTGTGATTTATGGAAAGATACATTGTTTTAAAACACATAGTCAAGCAAAGAAATTAAAGTGAAAGCAAATGAAACTCACGTAAGCACCTTGGCAGTATGCCTTGAAATCTACAAATCCTACCCATTAACTGAATGAAACACGATGTGTGTTGGAATCAACATGGTATAGTTTGGCTCTATCAGATATAACAAAGTGTTACCTGAGGAAGATTAGATTTGGAGTTCCTTCATGCTATGCTGAATAGTGATACTTTTCGTGCTATGTGACCTTGTTGATGTTATTTGCCAGCTTTGTAGAGTCGCACAGCTCTCTTTAAAATGGGCATTGTTAAGCTCCTGTTGCATCACTAGGGTGTTGTAAAAGTAACTATTCCAGATTGTTTTGAGATCCTTGTATAAAGACAATAGGAAATTATTAATTGGGTCCCCCCCCCCAATGGTTAAAGACATAAATGGCGTTACAGCTGTACACTGTGGGTGGACAGTTGTCCTCTTTCTGCCAAAAGGACTGTGTATGTTCTTATCACAAGAGACAGAAAATGTAAAACAATTTATATCACTGAACTGGAAGACTACTGTGGAGAATAGATGGATGAAACTGTGACTTTTTATAAAGCAATTGGGTCAGGAAGATTTATAAATTAGATTAGGACATTTTGGATTAATTTAAAAACTATTTGAACAAATCTCATTAATATGAGCCACTAGAATGCTGTATCGAAGACTTCAAAGATTTGCCAGAGGAGTTCTCTATAGGCTATTATCTGCTCTAGTTAATCATCTCAGGAGAGCATGTTTCTTTTGTTTACTTTTGGCCCATTTAATTTTTTCATGCCTTCCTTAACCTTTCTGAACATTAAATACAGAATATGTCTGTGTATATTATATTGGCTCAGGTGTGGTGGCATGGGAACACAAGGGCTATAATTTTAGACTTTTCTCCTGTTCTTCAGATAATATTTTCTCAACTGTAAAAGTTACTCTTTGAGTCATGTTTGATGAGGGTGTGTTGGTGTGTGATTATCCTTCTACAACATATGTAGAGAACATGGTCCACCAAACTAGTTTCTGGTCTTGAATATTTATGATGGCCAACTGGCTTCTTACTGCCTTAGTGATGTACTTGTAGATGGCTTTTGCATTGCATAGTTGGGGTTGTAATTTGGCCTCCAGCTTGTTCATTCATGACATGAGCTCCTTTTGTTATCAATTAAATGGCAGGATCTGAATGGGGAACTATATTTTGCTTGGCCTTTGGTAGTTTGTTGTGTCCTTCTGAGCAGGAAGCAAGGTCGCAAGTAGTGATAGGAAGGTACCACTCCTGTATTGAAGCTAGGGACTTAAGTATTGTGGCAGAAATGGCGACCCTTAAAGCTCAAGTAAAGGAAGTAAAGAATTTGCTTTCTGCCATAGTGTAGCCTTTCCTGTGGTTAATTGATGTTAGATGTTTGAATAGAACATAAACAAAACTTAAACATCAGTTGGTATGAGTACTATACTCTTTATGGTGAGCCATCACCCCAGTTAAAATCTTTATTATTAACTGTGCAACACAACAAGCACAATAGCTTGGTGGTTGGCATATGCCTACTTTGATCCTTAGGCCTCCTGCAATTTTTCAGATTTCAGATGTCAAACTAAAATCTGTACACTGACAGGCTCAGTGTTGTTTCGAATTGTCTCAGAAGATCAAAGCTGTTAGCAACATTCTAAAAGATGATTGATCATCACCATGGTGTACATGAAAAGCTGATTAAACCTTGGAAAAACACAGGATGCATTATTTTCTTCTGATCCAAAATACACATTCTGTATAATCTCTCGTGTAGATAATCCAGAGGAAAATTATGATCATTGATTCATTTGAGCAACCTGAAGCTGGTCTATTCAAAATGGGGAAGGTTTTATGGATATTCCAGAATGAGGGTCAGCTCTGAGGCTGAATTGTTCCTCCTTTGAACTACAGGGGAATTCTCACTTATGTGGGGGTTCCATTATTGAGCGCCACATGCATCTGCGAGATGCGTTTAAGTGCCATCCATTCTGTTCCACCCCACCCCAGCCCTGTTCCACCCGATTCCGCCTCTGCCTTGCCCTGTTTTGGTGCTGAAAATGGTATGCACATACTCTTTGTGCACATTTGGGGTGAGGCCTGTAGATACATTTAACTTTGGCTGTCTGGTGCCAGAAGGTCATATCCAGTGCAAGTCCTACTCAGAGTAGACCTGTTGACATTAATGAACCTAAGTATCTGTAGGATGCAAGATAAATCATTTCAAACTGATAAATATGCTGACCTAGGAATTCATAGGCTTGGGTATGTGTAACTCAGGCCTCTTTTTCCGATCCTGTGATATAGACGTTGTTTGAACCATGGTGTAGCAGCTACAATTGGGATTGATGTACTAGTGCAGCTGTCAGTCGCTAGGGAACTGACTGTACCATGTTACAGGCTTATAAGTAAGGAGAGGACAGAAAGTGGTGTACTATGTTATGTAGTATCCTATTTGGATGACACTTGAATTGCAAAAAAAAAAAAAAAAATGAACCCAGGCCTCCAGCCATTAAATAATCTATGGCTTATTAAATGTGGGGGTGTTGTTGTTGTTGCTGTTGTTGTTATTATTATGCTGTCTATTAGTATGCCCTATAGTATGTTTTTATTATTATGCTGCGTAAAGTATGTCCTTAATGTTGTACACCACTCTGGGATCTTTGGATAAATGGCAGTATATAAATCGAATAAATAAAATAATAATAATAATAATAATAATAATAATAATAATAATAATAATAATAATAATAATAATTCTAGAAAAAATGAAGTCAACTGATTTGGGAGCTGGGTACTTTTGAATTGAGTCAATCAGGTGTTATGTACCCTCCTACACATATGAAGGACGGAGGAGACACATCAGATACATAAAATATGTTACAGTAACATTCAACTAAAAGGCAGTTTATCTGTATTCACTGCTGTGTATTTCTAGTGGATCTGCAAAAATACATGGGAATGATATAGCACTGGCCAATTGTGGCTGTAGGGTACTGTCAGTGCCTGGCTATCCTTAGCACCTTTTTTAGCTCTGTTTTTCTTCTGCTTTGAGTGGTTTGCAGTTGGTCCTGGGATGTTCAGCTACTGCCTCGGTCCTCCTGCCACATCATTCTTGGCTAGGCCATACGTCAGGAAAATTCCTGACATGTCCTGGTTTTTGGGTGCAAAAAATGGTGTTGGGGGAATTGTGCCAAAATAGCAAAATGTCTGGGGAAACACAGGTGTATGGCAACACAAAACAGCTTAAAGAGCTTAAAAACACTATTTTGGGGGGAGGTTTCCCCACAAAAGCTCAACAATTTTTGGGGTCTTCCTAAAAAAAGCTGTACAACTTTGTGGGTGTCAGGAATTTTTACTTTTTGAAATATGGCAACCCTATTTTTGGCTCAGCTGTATGATTCAGAACATTTCCCTTTCCTTTTCAGTCTTGTTCTATAGATCACTCGTAAGCCACTGATCCTCTAGTCCAGTGTTTCCCAACCTTGGGCCTCCAGCTGTTTTTGGACTACAACTCCCATCATCCCTAGCTAGCAAGACCAGTGGTCAGGGATGATGGGAATTGTAGTTCAAAAACAGCTGGAGGCCCAAGGTTGGGAAACACTGCTCTAGTCCCATGTCTAATTTTTAAGTGACTGGTTTTTTAGCTCTTTTTTTGAGTGAGTCACATCTGATGGTATATTTTATGATGATCAATGTGTCTTCTGCTCTGGGGTGGCCATATCTTGAAACACAAGTTGAAACATATTATTAAAGCAGTTGAGAGTTTGTTCCCATATATTTTTTCCCATCGTGGGTGCGTACACCTGTGTAAACCTTCAGTATGGAAGTTCTGCACACATGCCCATGTTTGAAAGCTGCAGTGTATACCAGCTCCTACACAAGTAGAGTGGCAAAATAAATACCTTCTGTATGAGAATGTGCATGCATTTTCCTACACCCATGTAGGAAAAAATGTTACATATGAAATAGCCTTAGGTCCTTTTCGAGACTACTGTGATATATTTTTTTTAAAATCCTCATTTTTTCCTTTTAAAATATTTGCTCTCCTGCTCTGTTACTCACTATATGTCACTTTGCTTTTTTCACTTTTATGTAATTGTTATGAGATCTGCAAAATTACTTCATTATTCTAGTGAGTTTCCGGATATGAATCACCCTAGAGGCATTTTTGTTTGTTTGTTTTTGTATGACCTATCTTTGCTTCTAGCAACTAATGACTCCCTTGTCCTAACCTTAAAAGCTGACGCTCACTCCCTTATCTGGGGTGACTAGTGGTTCTGCATGGACACCTGAATTGTAAACTGAATCTGCCCTACATATGGGTTGCTTCTGGTCTCTCTCTGGCCTTAAAGAGTTAATAGAACTCCCATATGTAGTCAGTGATCAAGGATAATGGGAGTTGTAGCGCAGCAACATATGAAAGGCATCAGGTTGGGGAAACCTGGTCTAAACTATGGTTTGTTGAAACATGCCAATATCAACAAACTGTAGTTTAAACTAACCATGGTTTGTCACTTTTTGGATGTAATACCCCAACTGGGATTTGTTTAAAACAGGAATTGGATGCTTTTAATCTTGCAGTTTGTCAGAGGAGGGGAAGCAAGGTTGGTATGTATGGGCCTCAGGTTTGAGCACATTCTAAATGTTGCTAAACTATGGTTCGGTGTTGATATCCAAACTGGGTTGGTGACAGAGGGAGACAGATCAACAGCCTTTTCTGTAATAGCCTCAGGATTTTAAAACACTTTTTGGAATGATTTCAGAACAAGAAAAGTTGTTGAAATCTTGGGAGAATTACCCTTTTCTTGGGGAAACTTGCCTCCTGGCATCCACAAGAACTCTGTATAGTGGTACCTCAGGTTACAGACGCTTCAGGTTACAGACTCTGCTAACCCAGAAATAGTACCTCGGGTTACGAACTTTGCTTCAAGATGAGAACAGAAATCGCGCGGCGGCAGCAGGAGGCCCCATTAGTTAAAGTGGTACCTCAGGTTAAGAACAGTTTCAGGTTAAGAATGGACCTCCAGAACGAATTAAGTTCTTAACCTGAGGTACCACTGTACCTGCTTCAGTGGATGATAAAATATTTCTGATTCTCTGTTGCTGTACATGTGTTTCTGTGTTGTCATGTGTTGTGAATAAATTTCTCAGCTGAAAATTTGGAATACTCATATACATTCTAGCTGTCTGCAGTTGTGATGAGGGACTATTTCAGATATTAAGAGAAAGCCCGTGTCATGTGGCAGGGAATATTCTGTGAGCTCAAATTTATTCTTGGTTGTTCTGTGTCAGCGTGTCTGATTATCCAAAATGCTGTACATTTCTTGAGTGAGTCTTCTATGGGCTGGACTTCTGTTTTTATAAAACTAAGTGATTTTGATCTCTTCTATATAGATTGGAAGTACTGGGGAATCTCATCTGGTCAGTGCTTGTGGACTGTCCAGCTCTAATGGATAAAATTCTAGGGCTTCTCTATTGGAACTCATGAATTTATCAGACAGTTTTCTATTAGGTTTCTATTAGGTTTCCCTTAGAGTCTAACTAGATACATTACTGGCGACATGATTCCAGCATGTCCGAGGCATTAGTGGTGACATGATGCCAGCGTGTCGCGGACACTAATAGATTTGAACTTGCTTCTGTTTAGACATCACTGGGAAACCATTTTCTGCACATGAGCCACAAAAACCTTTTCACATGTAGATTCTTTTTTAAAAAAAATAAATTTGTGTGTATACTCCTGTTTGAAATAAAAAGGTTTAATTATGTACAAGAAGATGGGCCACATTCTATTTTATACTAGTACGTATATACAGCAGCAGTTGCTAAGGTATGCTCACTTAAAAAGGACAGTGTACCTTTAGGTTTTGCACGCACGCACGCATGCGCGCGCATGCGCGCACACACACACACACACACTAAATGGAGAAAATTAGCAAACTAGATTATTCCTGCTTCTGTTTGCTTCTGTACTGCTCATACAGCACCATGAACTTTGCCACTAACCCTGAGTGTACTTACATAATCTGAGCATTGGCTACAAGATTAATATCTTCCTATGTTGATTTGAATATCTGTAAGATTTTGCCACATTTTTTTGAGAGGCAGGCAGACATCAGAAAAGAACAGCTGTACTTCCTCTCCTCACATTTCCGTGCTTCATTTGAAGTGGGTCAGAAATGTGGTCTGCTGATGTGGGGGGGGGACCCCTCCCACTGCATTAAATGAGTCAAAGAAGCATGGGGGGGTGCATGCCACTGTTGCTTTCTTTCATGAAATTTTGTATCTCAAAAATTCTAATTTCGGAGCTGAAGCCTTGGGGGGCTATAGCCTAGTGGTTTTGTGTGCATAAGATCCCAGCTAGGAGAGCTAAATGGAGGAAACTGCCTAATACAGTGGTACCTCAGGTTAAGTACTTAATTCCGGAGGTCCGTACTTAACCTGAAACTGTTCTTAACCTGAAGACCAGTTTAGCTAATGGGGCTTCCTGCTGCCGCCGCGCCGCCGGAGCCAAATTTCTGTTCTCATCCTGAAGCAAAGTTCTTAACCTGAAGCACTATTTCTGGGTTAGTGGAGTCTGTAACCTGAAGCGTATGTAACCTGAAGTGTATGTAACCTGAGGTACCACTGTACACCCCCCTCAACCTGGTATGAGGGGGGCGTGGACTGTTTTCCCCGCTTCATGTAAAGTTGTGGTTGTATTACTAATTGTTACTCCATTCTCACCATGAACAGAACTCTGAACTCTTAAAAAATCAGTCTTTTAAATCTCTGTGTGTTTTTTGTAAATGTTTGTGACCCTCAATAAGATTTTCTAGAAGTGTAAAGTTTTATCTTTTAAAAAGGCATAGTGACCTTCATAGTGTGGCAAATTTACATTACAACTATATTTGTAAAGTGTGCTATTTTGCTCATTTTCCTTTAATAGAATAATATCTATTAACTGTATGATATATTTTTTTGTCTGTAGCAATATGCTGATGATATATGTATGTTTTCTGATGTCTTAGTAGTTAGACTGGAATGATGACAGAAAGACCTGGGGTGAAAATTCTCCTGTTAAAATGGTGACTATTTGAGTACCAATTCGATATGAATATGACCCAAATTCAGCCTATTGGGGGCTAAGAAAGAAAGAAAACTGTGAAATACCTTTGCACCCTTTGTTAACAGAAGTTAGTGCTCTGCCCCATGCTGAAGCAAAGGGGTGATCTGGGACACTGCCTCTGTTTCAAACAATCATAAAAGATATTCCAGATGATGACTGGGCATAAATCATTGTGTTCCTTGTAGATCACTGCTTTTGTTTTAGATTTTTCTTTAAAACATTAATGAGCATTTCAGGTCAGAAGGAGGAGGAAAAAAGTCTCTGCATTTTGATCGCATTTTGTAAAAATGTTATTGCTTATGCATGTGCTGCATTGGCTTGCATTTGTATTACAGGAGTATCTTTTTTTTTGTACATTGGTATTAACAATGCAAACACTCTGAAATGCTAATAGCACTAGTAAGCTTTTAATTCCATGGAATTTATTGCTTGCTGTATTTCCATGAATTTATAACGCTTTGATTCTTAAGAGCCCCATTTAATCAATTTTGCCTGGCACGGAACATAATAAACAACTTGCGGGTGCTAAAGTGCCACATGGGGGAGGACGGCTAACAAGAAAGTTAAATGCTTCTGCCACTAGCAGTTTCTCTGCTGTATTTTTCATGAGCTGCTGCTACCAATAATGTACTTTACTAGCTTTACAGTAGTGGTTGGACACAATGACAAACTAAACAGCATTCCGGCACTGTAAACACCCAAAGCAGCACCACTTTGTGCAGCTGCAGCTTTTATGTCATCCCCTTACTTTTTAATAATAATCTCTCTCCACACTCGCTTCTCTGTATGATCTACCGGAAGGAATAGCTACTGGTGAAGCAAAAACAAAACCAAATAATAAAAAAGCAATAACAGATTCCCTTTTAAAGTGCAGCTGTTGTTTGTTTGTGCTGCTTGACCATAAAAGTACAAAAGATAGTAATAATAGGGAGGAGGAAGGGAGAAACCAGATTACCGTGTGCTATAAAGCAGAAAATACCATTTGATTTTCCAAACTGAATCAACTTTGTATAATTGTCCTTTTAATTATCCCTAGCGGCCCATGAAATTTGCAAAACAGAACATTTAAGGGCTTGATTTAGTTATATGGTGTACTTTGGTAATGGTCTTAGTAAATATTGTTTAGTAAGAAAGCCAAGCTGAAATTTCTCAGTCTTATAGTGTCACTGAAAGCTCATAGAAACCGGTGGGTCACAACCTGATTCATGGTGGGTCGCAACTGGAGCACTACCACCATGCAGATATTTGGTAAAAGATTAAGATAGGGGTCCCCATATGCATGCTTGGGTTAAAAAGTAGATACTGAGTCCGAAAAGGTTGAAGATACCTGGCCATAGAGGACTCAGTTGTCAGGGAGCTAGAACTTTATTTTCTCTCTTAAACTAAGAACAGAACAGCAACAGGAAACTCCTGACTCCACCCAGATATAACTTAAATACAGTGCCATCTAGTGACTAAGCTGTATGATGACACTGTCCATACATCTTCTAAAGCTGGTTCTACAAGACTGGAGCTAACTCAATGATGAAAATGCAGAGCTTGCAAGTGAAGATGTCTCTTCCAGGTTTGCTTTTCAGGGATGAATTTGCTCCCCCACCCCATCTGTCCAGTGAATAAGTGATTTGTAGTATTTACTAGATAGATTCAGGTTGCAGAAATAAAATGTTGGATGAGTAGTTTTCTCAGTTTCTGGGTTTTTGGAATAAAAATATGCTTTATCTCTGTAAGTTAATAAATCACTTTAGTATGTGGTTTGGATGTTAATTACAACATGAGGTTGCAAGAAAACTGTATTTCCAGTAAAACTCTTCCCGGCTTAAGTCAGGAGCTCACTGGAAGTCCAAAATGTCCATTACCTGAAAAGCTGAAACCAAACATATAAAGTATACACTGCAGTTTTGAAGCCACTCTTCTCTGTCCATGTGAAAATAAACTTGAATTCTCACCTCAGAAGCAAATAAGAGAAGGTGAAATTTGCTGAAAGATAGTTTTACTCCTTTCTAAAATTGGAAACACAAAGTGGAAGGTTAATAAGAAGAAAACCCTCTGAAGCCAGTGGTTAGGCTAACATTTAGCCTCCCAACTGAGGAGGGATGAAGGAGCTGAGCCAAAACAATCACAAAGAAACCAATCAGATCACTGTAGGCATTCTTGTTTTCAAAGTTGGTAGGAAATGGTTTTCTAAGAAAAATTGAATTGATGTTCTTTCTTTCCCTTTAGGAGCCAGTTTTCTGATCTCCAGTTAAGATGATAAACCTAACTGGACTCTAATTTCTGGTCTACAACTCAACAGTATTTTTATATATGTTGTCAGTTTCTATTTCTGCTGCACAACTGCATAGCAGTAGTGATGGCAGTTATTTAAAATATCACACACACCCCTGATTCATCCCTCACCCCTTTTTCAGATCTTCTTTTTGGAGAGAGAGAAAAGTTTATATTTGTGGATGGACTTGCTTCCTTGTACAGTGGTGCCTCGCAAGACGAAATTAATTCGTTCCGCAAGTTTTTTCTTCTTGCGAGTTTTTCGTCTTGCGATGCACGGTTTCCCATAGGAATGATTTGAAAATCAATTAATGCGTTCCTATGGAAACCGACTTCAGACCAGGTCCGGGGACAATCTGTCCCCCGACCTCTTCTGAAGGCTGGGGGGGGGGGCGAAAGTCTTTGCTCCCCCCCCCCCCCACGGCAGCATTTTAAAATCGCCCCGGACAGCGGAGGACTTCTCCGCTGTCCGGGGCGATTTAAAAGCCCTCCCGGGAAGGCAGCCAGGGGGGACAAAGATTTTCGCCCCCCGCCAGCCTTCAGAAGAGGACCTCTTCTGAAGTCTGGCGGGGGGCGAAAATCTTTGTCCCCCCTGCCTGCCTGCCTTTAAAAGCCCTCCCGGGAGGGCTTTTAAAGGCAGGCAGGCAGGCAGGCAGGCGGGACAAAGATTTTCGCCCCCCCGCCAGCCTTCAGAAGGCTTGGGGGGGCGAAAGTCTTTGCTCCCCCCCCCCACGGCAGCATTTTAAAATCGCCCCGGACAGCGGAGGACTTCTCCGCTGTCCGGGGCGATTTAAAAGCCCTCCCGGGAAGGCAGGCAGGGGGGACAAAGATTTTCGCCCCCCGCCCGCCTTCCCCTCTTTTGAAGCAAGGGGCGGCAACGGGGAGAAGATCGCTTCTCCCCTTTGCCGCCCCTTGCTTCAAAAGGGGTCCGGGGGGAGAGAGAGGAAGGCGCGCGCCTTTCCCTCTGTCCCCTCTTTTGAAGCAAGGGGCGGCAACGGGGAGAAGATCGCTTCTCCCCTTTGCCGCCCCTTGCTTCAAAAGGGGTCCGGGGGGAGAGAGAGGAAGGCGCGCACCTTTCCCTCTGTCCCCTCTTTTGAAGCAAGGGGCGGCAACGGGGAGAAGATCGCTTCTCCGCGTTGCCGCCCCTTGCTTCAAAAGAGGTCCGGGGAGAAAGGGGAAGACGCCAGCATTTTAAAAAACCTCGGGACAGCGGGGGACTTCTCCGCTGTCCGGGGCGAATTTAAAATGCTGGCGGGCAGCAGCGAAGCCTTCGCTGCCGCCCGCCAGCATTTTAAAAAACCTCGGGACAAAGGAGAAGTCCTCCGCTGTCCCAGGGTTTTTTAAAAAACCTCTCCGCCCCCCGCCAGGCTTCAGAGCAGCCTTCCGAAGCCTGGCGGCGGGAGGAGGTCCGAGGACAGTGGGCAAGACGCCCTGTCCCGGAGATTTCCCTATGGGCTTTCGTCTTACGAAGGAAGCCCATAGGGAAATTCGTTTTGCGAAGCGTCTCCAAAACGGAAAAACCTTTCGTCTAGCGGGTTTTCCGTCTTGCGAGGCGTTCGTCTTGCGGGGTACCACTGTATGTATTTGTAGCTCTCTGTACATTTAGTGTGGTAAAGGTAAAGGTAGCCCTGCCGGTACGGGCCAGTCTTGCCAGACTCTAGGGTTGTGCGCTCATCTCACTCTATAGGCCGGGAGCCAGCGCTGTCCGCAGACACTTCCGGGTCACGTGGCCATCGTGACGAAGCTGCTCTGGCAAGGCAGCACCAGTGCAGCACACGGAAACACCGTTTACCTTCCCGCTAGTAAGCTGTCCCTATTTATCTACTTGCACCCGGGGCTGCTTTTGAACTGCTAGGTTGGCAGGCGCTGGGATCGAGCAGTGGGAGCGCACCCCGCCGTGGGGATTCGAACCGCCGACCATGCAATCGGCAAGTCCTAGGCGCTGAGGTTTTACCCACAGCGCCACCTGCGGTAGTTAGCATTAATTGTGATATGTGGCTATAACGAGTGGATTATACCACAGAGTGTTTTATTCCATTTCTGTTTGAAGTGGAAGTGAGTTATCCAGTTGGTCACAGGCTGTGATTTGCCATTGCAGCAATCAGTTACCCCGACCCCTCATAGAACAAGGAAATCTTTCCTAGCAAGGCTTGTATTAATCTGATGCTTGAATGCATGCAAAAGTATATATAAACAGATATTGTCTTTGAATTTTGCAATGCTCAATACACTTTAAGCATTGTTCTGCAAATAAATTAAAACAGATGTGGTAGTAACACCTTTTGCATAAAATAACCCAACAGGCTCATTGGGGATATAATACTGTGTAAATGTCATTGCACTTAATGTGGTTTCTTTCTATGTGTATTGATATCAACGATTATTAATGGTAAAACTTTCTTACCAGTCTGTTTCCTGCTCCCACTGATTTGACATGTCTGAAGCAAGTTTTGTAAGCTGCCTTGAGGTCACTTAGCGCATGCCAGTGGAGCTTAATAGGCCAAATCGCTTCAGCATTAAGCATATGTCGATGGGTGCATGTGCACACATGTGCATGTGTATGCATACACAACATTGTGTTGTTACCAATTTTAGATATTATACAGAGATTGAAAAGTCTATTAAGGGTGGAAGGGGAGATAGTAGCCACAATATCACAGGAGATATTCCCAAAGGGCAGTAAGTCTTAAGTCATTATGTCCCGTGTAAGCTGGTTCAGTACAGTAGGAGCCTGTGGGACTTAATACCTTTCAGAGCAGAATTTATGTGTTGCAAGATGACCCAGCACTGCCGATACAGATGCTGGTATACAACGTTGCATCAGTCTAATTAATATTATCTTACACACTTATGGCCTGGGTTGTAATCTAGACAAAGTTGAAATCAATGAAATTTACAAATGCTTAACCTTGGCTGAATCATGCCCACAGTTCTTGCATGTGTTATCCCCTGGCATAAAGTTGGTATGCCTGCCTCAGAGCTAATATTGCTTGTGATAAAACCCACTAAGGTAAATGCTGCAGTGAAGGGCAACCTACTTCTTCCAGTTGTTTATCCTACAAGCATATTTATACAAACACTGCCGTGATGTTCTGTTTGTGATAAATATTTTTTGTCCGGTTAACTGTTTAGGGAAATATTATTGCAGAATAAGAGGCAGTTGCTGTGGAAAAACCTAGTATATGCTAAATATTAATTTCATGGGAATAGGACATTTTTTGTGTATCATATCACATCAGGTTTTGTAAATATGCTTATAAGCAACATAAACCAAGGTTACCTGTTTTTGGATCTGTTTTAAATGCACTTTATTTGCCCTTATAAAGTCTTATGTGATTGTGTTCTCATAACAAACTGAACATTTTCTTCTTTTGGAAAAAAAGTAGGACTGAGATGAACATGAAACACAGTACTAAGTTCATTTTCATAAATGCTTATTGGGTGGTGTGGGAATGACTTCTTCTGGTCAGCTAAACGAGGTGAGGTAGCCGATGGGTCTCAAATCCTTAATTAGTTAGGGACTTGTATGTGAAGACCGGCTCTGGCAGATTGAGTGGATGAGACCTATAGTGGATTCAGTGGTCAAGAACGCGGTTTCTGCACATTCTGTAGAGGGAAGTGAGGGGCAGATGGGGTTTGTCAGCCTGGGAAGGTAGCCCATCTAGGATAAGGAAGCTCTGATCCTAAACCTCCTCTGGCTTGCAACTATACTCATTCATGAGAAAGGCTTCTGGAGTAAACCCCGAAGAAAGATGCGTACAGGCAATCCCTGTTTGTGTGCGTTCAAAGAATGTGCAATCATGCACCAGTAGACCTTTTTCAAACCCAGAAGAGGGCGTAATGGGGCAGCATGGGCTTATGCACACTCTGTCAGCATGCGCTATGACCTGGAACGCAATCCCAATGCAAATTGGGGCTTGCCTGTAGTCATTGCCTTGCAGGACATCTTTGGGCGCCTTTTACTACTCCTGGCAACTCCTGCAACCAGGCTACTGCCAAACGTATTGTTCTGCTTTCATTTGGACCACACCAGCAAGGTCGAGACGTGGGTCTTGTCGTCTGGGCAGCCCAGGACCTCCATACACACTGCCCAGACTTGCACCCTGGGATGCTAACACTGCAGTTTGACTTCACACCCGTAGGGGTACTCATGAGATAGACGGGTTCCAGCAGCAACAATTGGGTGGTGAATAAAGTTGCCATTTCTGTCTGTGCTTTGAGGTGTTTTCTTACAAGCAGAAATTCAACAAGTTCAATTTCCCCTAAAATAGACGTGTACTGATGGGGAAACTCCTTTGACACAGGTAATAACAGCCCTAACTTCAAATAATTAACAGTCCTTCCACTTGTGTCCCTTCACTTGTGTTCACTTCTACCTAATTTTAAATTGCCTGCTGGACTTTAAGGCTCTTTATGATGGAGTTCATGGTATCAGATGTCTTGGGTCACACTTCTCAAGAAGTGTTTTCTTTTATACACTTTAGTTAAGTGAGACCTATGATGCTGAGTCAAATTGATTTCTAAATAAAAATTACCTCAAGCTCCCTGTCTCCATGTTCAGCACTCCATCTTTCTTATAAGGAGGCTTATAAGTGCATTAAAGCAGTAAAAAATGTTAGAACAATTGTTAAAATACAGTAAAACCAACAGCCATCAAAGCATATTGAAAGCCGGAAGTAGTAGGGCCACACTATTATGAAGTACAAGCTGCCTGTTCATAAGCTGTGTCTCTCTGGTTGGGGTGGGGTGGGGAGTATTGCACTGTTTGTGAAAGAGAAGCGCCATGGTGGAACTTGAGCTGGCAACCAATTCTATGGGCTTGGAGCCATTGCTGTAAAGGCTGTTCTCTTCTCTGCTTCATTCCTCAGTTCTTTGATGGAGGGAACGCCAAGCATTGGCTGTCCAGGTGATTTTAGCCCATGTAGGGTAGGACTCTCAAAATGTGCAAAGCTCAGAATACAAGTTGTTTAACAAGCCAAGCACAGCATTTTGAAGCAGGTCTGGGAACTTAAGAGCTGCTTGTCATTGAGCTGTTGGTAGAAATAATGCTCTTGTTTGAGAGACAGTGAAGTCCAAATGTCATATTGGACTTGTACTAAATTAGGGGACTGTGCTTTTTAAAGAAAGAACAATCATTACTTGGAAGGCCTGTTGGAACAAAGATTAAGACAAAGCAATTTGCCTGCTATAACAGAAGACCAAAGCACAATATTAGAAATGCACAGTTGAATCTTGAATCCTTATGCATGCTGCAGAAAAATTCTTTTTATGATCTGGGTAGAGAGATTTGTTGTTTGCCATATTTTAGTGTGCTGTATCTCAGCTTGCCTGTTTATTAGAATCTATCTCTCTTCCCAGTTATGGGCTATGCAAACGTAAAAGTTTACATGTAAGCCTATTCCTTTCGGAATGTCTTGTCCTAGCAGTGGCATTGGCTGTTTAATCCAGAGCAGGTTCCAGCTTGTTCTGTCCTGTAATATGAAGGGCAGGCTGAGGGGTGGTGATGGCAAAATGATGCTTTTACTTTCCCTCCACTTTTCACTTTCCGTTTTGAATGCAGTATTTTTTATGTGAACCCACATCTGGGATCATACATTAAACTTGTGCAGCTGGACAACATAACTGCAAATTCTATTACAGTTCATGTGATGAATGCAACTTGTATACGCTTGCTGCCGTTTTTGAACATTTCTGTCCTGCCTTTTGGTCTACACCCTTGTGCAAATTAATTTAAACAAACAATGTAGTTTATTGTAGAAAACTCACATTTTAATGGATATGACCTCCGCTATTTTTAAGCAGCATTTGAACACGATTTCGCATGGAGTCTAATAGTTTCGAACAGTCACTGTTGATTTTTGGATCCCTGTACCACACTTGAATCAGCGCCTGAATGAGCTTCTCCATAGTTGTACAGTCTACAGCATGGAGGTGACTTTTGCATATAGCCCACAAATTCTCAATGGGATTTACGTCCGGGGGATTCCCTGGCCAATCAAGTACAGTGGTACCTCAGGTTAAGTACTTAATTTGTTCCGGAGGTCCGTACTTAACCTGAAACTGTTCTTAACCTAAAGCACCACTTTAGCTAATGGGGCCTCCTGCTGCCACCGTGCCGCCGGAGCCCGATTTCTGTTCTCATCCTGAAGCAAAGTTCTTAACCTGAAGCACTATTTCTGGGTTAGCGGAGTCTGTAACCTGAAGCGTATGTAATCTGAAGCGTATGTAACCTGAGGTATCACCGTACCTGTATTTGCTGCTCTGTCATGAATTTCTTCACCACTTTTGATGTGTGGCAGGGGGCTAGGTCCTCCTGCAGTATCCCAGTACCGTCAGGATACCTCTTTTCCAGCTCTGGAATAACTCTCTTTCGTAGAACCTCAATATATTGTGGTTAGCGCATCATTCCTTCTATTGGCAGCAGGCTTCCGACACCATAATGATCAACTGACTTTTCGTGTTTTGTGTACAGGATTACGAGTAAGATAGAAAACATGCTTTGCTTCAATTAATTTGCACAAGGGTGCACAAGGAACCTCTTGATTACTTTTGACTTTTTGCACTCAGTTCTTCACCTCTGTCTTCTACATGCTAGATGAAGGTTTAATAATCTTTAATTGTGAAACCATAGATCCATGGTAGAGGAAAGTTTCAAAATATATTAACGTTGTTTTAGGGGAAATATTGTACGTTTAGGCCAGGTATTTCTCTTTGCTTGGGGTGTAACAAATAGCGGTATGTAGATTGCAGGAATGGTCACGGTAATCAAGTGGTTAATGATGGCAGCACAGAAAGCCAAAACTCTATATGTTCTTGTATAAGGCAGTTAACTGATCTGGAAGAGGAGAAAAGAACTGGCCTTTTTAAGAGACAAAAAGAAACTTGTGATACTATCTGGAATACATTTCTAGAAAATGTTGTGATTATCTTAGGGAATTTCTGCCAGTCTTCTTAATTAAGCCTTTTCTCTCTTTTTATCCTACATTTCCACTTTTTCTTCCTTCCTACTATTTATTCACTAAAAGCATGTGTCCTGTGCTACTAAAAGTAGTCACGGAGTGTGCATTTACTAAATATGGCATCCAAACAAGACAGTTGTTTAGGAGAGGGAAGGAGAGCGGGATGGGTTTGTTGTGACTGATATTACTTAACTTTTCTGTTAACTTGCAACTCGGCAAAGATCAAATGTGGAGAACCAAACTTCACAACTCCACTATGGAAGTTTACTTCTATTTGTCACACTCTGCCGTAGACTAATAATTATTTTCATTTACAGATGGGGAACCTGAGTCACAATGTGTGACTCAATGCAAGGCCAAATGAGTTTTTCAGAGGAAACTCACGTAGAATAGGGAAGACATCAGCTCTTCAGAGTTCATTCAAAAGTACCCAGCAAAATAAACTGGATAAAAGTTAGTTTATCTGCCAAAGAAACATGAAGGACTAAGTCAACCCTGATGGGATCTGAGGTTCCAGCCAATCAAGGTATTTAAAACCTGATGCCTACTCCTAAGCCTTCCCCTGAAGCTTTCCTTGCTGCATAAGATATGAAGGAAATCTCCAGTCCTGCAAACTGATATTAAATTGGATACTCTTTCACCCTTCCTTGATAAGGTACAGCAACGAAAGATGCAGGGAAATTGAAAGCGGCTGTGAAGAAGAAAAAATCCATGTATTTGAATCTACCATAAAAATGGTTAAGATAGGAAGGAGGATTTTCAGCACTGGTAGCAATAGCTTCATTGACGTGTTGCTGAAAATATAACTCTTTATTTCATATCCCTGCATACTTTTTCTTGTGAATAAAAATTGTTGATGGATGTATTTGCTTGTTCCACTTGCTTACAAATACCATTGCTATTCAGATACGTAGATTTTCACAACATGGCGGCTGTGAGAGCCAGTGTGGTGTAGTGGTTAAGAGCGGTAGTCTCGTAATCGGGGGAACCAGGTTCGCGTCTCCGCTCTTCCACATGCAGCTGCTGGGTGACCTTGGGCCAGTCACACTTCTTTGAAGTCTCTCAGCCCCACTCACCTCACAGAGTGTTTGTTGTGGGGGAGGAAGGGAAAGGAGAATGTTAGCCGCTTTGAGACTCCTTAAAGGGAGTGAAAGGCAGGATATCAAATCCAAACTCTTCTTCTTCTTCTGTGGTGTGTAGCATGGCACATCACATACTTGTTTCCCCATTACCCTATGAAATATTTGCATGTTGGAATGGAAACACTTTGCACAACGAGAGTTACGGACTTTTTCTTCAATAGAGTTCTGGAGCAGGATGACAGAAAAAACCACCGCATACAAGTCATTTCAAGGGACATTCATTTGATATGGGTAACAGACACCTGAGAATAACTACTTGAATGAAATATCCAATTACCATGTGCAGTAAAAAATGTAACTGGTGTGTGGGACACTCTCAAATCACAAACATATTCACAGCAGCCGAAAGAAAACAGCACTCAAAGGGATAGTTTCTTTATAATGCTTACATCTTAAAAGCCCAACAATCTTTCATATCTTCATGCTAAAAAAACAACTGACTTCTGGAGTGAATGACGCTCTGTGATAGGTTTGTTCTTACCCTATTCATGTCCCTAAAACTAGAAGTTTGCTTGTACAATTCTGTGCTGATATGTGTTTATTTTCTTTAGCATGTTTGCTGCTAACTATGGCTATGTCCAACCAGACAGTTGCTTAAAGGTTTAATAAGGTAGTGAACACTTTTCTGTTCTAAGATAGGGAGGTAAAGCTAAGAGGGAATGAAACTTTTGCAGCTGTTCCTGAACTTTGTTTCTGAGATGCTTCTAGTGTTGCTGTCAGTGTGTTCTGGTGTTTACCTTGACACATTTGGTGTGAAAGTGTGAAAGGGCTTTGAATACACTTAGAAAAGTTGGAAATTTATCTCAGCATAGTGATAGCAAATGATCAGCTGCTGATTTCTCCCTGCCGTACATCTAAATAAATGGCATCATGTTAGGCAGATTTTCAGTCTAGCTAGGGAACTCAGGATGGTGAAGAGTAAGGCTTGAGACAGTGTGGATAATTTTAACCTGATGATCCAAGGTTGTTTGAATTTTTTTGATACAAAGATTCATGCAATGGGTGGCACATCTGTGTTATCAGGGGACATTATTTCAATGCACTGCAGTCGAGTTTGCTATGGAGAATCCTTTACACTGGTGAAAACATTAGTAGAGTGGGTGATGATTATCTATTGCTTCTCACAAAACCCCATAAGGCAGTATTTTATTGCTGTTTTTTCTTTAAATAATACGAAAGTAGGGAACATGAGATGACAAAGAGATGTAGAATAAGTGGCCATCACGTTCAAACCACTTGGCTCTTCTTAGTTTGTATCCTAGATTCTCTACCCTAAGTGATTGGTGAGTCTCTCACCATAGCTGGGGACTTAGTGCGGATAATAAGAGTCCCATGATATTGGGGAATAAGGATATTTATTGTTCTTCCATTGATGGACCTTGTTCTCCATAGTTGTGTGGAACTGGTAGATTGTTGAACATGTTGTGTATGCCACTTGGCAATTAATAGCTGTGACTAATCAGGTGAAAGGCCATTTTAGCAAACTATATTTCATATTTTAGTATGAAATACAGTATTACCTTTTCATCTTTTTCTAATATTGCTTTCCAATTCATTTAAAACACTTACCTTTCTTGATGCTGTGAGATGGTCAGACAGCAGACTGAAATAAATCAATAATAAATGGTGAGCAAAGAGAACTGCTCATGTGAAATATATTTTTTAAAGGAATTAAGTTAACATATGGTCAGCTGAGTGGTGCAGTTGGTTAATTGATTAATTAGATTTTCACAGCTAGAGCCCAAGCTTCAAAAATGGTTCGAGTAATGAGGGTAAAAGGTTTTGGTTTCTTCTGTGTGCCAAGTGGAGCTTTGTCCTCTTCACAAAACAAAAAAGAACAGCATTGAACTAAGAACTTTTTTATATATAAAAAATAGTTAGACATTCTCCATTATTGGCAGAGTATTGGAGAACAGTTTGTGCACTGGCTAGCTGCTTCGACTCCACTACTTTTTTGACACACTTACCAAGGAAATAAGTTGCATGTGTTAAACCTGTGGATTGTAAATTCAATTCTGTTTCCCTTTTTTATATACTGTTCTGGCTTTAAAATATGATGACGTTTTCTCCAACTTAAGCTTTGACATTGACTCAGTTAATATGTTACTAGACAATGCATTTGAGAAGGGGGCTGATGGGAGAAGAGGGAAGGAACCACCTGGGTTGTCAAGAGTCCCCTGAAACATGTTTTGGGGAAGGAATTAACGTGATATAAATTATGCGTTGTGCCCTAGGGCAGAGGTTCATGGTTTCTTTACTTGAAATGCTCACTCTGGAAATGACCCTTTTAATGGCCTTTTTGCCATAGTTGATGCTATGATAGTGAAACCACTTGAGTGGCCTGTGGTGGAAAAAGATACTGGAAGCTAGAATTCCCACTTTAGTAATTCAATCATTAATTTTTTATGCAAAAGCAGCACTATTTCTACCAGGCCCATACGCTTGATACATGTCTGCACAGTTCTTGAGCTTTATGTTTTTGCTTTTCTCTTACAGACCCCCTTCTATATTGTGTGGACGCATTCTTATGGCTTGTGCTGCCCTTGTATCGTTCTAGTGTTCTAAGAGATACTACTCAGAACATCATATCTACTATTCTACAAATTATAATTAATTATTATGTGGAAAAGCTACTTAAAACAGAACCTACCTGGCAGATTTTATAAAATACAGGGTGCCTAATGCAGATTAGTGTCTTCATCTGGAGAATTTCCACCCCCCTGCCACAGATTCTTAGGAGGGGCACAGAACTTAGCAGAGTATATATAAATGGGGAGCCCTTATACACATTACAACTGCTGCCTGAGAACTATTCCTGCTGTTTCTGTGTGGCAGTTGTAATATGTAACTGAATCACACGCCTCATGATCCAGTGGGTGAGATACCTAGGGATAGCATTTTTCTATTTCCGCCTGTTATGAAACCATGTATTTTGGATTTTCAGCCCAGGAAAGTGAGATGAGACAAATTGGTGGAAATCATATGACACACACTCTCCTATGAGAAGCAGTAAAGGACACTATGGTTGATTTTCAAGGATGCCACCCATATGATTTCCTTCCTATCTGAAGAAGCGGGTTCATAGTTTGCAGGTTCCCATCACTGAAGGCGCAATTGTTCTTGGTGACATGGAGTGCCTTCCAACAGGCTGGTAGTCCAGCTACAAGCCTATCTGGAAAAGGGTAGCTTGACTGCAGTTATTTATGCTCTGCTAACCTCAAGATTGGATCACAGCAGTGCACTTTACATGGAGCTGCCTTTGAAGGCTGTTTGGAAGCTTCAAATAATTCAGAATGCAGCTGCCAGAGTACTGAAAGGTTTGATGCTAGCTGAGCATGTAACACCAGTTTTGTCACAGCTGGATTTGGTGACTAGAGCTCAATTCAAAGTACTGGCTTTTACCTATAAAACTCCTTATGGATCAGAACCCAAATAACTTCTGGAGCACCTGTCTCAGTATCAGTCTTCCCTAACCCTTAGGGCTCCATCTGAGGTTCTTTTTTCTGGGTCCCTCCTTTCAGGGATGGTTGGAAGAGGATGAAAAGGGAGGATGGGCCTTTTAAGCTGCGGCTCCACATTTGTGGAACACACTCCCCAGTGAGGTCTTCCTGGAATCTTTGTGGACATCTTTTTAGCTCCAGATCAAATGACCTTTCCTGTAGTCTTTTCAACTGCGCTGGTGGTGTTTGCTGTTTGTTGTGCTGCTGAAGCTATTCGCTGTTGTTGTTAGGGGTTACTTGTGGGTTTTTATGGACTTCCTGTGTTTTTATTATAATGTATTTTACCTACAAAGGGACGCGGGTGGCGCTGTGGGTAAAAGCCTCAGCGCCTAGGGCTTGCCGATCGAAAGGTTGGCGGTTCGAATCCCCGCGGTGGGGTGCGCTCCCGTTGCTCGGTCCCAGCGCCTGCCAACCTAGCAGTTCGAAAGCACCCCTGGGTGCAAGTAGATAAATAGGGACCGCTTACTAGCGGGAAGGTAAACAGCGTTTCCGTGTGCTGCGCTGGCTCGCCAGATGCAGCTTTGTCATGCTGGCCACGTGACCCGGAAGTGTCTCCGGACAGCGCTGGCCCCCGGCCTCTTAAGTGAGATGGGCGCACAACCCTAGAGTCTGTCAAGACTGGCCCGTACGGGCAGGGGTACCTTTACCTTTTATTTTACCTATACCTATGCTATTAAATATATTGTATGTCCCCTGGAGACCCAAGCTGATACGTCCACCTGGCTGCTGGCGCTGCTCACACTTTTGCTTCCTTAGCCTCAACTGCGATTCCAGGTTGTTCATTCTAAAATGTAGTATATGGAATGCCAGGGCCAAATGCTGCTTAATATGTTTTAGTTTTTTCATCACCTTTCCTACTACGTTAATACACATATTTTTATTGCAATGGAGAAACTTCCATTTTTTTTTCACTGACTCAAATTTCTTAAATTGCATGATTATCTAATGTTGTAAAGAATGTTTTCCATACTATTGGCTGAACTTTTCTCTATGGGTTGGGAGCAAAGCTGCCCTTGCACTAGCAGAAAAAGCACCTTCTCTTCATGGAATGGTTTTTTCCCCCAATTAACAGAAGAGCTTGGCATGAAAAAGTGACCCCCAGATCCAGAGCAGTTCCTACGTGTGTGCAAGCCCTTGGTGTGACACTTTGTATAAGATAATTCTCAGTATATTTTTATGGAGCACTTCCCTTCATATACTACAGCAGCCAGTCTTGCTTCTTACCCTGATGCATTCAAGCAGTCTCCCGTTTGCTTTTCCACAAGAGTTCATGGAACAGCACTAGTGCATTTTCTCCTTCCATTCACGTTTCTTTGGATCCAAGCCCATTTGTTTTAAACATTGGATTTCCTCCCCCCGCCCCCCAGATCCCACTGCTAAGATTCATTGGACTGTTTCACTGTAGGTATGCATGTATGTGTGTACGTGTGTGTGATATATGTATATAATTGAAACAAATAAATCCAATAAAATACTTTCTGCATGAGCAGAATGCAAGAGCAGGAGCTCCACAATAATAACAACAATGATGATGATAATATAGATAAAATCATTTTGTATTTGAATATATTGATGTATTATTTACCCCAACTGTAAAATTGAGCATTGTGTTAATGCATTTTATACGGATCGTGCTGCTCGATGAAATGGCTAATTTATTTTAGCATATACATAAATAGCTAGCAGTTTTCACCAGGACAAGCTAATGAAAATGATGTTATGAAATTGTCTATAGTATGAGGAGTGATGGAGTCAAGTTTATTATTGGTTGAATACTAGGACGTTAGTGAACTGGCCATCATGTCTTTGAACTTTTGAACTGCTAGTTGTTTGTGTGATTCATTGATTTTGATATCTCCTTGTGTTAACTTGTCCTTTATTCCTTCATCTATCCATCCATCCATTTATTTATTTATCTGTCTAGTTCTTGCATGCAAGGCAGTACAGAGAGAGAAACACAGGGTCTCAACTCCCTGAAAATTCAGTTGCTTGGACAGAACCGGAGGCAGGTTTTGAAAGAACTCTGTACCAAAATTCTGGTTCAGGGTTCCATAACAAGAAAAGGGAGAATTAGTTTGAAGAGGCTTGACCTTGCAGGTGTCTGCTGTATTTGTATATATTTCTCTCTCTCTCTCCCCCCCCTCTTATTTGCTCAGTTTGTTCCCCCTACCCCTAATGCCTTCCTATCCCCTGCTTCACTTCTTCCACTACTTCTCAAGTCCCAACCTCCCTTATCTCTCTGGTGCCTGAAACACCGGGGGGGGGGGGGGCTCACTGAACCCTTTTGTCAGCTTCTTTTCCAGAGAATGTCTGCTTTGTCTCTCATTGTCTGATGACTTATGCTGACTGGTAATGCTACAAAATACTTTTAAACGACCTGACCTCATGTCATGTCTTCCTGGAAGGGTAACTGCTCCAGGCACCCTGCTTAGGTTGGGGGAAGACATGGGAACTCACTTGCCTCTACATGTGTGTGTGTTCTCCACACGCTCTCCCACCCCCAACCGCACTGACTTCAAATATGTAGATTTTATACTCAGATTGCACCTCTAGATGCTAATCTCTTAGGCTGCAGTCTTGTGCCCTGTTCGATTGATTTCCTGGTCTTTCACGATTTCCAGAACTTAAGTGCTGTCTGTACATAAGTGTGACTGATGTCAGTGGAACATAACTCTCACATAAGAAGGCACAGGTTTGCAGCCTTCATGTGGGGAGAGTCTGCTTTTTTCTGATCCTGGCAACTTACTTTGTAAGTGACATTGTGGTTTTGAAATAGCAATTGGTGTAAAAAGTGTGTCTTTTAGAATGCGTTCTTTTTTGTGTGTTGGGGTGGTGGTGGGTTGTTTCTGGAGGAGCTGCTCGCCTGTCAAATGCTTAGTAGTGCTGCCTCTAATTAAATAACTTGACACCTGCCTTTACTGTTCCGAATAAAGCACTTTTAGCATGGAGAGCTAGCAGACTTGCATGTGCTTGCCCAACTCACACATCTAGTAAAGGTGAGGCTGTTCAGTGGATAAGCTTGGACTCTAACTAGCACCTTTGGTTTGTGCCTTTTAAAAAGATAGTCATTGTTAAACAACTGCATTTAATGTTCTTTATCCTGCTTAATAATTCCGTAGGGACTTTCAAAAATACTGGTTGTGCATCGTAATAATTAAGTTGCCATGCCTCTTAGTGGGATGCTTAAAGCTTTCCTTTTTTCCCTTTTTTTCTCTCTTGTCATTAAAAAAAAAAAAGATGGGGGGGGGAACCTTTTAGAAAGAAGTTTGGAAGCTGGAAATGCTTGTTTCTTTCCTTTACCTCCCCACTCCCTCTTTTTTGTTTTCATTAAAAGAAGGCCTGTTTGAACTAGAGCACAAAACTAGTGGGAACGGCTAAAAACAGGGCAGACACCAACACCATTAGCCGAAAGAGAGAGAGAGAGAAATTCCATTTCTTTGCAACTATGTTATTGTTTACTTTACCATACACATCCTAATATGGTTACCTCCCTGTCAAAGCGGCCGAGCCAGGGGCTGAGGGGCCCCCTCAGGGAGAAGCTTCTAACTGCTTCACAGACAATAAGAAACAAACGGCACAACTCCACAAAAGGCTTCCCGGAAAATAAGTGTCAAGTAAATCTTAAAGAACTCTGCCTCCTGACACACAGCTCTGTGTATGTAAACCTGCTTTATGCCACCGTGCAGCCCAAGCTGAGATGCGTCTGTTTGGAAATGTGACTCACTGTGGGTATTTTCCTTTTCTTTTGGGGGGGGTTTTCTTTCTTTTAAATTAATTTTTTGAAAGCTGTGGATTGACCCCTTGAAACCTGTCTTTTGCATGCGCCTTCCATGAGCATTGTTTGCCGGAGCCTTTTGCTAGGAACATTAAGGTAAGAATGTCGATTTAGCCCGGGACGTTTGTCACTCAAACTAATAAGGATACAGACGCTGCTTTAAAGCAAAACAAAACCCAAAAGCAAAGCGCCCCCTCCCCCCAATATTCTGCCTTAGGTGTCTCAGACCTTCGTCCAAAGAGAGGTGTGTTGTTTCTCTTGATTTTCATGCCTACGTCCTTTTAAAATGCCACTAGTTGTAGAGGCTGCCGGAGCCCAGAGGTGCACTCAGTCCTGTATAAACAGTGCCACAGATGCAAATGCGTTGCTGAGACCAATTGTCAGCTAGACCAATTTCTTTTAGAGGCTTTTTCTGTTATTTCTCCCTTCACCGTCATCTTCTCCACTTGTGATTACTCTGAACCACCCTTGGCTCTTCCAAAATCTTTGCAGTCTTGAGGCTTGCCAGTTATTATCTGCAGGACCAGAACA
Organism: Podarcis muralis; assembly: GCF_964188315.1. Lineage (NCBI taxonomy): Eukaryota > Metazoa > Chordata > Lepidosauria > Squamata > Lacertidae > Podarcis > Podarcis muralis. The sequence continues at coordinate 95,520,541 of NC_135656.1, forward strand.
AAGGTAGGCTGTTAAACTCTGTGCTCCGGGGGAGGGACAAGTTATTTTTGGAGGATTGTCTTCCTAGTGCATGACTGGCTGACCTAAAAGGGGGGGGGGATCCTCCTCAGAGTGTAGGAAAGAGTAAGCGTGCACTCATTCAAGAAGCTTTTTATAGTGGAGCCTCTTTCTATACAATTAAAGAAGCAATGTCCTTTTAAAACAAAGTATTATTTAAAAAAAAAATTATGATGGTCCTGCAAATCCACACTGGTAAATATGTACATATTTTAATATGTGTGTTTTATTTCTTTTATGAACAAGGCAGGGTTGTGTAAAGCACAATTATTCTTTTGGAGGTGCGAGTTTTTATTCAAATTCTAAGCTTTCATTGGAATGATTAGGTGATGGTGTCTTTTTTTTTTTACACATGAATGTGAACTTTTTGGATGGCATGCTGCTAATATACTTGTCTGTATTAGTGTAACCACCACCACTACTTCTTCTTCTTCTTCTTCTTCTTCTTCTTCTTCTTCTTCTTCTTCTTCTTCTTCTTCTTCTTCTTGTAATTGTTGTTATTTCTTTTTGGCTACTCAGCTCCAGCAGGATATTTTCTACTAAACATCCCCGCCCCCCTCCTTAGGTATGTGTAGTATTTAATGTAAATAGAGAAATGAAAAACAAAACACAGGCCCCAACTAAGAAGATTCCAACAATCTTCACTTCAGAGAAGCCTAAAAATCTAAAACCTGTCCATGTTGATTCTGGAAAATGCAGTGGTCAGTATCACAAATAACTACAAGGATATAAAGTCTTGTGAAGAGACGATAAGTTAACCTGGCCTGAGACATTCCTACTTAAGCTGTATAAATGGCAAATGTGGGAATTTGCAAAGATGAAGCAAGGTACTAAAAAAATTTGCAGCCTGCTGTTACAACCCCTAGGACATGATGTAGCAAAAGTTAAGCACTTTAAAGTCCCATGGATATATACTGGAGAATTAAATACAGTATTAAATCTTTCCCATTGAAATCAATGAATTCTAAAGCACTTAACAGTGACTCGACTCTGCCTCTGTTGTTTACTCTGGCCATTTCTATAGTCAATTTTCTGATTGACTTAATAGCTGGTTGGGTGTGTGTGAACATGCACATACATGTGTGCACACAGATATATGTTTATTCTTTTTGTACATTCCCTGCTGCCTTTCCCCCTCCTTTTATTTATTTTTCATGTGAGATCTGTAGGCTGATACTAAATAATTTGAAGCTTTTTAAACAAAAAAGCAAATCAATGAGCTCTTGTATTCAAAAAATATTCTAACCCCCAAATGCTAGAAATGGTGCAATTTGAAGTAATCATATACACAGTATATATGCAGTAGTGCTATATAATCAATGTCATCATTTACAAAAATCTAGAAATGTTTTTTTAAAAAAATATGCATGTTGTGTTCTGGTTTTTTTTGGAGGGGGACGTTGAGGGAGGTAATAGGAATTAGTAGCCTTTAATTAGACATGGAGAAATTCACATTTTACAGGGATTTATGTTAGAACATGGAATGGCGGGTGGCTTGTTTCCTCATTATGAATACTCTCTGCACATAATGAGGTTCATCATTAGTTGATGGAGTGAATTTGCCCTAGCTCTACCTTGAAAGGCACATAATTTACATACTACTTCAGAGCTCAGGCTTTAATGGATTCCTCGATGAATAAAATGAAAAGCTACTTTCTTTAAATCTTTGAACACTGTTTTGATAATATCGATTTAATAAGACATTCAGTTTGCTTGTTAAGTATTTTTGAAAGTGCATTCTCGTTTTTGCCACAAAATACATATTTTAATGCTCAGAGTTGGACAATGATAGTCCAGTGACACAGACGTAAACAAAAAGGGGTTGAGTGGGAGAGGGGTTTATTTTCTTTAACATTGCCGATTCCTTTGACACTGCTGCTTTGCAATTATGGTCATGTGTAGTCTCGATTGTTATCCAGATGAACTGCCAGAAAGCTTGCTTATAATATTTTAATATTATGCAGCATGCTTCTTGATTCATTAAGTTGCATGTGGCACGAGGATGATTTTTTTTTTTTTTACTGTACATTTACTGTATGCATTTTAGCAGTGATTGATCTATAGAAGCACATTACTTGCTCTCAGGCTGACATTGACAGAACCACTAGCACCACCTCTCCATCTATTTTAATGAGACCCCAAATCCCCCACTCCCACCTCCAAAATCTGCTGTGTACATATGATTAAATTAAAGGAAATTGAATTGTAGGTTGCCTATTATGTTATCATGTCATCAACTTGCTAGAGTACTAGTATACAGGGGAAGTGTACCCAATATGCCCTTCCCTCCAACCCTTGTTTCCTGACCATAAGCCTTTTAGCCATTTTATAAGGGAATTAAGCAGAAACACAGTGCAAGGCATTTGTATGTACAGTAGCAAGTTTCTTAAGTTTCCTTCTTGCATGTCACAGCTTCTTAGATACACCTTGGAAAAGTTAGGAAAATAATGTTTTTTTGAGAAGTCCTTTACTGGTGGCAGACAGGACACCTGTGCATAGGGAGTTCGAGTAGTTCAAGGTCAAAAGCGGTAACTGGATTTTGCCTCCATTGGTTTCAGTAGAGTAATTATAAGGTGTTCAGACTTGTTTTGATAGAATGTTTTATTTCTTTAAAAAGATGAACATATATTAACATTAACAGAATAATCTGTGTCATCCTGTCTTTTTTTTTAATTATTAAAAAAAGGGCAATTTTCCTCAGCTGCAGACCTGTCTACTTGAAAATCTTTTCTCTATTCTAAAACATATATTTGTTTAGGGAGTTTTCATTGAAGTGTACATGACAATTACAGCTGTTCATTAACAAAATTGGGTATTTGTTTTAAACTTTAACCAATCACTTTGATATGCTAATTATGGTGTAATTTAATTTGAGCCCTGTAATGATGATGCCGTTATTATGGACATAAATGATGCAGTTAAACTGAGAGTAATCTCATTTGCATACTGTACATGCCAGTAAATTAAGCCCTTTCTTCGTCTGCCTCAGCTTTAATTTTCCACTTCTTTTCACACAGCGCCTTTTCAGCCACTCTCTTATAAGCCCACTTTGTAATAGTCCTGATGACTGTTTGATGTGGAGAGTTGGTGCACCACAATAATGCAAGACACAAGATGTAACGTTTAAAGGATTCATTATCTTACTGAGTGTTCCCTTAAGAAGCTGGGATTAACAGGGGGGTGGAAGTGTCTTTTCAGTATTCAGCATTACAGGCTTCCAGATAAACAAATGCTGAGTCTTTTGGTACCCTTGCCATCTTTAAAAAGCACACACATGTGCAATGAACCCTCCTATACTGTTTTGTTGTACTAATCCTGGGATTGAACTGTTGCATATTAACTACTGTAGTAACCATGTATGTATGGAGTTGTGTAGAGTGAAAGCACTATATGTTACATTAGTAATATAACCAGGCAAATTTTAAAATCAACTATATTCAGAATGCCATCCTGGCCTACATTAGATGGGCATTCTAATAATTATCTTTCTATCTACCTATTCTACTTTTTTAAAATCTGATTTTATTCTTTTTTGATGTTGACTGGATCAAACATTAAGGTATTTTAAAGAACATTTCGATGTTAAGCATGTGTTCTAACTACTGCTCATATTGACATCTTTGGAACACATTAGAACAAAACACAAAGGTGTCGATTTTTTTATTTATTTACTTCTAAGATTGATATACTGCATAGCTAACCCATGGATTAGTTTGCCATATAACAAAATACAATATGGAGAAGGATGCCTTGAAATTAAGAAGTCTGATTAGTTTTATTTATTTTTCTTTTGCTTTCTTTCTTGATAATATTGCTACATTGTTAACTGTCCATGAAAGGAAACACCATTTTTCCTTGGAGGACCGGTATGCTGCGAGAGGTTTTTGTTAGCTAAAGATTATTATTAGGCTTTTGGAAATCTTGTCTTGAACAACATCCCATGACCAAAAATAGTTTTGTGCTGTTGCCTGTAAACATTCACATTAGTCATTTCCTGGGTGAATCGTATAAAAAGATTGAGCAATACTATACTGCCCCCTCCACCCTTTTAAATAGTACACAGTAAACAAAAGAGATGTTCCGTACTTGGTTTGCCAACTGTCTGTTATTTAATGGTTCTTGCCTGCACGTTAGTTTAGTTTATGTGGCTTCCATATTGGTTTCATGACAGATTGGTTTTCCAGTACTCTATTTCATGGGAAGCTAGCCTTCTGGTGTTCCTACTTCAGATTCAAAAGCAATGGAGTGCTGTTTCTCTTTGATTCCATTGGGTGTTCACTCCCCACCTTCATTATGGAACAAAATAATTGATCTCAGAATAGCTTTGTTATATCCTTGGGACTTGTGGCACCACAGTTTCCAAGGTAATCTTGGAAGATTTCCTTAAGAACCTAAAAAGAGCCCTGCTTAGTGAGGCCAAAGGTCCATCTTCTCCACCATCCTGTGTCCTCAGTGGTCAGATGCCTCCAGAAGCAGCACAAGCAGAACATGAATTGTGTAGTCCTAACCCTGCTGTTGCCTCCCAGTAACTGCATACTGCAGCTTTATATTGTACACACCATACATTTCAAACACATTTTAAGACACCCTCCGCAACAAAATGAATCCTGAGATATGTAGTTTGTTCAGGGTGCAGGAAACTCTAGCTCTGTATGCGTGGATAAACTACAGTTCCCAGGATTATTGTTGTGTGTTTCTTTTAAATATATGGTGGATGTGTAGCCTTGATCCTTGGACCAGTAGCCATGGGCAATCAGGAACTGCATGCAAATGAGTGAATGGATTAGCAGAGGATGGATGGAACTTCCTGATTTTTTCCTGAACCCAACATCCAAACCAAGCAGGCTCCTGGTGGCAAGAACCCCACCCACCCACAACACCAATGTAGCTCTTCATCCATCACGTGGGGCAGTCATTGATAGGTCTTCTTGAATTTGCCTAGATGCCTTTTAAAGCCAACTAAACTAGTGACTTTAGTGGCTCTTAGACATTCTTGGGGCAGGACAGGGTAGTCTTTTGTGGAATATTTCCACCTTGACACCATTCAATGACATCTCTACTTCTTAACTGTATAGTGGATATTAATTTTTTTTTACAATATTGTAATGCAGTAATGACAATCGGAAAGCTCAGAAAGCAGCCTTGTTATCTAGGCTAGTAGTTGTCATGTTCTATTCTAAGAACTTGGTACCAAACACGTGAAACCCTCAGGACATTTTCTTCATCCAGTTGCTTGATTCTATCTTACATAGAAGTAAGTGCAGCTTGAAAATTTCTATGGCCATTTACATTCTCATCCTGAGTTTCCCGAGATCTCACAACTGGTGACTGCATCCTATGCCCAATAGTTCATCTTATTGCACTCTGTGCACTCCAGCAATCTCCATATACCAAAGCTGAGCTGGAAAACCATAGATGTAAAAGCCACATCTGTCAAGTAAATGTATTAGCCATTTGCAGAAGAGGAGCTGTTGGCTTCAGGTTTTCGACAGACTTAAGTATCCTCCTCGTACTTGATGGCTTCTTCTCGCTTTTCTACAGGATAATATATATCTACTTCCCAAGAATGGCATATTGCACTGAGAAAGGATTTAGATGGTAGCACCTGCAAAATTATGTTGTTTTGCCTAATTTTCTCTCTTTATTTTCATTGTCCAGTATTCAGGCAGATGAGATTCCTGATTACATTAAAAAGGGACATAGTGACTTCATTCTTGTTGCCTTCTGAATCAAGACTTATTTATTGCTTTTTTTTTTCTTGCATTAATTTTAAATCTCATCGAAGTTGGGAAAACTGAGCCATGGTGCAATAGGCCACAATCTAACATAGGATTAAATAACCCAGGAATAGGATCCACTCCTTAGCTGAGTTTCACCTCCCACCCCCAGAGCTTTGTAAATTTGGATCAAGTTAGCTAACTGCAGACCTAGATATGCTGCCTGCTTCCCACCTTCAGATATCCCTTCTCAGGTGGGAGATTGCCCAGGACTGAGCAACTTCTTGCCTGAGGAGGAACGCCTTTAAATGTGTGGGTTGGCTTGGCTTTCAGCCTGAACCATAACTTCAAAGCTCTCCTGAGGCAAGACTCTGCTTAGTGCCAGAGGCCAAGAACGATCCAATCTGCACTTTCGAAGGTCTTCCTCCTCAGGTGGAAGAGGTGTTTTTTATCTGTGTACAGCTGATTCCCCCCATATGATTCAGTTCCCTCTAATATAAAATAATTCCCCACCCCTGTCCCATAGAAGCTAAGCTTATACATTCATAACTACATACACACACATTCTTCCTATGTTACCCTTGCCCCTGTCTTTTCTCTCCTCTGTTGAAATTTAGGTTGTCAGTTCCTTGGGACTGGAACATGTATTTTTCTTAGGTTCATAAAGCAGGGATGGGGAAAATTTAGCCCTCTAGATTTTATTTGGCTACAACTCCCATCATCCCTTATCCTTGGCTGCAATTAATGGGAATTTGAGTCAAATAGCATCTGGAGGGCCACGTTTTTCCTATTCCTACTGAAAATTATCAAGAATGACACTACATAAATCAGGTGTGGGAAACCTTTGGCCCTCCTGATGTTGTAGAACTACAACTTACATTATCCCTGGCCATTGACCATGCTTGCAGGGGCTGCTGGATGTTATGGTTCATCAACATATGGAGAACCAAAGGTTCCCCACACCTGACATAAATTATTAACTGCAGTGAGAGATAAACTTCGGACACTTCCAAAGCCCTTGACCAACGGAAGGACAAGTGAAATGATCTGTCCACAAGACCTCTGCCAAGTGCTTAGGTTTTGGTGGATCTAAGATAGAATATTCTACAACTTGGTGAGAGCTAGCTGTATAAAATGTCTACATTCAATATAATAATTAAACTTTGCCAACAATTTGGGATAGACTGTTTGCAATTACCAGGTGGGGAGATGTTACACTGATGCACCAAATAGATCTGTGGAGCTTTTGGAAGAATAAACCGTGGTCATAGACGTTTTGCAAAATTAAAAATTCCCTTCCATATTAGAATTAGAGTGTGCTGTACGGCCATTAAAATGAGTTTCATGTCGTAGAATCTGTGTCAAAGGGTCAACTACATGTGATGAAATGGCAAGAACAATTATTACTCCTCTTTCAGATCAGAGAGTGAATCATTGCTGTTAAAGAGTGTGAAAGTGACTATTTGGACTAGAACCTTTAAAAGCCTGTGGGTGGACCGGGCAGGGGAGGGGACACCTCTTCCCTCTGACCCACTCTAGAGCTTTAAATACAGGCATATCCTGGGAGTTTCCAGCATTGCTGGCAGTTTTCTTCACTCAGATTTCACTCTCATTTGTAGTTATGTGGTATTTCCATTGTTCCCCTTCAGGTTGTTTTTCATTAATATTGCTGTAGGTGGTGATTAGTCACTGGGAAGGATTTTTGCCCACAGGCAGAATTGGGCCAGGCCACATTAGACCTTTTTATATACAAATGTAATGTAGTCCGATAAATTCTAAATATTATTTTCTGTTGTATAAGTTGTAATTAAAGATCCATCAGTACCATTGCTACAGAATCTAAAACTCTTTCCCATTGTCTAGGTAATATTAGAAGATCCAAGAGATCAGGGGAATGTGTGGTTGCAGCACTCCCAGGTTGTCTGAGGGGGCCACCAGAGCACTTTGTGTCATGGTGGACCTGCAAATCAGGTCAACTGCCCATAGGTGGTCCCACCCCTTGGGCTGCTCAGTGACTGGATTTTTGTTCTATGTCAAGCTAGACTTGGTGACTGTAACAAAGTAAGTGGCTGTGTTAAACCAAAAAATGCCTCTGTGCAGTCCGTTGCCCCCATGCTTAGATAAAGCATTTTTAAATGGGAAGCCAACTAATTTTTTTTTGTTGTTTCATTTATTTACCGTATTTTTTTGCTCTATAAGACGCACCAGACCACAAGATGCACCTAGTTTTTGGAGGAGAAAAACAAGAAAAAAAAAATATTCTGAATCTCAGAAGCCAGAACAGCAAGAGGGATCGCTGTTCTGGCTTCTGGGACAGCTGCGCAGCTTGCATTCGCTCCATAAGACGCACACACATTTCCCCTTACTTTTTAGGAGGGAAAAAGTGAGTCTTATAGAGCAAAAAATACGGTAATTATCAACCACCCCCCCCCACCACCTTCCATCTTACACTTTTTGGATCAGATTGATTATTAATTAGGATAAAGTGTTTACTGTCTCACAGTAACCCTCTCCATTTCTTCCTGGAAACAGTAAACAAGTTTGGAGAGCAACTTCCTCATTAGCTGCCTCCAATTCCTTTTTGAAACAGCACGGTGATCCTCAGTTTTCTTATGGGGGTATTCCAAGCTAAAGGCCCTGGAGCACTTGCTCCAATTATACCGTGGATAATCTGATGTTGGGAAGATAGAAGTTTCAGGTTACAGAGCCAAGCTTGGGTTTTGCAAGATCAGTTGGAGATCCCAAGGAAGTCATATGCTAGTCTGACGGAGTCCCGAGTTCAACCAAGCTCTTATATATCTCTGGAAACAGAACCTGAGAAATATTACTCCTAAAGAAATCTGTGGTTAGAGCTCTGAACTATAATGTCTTTGTATGGATAGCCTTTGACTGTATTTTATGCTTTTTGAAATGAGAACTCCTAGGAAAGTGAATAGCTTCAATTTAGGAATGTCAGCTAATTAAAACCCCTCAGTCCTCTCACGTTCAGAATCTAGTAACTCATCCACCTCTTCACATATGTTTCTGGAATTCACCCTCACACTGTAGGTTTGACAGGCTTGGGGGGCCATGAGAACTCCTTGGCAGATTATCCACACTCAGGGTTGTCATAGCCAGAGAACATAAGAAGAGCCTGCTGGATCAGGCCAATGGCCCATCTAGTACAACATCCTGTTCTCATGATGGCCAATCAGATGCCTGTGGGAAACCTGCAAGCAGGACCCGAGTGCTAGAATGTTTTCCCCTCATGCTGTTTCAAGATAATTGAATACTTGCGAAGTATTTAGAAGCGTTCCTGACTCAATGACAGGAATCACTGTCAGAGGGACCCAGGTGCTGGGTTATAATATGCTCACCAGTGTGGTGTAGTGGTTAAGAGTGGTGGTGTGATGGCCTGGGATTCCGATTCTGAGAGTGAACAGGAGGAATCCCAGCCGGCACAGGAGTCCCCGCCTCCAGGGCCGGCTGAACTGGGGCAAGGCCTGGATTCTGAGGAGCCTGCACCTGTGCCGGATCCTCAGGAGCAGGCACCAGGTGAACCCATTCTGGCCCCAGAGGTGGTTGAGGACTCAGTGTCTACAGGTGAGTCTCCCCTGGGGCCCAGTAACCCTTCAGCCTCTCCTGAACTGCAGAGGCTTAGGGCAGAGAGGCGAAGGGAACTGGTTTCTCCCAGGAGGAGTGCTCGCCTTAAGGCCAGGAGAGGCGGGGCTCCTGGGGGCCGGGACCGCCCCTGGCCTTAGAGAAGATAAAGGCCAGTCAGCCCGGTCCCAGGTTGCGGGAGCAACGTCGTCATTGAAGAGCTGTTTCGGCCAGCATCCAGTCCTGTTCCTCCAGTGTTCCTGTTCCCCGCCCGGCTCCCTGTTTCGGACCTCACCTCGCACTTTGTGGACTATCTCCAGGCTAGTGACTCAGGACTGAACTTTGACTACGGTAACAGTAACCTTTCCCCCGGGACCAGCACAGGTGGACTCGTAATCTGGTGAACCGGGTTCGCTTCCTCGCTCTTCCACATGCAGCTGCTGGGTGACCTTGGGCTAGTCACACTTCTCTGAAGTCTCTCAGCCTCACTCACCTCACAGAGTGTTTGTTGTGGGGGAGGAAGGGAAAGGAGATTGTTAGCCGCTTTGAGACTCCTTAGGGTAGTGATAAAGCGGGATATCAAATCCAAACTACTCCTCCTCCTCCTCCTCTTCTTCTTCTTCTTCTTCTTCTTCTTCTTCTTCTTCTTCTTCTTCTTCTTCTTCTCACCCATACCTGTTTATTCACAAAATGGTAGGATATAATGTTCTGCAGAACTCATTGCTTTCTGGGTCCTTGCTTCCTTCTCGTCCAGGCTAAAAGCCATTTTTTGGAGTAATGCCCATGTGCTTTGGATGGGTAATTTTCCAAATAAACCTTAGTTCCTGGTTTCAGCATGCACTGTATAACTTTGGTAATCTTTCAACCTGAAGTTGAGGGTTTTGGGTTGTTGTTTTTTGCTGGGGACAGTGCTAGAAAAGACAGACATAATGCATATGCATTTTCCCTTCTCAGTCACAGTACCTACCACTTTATCACAGCCTCTTGCATTTCACCATGTGAAATTTTTAAGAAACTGATAGTTAGGAAGTATTTCAGGACAAGGCTTGTTGCCTGGAAAAAGGGTCCATACCACACAATCCCAATGGAATAAAGTTTGCACAGGATAACTTAATGTTAAACCCTTTATTTCAATAGCAAAAGAAAATATGATATTTAGTTTTTTTCAAAAGGAAAACTAACATACCTTTTTTTTTTAACTGAAGAAAAACCCAATATATGCTTGAAGTGACTTGCCAGGTGTGGCAGAACTGCTACACTAGCTTCTCTGTAAGCGGTCACTGTTGATTTTCAGGAGGAGTGGGATGAGGTGGCAGGAGGACAGTGCAGAGTAAACACATTCATTTCCTTTTTCTAATATGGTTTTGTACTATGTCTTGTCTTGTTATGCATTTTCCCTGATCCTCATATGATGCAAGTTTGTATAGTCTGAAGCAAGTTTGTATAGCCTGAATAAATTGCCTTTCCTTTTGGTACCTGGAGGTGTGATTAGCCAGCTCTAGTGTCTGAGGAAGCTGAAGGCTCCAGTACTTTGGCCACCTCATGAGAAGAGAAGACTCCCTGGAGAAGACACTGATGCTGGGAAAGATGGAGGGCACAAGGAGAAGGGGACAACAGAAGACGAGATGGTTGGACAGTGTTTTCGAGGTTACCAGCATGAGTTTGACCAAACTGCGGGAGGTAGTGGAAGACAAGAGTGCCTGGCGTGCTCTGGTCCATGGGGTCACGAAGAGTCGGACACGACTAAACGACTAAACAACAACAAAGTGTCTGAGGAAAAGAGCTGTAGCTCAGTGGTAGTGCATCTACCTTACATTCAGAAGAACCCAGTTTCAATTCGTGGCATCTCCTGGTAGGGCTTTCTGGAATTCTGCCAGTCAGAGGAGACAGTACTGAGCTAGATGGACCAATTGGTCTGACTCAGTAGAAGGCAGCTGCCAATGGCCCTTCCTATTTCACTCTTGACTTGCCATTAATTCACTTGTGGCACTTCACACACAGACATATTTCTTGTTAGTAATGTGGTCTTGGGTTTTAAAAAGGGCAGGAGCTGGGTGAAGTCTATTGTGTGAAATTTTGCCTAATATTGCATGACACGACATTTACATTTCATGGAGGACAAGAAAGGCCTAGGACAAAACTCTCAAATTAAATTTCCTGAATGAGCCAAGGCTGAAATTTGAATGTGTGGGGTGTTTTTTTTAAATATTTTGGATGGAAGAAAATAGTCCTTCAAATGTCATGCTGTTCATTTGTTTAGCCATTTTAATCAATGAAATTAATCTAAGTTAAGGTCAAGGATTCCCCCCTCCCCCAGTTCTCACAAACAAGTGTTGTTGTTGTTGTCAACTCTGGAAATTATGGAAAATGGTAAATACATAATCAGTTTGGCAGCCAGTGAAGGGGCACTTTTGATACCCAGTTCTGAAGACGTGTTAGGGTGTGTTCCCACCCCAAGGTCCTTCCACTTCCACCCATAAAAAAATTCTTGCTCATCTTTGCAGGAGGGAAATTCCTACTAGTGAAGAATAGCAGAATAATTATTTGTAATCCAGCATTGCAAGCTTTCCTGCATGTAAAGCAGCAGTCTGGAAAGTAGGCTTGTTGGCATGGAAGGACCCAGCCTGTTGTTTGAAATTAAGTCCTTCCCAACCAGCCCACAAAATAGGGCTGTAGGAGATGTGCTAGCTGGGAAGAGCAGTGCTATAAATAGCAGACTGTAGCCCTCCTGTGCGAATGGATTGTCAGGGACTGGCCGGACACCAAGGGAAGTGGGGCTGGACTCTGACTCAAGAGAGGGGAGCAGTGGTGTGTGGGCACCTGTACCAGCTAGGAAGCAGGAATCAGAGACAGGGGAAGCTTCAGAGCCGGAGGAAGAGGCAGACCAGGCAAATGAAGGGTGCTTCCCCACCCTCTCTTGCACCACTGCCTCCCAGAACCAGGAGACAACTGCAGCCAGAAGAGCAGAGGCAGCTTCTACGCAGGCGTAGTCTCCAGCTGTGTTTTTGCTACCCACCAGGGGAAGGTACATAAACTGGTAGAGGGGGAGTGGTCCCCTGTTGCTGTGACTGCTTCATAGAACGCGAATCTGGGAATAGCTTCCCAACCGCTAGATTGGTGTGCATAAATATGCAGAACTGT